>NC_080187.1:6181250-6798125 GCF_030028045.1 Hippopotamus amphibius kiboko
AGGGAGACCCAGGCGTGGTAGGACCCACTGGGGACAGGGGCGCGGGGACGCAGCCAGGGCACCAAGGGGTCCCGGTGGCTGACGGTGGTCACGTTTTGTCCACTGCGCTCCAGCAGGGTGCAAGTCTTGCCGTCTCGGAGGAGGGTCTGGCCTGGCGGGCACAGGCAACGGTAGCCACCCTGGAGGTTGTGGCACTGGTAGGTGCAGGCCCGAGGCAGCTGCAGGCACTCGTTGATATCTGGAGAGGAGCAGGGCCAGGCAGGGTGCCGGGGTGGCTCAGGGCGCACTGCAGCCACGCTGCTGGGCTCCAGCTGTTTTTCTTACTCCCCAGCCTTCCCCAGAACCCAGCTGCCTCACGGCTGCACACAGGCCTGCCTCCAAGCCCTCCCTCTCCTGGACCAGCCCCAGCCTCCTCGCCCCGCTCCAGCCTCTACTGCTCAGAGAGGCCCCAACCTCCCCCAGCTCTGAGCCCCAGACCCCCCTGTCCCTCAGCGCCCCTCCCTTCAGCCTCCTGGCCCAGTCTACCTGCAAAGCCTCTCTGAGACCCACCCACTTCTCTCCTCCTTCCTCCTCCTCCTGGGCTCCCGGGGAAGGTGACCTTGCCGGGCAGGGGTGAGGTTTGGGTGGGAAAGAGCAGGCAAAGCAGGGACCGGGCTCACGGTGGGGGCACAATCGGTGTTGGCTGCTGTTCTGTTCGCAGAACTCAACGTCACCCCTATCATAACCACTCCCTGCCCGGGAGCTGGGGGTGCTGACCAGGGTCAGCGAGGGAGTGGCTCTCCCCGTACCTAGGCAGGGCAGGCCGGGGCCCTGGACCCGGTACCCCCTGGGGCAGCCACAGCGGTGCCCGCCTGGGGTGTTCTCACAGATCTGGTTGTAGTGACACTCGTCTGTCTGCTCCAGACACTCGTCCACATCTGGAAAGGCAGGGGCAAGGGCGGGGGCTGCTGAGGCCAGAGCCCCTCCCCCCAGGACAGCCCACGCCTCTCCGCATCTGGGCCTCATCCCTGTCCCCATCTCCAATGTCAGTGCCACCAGGTGGAATGCCAGCATTTGCAACCACCCCTCCTAATTATACCAGCTTTGGAGGGTGAGAAAGTTCTGGGTCCAAAAGAAGGAAGGGGCTTCAAAGGCGGGCGTTGGAGGCAGAGTCCTGGGTTTGGACTGAACTCTGCCATGTCTCTTCATCCCTGAGCCAGTAACTCTCCCTCTCTGAGCCTCAGTTTCCTCATCCGTAAAAAGGGGTCACGACAGGACTCCTTCATGGGATCATGGGGAGAAACCTGGATCCTGCATGTGAAGGGCTTAGGACCGTGGTATTTGGGCAGAGCTCAAAAATGGTGAGAAAGAAGGAAGGGAGGGCGGGAGGAAGGGAGCGGCAGAGGAGCCCTGTAAATAGTCACTGAAATGGGATGACTGCCTCTTCTGAGTCCAAGTTCACCACACTCTCCCGCTCCACTGATGGCCTCTCTTGGAGGAACGAGGAGGACCCACAGTCATGAAAGCCTTGAACGTTAGAGCAGGAAGGACCCTAAAGGTCACCATCCAGGTGACCTGAGTTACTGGCTCAAGGATCAAGAGACAGGCAGAACTCAGTCCAAACCTGGGACTCCACCTCCTAGGTTTTGTCTCAAACGCCAACTGCAACCAATTCATAGCAGCCACTGTAGCTGGGGAAGCTGTGTTGAGAAGGATTCAGAGGCTGTCTCTGGGCTGGACCATGATTCATGAGGGGAAAGGGGGGAGGTGGCAGCAGATGTAGCAGATGTTTGCCATCCCTCCCCTGGTCCCCCTTCACCAGACAGATGACCCCCCCTGAGGCCCAGAAAGGAAAAGACATCTGCCAAAGGTACTCAAGTCACTAGCACCCAGGCCGGGTCAGGACTCAGGCCTCCTGAGCCCAGCTCAGGCTTTCTCCTCGGCCTCGCTGGGCTCCTTCTGCCAAGAGAGTTCTGGTTTCCCTGAAGGCCCCACATCCCAGGGACACACAGCATGCCCTCTGCTGAACCCTGGCAACCACTGGGTTCCCAGGAGTAAGGACAGCCTGGTACCATGCCCCTGTCACCTTCACAACCGGCTCCATCAGCGGCCACCCGGAAGCCAGGCCTGCAGTCGGGGAGGCAGTGGTAGGACCCCAGCAGGTTCACGCAGCGCTGTCCCTCTTGGCAAAGGTCGGCCTCCCATGCACACTCGTCCACATCTTGGGGGGCGGACAGGGGAGTGGGCTGCATGAACACTTGTCCCCAGGCCCAGGCCACCCACACAGGCTTTATCCCCAGGCCCAGAAGCCCCTGGCATGAAAGTCCCCGCCCCGTCCTGCTAACTCCGTCCGTCATCTCCCCCAGAAACACAGAGCCCACCCGGAAGGACCCAGGGGCCTTGGCCTGTGGCACCTGAAGTAAGGTTGCAGACAATGCCCTTTGGGCGCCCAAAAGAGACCTGGCCGTGCCAGGTCCCACTGGGGGGATGGAGGGACACAGGTGGGGATCAGTGTCCAGACAGGGTCTCAGGGTCAATTTGTCGTCCAGCGACGTCGTTAAGGGGGCAAGTAGAGCAAGAGGGGCAGGTGGGTGTCAGCTCCCTTCCAACCCTGTTTGACTGGAACTGCCCGCTGAGGGCTGGGAAAGCTTCTGAGGCCGTGTCCAGGCTCAGCGGGTGTGCACACCGCGAGCACGCAGTGGCCACGTGTAAGTCTCTGGGGATTCCCCGTCACCGCTCAGGACCGGAACCTCCCCCCATCTGCGGCCCTCAAAACAGGAAGTTCTCAACGGGGACAGGACATTGGAACCCCTAGGCTCACGTCCCCTGAGGGATGTGCCCCTTGGTCAGGGTCCAGGCCCCGGGATCTCCCTGCGCACCCCTGGGCCGGGTCCAGGGCAAGCCTCTCCACCTGGGGCCCACTCACCCCTGCAGGTCCTTTCATCCCCGGCCAGGGCGAAGCCAGCCGGGCAGGAGCAGGAGAAGCGGCCCGGCGCGTTGTGGCAGGAGTGAGAGCAGGGGCTGGGGCCGCCCGAGCACTCGTCCCTGTCTGCGGGGTGGGGAGAGGCCTGGTGGTCTGCGCTCACAGGCCCTCCCACCAGCTGGCCAGGATGGCTCGCCCCCTCCCAGGCTGGGAGGCCTCCCTCATCCATGCTGGGGTGGGGAAGGGGTGCTCACCCACACAAAACTCTCCCTGGGTGTCCAGCTCAAAGCCCTCTGGGCAGCCGACTTCACTCTCTTCTGCAAGGCAAAGGGGACAGGCCCTGATGACACGAGGGCCTCAGTGCCCAAGGCACCTGGCGATGGAGACCCCAGGCCCATGTGGCAGCCCCAGGAGGATTTGGCTGGGGCAGTAGGGAGAGCAGATGGGACGGGGGCCTCACCCGCTTGCAGGGCCGTGGAGAGCTGGAAGCGCAGGGCCTCGGCTTTGGGGTCGAAGGCCGAGCTGATAGCGGAGGCCCGCAGGTGCTGCACCAGCTGGGGCTGGGGGCCCTGGGCCGCGTCGTACCTGATGCTGTGGTTGCAGCGCAGGAACAAAGGGAGACTGTCTTGCAGGAAGCGCTGCGTGGAGCCCACAAAGAGCTGGCCGGGCCCCGTCTGCACGTACTGCTCCTGGAAGTCCTGGAGGTGGCGGGGTGGTGGGAGGAGAGGACTTCGGGATATCAACTTTGAAGGGGCAAGAGACCCTTAGCCCCTGACTGGGGATGCTGGGGGTGTGGGCCTGGTGGGCCTTTCAGCTCTTCTTCCAAGCAGCTGAGCAAGCTGGGCTCTCTGTGAAGCCAGTCCCAGAGCATCTCCCGCTGGGTGGCTCGTCCTCCCCTAAGCCCAGCCAGGCCACGCCCCAGCCCCTGCTGGGAGTCAGGAAGGAAAGTGGGCCCGGCTGCTCGCGGAGGGTTGGGGCAGGATATGCCACTCTCTCTCGCTCCCCTCCGCCAGGGCTCGCCCCCCACCTGCACTTGCAGATCTGCGTCCGCTAGGCTCTCGGGGACGATGCCATTGACCACCACGTCGAGGAGCAGGAGGCCGTCGGGATCCAGGCCCCGGGCCACCTGGGTCATCGTGAGCAGCTCGCCTGCAATCCATCCCCACCCGGCCCGAGGTCACCACGGGGAGAGGTCCTGGGCTCAGACCTCAGCCCCACCAGGCCCGCATGGGGGAGACCCCAGCTCACCTGTGGCAAACTCCACATGCGACTCCTGCTGGAAGCTGCCGCCTGTCAGGGAGTGGCCGTTCAGAGCATCTCCACGCTCTCCGGCCAGAGCCCAGTAGATGGGGGCGATGGTGACCACAAGCACCCGCATCAGAGGCCCTGGACCGGGTGGACACAGAGGCTGGGTGAGAGCCAGATCCCAAGGGCAGCTGCTCTCCTGCTCAAGATCCCTCTGTGGCTCCCTATTGCCCCCAGGAGAGCCCAGCCCCTTCCCTCCCTGCCCAGGCCCAGCCTCGCGTTCACCTGGGCCAGTAATTGGATCAGAAGCTGCGAAGTGGTGAAGACAATATCTACTTCATGGAGTAGTTGCAAAAATTAGCAAAATATATTTATGCAAAGAAGTGCATTTAATATTCAAGTGAATGCAGTAAATACAGAGGGCTACTGGCTCACCACAGAGCCTGGAACTGCATGGACCCTCGCTACACACATGCCAGACCAAGTAGAAAAGCGACCAAGTCTCCCAACTTGCAGACACACCTTCCAGAACAGCCTGGGAGAGGGAGGATTGTTCTAAACCACTGACTTGGAAAAAAGAGCCCAAAAGTGCCCTGGACACGGATTCTCAGCCCTTGTCACGCTGCCCCGCCCTCCATTCAGGGCAGGTGGGGTCTGGGACTGGGGAAGGGGAAACTCTGCTCACTTGGGGCCAGGGATGGTCCAGCTTCTCAGCCAAACTGCCGATGTTCACGGGAGCCAGCTGGGCCCCTACGCGTGGAAGCAGAACCTTCTCGGCCTCTCTGTGACTCTGCTTCCACTAAACAGAGCCTGGCCCGCCTGGCTTGGAGCCAGAGGCTTCTCCATGGCCCCTGCTCCTGCAGCCAGAAGCCGCCGCCGCGTCTGGGCACTTGTCTCACTTCACTCCCCCTCAGCCAGCCCAGAGTGACCCCCTGGCCCTCCGAGCCAGAGTTCCCTGACTCCCCAGCGCTCACACCGTCTGTGGTCAAGGGCAGCTCTGGAGGGGCTGCTTTTAGCAAAGCCCCTGTCAAACACTGCCCTCTCCCTGCTCTGGACCCCCAAGAAGGGAGGCAGGACCCCACGGTCAGGGTGAGAAGGCAGGGTCCATTACGGCAGCATCTGCCGTGTCTCACCAGAACATTTCACTAGCTCAGGACACACCATGTTATGAATCTGTTTGCAAGTGAGCATTTCTGGGCTCTCTGGGCCTTCTAGCTGATTTTATTCTCCACGTTTCCCCCTTTCTGTCCCCTGCAGCCCATACCCCGCACACCTCACCCGCGATCCCTTCACTTCCCCATCAGCTCTGGCCTTAACAGCGGGGGAAAAAGCCTCCCGCAGCAATCAGTGGTTTCAAAAATCACAGTCGGACCCTGCCTTCACATACACCTGGTCACGTCACACTCTCTCGGGCTGATTTTAAATGCAGTGATTTGGTCTGGTTGGGGGCTGTGGGGTGGGGAGGGTGTGGCCTGCACCTCCATCCACTTTGGCTCAGACTCAGCTCGGGTCGGAGGGTCCCCAGGTGCAGGAGATGCTCTGGTCCCCACTCACCCACGCTGGCAGGGATGCGGCTGATGCTGCTGCGGATGGTGGTGACCCCAGAGCGTGCCTCCTGTTGCACGCTGGTGTTAAGGGTGGCCACGCCAAGTGTCTGGCCATTGATCACCCCAGACATGCTGCCCCGGCTCCCCCGGGGCTCCCCTGTGAGGACAGAAGAGAACAAGAGTGACACCGTCCACCTCTATGCCCTCAAGAAGACGCCGGTACTGTTACTCATTTCATGAGGGAGTAAACTGAGGCTGAGAGAGGGGAAGTAACTTGCCCAAGGACACACAGCTAATGGGTGATGAACCCAACGCCCAGGGGATCCCGGCTTCAAGAGAGAAGGGAGGGATTTCAGAGGAGCCCTGCACAGGGAAGGTGCCAGCTTCTAATTCTGGCTCTGCCATCACCTTCTTGAAAACCTGGGCAAGTCAGGCCCCCAAGCCACACTTGAGTTGACTTATCTATAAAGTGGGAGGTGGGACCATAGACGGGCCAAAGACCTGTTGAGTTTAAAATGCCAGGTGATGGGGTGGGGGCAGCTGGCACACTGGAGGAGCCAGGGCACTGAGCCAGGAACTGAAAGCTGCCACCTGAACACCTCCCATTCCATCAGGGGCCCTGGCTCCAGCTGCCCTGCAGCTGGCCCGGCTGGGGTGGGCTGAATTTCCAGCAGCCGCCAGGCAGTCTGCAAGCAGACACTCTTCAGCACTAATCAAATGGATGGTATGGGCACAGGGGGATGCTTCCTCTGGCTAATGGGTCAGCTGCCTCGTTTGGACAGATGGCATTCCAGGGGGCAAGAGACAGAAGCTAGCCTGACTCTCCGCTCACCAGCCTTTGGGGGAAATTAACAACAAATTGCCAATGATCTGTCGAAAAAATAACATAAAACACTCAGCTGCCAAGATCCTAAGTGGGTAAATCAGGGGGCTGGTTAATTTTGGATTCCAGGAAGCAATGCCATTTCCTGCAGCCCATAGCTGGGGTTTGATGAGATCAGATGCCCATCTGGCATGTCTCTCATCAATTTCCGCAGGTCTGGGATTTATGCAGGGGGACAGGAAAAGGCCATGAACCTTCCCCTGGCCTTGTAATAAGGGGATAAGGAAGGAGTCAGGAGCTGCAGGTCAGCAGGCAGCAGCATGGCCCTGGCAGCTTTAGAAGGGGACAGGAAACTGGAGGCCAGGAATGACAAGCCACTGTCAACTTTCTCAGACACAAGGTGACTCAGCAGCCTCTTGTCCCCCACAAGGCCAGATGCCCCTCCCCAGACTGACGGGAAAGGAGGCAGAGAGTTAGAGGGCCTCAACGCCTTTGAACATCTTTTACCTAGCAATGTCCCTTGAAGGAATTTATCCTATAAAAATATTCAGGCCAGCACACAAAGATATGCACTGAAGGATGGTTTCTGGAGGGGAAATTGGAACAAAGCCTGTTGTTTATTTAATGAAGCCAATAGCAATTAAGTTTAAAACATGTCCCTATGGAAGGACATGACACCACGACAGAAGGTGTGGACTAGGCTTATTGTCATGGGATGTTGTCCATGACAGAGTAAGAAAAAATGGCAGGTTGTAAACACAACTTACACATTTGACCTCATTTGTGAAAAGAAAAAAGTGTATCTCTTTATATGCAGAGAAAAAAAAGTGTAGAAATATATACCCCCAATATTTTTTTTTTTTTTTTTTCTAGAGAGACATTTTATGTGACTGGTCTGAATAAAATGTAGCACATTTCATGAGGTCACGCTCTTTTAAAACAGTTTAAGAGAGGTAAAAATAGTGGAAAGCCACTGAAAATGATGCAAAGACTGTTAAAACAATACTGGTGTCTCAAGACCAATTAAAACATGAACAACTTCAGTTTTCAAAGTTATCACCACTCTGCACCTCACCCTACAGGTCCAGGAATATATCCGAGCACCACATTGATAACAGGTAAGTAGACAACAAAGTCCTCCTTTGGTGATCTGATTCACGCTAACACAAACAAGGCGTTTTCCTAGCCAAGATTTTCACACGTTGCAAGAAAATGCCCGCTTTCTGGGCATGGCAAGTGGCAATGGAAGGGCCCATAAATCAAACCGCTTATACCCCCAATAATTACCTGAGCTATTTCTAACTGAATTATGGAAGGTGACTGATCATTACTTTTTTCTTCGTAGATTTTTAAAAATTATCTAGCCTTCCTACAGTTAACATATATAAGGTAAAAACTGGCTGTTTCCATTACAAAAGTAAGGAGGCTGTTTTGAGTTGAATTGTGTCCGCCTAAAAGGATGTGTTGAAGTCCTAACCCTCAGTACCCAAGTGGGTGACCTTATCTGAAGGTAGGGTCTGTATAGAGGTAACTGTGCTAACATGAGGTCAGGAGGGTGGGCCTTAACCTAATATGACTGGTGTCCTTTTATAAAGGGGAAATTTAGAGACAGACACAAGCACGGGGAAGATGCCACGTGATCATGAAGGCAGAGATCGGGGTGATGCTTCTACAACCAAGGAACTCTAAAGACTGCCAGCAACTAGCAGAAGCTAGGGGAGAGGCCTGGAAGAGATTCTCTACCACAGATCTCAGAAGCAACCGACCCGGCTGACACCTTGGTCTTAGATTTCCACCCTCCAGGACCGTGAGATCATGCATTTCTGTTGTTTTAGGCCACCCAGTGTGTGCTACTTTGTTATGGTGGCCACAGGAAACTAAGCCAGAGACCATGTGAACAGCTCTGTGGTTTGGGTTGGGGGCTTTTCAACAGGACAGGGTAAGAACTGGGACAGAGCTCTGAAATAAAGGGAGGGTCTGCTCAGACCTGCAGCTGCCCTAGAGACAGCACAGTGGTGGGTGTCAGAGGACCACTGGATTTTCAGAGCTGCATGTGTCAGTGTTTCACCCCTGCCTGCAGGAGATGAGGAGACCAAAAAGAGGCCAGAAAGAATCCCACAGTTGGTTGGCAGTGGGTTTCGAGTGGGTTTTCAAGTGGCAGTGTCCATTCCCAATTCCAGTTAGTCCAGAGGTACTGCCCGGAGAAGTGCTCTATGGGGAAGGAATCTGATGTTTCATGTGGTGATAGATTAGTGATGTCTGCCATGGACCAGGACAAAGCCATAAATATGGAGTATTTATTACAGAGGCACAGAAACAATATATTTTGTGACTCTCCTTTATTCAGTCTCGGTCATTTTAATGCAGTTTCTCAGGAAAGTCCTTTCCAAATTTTCAAGTTTGATCCGACCCAAGGCAAAAGGAGCTGATTGAGGAGAGGTCAGTGGTTCCTAACACCAGGAAGCAGCATCCGTTACTGACCACCGATCACGGCCAGGCAGAGCTCGGGGCAACAGTAATTCATAGACTTCACAGCAACCCCCAAGGTGGACACCATGGACACCCTCGCTTTACTCTGCCTACTTCACAGGGCTGTGTGTGTCCAAAGGAAGGCCACATATCTGTGCCAGCTAAGTTGGAAGAGCCAGGGTCCCCTGTCCAAGAGGAGAGGCAAACACTCAGCATCTCAGAGTCTCAGTTTCCCCAACGCTACAGGGCAGGGTAGACAAGATGACCCAGAAGTCCCTCTGAGCTGATTCATTCCAAGTCTGTGACTCTAAGCAAAGAGGAGTCTCGGTGTTGGCAGGACAGGGAGCCAGGAGCCCCACAAGCAACACACAAACCCCCACCAGGCAGGGGATCCCACCTCTGTCCACAGAGGTCTGGACAGGGAGGCTCCATTACCTCTCACGGCCAGGAACGCCCGGGCCGTGGCAGAGCCCAGGAGGTTGTGAGCGACACACTCATATGCGCCCGCGTCCCCAGCATCCACTCGCTCCAGCCACAGGGTCCCGTCTGGCAGGGTCCGCAGCCGCCGGCTGGCCCGCAAGGGCTGGCCCGCTCGCAGCCACACCACCGTGGGCATTGGCTCTCCAGAGGCTTGGCACCGCAGGGCCACGGCATCCCCGGATCTCACTGTCACGTCCTGGGGCTTCACCTGGAACACTGGCGCACCTGTGAGAGGCCCAGGACAGCTTTTAGAAACATATTATTATTTTTGTATACAGGCGTAACCTCGGAGATACTGTGGGTTTGGTTCCAGACCATGGCAATAAAGCAAATATCACAGTAAAGAGAATCACATGAATTTTTTGGTTTCCTAGAGCATATAAAAAGTATGTTTACACTATACTGTAGTCTATTACGTGTGCAATAGTATTATGTCTAAAAACACAACCTATATATCTTAATTTAAAAATAACTGATTGCTGGGACTTCCCTGGTGGTGCAGTGGCTGAGAATCCGCCTGCCAATGCAGGGGACATGCGATCAATCCCTGGTCTGGGAAGATTCCACATGTCGTGGAGCAACTAAACTCATGGGCCACGACGACTACTGAGCCTGTGCTCCAGAGCTCGAGAGCCACAACTGCTGAAGCCCACGCGCCTAGAGCCCGTGCTCTGCAACGAGAAGCCACCGCAGTGAAAAGCCCGCACACCGCAACAGAGTAGCCCTCACTTGCTACAACTAGAGAAAGCCTGCAACTAGAGAAAGCCGCGCGCAGCAGCAAAGACCCAATGCAGCCAAATAAATAAATAAATAAATAAATATTTTTAAAAGTAAATAAAAATAAAAATAATTGATGGCTAAAAAATGCTAACTATCATCTGAGCCTTCAGTGGGCCATAAGCTTTTTGCTGGGAGGGTTTGAAATATTTCGAGAATTACCGAAATGTGACACAGAGATACAAAGTGAGCAAATGCTGTTGGAAACATGGTGCCAACAGACTTGCTCACTGCAGGGTTGCCACAAACCTTCAGTCTGTAAAAAATGCAGTATTTGCAAAGTGTAATAAAGTGACGCAGATGTGCCGGTATTCAAGTGGCACGTCTTCATTCGGGCAGATTAGAAAATACAGAGACAAATGACCCTCCCACCCGATTACCATTCTGGAGTATTTCCTTCTAGACACTGTTTCCTTACGAGAAATTGCTCTCTTTCTCTTTCTCTCTCCCCCCCCCCCCCTTTTCTTCCTTAATTCTGTAATAGATCATAACTACCTTTCATGGCATTAAATATTTGTTTTTAGTGACTACTTGGTATTCCATTGTTTGGATCTGTTATGATTTGCTTAACCAGGTCCCTATTATAAGACAGTTAGCTGGCTTCCGATGAGGGGCTGACATGTGCCAAAACTGCCTCTACTTGATGCTGATGACATGGCAGACCCGGGCTCTGTCACTTACTGGTGAGTGATTCTCACCAAGTCACTCCCCGGTCCTTAGTTTCTCACCTGAAAGATGATAACTGACACAGAGCACACACTACCTGATTCCACTTCAACAACGGTCAGACACAAGCAAGAGCTGGACTTCGCCTCTGGCTGAGCAAAAAGGTCAGCAAGCTGGCCCCCCAAAAACAAGTACAAAACTTGACACAATTGTCAAAACCAACTATTCCAGGACTCTAGAAATCGACTAAGAGCAAACAGCAAATTGAGAATCGTTTACTTCTGAAAAGCTTCTAGAACTCTGGGCACAAACAGTGAAAAGGTGTGGCCTTCCTGCCTGGGGCTGCTCCCGTGTCCCACCCCCACCCCATCCCATCATCACACTAGTTTTATGACGGCAGGGCTGGCAGTGAAATCAGGGGCCGACTGAGCAGCAGAGGATGGACGTGGACTCTGAGAAATGGGGGTGTCATTAGGGACAGGAGTGGAAGTCTAGAAAGCAAGTGGGGACCTGGCACCTCTGCTGGCCTGCGGTCCTGGCCCTGGTTGAGGAGACCAAGGACAAGCCAGCAATATAATAAGGAGAACCTGGAAATAAGGGAGCCCTGGAGAGGCTGGACCTGCTCTCCACACACCCCTGGCTGATGTGGGAAATGTGCACCTGTGCAGGGGGACCCAAGAGGGCCAGGGAGAGTCAGAGCCAGGACTGACTGGAAAGCTGCCTGAGCTTCTTTTTTGTTTAATGTCAATTAGATCTCAATAAAGTGGTTTGAAAAGCAAATCAATAAATATCAAAAGTTGGGGCTTCCCTGGTGGTGCAGTGGTTAAGAATCCACCTGTTAATGCAGGGGACACAGGTTGGATCCCTGGTCCGGGAAGATCCCACATGCCGTGGAGCAACGAAGCCCATGCGCCACAACTACTGAGCCTGCTTTCCGGAGCCCACAAGTCACAACTACCGAAGCCTGTGCACCTAGAGCCTGTGCTTCACAACAAGAGATGCCACCACAATGAGAAGTCCTCACACCTCAACGAAGAGTAGCCCCTGCTCGCCACAACTACAGAAAGCCCGCACGCAGCAACAAAGACCCAATGAAGCCAATAAAAAATAAATAAATAAATAAAAATTAAAATAATAATAAAACACTTTAAAAAACATCAAAAGTTTGAAAAGAACAATGGTAATAACAGGTGGCATTTGTTGATTACTTACTGTGGGTCAGGCACTGTGCTAAGCACTTTACATGCATTATCTCATTTAAGCCTCACACTACTTATGAAGCCTGTTCTAGTATTATCTCTATTTTAAAGATAAGAAAACTTAAGGACAGAAAAATTAAATGATTTGCTTTGGGTCATGGAGCAGATGGCCAAGCCGACAGCAATCCCAAATGGACTGAGTCCAGAACCTGCCCTCCTACCCACTAGGACTGAAGCAAGAATGACCTGTTCCTGCCTCAGGGCCTTTGCACTTGCTATTCTTTCTGCTTAAAGCAATTTCCCCTGGATTGTCACACGGATGGATGCCTCCTTCTCATCATACAGATCTCAACTTAAATTTTAAAATATATTAAAAAATAAATTTAAAATAAGGTCTTTCCTGATCACCCCCCAAAATTGCCTGAACTTTGAATTACTCCACCACTACACTCAGATGCATTGATGGAAGGTGGGAGTTTTATTTTTTTGGCCCTTAATTTTCAGAAGCTTGACTGTGATGTGTTTCAGTGCAGACTTTGAGTTTATCCTGTTTTGAGTTTTGTTCAGCTCCTTGAGTTTGTAGGTTTATGTATTTGGTGAGATTTGGGGGGATTTCAGCTCTTGTTTCTCTGACTGCTTCTCACCTCTCTTTCTCCTTTCCTTCTGGGGCTCTAATGAATGAATGTGAGATATTTTGGGGATAGTCCCACAGATTGCTGAGGCCCTGTTCATTTTTTCCCCCAGTCTATTTTCTCTCTGTTGTTCAGACTAGTTAAATTCTATGGTTATATCTTCAAATTCACACATTCTTTCCTCTGTCCTCTTGGTACTATTATACACATCCACTGAGTTTTTAATTTTGTTTATTATAAATTTAGTGCTAATTTGGTTCTTCTTTACATTATTTCCTTGCTGAGATCTTCCAATTTTTCACGTTTAAGCATGTTCACAGTTGCTCATGGCCACTTTAAAGTCCTTGTTGAGTTGAGAGTTTCTTTGTTCTTGGTGTGACGAGTGAGTTTCAATTGTATACTGAGCATTCTGAGTTGAAAAACTCCAGTTCTTATTTATAGCTTCATTTTTAGCAGGCTGCCTCTGACACTGCCATGAGAAAGAGGTGTGGCCTCATTACTTCCAGATGAGGGTAGAAACCCAGCTTCCTCAGCTGGCCTCCACTGACACCCCAGAACAAGAAGGGATGCTTTACCATTGCTGGGCAGGCATGGAGTTCAGAGTTCACACTAGGCCTCTGCAGATGTCACCCTGGCTGGGAGGGGTACTGCCCCCACTTGGCCTCATCTGACACCATTCCCCCCCCCGCCCATCCCGAAGTTTGGGAAGAGAGATGCCTCGGGACAGCAAGGAAAGGGTGGAAGTGGAGGCTTCCCACTTGGTCTTTGCTGATGGGATTTGGGATGGGGCTGCAGTTTTTCACAGTGTTGGGCTGGAATAGGGCAGTTATTGCCTAAGTTTTCTAGCTTGCTGTGCTGTCCTTTCCCTGGTTCTTTAGCAAGAGATAGAAGACTTCTGGGGGGGCCCTCATTTTTTTTTTTTTTTTTTTTTTTGGTCTAAGCTCATTGATATTTCCAGGTTGCTGGCTTCTCAAGCATCCTGCCAAGGATAGATGAGGCAAAAAGAAAAACTAAGGACTTTGCTGCCATATTATCCCATAGGTCCCAAGATCCTTGGTCCATCCTCTTTCTTTTCTCTACCTTTCAGAGTCTTTCAATGTCTGTGTTCAAGTCCAAAGTTTTTAGCTGTCCTTAGCAAGGGGAATAGGCAGAAATGCCTCTATGCCATCTTGTCTGGATCCGGAAACCTACCCCCTCACCCCCATCCACAACAAACTCTCAACAAACTAGTATCAAAGGGAACTTCCTCAATATGTTAAAGGCCATCTACAAAATACCCACAGCTGACATCATATGCAATAGTGTAAGACAGAGTGCTTTCCACCTAAAGCTGGGAACGAGGCAAGACTGCCTGCTCTGGCCACTCCTGTCCAACCTTGTATCAGAGGGTCTAATCAATGCCGTAGGCAACATAGAGAAATTAAAGGTATCCAGAGGGGAAAGGAAGAGGTAAAACCGTTCTACTTGTAGATGACACGTAGAAAATTCTATATGTAGAAAATCCTAAGGGATCTGCCAAAAAATTACTAGAACTAAATTCTAATTTACAAAGTTGCAGGATTTAAGATCAAGATAGAAAAATCAATTGTATTTCTATATATTAGCAATAAAAAATCCAAAAAATCAAACTAAGAGAAGAATTCCACTTACAATAAGCATCAAAAATCACACAATACTTAGTAATCAGTTTAACAAAAGTACGAGACTTGTACCCCGAAAACTACAAAATACCACTGAGAGAAACGGAAAAGATCTAAATAAATGGTATAGAACAACTGGATATCCCCACACACACACATACACATACACACAAAGAGGAATTTAGATCCTTATGTCACATAAACATTAAATCAAATGGATTTGGCCTAAAAGTAAGAATTAAAGCTGTAAAAATTACAGAAGACAATGTGATCTTAGGTTAGACAAAGATTTTTAAAATATAACACAATCCATAGAATACAGTTGGGCTTCACCAAATTTTAACACTTTTGCTCTTCAAAGGCAAAACACAGGAAGTGCAAATACAGGCCACAGACTGGGAGAAAATATTTGCAAATCATCTATCTGATGAAGGACTTGTATCCAGACTACATAAATTACGACTCTTAGAACTCATTAATAAGACAATCCAATTTAAAAATGAGCAAAAGACCTAAATAGGCACTTAGTCAAAGAAGACATATGAAAGGTAATAAACACATGAAAAGATGCTCCTCATCGCTGGTTATTAGGGAAATGCAAATTAAAACCACAGTGAGATACTACTTTGTAACCACAAGGATGGCTAAAATTTAAAAGATGGACACTACCAAGTGTTGCCAAGAATGTGGAGAAACAACAACCTCATACACTACTGGAAGGAAAGTAAAACAGTACAGCTAGTTTGGTAGTTTCTTAAAAAGTGAGCTATACACTGATCATGTCAACCAGCAACCAGACTCCCAGGAATCTACCCAAGGGAAAGGAGAACATATATCCACCCAAAGACATACATGCAGATGTTCACAGCACCATTATTCATAAGAGCCACAAACTAGAAACAGTTTAAATGTCCAGTAGTTGGGGAATGGATGAGCAAAATGTGGTCAATCCAGACAATGGAATACTGTTTGAAAAATACTATTTATTTCAGCAATAAAAGGGAGGGATGTACTGACATACGTTATAACATGGCTGAACCTCAAAACTTCGATAAGTGAAAGAAGTCAGAACCCCAAACTGCACATGATTCCATGTATGTGAAATTACCAGAAGAGGTACATCTACAGGGACAGAAGGCCTATCAGCAGTTGCCTGGGGCTGGAGGTGGGAATGGAGATTGACTACGAATGAGCAGAGGGAACCTGGAAATGTTCTAAAGTGGGTTGTCCAATGCTGTACATTTACCAAGAATCACCAAACTGTATACTTAAACTGGGGGGATTTTTTCACTTAAAAATTGTGGTAAAAAACCATATACCATAAAATTTACCATCATCCTCATTTTTAAGTGCACAGTTCAGTAGTGTTAAGTGTATCTGCATTATTGTGCAACCATCACCACCACCATCTCCAGAACTTTTTCATCTTGCCAAACTGCAACTATATCCATTAAACACTAACTCCCCACTGCCCCTCCCCCAGCCCCCGGCACCCACCATTTTACTACCCATTTCTATGAATCTGACTACTCTAGGGACCTCACACAAGTAGAATTATACAGCATTTGTCTTTTTGTGACGCTTATTTCACTCAACATAACGTCCTCCAGGTTCATCCATGCTGACTTGACATGTGACAGAGTTTCCTTCTTCTTTAAGGGTGAATAATATGAATGGGTGAATTTTATGGTATGTAAATTATGACTCAATAAAGCTATTTTTTAAAAAGGTAAAACTCTGGACAGCGATTCCCTCAAGAGGGAGTAGAGTCTGGAAGGGGGTGTGATGGGGGCGGACCTCGGAGCTGACACGGTTCTATTTTTGGATCTGGGTGCAGGTTACCTGGGTGGGTTCATGTTACCCATTTACCTGGGTAAATTCATTGAGCTGTACTCTTGTGACATGTGCCCTCCTCCCTGTGTGTTAATCTTCAATGAAAAGTTTCTTTAAAAATCACTATTTCTGTTTTGTAAGTAAGTTCACTTGTATCATTTTTTTGGATTCCACATATAAGTGATGTCATCTGATGTTTGTCTTTCTCTAACTTACTTCATTCAGTATGACAATCTCTAGGTCCATCCCTGTTGCTGCAAATGGCATTATTTCATCCCGGGGGGGGGGGGGCGGGGAATGGATAAATTGGGAGATTTATCACACCACTACACACACACACACACACACACCACACACTACTATATATACACACTACTACATATAAAATAGATAACTAATAACGACCTACTGTATGGCAGAGCACAGGGAACTCTACTCAGTAGTCTGTAATGACCTATATGGGAAAATAATCTAAAAAAGAGTGGATATATGTATATGTATAACCGATTCACTTTGCTGTACAGCAGAAACTAATACAACATTGTAAACAAAATATATTCCAATAAAAAAATGTTTAAAAATCCCTGTTTAGGCTATTTCACCGGGTTACTTTGAGGCTCACATAGCACTTTTTTAGTGACAAGCTGCCTGGCCAACACAGGAGCTGCCACTATGATCTCGATGACAGTTTTGAGTTCTGAATAAACAGGTCCCCGGGGCCTGGCTGTTGGGTCCCCGGTACTCACCAGCCCCTGACCCTGATCCCCATTCCAATTGGGCAGACAGTTCATGGGACTTCAATTGTGTGTTCCGAATAAATATTCAGAGTGTCCCTCCCTTCCCATCAGACAGCCTGGACTGCGGCAGCCACAACCTCGGCACAGCTGCCCCCCGAGTGCCCACCTCACCCGATCCCCACCCAGAGCCCTGGAAAGGCGGGGCTGAGACTCACTCTGCAGCATGAGGACCACCACTTTCTCCACTGCGCCCAGCTCATTCTCCGCCAGGCACTGGTACTGTCCCGCGTCGTCCATCTGTGGGTGGGCACGGGAGGGGGGCATGACGTTCAGGAGAGGAGGACGAGGGGGAGGGGAGCATCTGGGGACAGCTGGGCACAGAGAGGGAGGGCCCATCTAACCAGGAAGGGGCTTAGAGCACAAATCTTAGAGCAGGGGCTCACAGATTCCATCAAAGGGGCCTCCATGGCCGCTTGTCAGTAGAATCCAAAGAGAATCCAGCCCCTTTCACACCTGGACCTTGGGGCTGGTGGCAGCTCGTGGCTCTAACGGGAGCCCTTTGCTGCAACAGCATGATTTAGACCCACCTCTAAATTATTAAATTATCTAAGTCCCTAATAATCACATTATTAGGGATTCCTTAAAAAAAAAAAAAAAGGGTTTTGTGGTTGAGCAAGTTTGGGAAACACTGAGTTAGACAATAACAGGTTTCAGCACTGCAGGCTTCTCGGGGCTTTTATTGTGCCAGAGTGCGCGGCGAGTCTTCCAGAGGGAGAGGGTTTGCAGCACTTCTGGGCCTCGGCCATAGGGAAGTTTCTTCCCAGGATATCCACGACCACAGCAGTGATGCAACTCAGGAAGAATGCTGGCTCAGATTCACTTCCAAGTGGCAGCACTGCCATGAGATGGAACCGGGGCAGCCTGAGGCCACGGTCCACGCCCAGAAGTCAATATCCTGGAGGCCACTCCCAAGGGACTGTCAGTGGGCAGCACAGCACGCAATTAAGACTGTAGATTTGGGCGTCAGTCCAAGATGGAACTGAATCCAGGCTCCACTGTTTACCCTACCGAACCCATTACTAGTGCATCAGCATGTCTCTGGAGCCTCAGTCTCCCCATCTCTAAAATGCGGATCATAACCGACGGGGCTGTTGCAAGCATCAGATG
The DNA here is from genome assembly GCF_030028045.1 of Hippopotamus amphibius kiboko. Taxonomy (NCBI): domain Eukaryota; kingdom Metazoa; phylum Chordata; class Mammalia; order Artiodactyla; family Hippopotamidae; genus Hippopotamus; species Hippopotamus amphibius. Next base: position 6,199,368 of record NC_080187.1, read on the forward strand.
AAATCACGCTCCCTAAGTGCGAGGCACGGTGCCCGGCCCACAGCAAACACTCAGGTCACGGCAGCCCTTGCTACTGCTGCTGCCATTGCCAGTCTGAGACAGGCTCCCAAATGGGCAAGATCAAGGACCCCTAAGATGAGTCCTTGACAGCACCTAGCTGTGGGTTCCTGCAGGACCACTGGGACTTGGGACACAGAAGGGAAGGGAAGCAAGGACTGCCCCCAACCTCAAGGCTTTGGAAATGGCGTGGAGTAGGAATCAGGAGACCTGGGGTGGGGTCCTGCCTTGGGTGCTTACTGGTTGTGGGCCTCTCTGACCCTCAGTGTCTTCATCTGTAAAATGCGACACTCTTATCCACTTACTCTGCTCCTCTGGGTTGTTATTAATAACATAAATTGGCATTACTGACGGACTAGTCACCCTTAAATACCTGGTGTGGGTCACCTCACTGGTTTCTCACTGAGAATCTATGAGGTCGAACAATTATTAGCCCTATTGAATGGATGAAGTAATTGAGGCACAGAGAAGTTAAGCCACTGGCTGGACGTCACCCTAGTTAGTTGAGGGAGAATCCCTGGGTATAAGCAGGAAAGTGCTTTGTAGACTGTACAGGGTGGTGCCAACCTAAAAACCGTCCTGGGGAATCAGACAAAGCAGAGGGTTGTCCCAGGCAGCCCCAGCCCAGGCCTCAGGCCCCAGGCCCCGCCTTGCCTCGGTCCTGCGGATGGTCAGCGAGCCGTTCTGCAGCCGGTGCCGGAGCCAGCTGCCCCGCAGCGGAAGGCCGTCTTTGATCCAGCGGATGTCAGGCGCAGGGTCTCCACGGACCACACAGTCCAGCCGGACGCTGCCCCCGACGGGTTCCACCAGGTAGGAAAAGGCCTCCCCTTGTAGGACAGGAGCCTCTGAACAAGGTGACATTGGACGGGAGGATCAGAAAGGAGGTTCCCTTCAGGCTAAGATTCTCATAAATCCATCCCCAAAAGCCTGCCAGACAGACCCCAGGAGCCTACAGAGGCTCCTGCTAGCTCAGCATGGCTGTGTAGAATCAATGCATCAGGGATGGCAACCAGCTTCTGTGTCGTGTCAAGTGAACTGGCAGTGGTAGAAGCTGAGAGGGAATAGTGCTATGATTGATTAGTGATGCCTGAGACAGGCACAGGACGGGAGAAAGCGTATGAGTGTCATATACTCACTCTCAGAAACGGATTACCTCAGCGGCAGAGTACTTTGGAAAACAAGGACTACACGATAGTTAGGACACCTCCGTTGGACACAGCAACACTAAGACATCCCCGACTCTCATTTCATGCAACTCTTAAACCACTCTTGGATGCCCTGTGCTGGTTTTCATTCTTACTTTTTCCTGAGGTTGAGTCTGCCAACAGTATGGTTGAGTCCTGGTGTCTTGGGCAGCTCATTCCCCTCCATCGAGCCCCACCCTCCCATCCTGAAGTTGGGCATACAAGCCACGGTGCCACGAGGGTTACTGGGTGTCTCCTGGTGGAGCAGGGCTATGGGGAGCAACTGGCAGGCTGGCAAGATTCACGCGTTTGCCAGGGTACCCTGGCCCCCGTCCCCCTCCCACACTGATACCATCCAGCTGAGGGGAGTGCTGCAGGCTGATGGGTCAGATCTCAGTCCTACCTACAGCCGGGTCAACTGGGGAGGGTAAAAAATACTGATGCTGGGGCCTCACCTTTACTGAGTTGGGGGTGGAACCTGGGCCTCGGTATTTTATAAAGTCCCCCAGGAGATCCTGATACCCAGCCAGGGTGGAGAGGTACTAGCTCAGAGATCAGGAGACCAGTTTCTTAGAAAAACCACTAGATTGGGTCAGTGGAAGTCTGGAGAAAGACCAAGTGGTCACTCCCTACCCTTCACGTGGACGAAGCTGACCGCTTGCACGCGGCCCACTTTGTTCTCAGCCCAGCAGACGTAGGTCCCGCTGTCCTCTCTGGTGACTGCCACCCTCTGCAGCATGCTGCCCCCGTCCTGCTCGGACACCCCCTCTGTGGCAGAGAAAGACACGCCCCAGGGGGCTCTGAGCTCAGGGTGCCAGGAACCTCCTACCCTGAACACATAACTCAGGCCCAGCATCCAGCAGGTGCTTCACAAAGGCACAAAGTGTCCCTTTCCCCTGCTGGAAGCCCAAGCAAGTCGGACCCGATCGTGGCAGGCACAGGCCATGTTAGAGGATGAGGCTGAAGACCTGCCTTTTCTCTTTTTCAAGTCCACACTGGGAGTTTGATGAAAGGCCAAGGGCAGGTCTTTGGTGCCTATTAACACGTGGCACTTAGAGAGATATCATCACGGGTTACATATAGGTGGATGCTTGTTTTTCTTTTAATTTTTGTCCGCTGTTGGGTCTTTGTTGCCGCGCGTGGGCTTTCTCTAGTTGCGGCGAGCAGGGGCTACTCTTTGTTGCAGTGCACGGGCTTCTCACTGAGGTGGCTTCTCTTGTTGCAGAGCATGGGCTCTAGGCATGCAGGCTTCAGTAGTTGCAGCACGTGGGCTCAGTAGTTGCAGAGCATGGGCTCTAGAGCACAAGCTCAGTAGTTGCAGCACGTGGGCTCAGTAGTTGCAGAGCACGGGCTCTAGGCACACGGACTTCAGTAGTTGCAGCACGTGGGCTCAGTAGTTGCAGAGCATGGGCTCTAGAGCACAAGCTCAGTAGTTGCAGCACATGGGCTCAGTAGTTGCAGAGCATGGGCTCTAGAGCACAAGCTCAGTAGTTGTGGCGCACGGGCTTAGTTGCTCTGTGGCACACGGGATCTTCCTGGACCAGGGATCGAACCCACGTCTCCTGCATTGGCAGATGGATTCTTAACCACTGTGCCACCAGGGAAATCCCTACTTTTTTAATTAATTTTTTTTTTTTGGCCACATCACACAGCATGTGGGATCTTAGTTCCCTGATCAGGGATCGAACCCGTGCCCCCTGCAGTGGAAGCGTGGAGTCTTAACCACTGGACCGCCAGGGAGGTCCCTAGATGGATGCTATTAACGGCCTCTGTTTTCCCTGTAGTCCTTAGACACTGTCCCACACCAAGAATAAGGGCAGGTGCTACAAGGACAGGGCATTTACTCTGGGCGAGGCCCTGCTGAGCACACCTCCTGCATGAAATCGCTCCGCACTCGGGACCCCTGTTTATCTCCATTTTAAAATGAAGAGCTGGGCTCGGAGAGGCTGAATCTCTCTCCTGAGCTCCCTGCTCAGGAAGCGGTGGAGCTGAGGCAACGCCTTCCGCACAGGTGTGCAAAGGTGAGCCGCACACGTTTCCCAGCACCTGGACTTGGGTAAAGGAGGGTCTGAAAATATCATTTTGCAGTGGAGGGGATTTAGCAATTCATCCATTCATCAGACATTTATTGAGCAGCTACTATATACACCACAGGGCCTGTGCAGGCCTTGGGCCTCCCTAAACATCACCTGGGACGCAGGTTGGAGGAAAGAGCCCCCCAGGAAAGGAGTTTGCTGAGGGGCCCACAATGGGAGCAGCAGCGCTGGGCTGGGCCCCTCTCCCAGCCCGGAGGTCTCCAGCGTTGAGTCTTTTTCACAGGTGGCTTCTTGCCGGGTCTGACATGTGACTGGTCACATCGGGCCACATGTGCGTTTGCCCTGTCCCCCCAAACAGGCCCAAGTCTGGAGACCCAGAACCCACAGGCTGAGTAGGACCCTCTTCCTCTCCACCAGGTTGGGTTGCCCCACCCACCTGCCCTCCTCGACCTCCCAGGATCCCGAGGCCCCGTCCCACCCTGCTCCCAGCACGCCCAGACCTGTGACCGGCCGGTTGTTGACAGTCCAGCCAATTCGGGGTGTAGGGCTGCCCCGGGCTGCACAGCGAAGCCACAGCCTGTCCCCGAGGCGCAGGCTGCGGTCCCCAGGCAGGGTGGTGAAGACAGGCAGGGCCAGGATGGTGAGGTGCACACGGCGGCGGGCGCGGCCCACAGCGTTCTCAGCGGTGCAGGTGTAGGTGCCCGTGTCCCGGCTCTGTGAGCAAAGGGAGAGATCAGCCTGAGAACTGCCCCCACCCCAGCATGGCCCAGGATGCCCCTGGGATCTGCTCCCTGGCAGTTTCCCATGGACTATCCAGCCCAGAGAGGCAAAGTGACTTGCCCCAGGTCACACAGCTAGCAAACGGCTCGGCTTCACCACCGCACCTCCCTGCAGCCTTCATATGGCTATGCGCTTTGATGAAATACAATTTATGTTTTAAGGCAGGACAAGAAAAATTAAACAGAAAATTCTCTGTGTCTTTGGGCCTCCTCCTTCCCTTCCTAATGTGCTGTGTGCACCTGCGTTACACATTAACCAGAGCGCCTCAGAGATGGTGTACCTGTGCAGCTGGGAAGATCTTTTTTTTTCTTTCCTCTGATACTAGCAAAGTAACTGCCTAAAAGAATAGTGTTCTTGGGGCTTCCCTGGTGGCACAGTGGTTAAGAATCTGCCTGCCAATGCAGAGACACAGGTTTAAGCCCTGGTCCAGGATGATCCCAGATGCTGTGGAGCAACTAAGCCCATGCGCCACAACTACGGAAGCCTGCGAGCCTAGAGCCCGTGCTCCGCAACAAGAGAAGCCACCACAATGAGAAGCCTATGCACTGCAATGAAGAGCAGCCCCGGCTCGCTCCAACTAGAGAAAGCCCGTGTGCAGCAATGAAGACTCAATGCAACCAAAGATAAATAAATAAATAAATAAATAAATAAATAAATAAATAAATAAATAAATAAATAAATAATAAAATAAATCTTAAAAAAAATAGTTTCTTTCCCAGCTCTGTAAGGGGTCACAGTGACTTGCTGCTCACTTAGTGCGTGCTTACCCGGACTGTGTGTCTTTGGTGAACTTTACGTAAAATACTGGTATGTCATTTTGAAGTATGATTCTGTCTTGAAAATGCCTTTGACTTCTAACAGTCTCCCGGGTTTTAATCCTCAGTTTGGCGCAAACAAAATCCCCCTTTTTTTTCTTCTTCATTTGATTGTTAATTGAATTTTCAGCCTTCATAATCCAAGCCTAACCACATGCTTGCAACAGTCACCATTTACTGAGCACCCACTATGTGCTCAGAATGGAACCTGCACTCACGCATCTGTGCTCACCTCATCCACCATCCCTGAGGCGGGTCCCACTTTTGGTACCTTCTCCAAGAGAAGTTCTGTGGTGCAACCCAGAAGGGCCAGTGCACTCACCACTGCACATCTGGCTCCCTGTGTGGCAGGGTCCCCACCCCCGTGACCCCCTCGAGACATGCCCACCCAGCAGCCGCCCATCCATCTGGAGAGCGACCTCTTTTGTAATTACAGAACATGATGAGTACTGATGGGGAAAGAGGGCCAGGGTTCCACCCACACTCCTGGCTCATGTTGAGAACATTAAGGGCAGTTTGAGGACACAAAGTCATTGCCACGCTCCCCCCTCCCTCCCTGCCAGGGCTCCTTCCCTCCCCCAGGAACTGGCCATAGACGTCCTGATTCAGGTCTTGGTTCTGACACTTGGCAATAGCATGTCTTCAAAACCTGGGTACACTCTGAACCTCGGTTTCCTCATCTGTCGCTGGGGTGATAACACCTAGGTTCCAGGATTAAGAAACTCCACAGCATTCAGCACAGAGCATGACATGCAGGGGCGCTGTGCTCCCTGGGGCCGGGCCCTCACCTCCGAGCTCTTCACCAGAAGGTCCCCGGAAGGCTGGATGGTGAACTTCCCCTCGGCTCCAGACACAGGCTGGCCATCCTTTTCCCAGGTGATGTGGGGCTCAGGACTGCCACTAGCCATGCAGGGCAAGAGGGCATTGGAGCCTTCGGTGATGGACAGGTCGGGGAGGTCCGTCTGGATCACAGGTGGGACTGTGGGGAGAGGGAGGTCCACTCAGGGACTGGGCTGGGCTGGGGTGGGCTGTCCCTGCCCCCGTGCCCTTGGCACCTGGCACAGCTTCAGCCCCTTCCTTCACCTTTGTCTGCTGCCCCCACCACCCCCTGGTCACAGGCCCCGTGGTCTGGATAATCTGGGGACTCTCTCGAGTTTGGTGAAGGAGTGACCCCATTCACACACATGCACACTCAGTGACTAAAGGGACAGAAACGGCTATTGCTACTGGAAACCCAAAATGAACGAAGAATGACCAGACTAGTTTCCCGTGAGGGGCCAGAGGAGGCGGAGGGGACTGGAGTTACTGTCTGAAGCCAGACCTTGGGTGCAAAATGGGAGACGTTTTTCCTTGAATTCCTTCTAGAACCGCAAGCTGTGCAGGGGCAGGGTGGACACAGGGACGTGCCCCTCCTGGGACCAGAGCCAGGCAGAGCAGGGAGGGGCCCTCAGGAGCCTCAAAGCCTCTAGCTCACTGGGGTCCACCTCGCCCCCCCTCCCGGGGCCCACCTTGCACCACCAGCCGAGTCTTCCCCACGGCACTGCCTGCGCTGTTCTGCGCGATGCAGAAATAGTTCCCGGCATCCTCTGGGCTGACACGGATAATCCGCAGCTGTCCACTGGGTAGGACCTGGGTACTCGCCCCTGGATTTGGGGGGAAGGAATTGGGTGCCAGGGGCTGGAGCAGTAGGACCCCTGAGGAGGGCAGGAAGGCTGCGTGGGCCGTTCTGCCTGACCAGGCAGCAAGTGACTTGCTGTGGTCACAGGGTGAGGAGGGGACAGAGTGAGCACAGAAGCTGGACCCAGAGCCCAGTCAGGCTGTCCCCCTCCTCAACCCCCCAACCCAGTCACCGCGTGCTCAGGCAGAATCAAGGGCTCTGGGGTGGTGAGGGGCACCGGAGGGCAGGAGCTGAAGCGGGGATAGGGGTGGGCTTTCTGGACCTCCCCACAGGTGTGCGGAGGCCCCGGGGCAGGAAGGAGGACGCCAGGTTCGTACTGTCTTCCTCCCACCCACGCTGGCTGCCGAGAAGACTCACCTGCAGGCACGCTGAGCCCCTCCTTCTGCCAGGTGATGCTTGGCCGAGGGATGCCTGAGGCCTCACAAGGCAGCAGCACCTCCTCTTTTGCTACCGCCCAGACCATGCTGGGTAGTGGCTTCACCACGGGGGAGGCTGCAAAGGAACAGGGCTGCAGAGGTCCCTGGGGACGCCGTGAACACCCAGGCCTCTCCAACCAGGAGGCGTCTAAGCACCAGAGAGAGGCCTCTAAACGGAACAGGCGGTTCCAGAAACCTTGGAAGGGAGGACATGGGTGGGCTGATTCTTTTCTCCCAAAGAATCCTCTAGCTCTGCACCTGCTCCCCTGCCCCAAGGGGCCATGGTGCTCTGGCCTGGGGGACACTTACCTTGCACAGTGAGGACCACATGCTTGTGGGCCATGCCCACGGAGTTGCGGGCCGTGCAGGTATAGCGTCCAGTGTGGATGGGGAGGGCTTGCCTGATCTCCAGGGCGCCTGTGGGTGGAAACAGGGCACAGAGAGGGGTGAGGGGACTTGGGACAGATGTCCCAGGGATGGAGCCGGCAGGGCTCTTACACATCCTACCTGGTATCTCTGTTGAAGGCCACTCAATCTGTCTCCCTGCCCATATGTAAGAAGCACGGGAGAATCTGGATCCACCTCTGCTCCCTGCTCAGACCAGTACCATGGGCAAGTCCCTTCTACTCTCTGGGACTTCTAGTCTCTGGGCCAGGTGTACAGTGAGGAATCAGACAGGACAGTCCTTAGAGCCTTCTGGCTGTGTTATGCCAGGATCTGCCACGGCCGAGCCTGGAAACCCAATACTGCCCCCACCCCACTATCCTTGCCATGCTCTGCTCAAAATTTGCCTCCCCCAGGAAGCCTGCCCGGATTACTGCCTCTTCTGTCCTCCCTTTGCCCTCTCTCCCTCAGCCTTGGCTGCTCAATGAACACCATTTTATCCTTCCCAGACCACAGGCTGCAACAGTCAGGTAAGGTGGTTTCTAAATCATCCCCTGTGGACCCCTGAGGCCCTGCTGAATGGGCAAGAGGAGCGTGGACCACCCCACCCCCATCCCAGGCCCAGAGGGAACCAGAACCTAGTTTCTCTCACGTGTTGGGCTTCCCCATAACCACTTGTCAGAGGAAGGGTTCCATTGCTTTGCAAGAGTTTGAAGACCACAGCTCTGGCCAGTGGTTCACAGACTTTAGGATTTCACTGACTAACTAACAAATACCTTTAATTTGGAGAATCTCCCGAAAGTTGCCAACTTTTTACTTTGACAAGCAAAGGCACTTAAAAAATCACCACGTACTATCACCTTAATTTCATAAAAGAAAGGCACTTTCAACACCAAACTATCAAGAAAAGCGTTATTTCAGAATAAAGGCCAATCCTTCTAATAAGCTAAAACTAGCTTTATGAAAACTCTCACATGGCTATTATTTTTCTCATTTTGTCATTAGCAGCACCGATTTGCCAACTAGCATCAGGGACTGACTAATGGATATCAAGACTCTAGTGCGTGGATGGGGTTACTGAGGCCCAGAGGGAGCGAGGGGGTTCCCCCTGGTCACACAGCGAGCGAATGGCAGAGCCAGGCCAGAACTTTCCATCTTGCTCAACCACCAGGCCCCAGCGGGCTGCTTTCACAGCCTCTGCCCCACGCCCCTTTGTGTCCCTCAGCGGCAGGGCCACATGGCTCACCCTTACTTACCTGAAGGTGACACGCGGTAGCCGTTCCCGTGCACCCCCAGCCGGGTGCCTGCTTTGCTCCAGGACACGACTGGGGCTGGCACGCCCGTGCTGTGGCACGTGAGGACCACGGGCGCCATCATGGTCACGGTGAAGTCTGTCTGGTCATCCGCAATGGTGGGAGGCACTGAAACACAAGTCAAGGCTTGGGGTTCCCTGGGGGACACACAGCCGCGCGGCCACGAGAAGGATAAACAGACTGAGACAGAAGGTGACATCAATGACGAAGCTCCAGGGAGAGAGGTGCAGCAGAGACAGTCACATTCCCTCACTCAGGAGATGTGTTTTGCTGGGCGTGGGGGATAGTTATGAACTGCTTTCTATAGATACCAGTCAGGTATCTGAGGGAGCGTTTCACAAGGTGAGGGAGCTTGGTGGGGGCACAGAGTGAGGGAGGCCAGAGAAGGCCTCTGGGGAATGTGGCATTGAGCTTGACATCTGAAGGGAGAGCGGGTGTTGCCTGCATGAAGGGAATAGTGTTCACTGCAGCGGGAATAGCATGTGCAAAGGCCCTGAGGTAAGGAACAAAAAGCTCAGCGGCATGACTGGATCCTTGAGTGAGGCGGGCCGTGGGCTGAGCTGCACCTGGGGGGGGGGGTGGGCAGGGCTGACCTTGTGGGACCAGGTGACACCATGCATTCTATCCTGAGGGCAGTGGGCAGCCGTGGTGGGAGTGATTTTAACCGGAGTGGTGACAAGGTTAGATCTGGGTTCAGAATATTTTGGATTAGGGAGAGGCCTCGCCTACAAGCTCCCACAAGCCAGGAACTGTACTGGAGTTGGGTTATATCAGTGTGGGAGGGCAGGATCAGAGAGGGCTTCCTGGAGGAGGTGACCCAGGAAGCACAGCAAGGCTCAGAGGGAACCCGTGCAGGTCCCTGCAGGCAGAGAGGGCGCCCAGGAGAGGGAGACACTGTCCTCATCCCAGCTTCTTTGTCTGCCCTCACCAGGAACAGTCACCCCTGACCATGAACTCACCGAGAACCGTCACCCAGTAGAGCCTGCGGGCCTCGCCCACCTCATTGCTCACCACACACTCGAACTGGGCTGAATCCTGGGGGCTTGGGGCTGTGAGGAGCAAGGCGTTGGAGGGCAGGAGCCTGGACAGACAGACGGACAGTTGTCTGCTAAGTGACGGGCCTGGCTGACCTGAAACCAGCCAGCCGTGGCCTCCCTTCCCCAGGGGATTTGGAGGCTGGAGATGTGTCTCATGACTGTTTTCCCTCCTGTATCCGGCCCGCAGCCTCAACTCTAGAAGCTTCTCCTAGAATTTCCACCTCCTAGGGTCTAGCTGTTCAGTCTGTGGGCAATTTTAATGTTTGCCCCTGGGTTTCTCCATATCCTAAAACTTTTCTACAACCACCACCTACGATAACTTCTGCAATAGTATCATATCCAAAGCCCTGATCAGAACTGCTTGTGTTCACTGAACACCTGCTTTAGTCCCAAAGCTCCACGATGACCTGGCACCTAACACAACAAATATTTGGTGAATTAATTGGTGAACTGACTCCCTTAATACTCCCAGGGATCATTTCAGGACCAGCTGCATTTGAGAAACGGGGAGACCGAGGCTCCTGCAGGAGTTGTGAATCCAGGCTCAACCAGCATGAATTCGGGCTTCTGCGTGGGATCTTAAATAGCGGCTGAAGTGGTTTCAAAGGCCTTATATTTTCCATCTGGCTGTATGTCCCAAATGCCCCCACCTGCTCCTACCAGGCACCTCAGTGTAAAGACCCTCCTGGCCCCCAGAGGTCAGGACACCAGTTCTGGTGCTGGCTTTGGTGAGACCCGAGCGCGTCCCGTCCTCGGCTCTGGCCCTGCTCCCCCTCTGTGAGATGGGCACGCCCTTCCCCACCCTGAGCATCTCATGACATTCCCAGAAGGACCAGCTCAGTACCGGTAGGCGCCCTGCTGCAGGCGGAAGTCCAGCTTCTGTCCATCCTTCCACCAGACCACAAGGGGCCTGGGGGAGCCTCTGGCCTCACAGGGCAGCAAGGCGGGGGTGTGAGCAGTCAGGGTCAGGTTGGAGGGACCAGGGGTGATGGCTGGAGGCTCTGGGGAGACAGCAGTGATCAGGAGACAGGGTGCAGGATGGGGGCAGGGCGGGTGTCTTTAAGGAGAAGCCCAGGAACAGGGGATACTCCAACCAGCTTCAGCCCATCCCTGAGGAAGCAGGGGCAAGGAAGCAGGAGAAACTCCCCAAGGGGATCTTCCAACGGGCTCCCAAAGCTGGGGTGATGGGGCCTTTGCTCACCCCTGAGGCTGGCATCTCCTCGAATGGGGCCTCCAGGGCGCAACTCTGAGCACCCCTGCCCGAGGCCACGGCCCAGCAGCACAGCCTCCACCAAGGTGGTCAATGGGATTGAGGAGCAGATTAGAGCACCTGGCCCAGTGATTCTGAGTGTTTTACAGCGTGTGCATGTTTTGTCACTCAATATAATAGTATAGTAGTAAGTATATACAAGGTATGCATAAAAATAAATACGCATCTTTAAGTGTACATGCTAAAACTTTTCATTAATAGGATGCATGGTCAAAAACATTTGGAGACCATTGCTCTTGGTTCCTGACAGCTAAGATGACCCAGAAACAAAGCAGGACCCAGCCAGACAGGGGGTGGAAGCTGAAGGCCAAAAACACACCTTCTGTCCTCTACCTACCGAAGACCCGGAGGTCACGGCCCTGCCGATCGGAACCTGCAGAGTTGGACACCAGGCAGAGGTAGTGGCCGGCATCCTGGGCGAGGACTGGCTGGATCCTCAGGGAACCCTCAGGCAGAATGTGAAACCTGGACCAGAGGGATGGGTGGTCATGAATACCAGCAGATCAGCAAGGCCCTACAAGGGGCTGGACCCTTGGTGGTGTCTCCAGAAGACCCTCCCCTCTGTCCCTGGCTATCCCAGCAAAAGGATGCTAACTCAGGAGTCCTGCATCTGCGTGCGAGGCCAAGGTCAGCGTGGGGCGTGCGTTCACAGCCATGGGCAGCAACCTGCACCGCAATCCAGCACCAGAAAGGGTGAGAGGGGTTGCTTCAGGCCTCCCGTGCTCCCACCTGGGCCCAGCCTCTCCCCAAGAGCCAGCAGGCAGTAGTACCCCCACTCTTTCCGAGAACAGCCCCTAGATAAGGTCTGAAAACTGCCCCTTTCCAGGGGCTGTGTCTGTACTGTATGACCCCGCCCCTGGCCACAGCTGATTGGATGGGGGATGAACACATCACGCAGGCTGGACCAATGGAATTCTCTGCCCTGGGAATTTGGGACTTGGATTCACAGACAGGGTCTGCAGGTTGTGTGAATGGAGGATCTATAACTTGGGCTGGGGGTGGGAGAGCCATCTCTGCCATGTTCTTAGAGAAAGAAGGTGCAGAAAATTGGTCTGAAAGAGAGAGAGGCATGAAGCCTCCCCTCCCCCCCTCCCCCAGAAACAGAGACTAGCAACCAAGAGTCAAAACTGGACAGACAGCCAGACAGCCACCAGTTCTCATGCTTTTAATGAATGGGCATGTATGTCCTTGGGTTCTGAGAAGACCCGCATCCTTTCTGCTCCAACTGCCCAGGTGGGCTTCATTTACAACCGTAAGGAGGTACCTGAGCCCCTCCCTGTTGCCCTCCCCTGCCAGCTCCCACCTGGGGCTCTCAGGATCCAGAGGGACCCCGTCCTTCCGCCAGTTCACGAGGGGCAGGGGGACCCCGTCTGCCTGGCAGGGCAGCAGAGCCGTCTGGTTCACAGAGGCGTTCACTGCAGGTGGTCCTGGCCGGATGGTGGGCACCGCTGGAGAAGGGGCACAGAGGGAGCAGGTGCTGGGAGCCTGTCGCTCTCAGGGGAACGGGCAAGCAGGTGGGGTGGGGCCACTCACTGTGGACCTCCACGCGGAAGGCCACGCTGGTGCTACCCGCAGCATTGCGGGCGGTGCAGCTGTAGTTGCCGCTGTCAGCCGTGCTCAGGGCCTGCAGCTGGAGGAATCTGCCCTGCTCCGGGAACTGGGTGTGGGCATCCGCCTGTAGAGACCCCCAGTGGGGAGAGACCCTCATCAGCGCTGGGCTGGGCCAGGCCAGCCCACTAGGCACCAGGGCCAAGGAACCAGAGGGGCCGGACAGGGGCCTCCGCCCTATTCATTCTGGGCTGGCCTGCAGCCCCGGAACTGATGCCCCGCTGAGGACATTCTGGGGAAATAGGTTCCTCTGGGAGGGAAAGAGCATCTTCCCTGGAGCTCTGCCTTTCTCACACGTTGCAGGGGGGAACGCGTGCTCAGACTAGGAGCTGGAGCTTCCACCAGATCTACAATCCTGGCGTCCACAGCAGCAAACTGGCCCCATTTCAGGGGTGAGCACAGAGAACCTCAGTCACTGGCCCCAGGCCACACAGCGTTAAGCATAGCTCAAAGGTACAGCACAGAGAGGCATCAGCAGCCCTGGCTGCAAATCTCAGCCCTGCCCCAGTGTTCCCATCCACAACACGGGGGTGACAGTAGTAACAGAGGGGAAGAACATTAGGAGAGCAAAGCACCGGCACAGAACAGGCCCTGGGCACCTGCGATCCAGTCTGGGCAGGGTCTGGGGCCTGAGAGGGACAGGAGGCAGTGCCCCTGGGGCGCCAGCCCAGCACCCACCTGCAGCAGGATGCCATCGCGGAGCCACTCGATCTCCGGTGCCGGGTCCGCCTCCACCGAACACTCTAGAACCAGCTGTCCCGGGGCCAGGCCAACCACAAAGCGGGGGCCTTGGGGCCCAATGACATTTGGGGGTGCTGGTGAGGCAGGCAGAGAGGGCATGAGAGATGGACCCACCCCTGCACGTCCCATCCTGCCTCCCTCTCCTGCCCCTACTCCGGCACCCCCTACCTTGAACTCTGACCCGGAAGCTCTTCTCGATTTCACCTGCGGGGCTGTGGGCCAGGCAAGTGTACAGCCCAGCATCGCCCACCTGGGGATGGAGCAGGGTGAGCCGCTGCCTCTGGCCCCAGCCTGCCCACCTCCTGATCTGGTTTCCCTCCTACACAGCTGAGGACCCAGGATTCAGACTCAGCCCTGCTGAGTCAGCCATCTCACCTTTCCCACCAAATCCCTTCTCCTCTCTGGGATGTTTCTTCCCTATCACTGTCTCACCCTTGCCTGAGGACTAGGGCAGTCTGCCTGCTCCAGGAAGTCCCCCTTGACTGTACCAGTTCTTTTCTGGTCGGGCTAGGGATTTATCTCGTTTCTGCATCAGCCTTGGGTCTAACCTGACTGGAGCTCCCGAGGGCATGGCCCGGGGTGGGGGATTCATCTCTACACCTTCACACCCCGAACAAAAGTAGCGCCTGGCCAAACCTTGCCAAGTGCCACTGGGTCCCTGCCCTCCAGTCCCCAGCCTCATCCCACAGCCGGCGAGGAAGCAGCAGCACCTGCACACTGTCCACCCGGAGCACCTTCCCGGCCCTCTTGCTGTCCTTGGGCCTGCTCAGGGCCTGCCCATCCTTGTGCCAGGTCACGTTGGGTGGGGGGGTGCCCCGGGCATCACACAGGAGCTCCAAGGGGGTACCAGGGGTCAGCAACAGCTCCGCAGGCTGGCCTGAGTCCTCGATGTGAGGGGGATCTGCAAGGCAGCCCGCCCCGGGTCAGCCGTGGGGGCCATGCCCAGGGCACCGCCAGCTGGGTTCATCCCCCTCCCCCACCATCCAGATGCTGTTGGCAGATGGGGCCACAAACAGGCAGGTGGCAGTAGTGTTGCAGGGTCCTAAAAACGTCAGACCATGGGCCCATCTGCCTGGGACAATTATTTGTGCTTTAAAACCAACAAGGATGCAGTATGGAGGGAAACGCGTCTTTCCAATACGGCACAACACTTGCAAAATCCTGTGCTTGAGACTTACAGTCCCAAGATTTCGGTGGCTTTGTTCCTGCTTGACAAGGTTTGGGGGACAAGAGAGAGACGCCAGAAGAATGAAGCATCCTGGCCCCCAGCCCCTGCAGCCAGGTCAGCGAGGCCTGTTCCCTAAGCCTCAAGCCTCCAGGATGCTCACCCCTCTCACTGCCTTCTCTATCGCCCCCAGAGGCCCCCCTTCCATCCCTGGCCCAGAGAAGCTGGCGCTGGGGGAAGGTGACCCACCCATCACCGTCAGCTGGAAATGCCTCCTCGCTTCCCCAGCCTTGCTCACGGCCACGCAGGAGTAGGTCCCCGCGTCACCAGCTCCCGCTGTCTCCAGCAACAGCCCAGGGCCCTGTTCCAGGCTCTGGGACAACAAGGGTTCCCCATCCTTCATCCACGACACGAGGGGCAGAGGGCTGCCCCGGGCTTCACAGGGGAGGACCACCGGGGAGCCACGGACCACCGCCACGTCATTCTGGAACTCGACCGGCTCCAGGACAGGAGGCACTGCGCAGGCCAAAAGAGTGTACATGAGCCAATTTATTCGCTGCCAGGTGGCACTCACCCCTGGACCTTTGCACAGGCTGTAACTCTTGGCCAGAACACCCTCCTCCTAGACTATTTCTTCACATCTCCAGTCCCCGGCTTAGACCTCATCCCCTCCAGGAAGCCTTCCCTGAACCCCCCGAGGCCAGGTAAGGTGCCCTCCTCTGTGCTCCCACGGCATCCTCTCCTTCCCCTGGCATCGCTAGTCACTTGGAATTTTAATTGTCTTTTTACAGAGCTGTCTCCCCCGCTGACCTCCTGATGTCAGGGCCACCTCTGCTCACTGCCACGTTCCAGTGCCTGGAAAGGCCCTGGTACACCAGTGTCCAACAACTACTTGTGAGATCCACGAATGAGTGACCAAATGAATCAGAGACTGGATGTCTGCCCTGCCTTGCCATCCCTGAGGGAGGGCCAATACCAGATCAGCAGAGCGGAGAGGACAAGGGCCTCGATTCTCTCCTCTCAGGCCAAAGGACCCGCGGACCCACCGCCTGCTCCGTACCATGCACCTCCAAGGTGAAGTTCCTGTTGGCCACGCCCGCCGGGCTGGCAGCCACACAGGTGAAGACGCCGGAATCTGCCAACTGCACCTGGGAAATCCTGAAGCCCTCCAGCAAAGAGGGGACAAGAGGGAGAGAGAGAGAGGGAGGGAGGCTCAGTCCCCTCTGTCTTTCATCCTGTCTCCCGGTGGCTGCTTGCTGGCCAGAGGACCAGGGCTCTAAAACACAGGTCCAGAATCTGCTTAAACCCCTTTCCAACCTCCCTGCTGTCCCCAGAAGAAAGCCCAGATTCCCCACCCCCAACCCTTTGCTGCCTTCTCTGCCCACCTCACTCTGCAGCCAGACTTCCTGTTTCCCAAATTCTGGAAGCTCCACCGTCCCATCCCAGGACAGCCTGGTATCCCCACACCCTTCTTCTGGACAATTCCTCTTGGCCTTCAGGACTCACCCGAGTCACCTGCACTCCCTGTCTCCTCTGCCTGGACCCCAACTTTCTCTCAAACCCCCTTTTGCCCTGACCACTCCTCCTGAGCTGCCCTTATCAATGTCCCCAGTGACCCTGAAACGTGGGTTATACCCGCCCTAACGCCAGTGGCCCGGGCACAGTCCACACTCGTTCCCCAGGGCTGCAGCCCGTCCTGGCTTCCAACACCACCTGTTTGCTGACAATTCCCAAGCACCTACTTCCTAAAGTTCCGCCTGGAGTATCAGATGCCTGGTTTCCACCTTCCCTGTATGTCCAAGAACCTCTCCAACCAACATGTTGGAAGAGAACCCAGGTCTCACCCCTCATTTTACCCCTCCCACTGTGGACCCATCTCAGAAAACAGGACCTCAGCCTTCCAGCTTCCCGGATAACGACCCCAGAGCCCTGCTCAACCCCTCCCCGTCTCTCCACAAACACCACCAGCCGGAGCACCTCCTCTACCCCCACCACGTGGCTCTGATCCAGGCCCCACCACATCTCACCTGGCTTGCGGCCGCAGCCCCAAACGCCCTCCCACTCTGCCCCTGGCTGCTGTCCACGCTGCAGCCAGAAGGATCGTCTACAAACCTAAGTCACAACCCCAAAGAAATGAAAGCAGAAGCTCAAATAGATAAGCTAACACCCACGTTCACTGCGGCATTATTCACAACTGCGAAAATGTGGAAGCAATGCAAGTGTCCATTGACGGGTGAGTGGGGAAACAACCTGTGTTCTACACACACCAGGCGATATTATTCCAGCTTAAAAATCAGGATGGAAAATGTGACACATGCTACAACGTGGATGAACCTTGAAAACATGATGCCAAGTGAAATAAACTGGTCACAGAAGGACAACTATTGCATGATTCCACTTACATGAGGTACTTAGAATAAGGCAGAGGGACTTCCCTGGTGGCGCAGTGGTTAAGAACCCGCCTGACAATGCAGGGGACACGGTCCAGGGAGATCCCACATGCCCCGGGGCAACTAAGCTCATGCGTCACAACTACTGAGCCTGTGCTCTAGAGCCCATGAACCACAACTACTGAAGCCCATGCCTAGAGCCTGTGCTCCGCAACAAGAGAAGCCTGCACACCGCCCCCGCTCTCCACAACTAGAGAAAGCCTGTGCGCAGCAACATAGACCCAACGCAGCCAAAAATACAAATAAATAAATAAATAAATAATATATAAAAAAAGAATAAGGCAGATTCACAGACACGGAAAGTACAATGCTGGGTGCCAGGAGCTGGGGAAGGGGACGGGGAGCTGGTGTTTAATGGGGCAGAGTTTCAGTCTAGGAAAATGAAAAGGTCTGGAGAGAGATGATGGTGATGGTTGCACAACAAAGTGAATGTACTTAATGCCACCGAACAGTACACTTAAAAATGGTTAAAATCTGTATTTTACCACACACACACAATTTAAGTCACATCAGGATACTTCTCTGCTGAAAACTCTCTCAGGGCTTCCCTTCTCTCCTTAGGAAAGCCAAGTCTTTTGAATGACTTACAGGCCCTGTGTCACCTGACCGCCCCTCCCATAACCAGCCCTCCAACTCTGTTCCTAGAACACAGCCACACGCTTGCCTCAGGGCCTTTGAACCTGCTCTTCCTGCCTGGAAGCTCTTCCCCATGGAATCCACTCACCTCCACTCCCCCCTTCTTCCACCTCTGCTCAAGTGTCATCTTATCTGAGTGCCTACTGCTGGCCCCCCTAAAATAGTACCCTCCACTGCCACCTCCTATCCCCTCACCCCACTTTATTCTTCTGAGCACACATCCCTTGTGACGTGTCACTTCTATATCCGCTTATTTTCCAACCCCCTCCCTCCCCGCAGCTACAGGAGCAGAGGCTTTGTGTTGTTCACTGCTCCATCCCAGTGCCTGGAACTACACCTGGAACAGCAAGCACTTCGTAAGTGCTGCTGAATGCATGAGGCCATTGCTCAGGCACTTTCTTCCAGGAAGCCTTCCCAGATTTCTTCCACCCAGGGGCCATGCTGAGTCAGGTGTAACCAGATGTCATCACTTGGATCTGTTCCTTTCCTCCTGGGCTGTGAAAGCCCGAGGGCAGAGGCCCCTTTCATCTCTGGCGTTCCATTTGGGGGTGGGGTCCTCTCACTCTCCCCGTCAAAAACCTCTGTATGTTTATATTATTTTTATTCTAAACACCATTCAGATGTGTTTTTAAGCCGAAGCTGCCTGAGGAGGGGGTCTGGGGCCCCCGAGATCCTCTGGCTGGCCTCCAGCTGGCCAGCCAGGGAGGCCCTCCCTTTACCTGAGGGTGCGGCCGGAGCCATGGAGGTGGGTGCGCTGGGAGAGCGGAAGGGGCAGGCCATCCTTGAGCCAGCTCATACGGATGGGCAGGGAGCCGCGGACAGGGCACGCCATGGTCACCAGCTCCCCAGGCCTGCTCACCAGGGTCCCCACGCCCTCTGCCCCCTGTTCGATGGTGGGAGGCACTGGTGGGTGGGCAGAGAGGAAAAACGGGGACAATGAGGGGGTCTGGGGAGGTGAGGTGGGCTCCTCCCAGGGAAGTCCCAGGAGGAGGCGCCGACAGCTAGACTTTTGCCACAAGCAACCATCAGGTGGCAACCATCACGTGCTCTTAGATCCCCATTCCCCCCAGGTGAGGAGGAAGCCCACTGCCCGGGGGCATGGCCTCACCCCGTGGGTCTCTCCTTTACCTCTGACGTGCCCACTGCACCCCTGCGTGGGACCTGTTGTGCTCCTAGTCTGAGGGCGGGGCAGAGGCCCAGAGAGCTCAGACCGGGCTGGCTCACAGAGTGGGCATGGCCGAGGCTTCAGCAGGGGTCCTGCACCTGGGCCCCATCACCTCCCTCCAGGTGCCCCAGTGGAGGCCCCACGGTGGGTGCTGCTGTCCTGGGACAGTGGGGCTGCCTCCTCTCCTCGCCCCTCAGCTGCTCACCCAGCACATTCACGGTGTGCAGCCTGGCGTCCTCGCCGGCTGCATTCTGGGCCACACAGGTGTAGGCGCCCGAGTCCGAGGCCCTCAGGCCCTTCAGCACCAGGGAGCTGCCATCCAGGGAGAACCTGCCATGGGGAGGGAGAGCCGGAAGCAGGTGCGTGAGGGCCTGCAGGCCTGCCGCCTGGGACGGGGAGGGCGCAGGCCAGGCCTTACCGCAGGTGGGGGCCTGCACCCCGGCCCAGCGGGCCACCGTCCTTCAGCCAGGCCACGTTGGGTGGGGGCTGCCCGTCAGCCTCGCAGTCCAGCCGCACCTCCTGCCCCTCCAGGATGCTGTGCTCCTGCGTGGCGCCTGAGCTCCGGATGCGGGGGGCCACTGTGGCAAGGGGTGTGGTGAGGCCCCGGGCGGCAGTTGGGGCTGGCGTAGGGGTGGGACACAGGAGTGGGGGGCGCAGGGTGCAGACCTACCCAGCACGGCCACCACGAAGTCCTTGTGGGCCTTGGCCTGGGCGTTCTCGGCCACACACGTGTAGGTGCCAGCCTGGTCTGGCTGCAGGTGACTCAGCTGGAGGCGGCCGCCCCGGGACACCACCCCATGTGCCACACTGCTCTCTGTGGGATGGAGGGGTGTGGCAGGACTTCACCTGCTCAGACCCACCGCCCCAGGTGTCATCACTGGGCCCAGACACAAAAGCCATGTGACTCCCTGAGAGGGTGCCTGACCCCCACACTCACAAGGCTGGAAAGACCCCGGGGACCCTTGAGTCACCCACCCCTTTCTTATGCTCACAGGGAAACTGAGGCCCAGACACCGGCAAAGCCTCTACCATTCACACACGGCCTTCCCCAGCCTGGACTCCTTTGATTACTCTGGTCCTTACAACCAACCCCTCCCTACTTCCTTCCACTGGGGACGTTTCTTCGCAAGGGACCCCACTCCCTTATTTTTAAATTTTTATCTATTTTTTTGGCCGTGCTGTGTGGCAGGCAGCATCCTAGTTCCCCAACCAGGGATCTAACCCAGGCCCCCTGCAATGGGAGCTCGGAGTCTTAACAGTCTTAATCACTGGACCACAAGGGAAGTCCCACCGCTGTCTTCAGAGTCCAGGAGTTGTTCCTTGTCCTGCTGACTCTCAGGCCCACCCCTCACCTTCCACCTTCCTTCCAACCTTTCCCTCCCCACACTGATCAAGGTGAACCAGCCACTCACTGACTCTGACATGAGTCAAGTGTGGGGCTCCCTCCGGGCCTCTGCTCAGGCTGCGCCCCCTCCCCCAGCCTGGAATGCCTCTCCCTCATGTTCTCCAGCAGCACCTCTGCCCCAAAGCCTTCTCTAACTGCACCAGCCCAGGCTGGTCTGCCCTGCCCCAGGCTGCCCTGCTCAGTACATTTTGAAGGGCTGGCTGGATCCTCATCTGTCCAGCCAGCCCTTCAAAATGTACTGAGCAACTACTACAAGTCCAACAGCAAGCTTGGGAACTGAAGATGAGTGAAACATGGCCCCTGTCCTCAAGGAGCTCAAAATATATCAGAGAGAGTGACATAGGCACAATCCCATGTGCCCAGCCCTGTGAAACCCTGATGGAGCCTGGAGAGACCAGGCCAAGCTTCTGGAGGAGGCAAGTCTCAGCTGAGACTTGAAGGCGCGTCTGAATCAGCAGAGTGAAAGTGGACGTGGTCCGGGGAGCCCGGGGTGGGTACTTCAGGGAGGAAACAGCGTGTGCCAAGAGCTGGAGGCACGAGAGAACAGGATCCAGAGCAGTCCCACCCCCAGGTATATGTCAAAGAGGAAGGACAGCACATGCCACACAAACACAGGAATATTCACAGCACCTGACCCGTCACAGCTGAAAGGTGGAAACAGTACAAACATCCATCACTGGCGCGTGGATAAACAAAACGTGATATATCCACACAGTGGACGGTTCAGCCATTAAAAAAAGAATGAAAATAATTAACTTAAAAAAGGAAGGAAGAACTGATACGTGCTACAACACGGGTGAACCTTGAAAACACAAGGCCAAGTGGAAGAAGCCAGTCACAAGAGGCCACGTGCTGTATGATTCCACTTGTGTGAAGTGTCCAGAACAGGCAAGTTTAAAGAGACAGAAAGTAGGTTAGTGGCCGCCTCAGGCTAGGGTGGCTGCGAGTGAAGGTGATGGGTAAGGGATTTCCTTTGGGGCGACAGAAATATTCAAAATCACGAACAACAAGGCCCTACTGTAGAGCACAAGGAACTGTACTCAATATCCTGGGATAAATCATAATGGAAAAGAATATGAAATGAATGTACATACGTAAAACTGAATCACTCTGCTGTGCAGCAGAAATTAGCACAACATTGTAAAGCAACTATACTTCAATTTTTTTAAAAAGAAAAAAATAAAATAAAAGATAGAGTTGGAAAAAAAACGTTCCACAGTTGATTGTGGGCATGGTCTGTGATTATACGAAAAACGACTTATATGCTTTCATTGGGTAAATTGTATGGTATGTGAATTATACCTCAATAAAGCTGTTATTGAGAGACAGACAGAGATAAACAGACAGAAAGACAGCCAGACGTAGGCACATGAGAGGAGCCAAGAGCAGCTGGGTCTGCCTGGAGCATAGGGCAGAGAAGGGAGAGGGCGGCTGGCCCTGGCCCCAAAGGGCATGCTGGGCTGTGGTTCTGAGGACTCCAGCCACGAAAGGATTTTCAACAGACAATTAACCCACTCAGAGCTGCACTTTGCGATCCCTTCTGCCTCAGTGGAGCCTGCACTGGAGGCATGGAGTGGGCCCAAGAGACCAGTGTAGGGGCTGCTGCCCTCACCCAGAGGTGTGGACAGTGGTGGCTGGAATAGGAAAGGCTATGGGTGGAGAGCAGGGCTGGCCCCAGAGGTATTTACGTTGACAAGACAAGGCATCTGCTGACTGATGGGCGGGTGGGTCGGGGGAGAGGAAGAGAGAGGGGCAGGATGAAGGCCTTGTGGGGATGACCAACAGCTGGGCTGGACGGAGCTGAGTTACTGGAGGAGGAGCAGCTTTGGGGGCCAATGCCAAGCCCAGGGTCGGGCCAGCTGGACCCTCAGCACCCACTGTGGGTTTCTGTCCCGTGGGAGCTGACTGTGGACACAACACAAGGAGCCACTGAGCCCCCATGCAAATGGTCCTCCATGTTGGGATTTCAAGGCCAACAGGGTTGAAAGACAAATGCGGGGGTAGGGGGTGAGGGACTGATTTCGGATGCATGCAGCAGTAAGTGGCAGCGAGCAATAGCTGGAAGCAAGATCTTAGTTCCCGGACCGGGAGTCCTAACCACTGGACCACAGCAGCCAGCGGCTAGGGCCTGCGTCCCTAGTTCTTGCCTGCCTTGTCAGGAATGAATCCAGGCGACGAAGCAGAAGGTAAGGAGCAAAGTTAAAAATTTATTGGAAAAGCAAAGTACATGGGGAAAGACGCACAGGTGAACCCAGAGAGAGTCGCGTCTTTGGGAAGTTTAAATCCTTTACAAGGGGGCAGTTTTCCAGGTCTGTCTTCCTTCTGGCTAATCACCTTGCTTTGTCCCTCCTGGCTAATTAGTCTCAGGACCCTCCTCATAGGTGCGCACGCACCTCTCCGTCAAGATGAATCCCGCCGTGAAGGCATCTGGGAGAAGCAAGACTCATGGCCTGGAGTTGTCCCCTGACTTTTGACCCCCAAGGAGACTTTCTGCACATGCGTAGTGTCTCCTTTGCCCCTGGTGGGCTGGGGGGGGGGGGGGGGGGGGCGGGTAGCGGAGATCCCTTGATCCTTTACTCAAACAAGGTTTTGTCCATCTTTGTTCTTGCCATGACTGTTATCTTAAGACATCCCCAAGAGACAAAGCCTGGCTATGTACCCTTTCTCTGTCATTGCTTCCATTTCGGAGAGCAAACAGGGGGCTGATTTTAAATGCCTAACCTGAAGCCCACCTATCTCCTGTCTCAGGAAATGCAAACAGGAGGCTAGTTGTAAGTGTCCGGCCTGAAGCCCACTTTTTCCTGCCCCACGAAATGTAAACAGGAGGCCAGCTGTAAATGTCTAACCTGGAGCCCATCTATCTCCTGTCTCAGGACCAACAGGGCACCACCAGCTTTTGGTTTTGCCAAGTTAGTGCAGTTAAAAAACCAACTGCTTTCCTTGCCATTTCATTAAATAAAGGAATATTTGGAATAAAGGAGTATTTGACACCAAAAAGATAAGGACCGATACACTCACCAACAGGCATTCTGTCCTTCAGCCAAGTAACAGTCGGTGCAGGGACCCCAGTCACATCACAGTTCAGGACCAGGGGGCTCCCAGCCACCTGGCTCACGGTCTCTGTCTTGGGGTTCTCAAACGTTGGGGGCACTGTGGGAGAGAAGCCAGATTCCCAGAATCCTAAGACTCTGCCCCCTACTTCCTTCCTCGCAGGCAGACCAGGATGCCCAAGAAGTCCCTCCCTGTGGTTAGAAGTTGACGTTTTATGCTTTGCCGTTGATGGAGACGTGAGTTGTTTTAGTGGCAGATGTAAATACAACCAGCAGCTGGCTATTTCAAAACATTTACAAAGCAGAGCCCAGGCAGGGTCCACTTAGCCCCAGGATGGTAAGGGTGAGTCAAAAATTATCCGCCAGAAATTCTACAGCCAGAGTGCAGATAATTTTTGACTCACCCTCGTACATGGCTATGGCACCAGCAGGCCTTAACCTATGCCAGGCCAGACATCACTAATTGATCCCAACACTCTCCTGTGCTCTGCCAGGATGAAGTCATGCACTCCAGGCAGCCACTATCAGTAGAACAGAGATAGATGTGCTCAGGATGAAACATCTTCTCTTTCAAGGACCAGACATTCCCCACTTCCCACTGTTCATCAAGGTGGCTCTCAGGAGAAGGAGCTATGAGCTTTGAGCAGCAGACCTGGTGTCAATAATTTTCAACACTGCTATTCAATAAGGCTCAGGGTTGGAGCCACCCACTGGCCCCCTGGAGGGGAGGTTACATGCTTTGCCCTCCTCCGTAGACAGCTGGCATCCCCCCATCCCATCTTGCATGGGGTAGAAACTACATTTCCCAGTCTCCCTTGCAGCCTGCTGTGGCCAGCTGCCTAAGTTCTCACTCATGGGATACGAGCAGAGGAGACAGATGCAACTTCTGCATTACCCACTTAAAATAAAAATGCTTGCCCTCTACGTCTGCTTATTTCTGCTTCATGGGCTGGGACAGGATGCAACATGGACAGGGACAACCCCCAGGGGTTGGGAGATCAACAGGACAGAAGGATCCTGGTCCCTAAATTACCATTTGGTAGGTTCAGAGCTCCCCTCCAGCCTAGACACTCACCTCTGGGCTTTTGGATGAGAGAGGTAAACTTCTCTCTTACTTGATGCACTGTATTTTTGGGGTCTTTTGTTACACAGCTAAGTCTATTCCCTAACTGACACAACAGCTGATCCTGAGAAAGTCTGGCCAAGCCTTCATCCCTTGCTTCCCTAGGCAGCTCCAGCAGGCTCTCTCTCACCCCCAGCTAGAGCCACACCCAATGAAATGCCATCTATGTTCCATCCTTGGGCTGCTGGGGCAGGCACCTCAGGGCTCAGGCAGAGGTGACTTGGCCCCCGGACTCCAAGGGTCCAATCTCTTAGGGCTCCTGTCTCAGTGCTTCCACACTGGGCCCTGTGCCCAGCACTTTCTAGACACAGTCACGGCACATCATGTGTGCCTAACAGGCAGATACTGCTTTTAGCTCCTTTTACTGAAGGTAAATCTGAGGCTCAAAAGGACAAAATCACTCTACTGAGTCCCACAGAGCAAGTCACTGGCAGAGTCTTATTCAGATCCTGGTCTTTTCAATTCCAGCTCTTGTGCCCTTAACACTCAGTAACACCTCCCCTCTCCAGTCACTGCCCTTCCCATCCTTGGCAGCCCCACATGCTGCTAGGGGTCCCACAGCGATGCTCTCATGCTGGTACCCGGCTTACCCTGGACCATGAGGAGGAAGGCCCGCATGGCCTCCCCGGCTGTATTGTTGACTCTACAGATGTATAAACCTTTATCCGACACCTGGGACAGAGAGAGCACCTGATGACAGTATGCACACGGCTGAAGTGGGGGTACTTAGGGGTCCCCCAAAACATCCAAGCCCCAGAACCTTCCAGAGCAGGGACTCCCCAAATATGCTGATCCTGCCTGGGAAGCCAAAGGGGAGATGGGACCCTCTGGCCTTTTCCAAGAGCCTCAAGATGCAGGAGGGCTGATGGAAGGTGAGCGCACTGGATCCAGACCCCACCCTCCCCTGGGGCTGCAGGTCAGTCAGTGGAGTCTGGAGGAGAAGATCCCCTCGCTGTGGGGATGGAGCTGAGCCTGGAGAGGGAGCCCAGGTGCATTTCCAGAGGAGCAGCCAACGTTCATCCAGTGAACACGTGTGAGTGTCTAATCCACGCCAGGGACGGGGTGGGGCAGGTGGAATAGACTCCCAGGGAGTCGTAACCAGAGGGCCTGGAAAAGCTTCTAGATCCTGGGGAAACAGGCAGGTGGCGGGGCACAGATCTGCTCAAAGTCATTCCGTGAGTCAGTATAGAGCCAGATCTGAGGCCCTGTGCTCTTCCCACGTTTCCCACCCCAGACACTGCTAATCACCAAGGAGGCGGCAGCCCCCACATCCTGCCACCCAGCTGCCCCCCCATCCCTACCCTCCAGCTCACCAGGACCAGGAGGCAACATTCCCAGGTCTGCCCACGGCCGCCCACACCACCAGACAGCTCACCTGGGCATCCTGCACCTCCAGCCTCTGCCCACCCAGCAGAGCTTGGGTCCGCTGTGCCAGGACCAGGGGCTGCCCGTCCTTGTGCCAGGTCACGGCCGGCTCAGGGAATGAGTCTGTCTCGCAGCTCAGAACGGCCTTGTCCCCCGCCTTCACCAGGACCACATCCTGGGGGCCGCTGGGAGCCTGCCTGAAGGTGGGGGGAACTGGGGCAGGAGATGAGCCCAGTGAGAGGCGTGGCCTTCCCCATGGCCTCCTCCCCGGCCCCAGTCGCAGGTTAACAGCCCCTGGAGAGACAAGGTCACGCAGTGGACCCCACCCCAGGGGATGGCACAGACCCAGGGAGCTGGAAGAAGAGAATCCAGGCCAGCAATCCAAGGACCTGCTGGGTGACCTGGGAAAAGCTTCTTGCCCTCTCTGGGCTCAGCCTCCCAGTCGGGGGAGATGCTCTGATGACCCTCCTAGGCTTTTTCCTACATGGGGCAGCCCCCTGTCCCTCCAGCAAACCAATGTAGAAGCTCCCACCCCAGCTGCAAGCCCACAGGAGCTGACACAGTGCCGGGCGCACCGTAGGTGAACAGGCACAAATGAACTTGCCCCAGGGCTGGAAAGAATCCTCCAGGGAGTGCTGGCTCGTGACATCTTAGGCCAGCTTTTCCCCAAGAGGATTCTGAAGACCAGGAGCCCCCAAACAGATTCCAAGCAGAGAATTTCATGATCAATCAGACTTGGGAAGGGCCCTTCCTGGGCCAGTTCTGGCTGTTGTCCTACTGTCCCCTCCTCAGCTTCACAGCTGACGGGCACCAGGCACTGGGCTGAGGGCTCACATACCATCTTCTAACCCTCATACCAACCATCACCTTACAGATGCGAGACCTGAGGCTCAGAGAGGGAAAGTGACTTGCCCAAGGTCACAGAGCAAGTAAGGGCACAGCTGAGTTTCAAACCCAAGCATGTCCTAACTCTAAAAACTAGGATCTTAACCACCATGCCCCTCAGATACCACTGCAGCAGAGGGCAAAGGGCATCCCAGGCTCTCCCAGGGCTGGCTGTCCCCCTTCCCATTGTGCTGCCTGAGGGGCACGAGGGCTGACTGAAGGAGTGGGGGACAGTGCGGGTTGGGGGACAGATAGGACGTACCCAGCACGCGAAGCTGCACCAGCTTTTGGTCTCGGCCAGCGGCATTGAGGGCCTCACACGTGTACATCCCTGAGTCCGACGGCTGTGCCCGAGCCAGCTGCAGCGTGTGTGTGCCTGCCGGGGATGGGGGAACCAGCCCCTGATACCAGCGAACAGGCCCCAGACCCCAGACCCCAGACCCCACACCCACAATCCTAAAGCCCCGCTAGACTCCCAGTCTGGTCCCAGGTTTGGGGAGGCAATTCTGCTTCCCCACAAAGCCTCAGAGCGGGGCCTCCAGCCTCAGTTTACCCACCAGGCAGGAGGAAGACCTCTTCTCCCAGGGAGAGGGCCCGGCTGTCCTTGTACCACGTGACCTCAGGGCTCGGGTGAGCGTGGACCTCACAGGGCAGGGAGACACTGCTGTTGATGATGGCGGTGACCTGCTCCGAGTTCAGACCCGCGATTCGTGGTGGGACTGTCCCCGCAGTCACCAGGATAAAGAAAGACACATGACAATGTATACTGGCAGGGAGTGGACAGCCAGAGTGAAACACAGGGTCTTCACAAGCTCCTGGTGCTTCAAATCACACTGTGTAGCAACTCCTATTTGTCAAAACCATCTTACCGATGTGAACGTGGGAGCTCAGAGATCAGAGAGGGAGAGTCACTTTACCAAGGCCACTCAGCTGCTCAGAGGCAGAACCAGAATATTAATTCAGGTCTGAGTCCTAGACCTTGAGTGACACCGTCATCCCTCCATCCCCGAGGCCACAGCTGCCCCACATCTGGAAACAGAGCTCATGGCTACTGAGATGCACGTGTCACAAGAATGCCGAGGTTGAGAGGGCCGACTCCAGGGCGGGGAGACCCCCACTGCACGACATCTCTGAGTCTGTTTCCACAGCCCCCCAATCAGGCTAACCTCTCAGCTTTGAGCCCAGGGAAAGTACTCAGCCCCACGCCAGGTACACAGTAAGTGCTTAATCATGGTGCTGTCAGGCCTCGGAAGAGCCATTCCTCTGGCAGCCTCTGAAGCTGCTTAAAATTATCTAGCGATCAGGGTCCCGCAAATGCTCTCTGTCCTGGGGTACAGCTGGCACAGGCCCAGAGCCCAGGACACTGGAAGGCGCGAGGTGCTGTGGCTGCCTGCACGGTGAGTCCACGGAACACGCGCCGCAGACCCAGAGCACCAGCCCCTGCTCAGCTGGGGAACCCGCGGGGCTGCCTGCTCAGCCCAGCTCACCTTGCACCCTGAGTGTGAAGAGCTTCTCTGCAGAGCCCGCCAGGTTCTCAGCCACACACATGTAGCTGGCAGAGTCCGCCACCTCCGCCGTGGACACCTGTGGGAGCATGCCACCGGCCGGATGGCTCTGGGCCCCACCAGGAGTTCGTGCGAGGGCTCCCTCCCGCCCATCCCAAGCATGGCAGGCAGCAGGAGGAAACCCCTCAGAAGACCACCTTTGTCTACACGGAGCAATGTTTAGGGGGTCACTGCACACCCATCTAGGGTCTTCTGTGACATTTGGGGGGGGGGTGTGAAGCTGATGGATGATTCCTTGTAGCAAACTAGATGGTGACAACAGTCCCCTCCCCCAGCCCCA
Organism: Hippopotamus amphibius kiboko; assembly: GCF_030028045.1. Taxonomy (NCBI): domain Eukaryota; kingdom Metazoa; phylum Chordata; class Mammalia; order Artiodactyla; family Hippopotamidae; genus Hippopotamus; species Hippopotamus amphibius. Next base: position 6,227,776 of record NC_080187.1, read on the forward strand.
AGGAGGGGCTCTGCGCTGTGTTGGGCTCCAGGGATCCCGTGGGGCTGTGCCTGGCGGCTGGGTGGCCAAGGTGTTGCCTGAGGTCCTAGCCGGCACGGGCACGGCTCTGAAAGCATCAGATGGCATTCCCGAGGAAGGCTGCCCTGTGCCGTGATGGGCTCCAACTGTGGCCCGCCTCTGAGTCCTGCCTCTGAGTCCTTTTCAGGTGCCGTGCCAGCCCAGCAAGGCTCCTCAAGTACGATTATCTGATGGGCTGAATTAAATCCCAGGGGCTCCAGCATCGTTTCAGGCAAAGAGCCTCATTTGGCACAGAGAGTGGTTAGCTCGTTGGTCCCCAGAAAAGCAGCACTGAGTCGCAGCAGCCGCTGCCCTTAGCTTAAGCAGGGGGTCGCCCTGACCTGCAAGACCTGCCCGTCCTCCAGGACCTGCAGCCGTGGGCTTGGGGAGAAAGGCAGCCCGTTCTGGAGCCACGAGATGGTGGGCACAGGGTTGCCCAAGGCTGGGCACTGGAGGCCGACGGTGCTGCTGGCATTCACAGTCACCTCCTCCACCAGCTCCTCCGTGTCCCCCAGGATTACAGGTGGGGCTGGGGGCGGGGAGAAGAGGGTGAGGCAGCCTCCCTGGGAAAGGTTCAGGGTGGAGCGGGGAGTGGAGGCAAGAGCAGTTCGTGGTACCAGGTGTCCGCTGCGGCTCCTTGAACCCTGCCGGCCAAGCCCTCCCAGGCCCTGATGCAGCTAAGGAATCTGGGCACAGAGAGGGCTGTGATTTGTGTCGAGGTCACACAGCTAGGAAGCAACTTGCTTGGAATTTGAACCCAGTCCTGTCTGGTTTCAGAGCCCAAGTTCAAAACCCCTGCATCCTCAAGCTCTGAGTACGGCAGGACGAAACGTGCTCTCTACTTGGACCCCCTTTGGGAGGGAGGCCCTCATGGGGCCTGTAGACCTGAGACCACCCTCCCTCCCCCGCCGCCACCAGGCTGGGCCACTCACTCAGCACCAGCAGCTCGTAGTGCAGCCAGTCCTCGCCCACCTCGTTGGAGGCCTTGCACGAGTACCTCCCGGCATCCTCCGCACGCACCAGGGGGATCTGCAGGACCCGGCCTCCTGCGGGGACGTGGGGACAGAGGCCTGAGCAAGGGCAAGGAAACCCGCTCTTGCCCCTGGAGGGGACCTGGGACACATCACTGCCCTCCCCCACTCCCCCACCTCATAATCGCCGGCTCTGCCCAGGTTGAGGGTCGAGGGGATCAAATAAAGTGGTAACGGCTTGCTCTGCGCCAGGCCCTGGGCCGTGCGTTTCCCCGGCCTCTGACTCCGTGTGCTGTTACGGCTCCCATCTTACGGATGGAAAAACTGAGGCTTCCTAAGCGTGCCCAGCAGTGCTGAGCCCAGCTCCTCCATGAAGGCAGAGGGCAGGGGCAGAGAGCTCGGGACGTGTCTGGGCAGAGGCTCTCAGGAGGTGGTGGTGGTTGGGTGTGGGGGCTGTTGGGGGGGCATCACCTGGGACCCTCTGTGATCAACAGCCAGCCAGCGCCAGACTCTGGCATCTGAGGGGCTGGAGCTGGTCTCGAGCAGGAGCGGGCGAGGGTCCCTGTGTGCTCAGGATTCTGGGTTGGGGGCTCACTGGCCCAGGATGTGGTGGGCTGTGAGCAGGGTTAGAACCGGGGGCTCATTATGTCCGGAGCCAGGGGACAGTGGCCGGGATTGGGGAGGCAGTGGCCATGGTTAGGGGAGGAGGTCACTTGATACATAAGGTTAATCTAGGATCAGGGCCAGAATGAAGGGCAGCTGTGACTGACCACTGTGTACCCAGGGGTCAGTGGCCAGGGTCAGAGGCCAATGGTGGGATTGGGGGGACCGGCACGTGACTGAGCTCACTGTGTCCCCAGGTCAGAGGGCAGTGGCCAGGTTAAAGGGTCAGTAACAGCTTTCCATAAGAGTTGCGTTGCCGCTCCCAAATCACCAAGGGGCTGCCTTCTTTTGTAAGCACCAGGGTACAAACCCTGGAATAACCTTGTTCATCCTGCAACCCACCTCATCCCCACCGCTGGCCACCGCCACCCCTGGCCCAAGCCTGGCAGGACACCATGTGAATCCTAAGCCAGGAGACCACCCCATCTGGGGTCTGTGTCTGGAATACTTCCCAGGTCTGGGCCACCCCAGGGAAGCCAGGCATTCCTAAGCCCCATTTCTGGAGCCTTTTAGTTCAAAGCCATCCACAGAAAACTATTCTAAAGTAAAACAGCTGTTTAAAAAATTAAATAACTTTAGAATAATCAAATATTTAAAGTAGTAACAATAAATAAGAAAAGGTCACATGAGCCATGATCTTGGACCCTGGGTGGTCATCAGAGCCCCGTGAGAGCTTCTTCAGCATTTGGGGTCACAAGATCTTAAAAGAACTGCCTCTCTCTCCAGAGTAAAGGGCCAGGACATTACAGATCTCAAAGCCCACAGGCGGGCACAGCCAGGATGAGAACCGCTGTTCCAAAAACCAGAGGCAGAAGGGGACCCCATTCGTGCCTTTAAACCAGTAAAGAACTTCCAGCCCTGGTTTACAAAAGGCAGCTGAGGTCCAGAGAGGTCATGTGCCCTGCCAGGGGTCACACAGGAGAGCTCAAGGACTTACAGAAAGGCAGAGGAGACCAGCTCTGATGTGGGTGTCACCCTGGTGCCTGCCTGCAAATGCCCCACTTCTCTGCGCAGCCCTGGCCTACCTTGCAGAACAGACACCCCGTCTGTGGTGGAGAGGGGCTGGTCCTCCCGGTACCAGGTGAGCTCCGGGGGTGGGACTGCGTTGGTGTCGCAGTACAGGTAGGCGGGGTTGTTCTCCACGATCTCCCGGTATTCCGTCACCCCACCCCGGGCCTCTTCCTCCCGGGACACGGTCTCAAAGGCTGCACTGGCATCTTCCACCTTCTGGAACATGGGGGGTACTGGGGAGCAGGGGACAAAGCCATTAGGATCCACAGCTGAGGGATGGGGATGAACTTCTGCTCAAAGACCTTCCCGTCCCACACTCCCCCAGGCACGGAAATTCCACTGTCTGAGCCAATCCCTTCAGTCAAGGTGGTTGTAAATTCACTCAGTCCTTCGATCAGTGTTTATTGAGCAACTGCTGTGCTGGGCGCTACGGTAAGCTTCCTCCCTCTGGAGCGCGCGTCTAATGGTCTCATTCCTGTGACATGCTGATATATTTCAGGGCAGGAGGCCAGACACTAAGCCTTAGCCAGAGCGTGCGCCTTGGAGCACAGAGGCCCCACATTATCGGCTTTTAGAACTGGAGGGGGCCCTCCAGGCCACCTGATTTGATCACCCACATTTTATAAAGGTAAAGTCAAGGCCCGGGGTGGGAGGCAATGATGTCCTCATCACAAGGTCAGTTCATGAAAGAGCCCAGGCCAGGGGCTTGGGGGCCAGACGTGCAGGCAGCGATGAGAACAGAGCCCTCCCGCCAGGCCGCCCCGGAAGCATTAATACTCCCCACCCCCAGCCATGCGGTCCCCCCGGCCCCTCGGGTCCCACTGGCCCACACCCCACCCTGCCCTGTGGCCCCACACACCCTGGATGAGCACGTTGAAGTCCTGGTCATCCTCACCCGCCACGTTGGTGGCCACACACAGGTACCGCCCGGAATCTGAGACCTGCGTGGGCTGGATCTGAAGCAGCCGCCCGTCACCGAGGATCTGGACACGCTGGTTGGGGGCCACGGGCTGGGGGTGGAAAGAGGGGAAATGGAGATCAGAAATGAGGGGCAGAAACCACCCAGACGAGTGTACTTAATTTTTTAAACACAATTTTTAAAATACAACATAAAGGGATAAGAACCCCCTGACCATTTTGTAACACCAAACCCATATAACTTAAAAATTAGAAGAGAACTTCCCTGGTAGCACAGTGGTTAAGAATCCGCCTACCAACGCAGGGGACATGGGTTCGAGCCCTGGTCCGGGAGGATCCCACATGCCATGGAGAAACTAAGAAGCCCGTGCACCACAACTACTGAGCCTGTGCTCTAGAGCCCGCAAGCCACAACTACTGAGCCCATGTGCTGCAACTACTGAAGCCTGAGTGCCTAGAGCCCGTGCTCCACAACAAGAGAAGCCACTGCAATGAGAAGCCCACGCACCACAACCAAGAGTAGCCCCGGCTCACCACAACTAGAGAAAGCCCACGTGCAGCAACAAAGACTCAACACAGCCAATAAACAAAGAAATTTATTTAAAAAATAAATAAATAAAAAATAAAGCTTTGCCTTTAAAAAAAATTTAGAAGAGAATTCAGTGGGTAAATATAGGCTTTAATGTTTGTGAGACTTGTTTCCTATAAAGAGTTGAATTTCATAGTCAAATATAAAAGGCGAGGCAGGGCCCAGGCCAGCTCTGGGAACTGATGCCTTGACTGCCTTTTCTGGAAGGTTCCAAGCAGACAAAGGGGACCAGACGGAGAGCCTGAGGCTGCCAGGGTGTCCCGGGCTCACCTGTCCGTCCTTGTACCAGCTGATGGTGGGCGGGGGCGTGGCCGAGCACGCGCACTCCAGGGTCAAGGTACTATTGACTTTGGTCTTCACTTCCTTCACGCCGACCTCCCCCAAGGGGTCGTCTTTGGAGATGGAAGGAGGGACTGAAAACCACAAAGGGGTCTGAGGAGCAAGCTGGGAGAAGAGGTGCTGAGACCCTGCGCTCCCCTGGTCCCAGGCCCGTCCCAGAAACGGGGGGCTGGTTCCCGAGAGCAGAGGAACAGGGACGCTGGAAACCCTCCCGCTCCTGGGGAGAGATAGTTACAGGACAGGGCAGGTCTGAGGCAGGGGCATTCCTGGAGGGACCTCTGGGGACCGTTCTGGGGGTACCAGGTCTTGAGTTGTGGGGCCTCTGGTTGCCCCGCAGTGCGAGTGACAGAAGGAAGCCAGGACTGGTGTGGGTCTGGGCGTCCGCATGGCCCCAGTCCTAACTCACTGGTTCCCTCCTCCTAGGTCCTCGGCTAAAATGACTGAGCCGGCGCCGGCTGAGTGACCATCAGAGGAGACAACCCACATGAAGGCATATGGGGTGTCAAGAGCAGCCCTGGGCTCCCAGGCCGCCTCCTGCCCACCCGGCTGGTGTCCTGGCGGGTCCGTGACTCACTGAGGACTTCCACGTGGTAGTTCTTCACGGCCTCACCAAGCTCGTTGGTGACCACGCAGGTGTACTGGCCCGCGTCTTCCTTCTGGGCATTCAGGATCTGCAGCCCGTGGGTGCCTGCGTGGGGGGGGGGTGGGCAGCGGCCAGGGTCACCCGCAGGCATTCACTCAGGCTTCCTCCCTCTGACCTAGCCTGACGGCCTGCAACCTGCTCCCTCCCCACACCCCCTCGAGGGCATCACCTGGGAGCAGGTGGATGTTATTTGAGGCTTCAAACGGGGCCCCGTCCTTCATCCAGGTGATGGTGGGGGAGGGAAAGGCCAGCGCCTCGCAGATCAGAGAGATGGGGTTGTTGACGGTCACGGTCACCTCCTGGTCCGCACTGTCCTCAGTCACTCCCAGGATGGTGGGAACCACTGCGGTGGGCGGGGAGTGTGCTCATGAACAGGGATCCTCCTCCCTGGGCCAAGGATCCAGAAAGACCTCCAACCCTGGTGCTTGGCTTTGGTTCTCATGTTGTTCGCATTACGCAGATGGGAAACTGAGGCTCAGAGGAACCACACACCGCAGCAAGACTTGAATTCAGGCCTGTGTGACCCAGAGCCCAGGCTCTCCATCACTAAGCAATACCATAGGGGAAGCTGGTCAATTCTGCCTCAATTCCCCCAATAGTCTCTTAACATCCAGACATCTACTAATTTAACGAGAGCCTTCTCAGTTCTCTTTGTGGTTCCAACTTGTACCACTCCCTGAGTAGAGACAGGGGTGGAGTTTTGTTCTTGGCTGAGTATAATAGCTCTGCTTTCACTGGTCCCCAGATTTCCTCTTTCAGCTCCTGCTGGGGACCCTCCCTTTAACCAACAGCATTTTAAGAAACAGATCTGTGCCCCTCTCATCTTCCAGACCCCTGTTTCTCCTAACAAAGTTCACGCTGCTGGCCCCTGGGAGGCTGCCTGGGTGCGGGCCCCCACCCTGGGGCCTGGAGTCGTGTCACCTCTCTAGGCCTCAGGGCTTCACTGGTGACAAAGGCACAAGCACCTCTCCCACCTCCTAGGCTTGCTGTAAAGATTCAACTAATCAGGGGGACCTCCCTGGCAGTCCAGTGGTTAAGACGGCATGCTTCCACAGCAGGGGACACGGGTTCAATCCCTGGTCAGGGAATAAAATCCCACATGCCACTGGGTGTGCTCCCACCCCAAAATAAAGATTCAACCAGTCAGGCCTGTCCAAATGCCTGGCCCGTGGTAGACGTTCGGCCAACAGAGCTACTACTATTATTTTTGTTGTTGTTGACGTGGAAGGAAAAACAGTAAAGTGCTTTGTAGGAAGCTGTCTGTAAGGAGCTGGTCACCTTGGTTCTCCCTCCTGTTGGCACCTAGGGCAGCCAGAAGACGCTCAGCACTTACCCAGGACGCTAAGCTGGAAATGTTTGGTCTTCTCCCCTATGGCATTGGCCGCAATGCAGGAGTAGTGGCCTGCACTAGACAGGTTGGCCTGGAGGACCAGCAGGAGGGCTCCATCTGGAGAAATGCGGTGGGTGTCTCCACCAGCCAGGGGCCGGCCATCTTTGAACCACGTGACTTTGGGCTGCGGGTGGCCTGTATGCAGAAGGGAGAGGCAGGTGAATCGATTCAGCAGGTTTCGACCAGGTCAAACCAGAGGTCAGAGGCTGCTCTAAGATAGGGCAGGGGACATCAATTCTCCATCTCAGTCCAGAGGCCTGGGCAGCAGGGCAAGACACAGAAGCAGCCACCGAGCCTGGCCTGGGCCCTTTCCTATGTGGTTTGATTGCCTTTTCCTTACCCAGGTTGTGGGCAAGGATGGCTTGGTACAAACAGGTAGGACAGAAAGGCAAGTTATTCCTTCCATCCACCCATCCATTCATCCACCCATCCAACCATCCACCCATCCATCCATCCACCCACCCATCCGTGTATCTACCCATCCATCCATCCACCCATCCACCCATCTATCCATCCATCCCTCCACCCACCCCACCCCCATCTATTCATCCTTTTATCCATCCCTACATACATACACACATACACCCACTTACCTGTCCACCCATCCATCCCTCCCTCCCTCCCTCCATCCATCCATCCATCTCTCCCAGCCCACAAGCGTTAATGGGAGCCTACTCTGCCAGGCACTGGGAGAACCACAGTGACAAGGTAGCCCTTGGGTCCTCAAGGAGCTCAGAGCCTGGTTGGAGTCCACAGATGTCACAAGGCCACTATGGTCCAGTGTGGTCAGTGCTGGGATAGGGGAACACTGGAACCTGTAGGAGGCCATGGGCCCAAGGGGGTCAGCCAAGGACATCTTGTGGAGGGTCCTGGAAGCTGAGCTCTGTAGTCAGATGAGGAGTAGGGAAGAGTGTTTGGGGCAGAGGCACAGAGTGCAAAGTCCAAGATGACGAGAGATCCTCTGTGGGGAGCAGCAGGGCCGAGGGCAGGCAGCCCAGACCTCCGGGGGCCCCTCCTTCCCACAGCAGCACTGTGTGTGTCCCTTACCTGAGGTGTTGCACATCAGGTGGGCCGTCTGCCCCTCGGGAACCCTGATTACCTCCTCCAGAGCCTCGTTCTCGATACTGGGAGGAACTGGGAGAAGCAGGGAAGACAGACACTAACTGACCAGGCCGAACAACCACAGAGCAGGAAGCCAGGAGCCCATGGCATCTCTCTTCTGTTTCTCCACCTCCTCACACCTGCCTCCATGGGGCTGTGAGTTTAATAAACTCTAACCCTAACCCTAACTCTCAGCAGCCGGCAGAGGGAAGTACCAGTGCCTCTGGGAGAAGCCCCAATCAGAGGAAGCCAGTTGGGTGGTATTGAAAATCTCTGCTCCCTTTCATTTGGGATTAGTTCTGGCTGTTTCTGGAAAGTTCTATGGCAGCCTCAGAGAAGAGGCTGCTGATGAGGCAAAGAAAACAAGGCTTGGCCTCTCCCTCCTGCCTGTGCGGGGCCTCAGTCCCAGAAGGTACCAGGCAGGAGGGGAAGGATTGGTGAGTGCCCATGAGAACGGGGCGGTGACCTACCCAGGACCTCCACGCTGAAGTTCCTCCGCGCCTCCCCAGCCTCGTTGCTTGCCAGGCACGAGTAGAGGCCTCTGTCTCGCTCCTGTGCCCGGGTCATCTTCAGCATCCAGCCACCTGGGGAGGGGGGGAGGGGGCCCAAGCATGGCTGTGGGCAGCCTTCTGTCCCAAGCTGAGCCCAGGCTGCCCGCCAGGAAGAGGCGCACGCCAGGCATTGTGTCTAGATGTATGTGTGTCTGCCTCCCACAATGTTCCATTCCTCAGAGAGGGAAACTGAGGCCCAGTAGGGTACACAGATGGATGGAGCCCCCTGGTCATTAGACCTGCACCAGAGTGAACCTGAGGACCCTGTTCTGGTAAGAAGGCTCTGTCACTGGGCTCCCCTCTGTTCTGTGGATTGTCTGGGGCTAAAAGGGCAGCAATGATTTCTGTAATCTTGGCTCAGATCAGAACCCCCATTCTAAACTCTGTTGAACCTGGTAAAAGGCTGCCCTCTCCCGAGGACCTGTCAGAGGTGAACCAGCTCCTCTCAAAGGAATGCAACTATCTCCTAAGACCAGCCCAAGGAAGGCAGACACACAGGACACGTCATCACTGCTATTCCTGCACCCAGGGCAGACATCACTAACTGATTGCCACTCTCCTTTCTGCTGCGCCCCGATGCAGTCTCTGAGTTCACATCATCACAATGAATCCGGCAGCCCCCACCAAGTGCTTGGAAGCGGTGCACAAGGGGAAACTTATTTACCATCGCAGCTTTGGCTGCGTGGAGCAATTGATAGGTCATAGAAAATGAGCTTCAGTGGGCCTGGAAGTTCCTGCAAGATTCTGATGGGATATTGTCTCTTCGGTCTCAGTTTCCCCATTTGTATTCCAGCAAGAACCATCACAAACCAACTGTCAGGAAGATGAATATTCAGAGAATAAAATGCTTGGATCAGCATTTCCAAAAGTTTGCTACAGTTCTACGGGAGGTTATATAAGTACCGTGAGAATATTTGCTGCAGGACTTATCAGAACCTTGACTATACAATGGTCACTGTGAGTCTCCAGGAGAGCAGAAAAGGAAGCCTTTTCCAAACTTATTTAAGTCCAATTTTTTTTCCTGGAGCACCTCACCTGACCAGCATTTTGGGGTGTACTCTTGGGGGACCAACAGCTAAAATGGTTATCCCAACCAAGCCTGGCAGCACAGAATCAGAGGTCACCGGCCTGTGATGGACAGAGGCAGAGGGTCAGACCTGATAACCAGATACTCCCCTGACTGGCACCTTACCTGCCAACAGGTAGGTGTCCTCCCCAGGACTGATGGACTCCTCCCCTCGGAACCAGCGGACCCCTGGGGGTGGGATGCCTGTGGCTTCACAGAGCAGTGTCAAGGGGCTGTGCAAGGCAGCCGTGACGTTGGTCAGCGGGTCCAAGTCTCCGACGAGCTCCGGGGGCACTAGACACAGAGAAGCCGCATTCAGGATGTAGACGGGGGCTGAATGCTCCTGCCCCGCCTGCCCCTCCCCGAGGACCCCCAGCCCCCAGCCCGGGGAGCCTGGGGAGCAGCAGTGACAAGATCAGAGCTGCTCCCGCTGAAGGGGTGAGTAGTGGCCACAGGCTGGGCTTTGGCATCAGGCTTGGGCCCCAGTTTCCCCGACCCCTCGGAGGGATGCCAGGAGAATTCAACAAGGACACGCACATGTAAAGTGCTTAGCACAGAGCCTGGTATGCAGCAAAGACTGAGCAAACGAGACAGGAATTAGAGCAAAGGGGAATACAGACGGGTCCCAGCATTCCGTTCAGAAAGAAGCCACCGTCTATCAGGCAGGGACAGACGGGCAAGGCTGGGGACCCCAGCGACACTGGAAGGTGATGAGAGGCACCTCCCTAAAGGACCCCTGCCCACCTCTCTCCCTTGTCTCTCACCACTCCCTGCCTCCACCCTCAGGTATGCAGTAAGAGCTCAAAGAGAGACTGGAGTCACGAGGCTGTTCTAGCTACTGTGAACATGCTCCGGACCTCCGCAGAGCCTGTTCCTTCTGCCTGGCACTCTTCCTCTCACCCCGGCTCCCGATGAACTCCTGCTCAGCCTTTACATTTCAGCTAAAAGGTCACCTCCTACAGGAGGCTGCCGTGATTTCCCAGGACAGTGGTCAGGGTCTTCCTGATCTCTCAGGGACCCCCGAATTCCCCCATCACATACAAGTCATGCAGGATAAAGAAAGCCCAGAACAGAGTAAGGGAACAGCAAACAGACAGAGAGGGAAGGAGGGAAAGGAGAGCTATTTGGAGCCAGTCCTGATTTTGAGAGCAGTGTTTGCAGCTTCCCCCAACAGCAGCCTTCCCCGGGCTCCTGGCAGAACGGGGGAGTGGCCCCAGGAGCACAGCTTTCAGACGGAAGCCACCTTGCCTCCTCCCTTCCTGCCCTCCTCCAGCGGGCTACTGGTCCTCACCCAGCACGGAGACTGAAAATCTCCTCTCGGCCCTCCCGGCCACGTTCTCGGCCACGCAGCTGTAGCGCCCAGTGTGGGCGGCCTGAGCCCGCTCCACGTGCAGCCTCTGCCCCTGGTTCTGCAGCCGCAGGCCAGGCTTGGCCCCCACTGGCTCACCGTCCCGCTCCCACGTCACCCTGGGCAGGGGTTTCCCTGTGGCATTGCATTCCAGAGTGGCCTCTTCATCCTGGACCACGGACACCTGTGTGTGGGGCTCCCGGGGGCCCATGATCTGAGGGGGAACTGGGATGGGGAGAAAGCATGTCAGGGAAAGCAGCCCGCCGGGCACCAGGCACGCGCCACATGCCAGGCTCTGGGCTCACCTCCCTTGGGCCCGTGTTCCCCCTGCCCCTCGCTGGCTGTGTGACCTTAGGCAGGTGACCTCCCCTCTCTGGGCCTCCACTTTGCATCTCTATAATGGGGTCACACTAGTACCGCATGGCCCCCCTCTCCCACACCCTGGGAATCAGGGGAGGGCCTGCCATTTGGACAATGAGCTCACAGCACAGCCCCGAAGATTTGTGAGGAGTTTTCCTCCTTAGAAACCAGAGGCTTCCCAGAATGTAAACAGTCGTTAGGACTGGCCGAGGGTGGGAGATTATTCTATAGGAAGGGTTCCTCCCAAGATGCTGACAGCGTTTTTCTTGGTTTTATTTTCTAGAATGATTTTTACGGGGCTGAGATATTTACTTCCATCCCTGCAGGATAAGTAGATGGAGACCTAGGTTTCCATCACATATAGGAGCTTCATGTCAATTTTACATTTCTTTAGTTTCCAACTATTTCAAGCTGTGGGGTTTTTTTCCCTGCTCTGGGCCACTGGGGGCATCTTGGGATCACGCCGCCCGCCCCCTCTCTCATGCTAAGGTCAGGAGCTGTAAGAAGCTGGCTGGGGGTAGGGGGCGGTTAAAATGCCAGTAATCTAAGGGGGAAAGGGACAGCGCTCTCATGAGCCCTGTTTTGTCTCTGCTCGGGTGTTGGGATGAGGTCGGCCCTGCCAGGGCACCGGGTTGCCAACCCTTCTGGCCCCTTCTGGCCCCTTCCACCTGGTTCAGGTCATCCCAGCCTGACTCACCATGCACCTCCAGCTGCTGGTCCTGGCTGCTATTTCCTGCTACGTTGCTGCACTCACAGGTGTACGTTCCCTCCTGGGCTGGGTTGGCCTGTCCCAGATACAGCAGCCGCCCCACAGTGGACACCTGTCCAAGGCCAGCCCCCTCCGTGGGCAGGGGCAAACCTGGATGCATGAAAAAGAAGCCCCTTGTCTCTGGTCCTTCCACCTTGAACATTTGTCCTCCCATCCATCCTGGCCAACTCCTACTCACCCTTTGGGTGCCCACTTAGACGTCACCTCCACCAGGAAGCCTTCCCTGAGCACCAAATCCAATCCCGGAACCCACTCTGAGCTCCCACAACCCTGAGCTTCTTCCCAACAGAGATTTGCCTGCAGGTGGCACATCTGAATCCTGCCCTGGCCTGGGCTGTCCTGAGAGCAGACCCTGCCTCACTTCCCCCCAGGGATCCGTGGAGGCTCTCTGGGGCCTGGCATATAATAGGGCTCAGTGAAGGCTACTGAATGAATGACCCATCCATCTAGCTACAGTGACAGGGGAGGGAGACCAAGCAGCTGGCACACCTGGCAGCAAGGAGACCCTGATGCAGGGAAGGATTCTGTAAACCTCAAGGCACTGGATTAAACACTAACTTCCATGATCTTGCACTTGTTCATAGAGGAGAAGCCCTTTGGGCTCCGGCCATCCATCAACGTGTGTCCCAACAGGGGGAGGAGCCTGGGTGGTCACATGACATTCTTCCTCGCTCTTACGGTCTATTCTCCGTCCACACTCTCTCCCCTGGTGATCTTGGCTTGTCTTGTCACTTCTGGATTCATTCTTAGTCCAGACCTCTCCCCTGAGCACCAGACATCTATGTCTAACTGCTCACTTGACATCTCACAGGGTGTCTCACAGATCTCAAAATTAAAATGTCCCAAACTCCCGGTCTGTCCCTCAAACCTATCCCCGCAGCCTCTCCATCTCAGTGATGGTAGGAGCACTCTCCCGAGAGTCAGGACAAAACCTCAAGTCATCCCCGACTCCTCCTTCTTAGCCCCCCATCCCAGCTGTCAGGAAATCCTGCCAGCAGCACCTTTGAAATGCATCCAGACTATGGCCCCCTCCCAACACCTCGTGGCTACCTGCCTAGTCCAAGTGCCAGCATCTCTTGCCTGGAGTCCCTGCAGAAGCCCCCTCACTGCTCCCAACTTTGCTCCCAATGGTCTCTTCTCATCATGCTGGCAGGAGCCAGCTAGAGGACAAACCAGACTGTGTCCGTCCACTTTCCAGAGCCCTGCGGTAGCCCCATCTCACTCGAGGTAAAAGCCAAGATCCTTACAACAGCCTTTGATCCAGCCCCCACCACTCAGGTGAACGTCTCCTGCTATCATCCCCTTGCTGAATCTGCTCCAGCCCCACTGGCCACTTTGCTGTTCTTCAAACATGCTTGGCTCCTTCCTGCCCCAGAGCCTTTGCACCTGCATCCACTCTGCCTGGAATGCTTTTCCCTACAACATCTGCATGCTCACCCCTCACCTTCTCCACATCTGCTTGGTCAAATGTCCCTGGCCACCCAACTTAAAATTGCAAATCCTACCTTCCTCCCCCCGCACATCTTCTCCCCTTTCCTGGCTTTTATTTTTCTCCAAAGCACTTATCGTGTCAGGTATTAAGTCATTTACAGGCATACCTCGGAAATATCGCAGGTTAGCTTCCAGACCACAATAAAGCAAATATGGAATAAAGAAAGTCACATGAATTTTTTGGTTCCCCAATGAATATACTGATAAAAGTTATGTTTACGCTATAACCTATTAAGTGTGAAATATTATGGTTTAAAAAACAACGTACATAACCACTAAAAATACTTTGAAATGGTAAGCAACATCTGAGCCTTCAGCAAGTCATACTCTTTTTTCAATAGTAATCCCAAAGGTCGCTGATCACAGATCACCCCAACAAATATAATAATAACAATGAAAAAGTTATAAATATTGTTAGCATTATCAAAATGTGACAGAGACCCAAAGTGAGCAAATGCTGCCGGAAAAATGGCACCGATAGACTTTTGGGAGGCAGGGTTGCCATAATCCTTCAGTTTGTAAAAAAAATGCAACAATCTGTGAAACTCAGTAAAGAAGGCACAATAAGATGAGGTATGCCTGTACTAACTTCTCATTTGCTATCTGACTGCCTCAATCCACTACTGTATTTTCAGCACCTAGAATGGGGCCTGCCACAGAGAGGCTCTCAATAAACACTGGTTAAATGAATGAAGCCCAAATATTTACTGAGCACCTGTTTTGTATCAGGCACTCTTAGCCACTGCCGAATTCCCAGACAGTGCCTCCAGGGCTCACGGGCTCATGGAGGAGCAGACATTGAAGGACTAAGGTGGGTGATATGACAAGTTAACACACAGGGGAGGCGTCAAGGAGGCCCTGCCCTAGACTGGGGTGGAGGTCAGGGAGGGCTTCCTGGAAGAAGAGACATCTGAAGTGAGGCCTGAGGATCAATCCAGCTCTCATTGGCCGAGAAGGGGCTGGAGGGTCTTCTGTAACCAGCACCCGCACCCCCTAGGACTGTAAGCCACCCACCTCCATCTCAGCTAGGGTCTGGGGTGGGGACACCCAGCAAGGTCGGGGAGGGCAGTCATCCTACCGTCCTTCCTCCAGGAGATCTTGGGGAAGGGGATGCCCCGACATTCGCAGGACAGCCTGGCAGGGTGCCCCTCGGTCACCGTCAGGGTGCGGGGCTCCGGTGAGGGGAACACTGGAGGGACTGAGCAAAAGCAGAGAGGAGGTGACGAGGGCAGGAAGCTGTGGGCTGGGATGAGAAAGGGACCCCAGGGAGAGGGCAAGGTGGAGGAGGATTGTATCCTGGGACCCATTCAAGGCAGCACCCCCCCACCCCCGACTTGAGAGCCAGCCCTGACAGGGGCAGGCGGAGGGACCCCAGCTCAGCCCAGGAGACCCTCACCCCAGACATTTAGGTTGTAGTGTTTCTCCGAGCGGCCCGCCTGGTTCAGTGCCTCACAGGTATAGCGGCCCGCATCCCCCACCTTGGCTCTGTCCACCTGACCGAGAGCAAAAACAGCCCATCAGCAGGGGCACCACAGAGACAGGGTTACCCCTGGACCGACTGTGTGACCTTGGGCATGTCACTTGACCTTGCCGAGTCCCCGCTCCCACCTGGAACCTAGGGGCAGTGGTAGCATCTGCTGCACCTCTTGTACCGGGAAGTTTCTGGAAGCCAGGGACTTGGTGGCCTGACATGGACTGGGCATAAATGGCAGCCCTGCCAACCTCATCCCACTTCACATCCACAGCCCAGTCCTGTTCCAAGGAGGAGGTGGAGGGGGCCCTGTCCTCAGGAGTCAGATCCTGACCTAGGGGGTGATGGACTAGGCCGTGGCTTTGAAGAATGAAGGGAAGGAGGGGGCAGTATTCCAGGCAGAGGAAACCAAACAAAGGTGTTCGGAGTTGGGAATGATCATATCACAAGGTGTAGAGGGGTGGAAGAAGGAGGAGCAGGCTGGAGTGGAGGGTTCCCCCTAACAGCTTAGAGAGGTACCTCCCCTCCCCTAGCTGACACGGATGAGCTGTTCTCTGGGGCAGGTGGGGACCTCACAGACATTCTCTAGAATTCTCCCAGCCACCCCAGAAGAAAGGTGCCACTGTGCTCACAGGTGAGAGACCTGAGGCCAGTGTAGTGAGAAGAGGACCTAAGGCACCACAGCCGAGGAGCTAAAATTTAAATGCAGGCGGACTCCAGATTCCCTGACCCTAATTAACCCCTGCCTTGCTAGGCCAGATGAAGGGCCTCAGATGCCCAAAGGCAAGGAGGCTTTCAAACACAGAGTGAAAAACAAGTGGAAAGTTTCATGGGGGTTCCTGAGAGAACCACTCCCCCCGCCAACCCCCACCCCCACCCCCACCGAGGGCTCAGTCCTGGGGCTTCGTTCTCCATCCCTGTTTGGCTGGAAGCAGTTCTGATGGGTCCTGGGAGTGAAGGGGCCCGCAGGTCGCAATGAGCTGCACTGATGCTCACGGGGGCACCCACAGCCCGCCCCACTCAGGGCTCAGCTCTGCGCCAGGTGGGGGCCCCCTGGGAGGCCGCACACCTCCAGCAAGGCCTTGTCTGCAGAGAGGCGGACGCCGGGCCGGGGCTCCAGGGGGCGGCCGTCCTTCCGCCAGCTCAGCACGGGAGGGGGCACAGCGTGGCTCCGGCACTCCAGGGCCACTGACTCGTTGGCCACGACGGACACATTCAGCTCTTCTCCGAGGATGCTTGGCGGCACTGCGGAGGGGGCAGGGCAGGGGCTGTCTCAGGCAGGTGAGGGGGGCCGGCAGGACAGGCCACATCCCGGGTCAGGCTCACCCTTCTAGCAGCCAGGAGCAAACACCAGGGATGCGGAGTCACTGTTTGGATGGGGGCCCAGTGCCTGAGCTGCAGCCTTTTTGTCCTCCCCTTAATGACCTTCAGAGGAGGCCCCCAAACCTGAATAGGATGGTGCATCACGACAACGTCGATACCCTGAATACGATTTGGTACTTTAGTTGTACCAGATGTTACCACTGAGTAAAGGGTCCACCTGCCCACCTGTCCATGACAGGGGAGTTCACACTCTCGGACAGGGCTCTGGGGGTCCAACTGACCCCTACGTGGAGGCAGACACAGTCTCAAGCCAGACCTCCCACATCCAACCCCCAGGGATGCCCCAGCCCCACCTTCTTGAGCCGCCGGCCTGCACCCGGCAGCCTCCAGGGCCTGAGACTCACTGTGGACATGCAAGATGACATCCTGGCGGTCCTCACCCACTGCACTCACGGCCACGCAGGAGTAGCTGCCGGAGTCGGAGGCCCGGGCACTGGTCAGCGTGAGGACCTGGCCCCCAGGGAAGACCTGTGCCCCAGAAGGAAGCCCACATGAGGTCAGGCACCTTCACAAGCTGGCCCTGCTGGCAGGCACACCTGGGTAGCTGCCCCAGACCCCCAGAGCCTCCCACAACGCAGAGGAACCGTGAGCTGTACCCTCAGGAGGTACTGTACCAGACCTCAGGACCTCTGCTGGCTGGTAGGCAATTACATTGGTCCTGAGAAACAGTCCCCTGGAGTAGGGCTGGGGAGCCCTCGAAATAGGGCTGGTCCCCAAGTGTAAGATGCACAACAGATTTCAAAGAGTTTGTACAGGGACTTCCCTGGTGGCGCAATGGTTAAGAATCCACCTGCCAATGCAGGGGACATGGGTTCGACCCCTGGTCTGGAAGATCCCACAAGCTGCAGAGCAAGTAAGCCCGTGCACCACAGCTACTGAGCCAAGGCTACAACTGCTGAAGCCCGCACACCTAGAGCCCGTGCTCCACAGCAAGAGAAGCCACCACAATCAGAAGCCCTCGCACCGCAATGAAGAGTAGCCCCCGCTTGCCACAACTAGAGAAAGCCCACGCAGCAACGAAGACACAATGCAGCCAAAAAATAAATTAATTTAAAAAAAAAAGGAGTTTGTACAAAAAGGAGGATGTAAAATGGTTAATGATTTTCTATGAAATCACGACGTGATGATACTTTTTGGATATACTGGGTGAACTAAAATGTATTATTAAAATCAGTTTTACATGTTTCTTTTTACCCATCCTGATGCAACTACTAGAAAATTTTAAATTATATATTTGGTTCACATTGGAGGTACTCATTACGTTTCTGGAGACCACCTGGCTCTAGACTCCATTTAGCGGCCCTCCTTCCTCCCTCCAGCCAACCGTCCTCGGCCATCACTGTTTCCTTCTCCCCTCGGCGCCCCCAGGCCCTGACCTCAGCTCCCAGCACCTACTGAGGCACCAGGGAGGTGAGCTGGAGGCACCAGGGAGGTGAGCCGGAGGCACCAGGGAGGTGAGCTGGGGCCACCCCGCGCTACTGACCTGGAGGCCGGAGGTCCCTGCAGTGGACACGGGGTTTCCATCCTTCAGCCACATCAGCAAGGGGCTGGGGATCCCGGTGGCATTACAGGTCAGCCGAACCGGACTGTGGAGCATCACGGGGCCCGGCAGACTGGGTGGCAGAGTGATGCGCGGAGGCACTGCAGGGCGAGGGCGGCACAGGGCACAGGCTGAGCCCCCCCGGGGGTGAAGCGGGCAGGGCCCCTGGCCGGGCACCCCCGCAGGAGCGCACCGCCACAAACAAAAGGGCAGGGACAGCCACTCCCAAAACGAGCACGGCACTCCACAGTCCTCAAGGCTGCTCATCTCCTCCTTCCAACTCCACCAGGAGGCTTCCACAGATGGGAAGCAGGCTCAGAAAGGGCAAGTCACCTGCCCAAGGCTGACCAGCTAGGAACTGGCGGAGGCAGCACTTGACCTTGGGCCTCCTGGTCACCATGAGGTCATTATCATGGGGATGGTATGGGGATAACAAGGGTTGAGAATGCTTGGGCAGGTTTCGTTTTCCAACTCAGAGGTATCAGAGGAAACACTGTTCTACAGGCAGCCCCTCTTGGGCAGAAAATGGTCAGGAGATTCCGTTGTATCTGGGCGGCATAAGCCATGACGCCCAGGGCCCCAGCCTTCTATCCAGCTACCTACCCCCTGCTCTTAGGATAAAGACCCCATCTCTCCAGGCTCCATCTGGTTCCCCAGCACCACCCTGGCTCCTCCTTTCACTGTCCCGTAAGCTCCAGGCCCCCAGCCTCCTTTCAGTTTCTCAAATTCTCTACAGCCCCAGGGCGTGGCAGGTGGTCTCCATTTAGGCATCCAGCTCTTAAAGATGCCTCCTGGGACCCCTGCAGGCCGGGTCAGCGCCCCCGTTCCAGGCACTCAGCTGTACCTCACTTTTCCAAGCTCTAATAATAGTTGTCATGAAACAGTACTTTGGGTAAGTATCCAACTACTGTATCCTCCACTAGACCGAAAGCTCCTGGGTCTGTCTTGTTCAGGGCTGCAGCCCCCAGGGTCTGCCCAGATCACGTACAGGCATACCTCGTTTTACTATGCTTCACTTCATTGCATTTTGCGGATGTTGTGTTTTTTACAGACTAAAGGTTTGTGGCAACTCTGCCTTGAGCAAGTCTATTGGTGCCGATTTTTCGAACATTTGAGCATTTGCTCACTTTCCGCCTCTGTGTCACATTTTGGTAATTCTCGCAATATTTCAAATTTTTTCCTTACTGTTATACTTGTTATGGGGATCTGTGATCAGTGATCTTCAATGTTACTACTACGACTCACCAAAGGCTCAGATGATGCTTAGCATTTTTTAGCAATAAAGTACTTTTTAATTAAGGTCTACACATTTTTTTAGACATAATGCCATTGCACACTTAGACTACAATATAGTCTAAACATAACTTTTCTATGTTTAGAAAAGTTATGGGAAACCAAACCACTGGGAAACCAAAACATGCATGTGACTTGCTTTATTTCAATATTTGCTTTGTTGCAGTGGTCCAAAGCCGAACCGGCAATATCTCTGAGGTATGCCTGTACTCAATAAATGTGGTTGGATAGAAGAGGGACAGATGGAGGAATTGATGTCTGAATAGATGGATGGCTGGAGGGATGGACAGCTGAATGGTTAGATGGGTGGATGGACGGATAGGCAGGGCACTGGATGGATGGTTGGCTCAATGGATGGACAGTTGGGTGTTTCCATGCGTGGATGGAAGAATAGATGGATGAGTGGATGGATGGATAAATGATAGATGGATGGGAGGAAGGAAAGATGAATGAAAGGAAGGATGGATGAATGGATAATGGATGGGAGGAAGGATGGATGGACGATGGATGAACAGACTGAGGGACAAATGGATGGGAGACAACTTTGGGGACAAGGATCCCTTTAGTCACAGGGCAGCTCACCATTGACCCGTAGGCCATACTGCAGCTCTGTGCTGCCCGCCACATTGGATGCCACACAGCGGTAGCTCCCAGCATCAGAAAACCGGGCTCGCTCAATGAGGAGAACTCTCCCATCAGCTGACACCGTCACTCCCTTCCTGGCAGAGACAGGCTGGCGGCCCTTGAACCAGGAGATATCTGGGGAAGAGAAGAGAATGCAGGAGTCCCTGGCAGCCCTTCAGACTGTGCCTGTGTCATGGGCATCCAAGAGAAGCTTCCAGGGTGGCCGTGTGGTATGCCTTAATTCCCACACTGGAGAAAGCCAGTGTTCTCCAGGAAGGGGCAGTGGAGGCAGAACTCGGCAGGGTTGTCTGAGATGGAACCAAAGGCAGAGAGGGAGGTGGGCTGGGGCAAGGACAGTCAAAGGCAGCCTGGCCCCCTCACATCCTTCCCCTACGAGGAGACCACCCACTAGGGAGATCTTCAGAGGAGAGCATGGTATACTCCAAAACAGCAGCCTCCTAAATGTGGCCTGATTGTAAAATGATACATGCACCCCCATGTTCACAGCAGCACTACTCACAGTAGTCAAGACATGGAAACAACCTAAATGTCCATTGGCATATGAATGGATAAAGAAGATGCACTACATATATACAATGGAATACTACTCAGCCCTAAAAAAGAATGAAATAATGCCATGTGCAGCAAGAAGGACGGACCTAGAGATGATCCTACTGAGTGAAGTAAGTCAGAAAGAGAAAGACAAATATCATATGATATCACTTATATGTGGAATCTAAAATATGACACAAATGAACATATCTATGAAACAGACCCATGGACACAGAGAACAGACTGGTGGTTGCCAAGGGGGAGGGGATTGGGGGAGGGATGGAGTGGGAGCTTGGGGTCAGCAGATGTAAGCTATCGTATATAGGATGGATAAACAACAAGGTCCTCCTGTACAGCACAGAGAATTATATTCAATATCCTATGACAAACCATAATGGAAAAGAATATAAAAAAAGAATGTATATATATGTATAACAGAATCACTTGGCTGTACAGAAGTTAACACAAACGTTGCAAATCAACTATACTTCAATTTAAAAAATAAATTAAAAAATAAGGTTAATAAAGAGATTAAATACATAAATAAATACATAAATAAATAAATAAATAAATAAAAATGGACCAATTTATCTTCAGCTTCCATACATCCTGCCAGGGCCCATCCCAGAACAGGGTTCCCCATGGGAGAGGGCAAATACCTCCAGGGCTCGCTACCCCAAGCAAAACAGGGTTGACCTGGTTCAAATGGGGGACAGGAAACAGACCCTCTTCCTGGGCCCATCCTGTCTGCCGGGCACTCACACCTAGCCCCAGCTCCCAGCGCTTTCCTCAACCGCTGGTCTAGAGGCCCAGACAGACAGGGACTCAGAGATCCTGGTTCTCACCCCCAGCTGATTTCATTCTATTTTGTCCACAGCCAGAGTGGTGCCTGGGGCCCTGGCCGGCCTCTTTAGATGGGGAACTGGGGATGGATGGAGGTGGCTTTCCGCCAAGAGGAGCAGTCTTGCTTACCAGGAGGGGGCACGCCCGAAGCTAGACACTCCAAGGTTACGGAGGCATTCTCCAGCACTGCCTTGTTGACAGGGCCTGGCTCAATGTTGGGTGGCACTAGGGGAGACAAGGAGAGCCCTGGCTCGAGGGGTGCAGGCTCTGGGCAGCTCATCTCAGCCACCCCGATGCCTCTCCCCAGCCTTCCCAAGGGGGCCTGGGAAACAAGGTCCCCAAACGGCTCAGGTCTGCTGACCAAGGAACTCCAGTCCTGGACCAAGACCAAGGACAAAGGTGTTGGGATGCAAGCTTTATTGCAACGGTACAAGGATAACTCTGGTGCCCGACCGCCCAGAAACGCCCAGCATCAGGCACAGCGGGGAGGTGGACCCCAGGCAGTCACGAAGAGCGACGAGGGCAGGGATTTGCACATACACACAGAGACCTAAATGAGCCCCCAAATGAATAAAACAAGCAAAGATAAACATGAAAATGAGAGCAAGACTGTCCACTGAAACCCTGGCAGAAGACAGCCAAAAGGGACCACAGAGCAAATGACTTTCCACTTCTAAAGTTCAGTACAAGACTTTAATTTTAGAACCCCCAGCCGTCCCTGACCCCCCAGGGCAGCCCTGCGGGCCCTTAATCACCCACCACCCTGGGCCCAGGCTCCACCTCCGCCTGCATTCTCACCCAACACCTTGAGCGCCACGTCCCTCCTGCTCTCCCCGGCCAGGTTAGTGGCAGCACAAGTGTAGATGCCTTCATCCCTCAGGTCCACCTTCTCGATCTGGGCAGAAAGGAGGAAGCATGTGTGTGCCAGGGATGTGCGTGGGGCCCGGGGTCAGAGCGGTCAGAGCAACACTGGGACATGGTGACTGGCCAGGCTGCTGCTGACCTCAGGGCAGGAGAAGGGAGGCACGGGCACAAGCTTGGCTCTGGGGAGGAGTTCTGAGCCCTGCATTCAGATTCCAGAGGATCCCTCTGATCTTGGGGATACTCCCATCCCCCCCACTTTCTCATTCTGGCAGCTCAAACTCCGGGGACCTGGACTAGGCTCAGGGCTCCCTTCCTTCTTCAGACCCAGCATCCCAGGGTCCACTGAGCATTTCCAGGATGAGTGGACTCTGTTCATCTTGCCCCCAGGCTGCCAGGCTCTCCAGGACCCCTAAAAAGCAGCCCCTCCACCTGTGCAAGTGTGGCCCGCCAGCCCTGGGGCCCTTGCACATACCTGCAGGTTTCCCCCCGAGGGTGCCAGGGCCACCCCATCCTTCCACCAGCGGAGGCTTGGGGTAGGCACCCCAGTCCCTGCACATTCGAGGGTCACAGGCTGCAGGAAAGGCACTGTGATGTTCTCACCCCCAACTATGACCACCGATGGGAGCTCTGGGCAGAGGGA
Organism: Hippopotamus amphibius kiboko; assembly: GCF_030028045.1. Classification (NCBI taxonomy): domain Eukaryota; kingdom Metazoa; phylum Chordata; class Mammalia; order Artiodactyla; family Hippopotamidae; genus Hippopotamus; species Hippopotamus amphibius. Next base: position 6,250,253 of record NC_080187.1, read on the forward strand.
GAGGTGGGGAGGGCCCGGTCAGGGTCAGGAGAGGTGCAGTGGGCACCCAGAAGCCTGCTCAATGCCTGGGGAGTGAGGGAGTGGCCTTGCTGGGCTGGCCTCTAGCCTCCCCCGACTCAACCCTCCAGACATCTGGTCTTAGGGGGAAGAGCACCAGACTGGAAGCCAGCAGAGCAGGTTTTTCCCTTCAAAATTCTCCCATCCATCATCCATCCATCAACCATCATCCATCCATCCATCGTCCACCTACATGTGCACTGAGCATCTACTCTGTGCCCCACACTGCACCAGGCACAGGGACACAGCAGAGAAAGCTCTGTGCTGCCCTCAGAGCTCCCAAAGCTGGGCCGTGGAGATGAACAACCAAGCAAGCAATCCCAATACAGTAGGTAGGGGGCTGTGGTCACGAGAGGCTGGGCCGTGCAGATTGTAACCATGGTGGAATCAAGGAGGGCTTCCTGGAGGAAGGGGTGTTTTAGGACAGACCTGAAAGATAGGGAGAAGCTAAGCAGGCAAAGAAGAAGAATGTTCCAGGCAGAGGGAAGAGCATTTGCAGACTTAGAGATAAGAAAGCTGATGTATTTAAAGAGTTGAATGAAGTTTAGTGTAATCATCATAAAGAGAGCAAATGGGGCGGGGGAGGCTGGGAGGGGACTGAGGGCCTGTGGACCGGACAGATGGCAAGCGTGGTGAGAAGCTGAGACTACCCTCTCACGCCTGTGTCTCTCTGGGGAGCTGGGAAGTCCAGCCCAGAAATGCCGTCCAGAGAAGACCAGCTCCACACCCTTTTCAAAGGCACAGATGGCTATGGCCCTCTGGCTTCACCCACCCCAGCCTCTCGGGCTGCCACTGCCCCGGAACCCCAGGCCCCCCTCACCGTGCACAGACAACTCCACCTCGGCCCCGGCAGTGCCCGCCTCGTTGGTGGCCTGGCAGGCGAAGAGGCCTGCGTGGTCCAGCTCCACGTGGTCGATGTGCAGTGTGGTCCCCTGCGAGGCCAGCTGCACCCCAGCCAGCTCCTCGGCTGGGCGGCCATTCTGCAGCCACCTAAAGTATATGGGGAGAGGAACAGGTGAGCCTGAGGCCAGGGAAGGCAGGGGCGACAGGACAGGCCAAGAGGCAAGGCAGCGTCTCTCTCCTGGCTCCGTGGCCTCTTTCATGCTCCTGGGACAGGGAGCATCTCCCAGCCCCACTCACCCCTAAAGCATGCTCTCTGGCCCCCACCAGCCCCCCGGTTCTGGCATCCGCCACCCCATACGCACTGGATCGTGGGCACTGGGGAGCCTGAGGCCTGGCAGGGAAGGTCCAGGGGCTGTCCCACGAGGGTGGTCACCTGGCCCAAGCCTTCAGCCACCAGAAGCTGTGGGGGCACTGTGGGCAGGAGGCACCATCGGTGTCTGGAGCTGAGAAAATCCCGACCTACAGCCCCTCCAAGTCCCAGTGATGCCAGAGCAAGGCCCAAGCTTCACCTCCCCCTTCAAGTTCCCCCCAAAATGGCCTCTCCTCCAGGAGGCCTTCCAGGACCACCCAAGTTCAGCCTCCCCACAGGCTTGGTCTGTTTATTCAACGTCGGTCCTCCCACCAGACCCAGGGCTCCGGAGTCCTGTCTGCCTGTTCCCTGCCTTATCTCAGAGTTCATGGCTGAGAAGTGTCTGTGGAATGGAAGGAGCAGGCAAAGGTCCCCCCCTCAACCCATCCCCGGAACCGGCGCCCACCACCCAGCTCTGGGCCTCAGAGAGTTCTCCATAAATGTCCATCCCATTGACTGGGAGCATCTCCTGGGAGGCAGAGCGGTGTCCTTCATCCTGGGTGACCTGGCCCTGGGTCCCGGGAGGGAGCAGGGACCCTTGATCCTGGGAATCAACCCTGCCCACCCCGCAGCCTCAAGGGGCCCCAGCCCAGGTCACAGTGTCCTCATCTGTTCCCTCATCTGTCTCATGCAATCTGGAGCCCTGATCACTTCCATCCCCTCTGCACACAGTAGGTGTGTAAGGAGGGGTCCACAGCCCAGGTGACGCGGGTGGGGCAGGCCTGGGCTCACCCTGCACCTCCACGGAGTACTGCAGCACGGCCTCCCCGGCGGGGCTGCTGGCCACGCAGCTGTACAGGCCTCCAGATGCCTCCCCCAGGCTCTCCAGGCTCAGCACGCCGCCGCCTGCCTCCAGCCAGGTCCCGTTGCTCTCCGCCACAGGCAGCCCCTCGTGGTGCCAGGAGATAGTAGGGGGTGGGTGGCCTCTGGCCACACACTCCAGTGCTAAGGGCCTCCCCGCCACAGCCTTCACCACGCGGGGCCCTCCGCCAGTGCCCTTGATGGTGGGTGGGACTAGGGAAGATGCAGGGGGGCTGCTCAGGGACCAGCAGCCGTTTAAGCCCCTCACCAACCCCACCCCACGTGAAATGCCTCCTGTTTCCCTCTGCTAGCTGAAACCCCTGTTCAGACATCGCCTCCTCCAGGAAGCCTCCCCCAGCACCCCTGGCTGGAAGCACTCTCTCTCTCCTCTGCCCCTTGGCAGCACCTCCCCTACACTGCCTGCATCTTCTCTCCTCGCCCTGCTACCCCCGCGAGCTCATCCTGAGCAGAACAACACTTGTCTCTGTGTGTCTCCAGGATCTGCACACAGTAGGTCGCTATATCTGCTGAACCCAAAGTGATGGGCTCCCCAAGGCCCAAGACCAGAGCCTCTGATCCTACTGGTCCCCTCCCTGGCCTAAGGAAGCGAGCAGACCCTAGCTCAGACAGCCAGGCCTGGGGGCGCTCCTAACTCAGCCAGCAATGGCCAAGGGGGTAGCCAGAGGGGGGCTTCTCTCTTCCCCTTGGGGAGGGCCCCCACGTTGCTAAGCCCACAGAGTCGTCGCCAGGAGACATGGGGGGATGAGGGACCAGGATGGGCTTCTCAACCTTGTTTGGGTCACAAGCTCCTTTGAAAATGGAATGAAAACACACGTGCATTTTTCATTCAATTTCCAGGAGGTCTTCAGATCCCCGAATAAGAATCCCAGAGTTGGCTGCTGGACTCATCCTCAGAGGCTGCCCGAAGACCCCACACACCCTGACTTCCCTTTGGGGACCTCAGGTCTCCAGCATCCAAGCCCTTTGCATCTTTGGGGACCAGAGCTCCGGAACTGATGCCTTGAGAGGGACCAGAATGACCCCACCACCTGCATTCTGCCCTCTCAGACTTCACCTGCTCAGACCCATCCCTGCCCTCCTACACACACTGTCCTCTGAGTTCTTCACTTGTCCTCAGAGCCAAGCCCCTCCAGGCGGGCCAATGCCAAGGTTAACAGCACACGATTTATAGTCAGACCCTCTAGGTATGAACCAGGCCCTCTCACCTAGTGGGGTGACCTGGGCCAGCCCCAGAGCCCACCACGCTCACTCATGAGTAAGGGGACCAGGGCCCTAGTCCCTGTACCGTGATGCAATTAGCTGGTGCTGCGACAAGGTCCAGGTGGTCTGGACCACAGTGAGTGATTAAGCGCAGTTAGTTATTAGTGGTTTCCTGAAAAGCGCTCAAGCGTGAGAGGAGACCTGGATTCTCCGTTCGGCTCTGCCTGGGCCCCTGGACAGGCCCTTCCCCTGGTGTTAATCTCCTCGCCCGCCTGAAGGAGGCTTGGCGAGCTGAGATGACCCTCCTCCCTGGGTAACTCCTCAACTACGTTTTCGCGGGCCTCGCCTCTGGTCGCGCCCCTCATTCACCTTTGGAGCCCAATGGCGGCCACCATGGCCCAGAGTCCCTCCCACCGCTCGCCCATTGCTCCTGCTGTGACCCCAGGGTCCCTCACCATAAACCTCCAGCCGGGTAGCCTTCTCCACGACCCCTACAGGGTTGCTGGCCCTGCAGGTATAGATGCCAGTGTCCGAGCCCTGGGCGCTCTCCAGCTGCAGCTGCCGGCCGCCCCTGGTGTAGACGGCCCCAGCACTGGGGAGCAAGGGGTCCCCATCCTTGAACCAGGTGATGTCAGGCGTGGGCACTCCTCTGGCCTCACACAGGAACCGCATGGGGTGGCCCTCCATGACGGCCACCTCGCTTGTCTCATTGGAGCCCCAGATGGCGGGAGGTGCTGAGGACAACGAGGGGGTGGGCGGGCCGGTCACAGGGAGCCTGCCCAGCACCCAGATGGCTGGTGTCCCACCCCTCGCAGCCCCAGGCAGCTGCCCATGGGCCACGAGCACCGCACATGTCACAGGCTTCTACTGCAGGCGTGGGGGGAGGGGCAGGGGGCTCTAGGCACAGACAGGAGAGGCCAGCTCCGGACGCGCTGACGTGGGAGGCAAGCCCCACCATCACGAGAGGTGCAGAAAGTGGGGGAGGGGCCACAGGTCCGGCTCTGGACCCCCCTCTGCCTCTACCTCGCTGTATGACCCACATGGGTCACTTCCCCTCTGTGGGGCTCGGTCTCCCCATCTGTAAAACAGGGGCTGAACTGGATTGGGGGTTCCCGCGGGGCAGGTCACACACCACAAGTGGTACCAAGATGCTCCTCGGGGCACGTGGGCATGCATCTCAAAACGGAATAGCTATGCCCTTCCCAAATCTCCTTCCTGCCCAATTACGACAAAGGAAAAGGCTGCTTGGTGCATCTGGTGTGACTATGTTCAGAACCTTTCTAGAACTTTCTATGCTGCCCTTTTTATCACAGGCAGGCAGCTCACGCCTGAGGGTTTCCAACATCCCTCTTTGGTTGCATTTGTTTTCACAGCTTCCTCCCACGAAAGCCAAGCAGCCCTGGTTCCTATTTCCCTTTGAGATATTAAACATCCTTTTACATAAATGTCTTTCAGTGTAAAGAAAAGTGACTTCATTTAACGAAACAATCATCTTGAGTGGTATCAGGAATAGGAAAACTTGTGAAGCTCGGATGGAGACAATGGGATTTGGGAAACATTGGGCCAGATTCTCTCTGTCCTTCCCGGCTCCCCCCCGCCCCCTGGCCTGCTTTACTGGACTGGGGGCTCGCTCCTCAGAGGTTCCCACTTCTGCCCTCATCCTCCCATCATTCAGAGAGCAGCCCGTGGTGGGGCTGGGCTCACAGTGGATTCTGAGCTGAAAGTCCTTGGCCTGCTGGCCGGCTGGGCTGAAGGCCACGCACTGGTACCGCCCTTCATCCCCCAGGTGACTGCTGGTGATTCTGAGAACCTGGCCGTCCTCCTGGAGCTGGATGTGAGGGTCCCCCGGAAGGACAGGTCTGGAAAGATGGTCAAGAGAAGACTGCCAGTAAGGCCAAGGCGCTGGCAGGGGCGGGCAACACAGAAGGGAGCCTGCTGCTTGGGAAGAGGAAGGCTGGCAGATTCACAGTCGCTGAAAGATGCCAACAACCCAAGTACCCATCAATGGATAAACAGATAAAGAAAAAGTGATCCGTCCCTACAATGGAATATTACTCAGCCAATAGAAGGGATGAAGTACTGAAACCTGCTGCAACGGGGATGAATCTAGAAAACTGTGTGCTAAGTGAAAGAAGCCAGACATATGGGTGACTGCATGAAATTTATATGAAATATAGGGAAATCCACAGAGGCAGAAAGCAGGTTAGTGGTCGCCAGGGGTTGGTGAGGGAGAGAACAGTGGAGTGACTGCTAACGGGTACAAGGTCTCCTTTGGGGTGATGAAATGTTCTGGAACTAGATAAAACTGATGGATGTGCAACCCTGTGGATGTACTAAATAAACTGAATTGTGCACTTTGGAATGGTAAATATGTTAATACCCTAAAATTTTTAATATCTTAAAAAAATACCTTATAAAAAGTTTAAAAAATAAAAGGAAGGCTGGCTGAGCGATGAGAAAATCCTGCCATTTGAAAGCAGGGTCTCACCTGGGTGATCTCACGCTGGGCAGCCAGGGTGCCCCACACTGCCCTCTGCCTGCGTCCTGGGTGGCTCGTGCCCTGCCTGCCAAGCCCCAACCCTGCAGAGTTCCACCTCCCCAGAGGCCCCCTCCACCCAGCTCAGGCCTAGGCTCTATTCCCATGCTACCCGCTGGGGACCACTCACTGCCCATCCTTGGTCCATTCCATCTGGGGCGTAGGGACCCCTGAGGTCCGGCACTCCAGCTCCACCCCTGCACCAGCCAGGCCCAGCACCTCCTGAGCAGCCTGGGCTCCAAGCATGGAAGGTGGGACTAGGGGCAAGAAAGGGTGGGAGATAAAATATCCTCAACTCCGACAAGCCCTGCCTGTCGCAGGGCATTTGCATGTGCAGGTCCCCTGCCTGGTCACCCTTCCCTTCTCCTACCCGGCCCTCATGGGAAGCTCCCCCAAACCCCTGGCTGGATTGGCCCCTGCTCTGTGCATCCTCAGCTGCCTGTACTGCTCTTTTGTAGCAAATAATGCACATAATGCAACTGTAATTACACGGCTACATAACGATGTGATTGTCTCCTGTCTGCGCCCCATAGCTCTGTGAAGACAGGGACCAGGTCCTCCATGGGCCCCGCTGTGCCCCCGGCTTCCAGCAGCCCGTTTCCCTCCCCTACCCCGCCCACCTAAAAGGGGAGGGGTTGCAGGGCCAGACACACTTGGGAGCTGGTGGGAGGCAGGGTGGGCCCAGCCTCACTCACTGAGCACGAGGAGATTGAAGTCCCTCTGCACGGTCCCAGCCTGGTTCTCGGCCCAGCAGGAGTAGAGGCCAGAATCGCCCTCCTGGATCCTGGGAAAGTGGAGGGCCCGGGCCCCGTCCAGGAGGCGGTGGCTGCCCACCTCGGGGATCTGGGCAGAAGAGGCCAGCAAGAGCTGGTGAAGGGGTCTGGCCACCTGCCCCACCCCCCCACCCCCACCACCTCCAACAGCAATGAGGAAACCGAGGCCCAAGAAGCTGGTTGGTGGCCAGAACCCAGGGCTTCTGATTCCCAGAACGGTGCTGTGCCCTCTCCACCATGCAGCCCCCCAGGCTTCATGGCGGGACCACAGTCCCTCATGGCCCTGAGCTTCAGGGCATCCCCAAAGATACCCGTCACCTGTCATATCTCCCCGCCACACCTGGCACATGCTGGAACCCATCCAGAAGGCCTGTACCCTACCCAAATCCCACCACAGTCCATCCACCCTAGGGGACACCCACCTGATGCCCATCCTTGAACCATGTGATCTCGGGAGCCGGAAAGCCATTTGCATCACACTCCAGCGTCAGGGACTGCCCGGCCATGCCTGACACGTTGGCCCTGCGCCCATCCTCCCGGATGCTGGGGGGCACTTGGGAGCAAGGAGAAGCAGAGGAGCTGCCCCCTCCCCAGGATGCCACGCCCACCCGGACCCCATCTGGGCCATTCCTCCCTGCCTGCACGGACAGCCCCAACACCCACCCTTCCCCAGATTTGGGGGTTCCAGGATGCCTGCCCCACCCCTGATGTGGCCATCGGGAGCCACGTGGACCTGGCCACAGCGGCCTCGCCCTGGTCGTGCCCAGGAACTGCCTACTCGCTCTGACATTCAGCTTCGTAAGATGCAGGAGCCCCGGAATACATCTGGCTCTACACCCAAACTGTTGCCATGGTTACCTAGGAGGGTACCCTCCCCAGCACCAAGTCAGAATCTCTGAAGGTGGGGCCTAGGTATGTCTTTGAAACAAACTTCCCAGGCAAGTCATTACACAGCCAGCCGGGGTGGCTGGTTACGGGAAGGCAGAAGATGGCCCACTGGGAACCATTAAAACTGCTTCTCCCACTCCCTCCATGAGCCCGCGTCAAGGAGAAGGGCTTCCCTCCCTCTGCACACAGCACCATGGATTGGGGGAGACGGGTACGGGGCGGGAGCTGTGGGAAGCTATTCCTGCTGAAGAAAAGAATATGAGCCTTGGGCAGTTTCAGCAGCTTCTGTGGGAGATGGGCTTTGGGACTCTCCTTTGCCATCAGTGAGCACTCTAAAATAAATTCACTACTAGACTATTTTAAAGCTATTTACGGAGTTCCAGGCTCTACTCTTTACACTGTCTCCGTGGGGGGGTCTCTATGGGGAAGGGGAAGCCCATACAACCTGCCACTCTCCCAACACCCTCACACCCTCCCCAGCAGGCATGTGGGTGGGGCAGGGACCTGCGACCTCCCCTGCGGGTGAGCTCTCAGGCCGGGGAGCCGGCACCGCCCCACCCGGGCATCCTGGGGTACCGTCGGGAGGTGTGTACAAGCCATGCCCCAGCTCCGGGGTCCCTGCTCACCATGGACCACCAGCTTGGCTCTCCTGGAGGCGGAGCCCGCCTCGTTGGTGGCCTGACACTCATACTCTCCGCTGTCGGTGGGAGAGACGGAGGCCAGGAACAGAGAGCCTTCATCCAGCACCGCCAGCCCGGGCCGGCCACGTAGGGGCTCCGAGAATGGGCCCTTCCGCCACGTGACCTGCGGCGGGGGCGTCCCTGGCAGGGCACAGGGTCATCAGCACGAGGCCCTGTCCCCTTCCCCATCCACACCCGCACTGCCCCCACTCCCATGCAAATGTCGCTGACCCTCCGTGTGTGTGTGTGGGGGGGGGGGTCTCAGGTACCTCCTTGCCCCCAGGCTGGAGGAGCGGCCCCTGGAGCTGCAGGTGCTCACACACCTGCCACCTCCCCACCCCGTGCCACCAGCTCTCCCAACCCCCTCACCCGCCCTGCCTTGTCTCTTTTGCCTGCTGTCCCCAGCTTTCTAATGTACCTAAGAGGCACACCTTTAGGCTTTTTTTTTTTTTTTTGGCCTATTATTGTCTGAGGTCTCTGCTCTGCTTTCCACAGCACCCCCAGCCGCGAGCCCTGCGCCTGGCACACGGTAGGTGCTACGCGAATGAATGAGGCCGCCGTGCTCCGCACCCGTATTGTCCCATCCAATCTGCCCATAGACGGTGGTGCCCCGGCTGGGCCGGGCCTGCGCTTCCCCTCACGGGCACGCGGCGGGCTCTGCTGGCCACACCCCCCCAGCCCCACCGTGAGTGCTGCAATCCCCCCCGGAGGCCCTCCTCCGACATGCCTCACGTGGACCGTCCAGCGTCTGGCTCTGCCACTGCACTGTCGGCTCACATGGCCTGGCACATAGTGGGTGCGGGGTGAACAGCTGCCCCACCGGGCTGGGGCACGTGGTAGGTCCTCAGATCGGTGTTGAAGGAATGACCGGCCTTCCAAGCAGCACACGTGCCCAGGAGGCAAGGCGCCCGGTGGTCACAGCAGGGCTTGGGTCACGTGAGCCCCAGCTCTGCAGACCTGCTGAGCGGCCTCAGGACAAGGGCGGCCCTTCCCCACGGCCCTGCCCTGCCTTCCTACCTCCACTAGCGCCCAGCAGGAGGGCAGCCTGCGGCACCTCCATCACCCCTCGCTGGGATCACAATCATCGCTAAATGCCAGTTCTCATGGACAACACCCCCACTTTATGTGCCAACTCCCCTGCAGCGCAGGGCTCTTGGTAAACACACTCTGCCTCACTTGCTGTGTGATTCTCGCCATCAGAGGAAGGGGTGGGCCACCCCGTTTGGGGAGAAGAGGGGGTGGGATCAAGTCGCGGCCCATCCAAGGCATCCTAGGTGTCATCTCGTTCAGGAGGACTCTTGCCCCACCCCACCCTGTACTGACTGCTCCTCTTTCCGGGCTGGGACTCTGCCCGCTGGTTGTGAGGGAAAAGGAGGGCCCGCGGGCCACTCACGCTCTGCGACCTTTGGGCTACTTAATCCTCTGTGTCTGGTTTCTCATAGAACCCTCTGCCTTTTCCTCTGTGCCTGTCCAGGATGCTCGCCGGAGTGTCCCACTGCCAGGGACCTGCTTCCCACCGTGGGGACACACGTGTGAACACACCCCCCCACGCACACACACATACACGCCACAAACACACACATGCCCCTCCCAGCTCCCCAGTTTCTCCAAAAGGCCCCAGCCCATCCCCTCACCACCCAGAGACCAGGACTTCAGAGCTGCTGGCCTGGAACGGTATTGAGTTTTGAACCCTGGAAGCTTTTTTTTTTAAATGCAAACATTGAACCCCTAGATGAGCTCCAACCACGGAACTGCACCACTGCTCTGTGATGAGACGATTCCAGGGACTCAAGGCTGTTGCTGAGAATCACACATCTCGCCTCTCCTCCCACTTTACAGGGGCCAAGAGAGGAGCAATGATTGTCCCAAATCACCAGCAAGTTGATGGCCGGGCTCCAGGCCTCTGTCCCACCCTGCAAGGAGGTGGCAGATGGTGCCACCCACCGCAGGGACCAGGGCACCCACGGGACACGCCCTGGTGCTCCAGGCTTTCTCCTTTCTCCCTTGGAGCCCTCCGAGCCCAGAGGCACATGGCTGGTGAATGCCAGCGCACAACACTGCCCACCAGGCAGCCACCTGCTTGAAAGGGAGAAGGCCAAGGGCAGCCAGGGGCAAGGGGATGACGGGTGGAGGGCAGGCAGTTTTAATGGAGGGGACTTGGGTTATGCTGACGTGACTGAAGACAGCCTCAGAGGACAGGCCCCTGGATGACCAGGGAGGATGCTGGGGTTGTGGGTGGCTGTGGGGCATCAGGGCAGGAGGCCGTGGCTGGTGTCCCATCTCCCACCTCCCAAGAGCGCCCTAAAGATTCCTTGCTGTTACAAGATACCGACACAAGGTGGCGCCCTGGTCAAGAGCGGGATGACGGCCCCTCCAGGTGGTGGGCTCCCAGGGCTCCCGCCTGCCGCCTACCTCTGTCCTGTTCCAAGGACTTCCCTGGGCCCCGTGGCACGAGAAAGTGCAGCGCAGACTACATCAGCTCTCCTGGCTCCTGCCAGGCGTTCTGTAAGCTGCCACTTGCTCCTTTGACAGCCAGACACCTGCCCTTCTAGAGAGCACATCCTTGCACAGGGGAGACATTTTGGCCATTTTGGCCCAAAGCCAGAGGAAGCAACTCAAACAGCCAATGGGATCCACTGGGTGCCACAGCGAGATTTTACAGAACAGCAGAGTCACACATTCAGCACACTCCCCCAACCCCTCCTACGTGTCAGGCACGGTGCTGGGACCTAAAACTCCTGCTGTCCACTGAGCCTTCACAGCAGCTCTGCGTGGAGGGACAGGTGTGACCCCACTGGACAGCGGAGAAAGCCGAGGCTCAGAAAGGAGGTGTGAACTGCCCATCCTGGGCGACTGACCCGGGGTGGCTATCTCAACTTCACACTGTGCTGTAGCCAAAAGGGGACCCCAAAGGGCCAATTTGCCCAGGACCCCGTGAATCCATGCTCTGGGGACTGGGGAGAGGCAGAGGCCACCAAGCACCGATCCTAAGGACCCTGGGGCCTTCCTCAGCCCCAGCTGTTACAGTCTTCAGGCGCAAAGGGGCCCAGGGCTTAATGGGCACTCAGGACTGGGGTCAAAGCCCGTTATACACTGCGAGTCACCTTCTGGCTGTGTGACCTCGGGCAAGCTGGTTAACCCCACTGGGCCTAGACTGCCCCTAATAAGAAAAAAAAAAGCTGAGGCGAATACCCATCCTATAGGATTACTGATGGGATGAAGTGCCCGGCATGGCCCTGGAGCGGAGTGGGAACCCTGTATCCCTCCACACCCCTGGGCACTGCCCACCGTGGCCCAGGGTGCTGCAACGTGGGTGGGCCTGCTTCCCTGCCCAGCCCGCCCAGAACCCAGCCTCACCTCTGGCCGGGCATGGCAGGCTGGCGTTCTCTCCTGCTACCCTCTCCAGCAGGCCACTGGTCTCATCGGCGCCCCAGTGCGGCGGCTCTGGTGGGAGGCGATGCGGCCACACTCACACCCCCAAACCCAAAGCCTGGTGCTCCCCCCACTAGGAGCCCGGGGCCGGTGGAGGGAGCATGCCCACCCAGAACCCCAGCTGGAATAAGGGGGCGCAAGCCCTGCAGTCCAGCCCTCACCCTCAGGGCAACTCAGGGCCAGCAGCGCCAGCTCACCCCCGCAGGGTGGCCCACGGAACAGCCACCAGGGCCACGCGCCACCCCGTGGGCTTGGGGGCTGAGCTCGGGACCGTCCTGCCCTGCGTGCTCCCCGTGTGTTTCAAATTCATCACAGTGAACATGCAAGCCCCCGGGACCTAGAACTTTCTAAGCACCAGGCACTTCACACGCATTCTCTCACTGACCCCTCACGTATCACTGAACACACTTCATTGGGTCAGAGAGTGTAAATGACTGGCGACGGTTGTCCAGCTGGAAAGTGGGAGAAGCTGGCCCCGGGCCCGGGCGCCTGGCCTTCAATCACCACTCCAGGGCGCCTGCAGCCCACCCTGAGGACGGAGCCCCCCAGGGCTGGCGAGAGCCGCCAACACAGCCTCGGGGTCTGGGAGGAAGGAAGGGGTCCAGCAGCTCAGAAGCTCAGGCTGCTGCCGGGGGCGGAGGGGGGAAGCGGGCTCGGGGGAGACTCACCCAGCACCCTGAGCTCCAGCTCCCAGGTGTCCACCCCGGCGCTGCTGGAGGCCTCGCAGCGGTACATCCCAGCATCCGAGGTTTGGATGGCTGCGAAGTGGACGGAGCCCTCGGGCCCCCCGCCCCGCAGGGCCACCCCATCCTTGGACCAGGTCAGCCAGGGCTCGGGGTTGCCCTCAGCCACGCAGTTCAGGTCCAGAGCCTCTCCCACCAGCACCTTCAGGACCCGCGGGCCCGGCTGCACCTGGGGGGGCACTGACGGCCCCAGGGGGAGGGATGTCAAGGCAGGGGCCTCTGATGGCGGGGGGTGGGTCGCAGAGCCCAGACCCACGGAGAGGGCCCGGCCTGCTGCAGGGCTCCCCACACTCCTGGATGTCGCCAACCAGCAGAAATTGCCATCATGGGGGGCAACTGACAGTAGGACATCCCACGTGGACCCCCCAAGAATGAGCAGAATCAGCCTCTCCCCTGAACACACGTGCGCTCATCAAAAATTCACTCCTCCATGCTCAGCTTACGTCCCCTCCCCCGCCCCTCCCCAGCCCCTCAGCCCCCCAGCCCCACCCCCGGGCTTGCACCCAGCACCATTTGAGAACGACCTGCTAGGAAACACCAGCTCAGTGCCAGACTGGGGACACCGAGGCCCAGGGGACGGTGGGACTGGCAGCCCAGGGGGCAGCACATATGGCGGGAGGTTCAGATCCCTGCACTGGTTGGAGCCTCGGTTTACCCCCCTCACAAAGCCGCTCCAGGGTGAAATGAAACATGGCACTAAGCCATGTTTGTGCGATCAGGAATCCGGGTGGTTTCCGTGGGGCGGGACTCGGCGAGCCCAGAAGAATTCTCGGAGACTGGGACAAGTGTCCTGGGCCCTGGGGGAAGCTGAGGACACCCACTCCCTCCCCAGCTTCAGAGCAGGAGCCCGAAGATCAGACCATCCACGGGAGCTGGCCCCAGGGCTGAGATCGGCTCCCCCACCTCGCTGTCCAGGAGTACGACGCTGTCCGTGCCCTGCTCGCTGTCCCCCTAAAAACACTCGCTGAAAGCAATAGCAGTTCCCACTGTGCTGAGTGCCTAATGTCATCCATAACCCTTTCTGACAACTATGGGATAGGCATTATTGCCTCCACTTTGAAGAGGAATCCAAGGCTCAGAGAGGCCAAGCAGCTGGCCTAGGGTCACACAGCCAGCCGCTGGCAGAGTCAACATTCAAACCCAGCTCTGCCGACTCTGAGGCCCAGCTCATCACCCTGCTCCTGCTCCCCTGTGTCTCTCACACGCTCGCTCTCGCACAAACTCACAGCAAAGCCTTGAGCCCCTCCCGCTCTGAACCTCAGCCTGTCCACTTGTAAAACGGGGAGTTAGCTTAGATCAGGGGTCGGCTTTATCTGGAAAGGGACAGATAGTAAATATTTTAGGCTTTGCAGGCCAGATGGTCTCTGTCTCAACTACTCAACTCTGCCATCCTGGTGTGAAAGCAGCCACAGATGCTACGTAACCGAATGTGTGTGGTGGTACTCCAATAAAGCTTGTATTTAGGACACTGAAACTTGAATTTCATATAATTTTCACATGTCATATTATTTATCTTTTTTCCCCCAATCATTTAAAAATGTAGACATCATTCTTCACTTGTGGGCCATATGAAAACAGCGTGTAGGCCAGCACTGGCTGAGGGCTGCCGTCGGCGGACCCCTGTCCCAGGTGACTATTCAGGGTTCTTGGAGATGACAAGGTCCCCGCCTCTCTGGTGCAGTGACTCCACTGGGTGGCTTCTGTGAATGGGACCTGGACACCCAGGTGACGCCCATTCCTGGGCCCCCACCCGAGCTGGGAACCAGAACCCCCTCTGTGGGTCCCCTTCCAACCCCCAAGTCCCCACCGCCACAGGGCCCTGCCCTCTGTTCTCAGGGAGCCTCTGAACAGCTTCTCCAGGCTCAACCAAGGGGTACAGGAGAGGGGGAGAAGGGATGAGGAGGAGAAACAAGGCTTGAAAAAGACAGGAAATAGGGTTGACGGAGGAAACACTGTAGTGCCAGGAAGAGATGACAGAGCCTGGCGTGGAGATGGGGGAGGGGCACCAAGAGGTCTAAGACACATGGTGGGCGGGGTGGGGGGGGGGGCGGTGGGAAGACAGAGGCTCCCAGCCAGGGCCCTACCTTGCACCCCGAGGATGTAGTACCGAGCAGCGGACCCTGCAGGGTTACTGGCTGTGCATTCGTAGAGGCCACTGTCACTGACCTGGGCCTGGGCCAGATGCAGGGAGCCCGACGGGAAAAGGCGATGCCTGCGGGAATAGCGGGCACTGGTGAGATCCCAACCGACCCCACTTCTGCTGAAAGACCTCAAGACCCAACATGAATGAGCTGCCTCCTCCAGGAAGCCTGCCAGGACTGAGGCAGTGTCCCCTACCCACCCTTCACTCGTCCCCCTGCCCTGCCTCCACTTCCCCAAACCACCAGGCCAAGGCCAGGTCTGCTCCAACAGATAAAGAGCACTAGACTAGGAGTCCACTGGCTGGGTCTGACTTTGAACTCTTCCCAGCTGGGTGAAGCAAGTCCCTTCACCTCTTGGAGCCTCCATTTCCTCATCTGTAAAATGGGTACATTAAGTTCTGTGGCTGGGGCCAGTGAACAGATACCATGTGGGCTCAGTCCAGGGCCTGGTACCTGGTCGCCAGTAACTTCCTCTCCTCTAATGCACATGCCTACCGTTCCCCGACCCTGCCCTGAGAGGGAGGATGAGGCCTCATTTGGAGGCCCCCCCCACCCAACGGCTTCCAAGGAGAAGCTGAAGGCCAGAGGTCCTCTGTGTCTAAGTGCCAGGTCAGGCTGGGGCTTTTCAGTGTCCTGAAGTCCAGCACTGTGTTGGGTTCTCAGGAGGAAGCTGTAGAGGTCCCCATCACTGCCCTCCCCAATCCGGCCCACCTTGCTGAAGTCACCTGACCCCCATAACAGGGATCTGGGACCCCCCAGCCAGGCTCCTGCAGCTGGGCTGGACCCCAGGGGGCCCCTGCAGACATGATGTCACCAGCCCAAATGTGCTGGCTCCGTGCAGCCCCTGCCCCCGTAGAACCGGGCGGGCAGCTGCGGCCACTGGCCCCGGCTGGCCCCACGCACGAGCAGCCAGCACGGGGGTGGGGGACCCCCAAGGGCCAGCCCCTCACCCGCCTGTGCTCATCGCAGTAAAGCTGGGCTCCAGTCCTGGTCCCCACTCCCCTCTGCTGAGTCTCAGATTCCTCCTCTGCAACACGGGGGTGACAGAAGCCCCCAGCTCCCAAGCAGCGGCAAGTCAAGTGCTGGACATGCACTCATTAGACAGGTCGATATTGCTGGCAATTCACTCTCTGTACAACCGCGGGTGACTAGCTTTGCCTTGCGGGTCCTCTGTCTCCTCATCTGCAAAGTGGGGTTGAAATCCCCCTGCCCAGCAAACCCCTCCTCCAGTTTGCCCTGAGCACCCAGCAGACACCTGGGGCAAGTTTTCTGGGGAGAGTTGTGAATGATGCACCGAGCGGTGGTCTCTAGAGCCCAGGCATCGGGCTGAGCCAACTGGATCCAACCCTGTTCCGCCATGTGCTTGCTGTGTGAGGTTGGGCAAGTCACTTAACCTTTCTGTGCCTCGGTTGTCTCCTTCAGGAAAAAAGAGACAACAGTGGTGCTTATCCCTCATAGGGTTGTCCAGAGAACTGAAAGAACAGTGCCCGGAACAGAGACATACTCAACAAAGGTCTGCTGTTACCATGGCGATGACAGTATATCCATAACAACACGCAATGCAGTTTTGCGTTGTTCAACACTCATATAAATGGTATCATGAGTATGTATGTGGGTCTAATTCCTTCCTTTTTCTGTTGTATAGTAGTCCTTCGTGTGAATTTACCACAATTACTTTGTTCTCCTTTTGGTGGACATTTAAACATTCAGATTTTTCTCTCCTCCCTTCGTCTCTTCTTTCCTTCATTTGTTGTTTCTTTCTTTCACCACCAGAGTTCTCTGCACACTGATGCACGTGTCCACCACACACAGGAGCAGGACTCCTGGGCCACAGGCTCACACACCATCAGCTCTCAGAGGTAGAGTCCATCACTCCCCCTCGTAGGACAGGGCTTCTTATCGGAATCTTCCAGCTACGTGAAACACAGATTCCCAGGCCCCACCCAGAGACTCTGATATGAGGGGGAGACTGGAATCGGAGTTTTCCCAGGGCCATCAGGGGACCAGCCCTTGGGAGCACTACCCTGGAACACAAGGAAGTGCCCCTGCCCTGAGAAGCAGCCTGGCGGAGCAGACGGGAGCAGGGCTTTGGCAGCAACTGGCCCCCGCATGCACCACCATTCAGCCTCACCTTGGACCAAGGACTCCATCTCCCTGAGCCTGAGTGTCCTCACCTGGGGTCACAGGAGACGGCACATATAAAGTGACATGATGCACACAAAGTCCATGGTCCTGAGACATAGTAAGCGCTCGATAAATGACCCTGCTGTTAGTAAAATCCCTGCCCCCTGCAACGTGCCTGTGTGCTCGCCCCTCAGCCCCCAGTCAGCTGGGCAGCCCTAAGTAGGTCCCTTAATCTTCCAAAGTGGAAGAAAAAAGGAAAAAACACAACACAGATGCTTGTTTGTCCCAGTGACAAGTAAACACCTCCCCTGTGTGGCTCCACTGCCCTGGCTTGGCTTTTCTTATCCAGCTTTTGGGGGGGGGGGGGCTTTTTTTTTAAGTTAAATAATGTCGACATCCACCAAACATGAGCCAAATCAATCTGAGGCTGAAACATACACACTCAGTCATACTTGGGGCGGGGACACAGTTCCTCCCAGGGACTTTGCTGCAAACCTCGACTCGCCAAGCAGGGATGTGTGGGTCAGTGGAAAGAGGTCTAGGCTGAGCACCAGAGTTCTGGATCTGAGGTCCAATTCTGCTATAGACATGCTGTGCAACCTCAGGCAGGGCAGACAACGTCTCTGAACCCCAATTTCTTCATATTTGAAAAGGCTCGCTGGACTCCTTTATCTCAGAAGTTGCCTTCTAGTTCTCCAAAGAACTTTAGAGATGACAGACCCCCTTGCTCCCTCCCTCACAAAGCCCTTAAAAGGATAGGAAGTGGGAACTTCTGGGATTAAAAAAAAAAATAATGAAAGAAACTTCCAAAAGCGGAAACAATTCTCAACAATAAAAGGAGGCATCTTGCCCTTCTCGTGATGAGCCCCAGGTCAGCTCCTAGAAAGGGAAGGCTGCTTGCTATACCACAAAGGAGGGAAGCTCCATCTTATAACTGGTCAAGCTGAGGTCTGCAGAGTCCTCCCCATCACAGCCCTCACCACATGGGCTTGTGACCACCTGTCACCCGCGGGCCTTAAGAGGACACATCCCCATCCATCTTACATGCCTTTGTATCCCCAGAACCTAGCCTAGACCTGGCACAGAGCAAACCCCACTTGGAACAGACTCAGGAAAAAGGTATGGGGCCCACGGTAAACCAAACAGGACCTAGAGCTCTAGGGGTTCCAGGGCAGCCCTTCTGCACCACCCCCACCCCAGCTCTCTCTCCACATTCCCAAGGCTCCTTGAGGTTTGGCAGCTGTGGCCCTGGGAGGGCGGACAGGGGCAGGGAAGAGGTGGGAGGAAGTGGCGAGAGCGCTGCCGTGTGCCTGTGATGTAATTAGCAGCAGCCTTCCCCATCGCAGGGAGAGCAGCCCGTTGGCTTTGTGTGCCGCCCAGATGAAAACACGGAGAGGTTCGAAGGGAATTTCCTGTTTATGACATCCACTAGGCTCGAGCCTCCGCTGTTGGCTGTGAGGTTCATACAGCCGTGCAGATGGTGGGGGACAGTGGGGGAGAGCCACCTACCCTGCTGGGTCCCCCAGGTCCTACGAGCTCCAAGGGGAACGCACCTGCCCGGAGACAGCAAAGAATAGAAAGTGCAAATCCCAGGCCACACCTTTGCTGCAACCCAGCCTGGGGTCACCTCTCCAGCTCCTCTGTGGCTCAGGGAAGCTGCCCCTGCTGCCCCATGTGGACCCCTGCTCTCACTTACACGCTCCTGGAGCCATTACGGCATTTATCACACCTGTAATCACCTGTCGCTGTCTGATGGCTCCACGAGGGGAGGGGCCAGGTGTGCCCAGGTTCCTGCCAAGCCCCCAGCCCTTAGCACAGGCACTGGCCCACAGCAGGTGCTCGATAAATATCTGATGGCCAATCCCAGCTGTCCCCGTCCACACACACACCCCCCTTCCCACCCTCGCCCACACTGTTTCCCACACCCCACCCTGTCTCTACACCGCTCTCCTGCCCCCAGGCCCCGTGCAAGGCAGCACAGCCTCCAGCTCCTCCATGAAGCCTTCCCTGATGTGGCCAGGCAGGTTACACGTCCCTGCTCTGAGTTCAAGTTCAGCCAATTGTTCATTCATTCGTTCACTCATTTGGCAAAGAGCCGCTGGGTTCAAGGTGGGCGGGCTGCCGCTGGGGCAGAGGACATGCTCACCGTCCTCAGGTTGCTCAGGGTCTGGGTGGCTGCTCTGCGCCCAGTCCCTCCTGCTGGGTCCCATGCTCGTCCCGCTGCCCCCACCTCTAAAGAGTCCGTCCAACCTCACCGTGCAAGCAGAGCCTTCCAGGAGGAGGCTGTCACGTGAACGAACAGCACTTCCTGCAGAACCAAGCCGGCCAGAAGCCGATCCTCAAACACAGCACGCAATCGGGCAGTGCTCAACAGATGCCCACTGCATGCCCATACATGCTGGGCGCGTGTCTGCTGGGCCAGGGCGGGGTCTGAGCCTGCGGCAAGGACTGCCCCCCTCCCCTGCCACCAGCACCGGTCAGCCTGGGTGGCACCTTCACCCACACCACAGGCCCTTGTGAGGAAGCCCCAAACGGAAACCCCAAGCTGCAGCAGTTTAGCAACCAAAGGGCCAAGCACAGTATATGAGCGAGGGGGAGAATGCGCATCCCGTGAGCCCATGTAACATGAACCCAGAGATGCTAACAGGTGACCGCCGTTGACGCGAGCACTTCCTATGCACCACCGCAGGGGTGAGCGCTTCTGCGCACATCCTCACTTGAAAGTCCCAACAGCCAAGCCCGCAAGGCAGGCAGATCCTATATCATCACCCCCTTTCAGAGGAGAACACTGAGACCCAGAGAGATGAAGTCCTGCTGTCCACGGCCGCCCAGCCGCCAGGCCAGGAATCAGCACGAGCTGTGAAGATCCACCAAGGTGAAAACCCCAGGAGGGGCCCCTGGGCAGTCCACGCCAGGCCCCTGGCTTCCAGTGAGGGAGCAGCTTTCCTCCGGGATCATCAGACCCGGCTGCAGCCCCCACCCACCTCTCTCCCCTGCGCCCGGAGAGGGAGCGGGGGTGCCGACTGCCCCGTAGCACCCTCGGCGCGCTCCATCCTCCCACCGTCCCCTCCCCCCCCCGCCCCGATGCGGCTGGTTTGGCCCTGTGTGGGACCCTGGCCGGCTGCCCCCGGGAGCCAGAGCCGTAGCCAGGAGCACTCGCAGCTGTCCCAGCTACACATCAGAACCACAAACAAACACTGTTGCCTAGCAACACCGCCTCGCCCCAGCATCCCCGGGCTGAATCATGGGACCAGAGCCACTAGGCGCTCTCTGGCCATCACTGCCTGTCCAACCCTTTCGTTTCTAAGACAGGAAGACTGAGGCTGCAAGAGGGGAAAGGACCTGCTCAAGTTTACTCGGGGAGCTGGGGGCAAGGCTGGGATGGGACCCTAGGTCTTTTGCCACCTGATGTCACACACAGCCGGAGCCTATGCTTCTCTCCCCTAGACAGTTTCGTCCTGGGCGCATGAGATGCTCAATGACTCCTGTAGACTTCAATTCTGAATTCACAACTCACATGGTCTCTTCGCAAAAAGTAATCCCACAGGGTGAGAGGCACCCGATAACCATCCCAGCCCTGGGCTCAGCCATTGGCTTTCGGGACTATCGCCCAAGGAAACAACGCAGAAGATAAAGAGAAGCTTTTGTGCAAAGATGTTCCAACAGCCCCATTTATTACCGCCCCAAACTGGCCACGGAGCATCTGCCCCAAACAGAGGAACAGCTTAGCAACGATGAGAGCTGAACGCCCTGGAATGTTATTTTGCCCTTTAAATGAAAAGCAATGACACGGGCCAGGATGAATCTAGAAAATGGGTAAATGCAGAAAAATATCAATGATAAGGGCGGAACAGAAGATGCACTAAGTTTAATTCTCTAGAAGCATCTACAAGAACACACTGGAAGGGGTCGTGGACATAGGTGAGTGGTTTAGAGTTTCATGGGTACTCAAGCTCCTACTATGTTTTCTTGCCATTAGGACTTTCTGACTCAGGAGGTCAGGCTCCCTGAGTTCAGAATATTCTCTAGAATCTCCAGAGAGAGCAGTGACCTGCCTGACCTTGGCCCAGAAGCCTGATACGTGTGTGTCCACGTGTTCTCATGTCTGCTTCTCTGGTGTGTCTGCGTGCATGTCCGTATGTGTTGGTATCTGTGTTTGTGTCAGTGTGTGTGCCTGTGTTCCTGTCCGTGCGTATTCACGTCTATATGTGTCTGCGCACATCTATGGGTGTCTGTGTGTGTGTGTGCATGTTAGCGCCCAGCCCCGGACATGGGAAGGTCAGGATCCCAGTTCCCCACACCCCACAGCTTCTGCCTCCCCCTCAATGCACTGGGGGAGATGCTGCTCACTCCACCCATCTCCAGGATGGCCAGCAGGAGAAGAGGGCCACCCTCCGCCCAAACAGCAATGGAGGAGGCCTCAGAGGCTCAGCCACATGGCGGTTCTCGACGCTGACTGCACCAGAGTTGCCAGGGAGCTCTGAAGAAGCACCACTGCTGGAGGTCTGCAGGTGACCTTGACCGCAGCCCTTGGCCAAGGTTAGCACAGGGTCAGGAAAGAGAGGCCCCAGGCAACCCGAGTCGGCTCAGGCCTTCCCCCATCCAAGGACAGAGAAGGCAGCCACCACAGAAGAGGGGGCAGCTCAGCCAGACAGAAGGAGCACAGGATCTTGAGGCAGACGAGCACCCACGACTCATCGGAATAAGTTCTCAGCCTTCCAGGATGGCAGCTTTGAAGCTGAGCCTTGGGGGTCCCTTGGAGAAGGAAGAGGAAGAGATGGAGGAGGAAGCAGGAAGAGGAACAGACAGACAGCAAGGCCACCACCACCCCAGCACCACCACAGCTCCGTGTGTGTTTCCCATGGAGTTTTTTAAAAAATCTGCATTTTCTGGCTAACTGGCTGTGGGACTAAGGGGACCTGTGTGTCTGGCAGAAAACTGAGCTCTGTTCTGTGTGGGGAAGTTGTCAGATGCCACAGGGAGACTCAAAGTACCACGGAGACCTCAGAGGCCACGAATGAAGTGTAAACAATCAGAAGTCGATGAGGTTATTCAAAATCGCCAGCAAGTGGAAACAGCCCAAGTGTCCATCAGCTGGTAAGTCCGCGCACCATAACGAAGAGTAGCCCCCGCTCACCGCAACTAGAGAGAGCCGGTGTGCGAAGACCCAACACAGCCAATAAAATAATAAATAAATTAATTAATTAAAAAAAAAGTCGGTGAGGTTATTCACAATCGCCAGCAAGTGGAAACAGCCCTAGTGTCCATCAGCTGGTGAGCAAATTGACAATGGAGTATTATTCAGCCATGGAAAAGACTGAGGTCCTGACACCTGCTTCAACACATGCAGGAATCTCAAAAACACGTTGCTAAGTGAAAAGAGCCAGACACAAAAAGCCGCAGAGTGCATGATTCTATTTATATGAAACGCCCAGAATAAATCAATCCAAAGACAGAAGGCAGATGAGTGGCTGCCAGGGGCTGGGCTGGGGTGGGGCAGGGATGGGAAGTGGTTGCCGATGAGTGCAGGGATTTTTCTGTGGAGGAGGGTGCTGGAAACGTTCTAAAGTTACTTGTGGCGATGGTTGCATTACTCAGAATTTACTAAAAAACACAGAATTGGAAAGCATGTGAATTATATCTCAATAAAGCTTTCATATTGAAAAAGGTCGATGAGAATTAAATGAGATAATATATATCATGATGATAATTTTTGAAAGCTGGAAATGATGCTCTAGTTTATAGCAGCAGTAGGAAAATGATATCAAAGAGAGTGATTTTTCCACCACTGACAATGTATTAAGCATCGCACATCAAGAGATGGATTTAAACCATGCCCACTTTACAGATGGAGAAACAGGCCAAGAGGAGCCAGTGACCACCTGAGGCCTCACGACACAGCCGGGATCTGCACTCAGGTCTGCTGAACTCCGGGGTCTGAGCCCTTCACCGCTGCCCGACCCCCCAGGCATATTTTCCCTCCTCACGAAGGTGAACTCCTGGAATCTCATAAATCTCAAGAGAAAGCCGTAAGCCAGCAAGAAGTGGAGAGGGCAAGGGAGAAGGAACAGAACAAAACTCTAGGATTGCAAAAGCAGCTCTCACAGATTTATAGCTCCCGGCTGGTCTATAAACGCATCACAACAAGGAGGGGGTGAACCAATGGGAATTGTGGTTCCCCGTTTCAGTAACAGACCATAAATAAACAAGCACCCCCGGCAGCTGCCCAGCCAAGGAGCCAGGAACAGGCCTTCTGGGGAGAGACGCAGGCTTCCCTGGCCGCCACCCCCACCCTACCCCCACCTATGACCTGGAACTGCAGAGACACGAAAGGGCGTGGGGTGGGGGTGACACAGAGTCAGCCCAGCCACAGGACCCCAGCCGCACTCAGGTGCGCAGGCTTCAAGGACTAGGAGGGGGACGTCCCTGGTAGCGCAGTGGTTAAAAACCTGCCTGCCATTGCAGGGGACACAGGTTCGATCCCCGGTCCAGGAAGATCCCACATGCCGCAGAGCAACTCAGCTCGTGCGCCACAACGACTGAGCCTGAGCTCTAGAGCCCGCGAGCCACAACTACTGAGCCCACACACTACAACTACTGAAACCTGTGCGCTCTAGGGCCCGTGCTCCACAACAAGAGAAACCATTTCAATGAGAAGCCCGTGCACCGCAACGAAGAGTAGCCCCTGCTTGCCACAACTAGAGAAAGCCCGTGCACAGCAACGAAGACTTAACACAGCCAAATAAATAAATTAATTAATTAAAAAAAAAAAGATTGCGAGGGCTCACCAAACAGATGTTCTGAGAGGCAGAGACCCATGTGTGGGTGTCAGGTTGTGGGAGGTTGCACAGCAGGCTGCTCTGAGACCGTCTCCATCTGGAACTTCTCGAAGACCTCGCCAGGACTGATGTCACCAGCCAGAGCTGCCCCCTCAGCCCAACCCCGCCCCACAAGGGTCAAGGGCCCCAGGAGTTTGAGGCCTTCTTGTCTGGAACCACCCTGCCCCACACCCCTGCCTGGCAGCGGGGGCGGTGTACGGCCTGGCTTTGAAGGACACCCAAGCCAGCCTCACCCTCTCCACCCCCTCCCAGGATCCCTGAAAGCCCGGCTGCCAGACACCTGGTCCGAGGAGCAGGCAAGGAGGGAGCACATGTCTCGTTCAGGATGCTACCCCAACCGTGGCGTTACGCTTTTCTAGCTGAGTGACCACCAGTAGCTCACTCCACCTCGTTGAGCCTCAGTTCCGCTCAGACAACAAGGGCTGCCGAGCAGCTGGAAGGCAATTCTGCACACAGGGCCTCTCAGCCGCACGTGAAGTGCTGAGTGCGTGTTATTTCAGAGCCCTGACCCCTCTGAAGGGCATCCACGCTCCATTACAGGCCAACGGCCAAAAGCGCTGTGTGTGTAATTGGATGTGCATCCCCTTGGGGGCGTCCACAGCGTCCCACACACCGGCTGGATCAGTGGTCACCATGAGGCCAGTTTCCTCAAACCCCAAGCTCTGCCCATGCCCGGACCTGAGGCCACGTGATTGGGGTTACCTGTCGGTGACGGGCAGCACAGGGCGGGAGTCCTTGGTCCAGGTGACCAATGGGGGTGGAGAGCCCTGGGCTTCACAGTCCAGGGTCACGTCATCACCGGCCTTGGCTGTGACCCTCAGAGGCTTATCTGCATCACGTGACCCATTCACAAGGATCCTGGGCTTGGCTGTTGGTAGAATCACGCAGGGAGTGTGAGCAGGGCACGGAGCCATGGAGTGTGGCCCAAAGGGGACCAGCACGGCTCCCCCAGGAAGCTGAGGTGGTACTGCCACCCCGGAAGTGCAGAAGGTGGGTGGGCTCTGTTATGACAGGAGAATGTAGGTTTCGGGGTGGGCTCAGATCCGATGGTGTACCCCAGCCCCTCCTCCACCTGTCCACCCCATCCTCCTCCCGCTTCCCTTCCGCGGGGACATTCTGGCAGCTTCTGTCCTCCTCTCCTCTCTCTCCCTCCTTGCCCTCAATCGTCTCATTTACACCCTTAACCATCAGATGATGCCCAATCTCCCTCCGTGCTTAGGTCCCCAGGGGAACACTGGATCCAAACAGTTCAAAACACAATGAATTATTCAAGCACAGTTGTGATGGGCGCTAGGACGGGGACATTCCAGAGAGTTCACAGCAAGGTGATTTGACCCAGCCCGAGGGATCAGAAAGAGCTGAGATCTGACTGACGGGAGAAGTCAGCTGGACCAGGTAAGGGAAGGGCATTCGAACAGCATGAACTGTAGATGCAAAGGCCCTGAGGTAGGAAGGATCACTTAAGAAACTGAAAGGAGACCAGAGGGTCTGGGCACAAAGAGTCAGGGAGAAAGGTGGGCAAGGGGGCAGCCAGGGTGGGAAGGGATCCAGTGTAGGACCTTGCATCTTTCCAAGGCTTGTCAATGAGATGGCGTCCCCCCATCCAGCTACAAAGGGTTAAGCTGGACCCACTCTTAGAGCATGCCCACACTATGGGGGCAGTGCTCTGAGGGAGGACAGCTTTGGTCTGCGTGCCCTTCATACGGGAAGAATTTAGAGACAGGGTTGACAAGATGCAAGGAAGATGCAGGTGACGTCAGATTGTTCACGCCCCTGCCTCCACGTCTGCCAAGCCCCTCTCCCAGGACAGGGGTGGCCGCCACTCACTGTTGACAGAAAGCCGCATCTCCTGGCTGGAGAAGCCCACGGCGTTGGTGGCCGTGCAGACATAGGCCCCTGCATCCTGGGCAGACGGCCGGGCAATGACCAGGGTACCATCCTTGCTCACATTGTAGTGGGGATCCCTGGAGGCCAGGGCATTGGTTTCCTGCGGTAGAGTCACAGGTGACATCAGCAGAGCCCACACCCCATGGCGATTTCCATCATTCCTCTCCCCATGATGCACTGGGCCTACCTCTCTGGTTACCTTTATGGTAACAGGCTTCACCTACCTTGGTCCAGGTGATGGTGGGGGTGGGAACTCCTGAGGCTACACAGGGGAGAGAGGCTGGAGCGCCTTCATTGGTGATACGGTGGGTGACAGTGGGCTGGATTCTAGGTGGCACTTTTAAAAACAAACCAATTTCATAAACCAAAGTTCACAGCAGCAGTATTCACAACAGCCAAAAGGTGGAAACAACCCAAATATCCATCAGAGGGCGATGGATAAACAGAACGTGGTGTGTACATGTGGAATATCACTCAGCCTTAAAAAGAAATAAACATCTGATACTGACAACAACATGGATGAACCTTGAAACTATCATGTTAAGTGAAATAAGCCAGACATGGAAGGACAAAAACTATATGATTCCACTTACACGAGACACCTAGAACAGGCAAATTCCTAGAGACAGAAAGCAGAATGGTGGTGATCGGGGGCTGGGGGAGGGGAAGTGGGGAGTTGGTAGGTACAGAGTTTCGGTTTGGGAAGATGAAAAAGTTCTGGAGATGGATGGTGGTGATGGCTGTGAAACCGTGCCCCATGGGGTTAAAAAACTCATCCTGAAACTGCACCTCATGGGGTGAACAGAAACCAGCAACCAACAGAAATTCTTGAGCTCCTCTTACAACTTGCTAAAAACCCCTCTGCTTGAGCCCACCTTCACTGAGCAAGTTGGCTTAATTGTTTTGTTGCAAATTGCATATCCTCCAAGCTTCATGCTGCCTAAACAATAAGCTGTTTGTCTGAGTTGCTTCAAGGAACTTGGAGTCAGCTGTGTCTAGTTCCAGCCCAAGCCAGCTAAGACTGGTTGGGACCACAGACCCTATCACTGGGCCTGCACAGCTGTCTGGTGCATGATCTTTTGACAGCAGAGGGCCAAAAACCCCACCCTCAGATCATCCTAGGCCCCTCCATTTTTGAACATGCATCCTATGATGAAGTATGTAACCCAGACACACCTGCACAGAACACTGACTACCTCACCTTTTCCCTCCGGCAATCACCTCTCCCCACGCCGAAGATGACCACCCTGCTTCTTTATCTCATAAATATCCCAAGCCCTTGGCCTTCTGGGAGGCAGACCTGAGGCTTGTTCTCCTGTCTCCTTACTCGGCTGTGTGTGAATAAGCCCTTTCCCTGCTGCAAACCTCAGCATCTCAGGGTTTTGGCTTGCTGTGCTTCGGGCAAATGAACCCGGTGGCACAACAATGTAAATGCCACTTAATTTATGCCACTAAACTGTGTGTTTTAAAATGGTTAAAATGGTAAGTCTTATGTATATTTTATCATTTAAAAAAAAATTTTTTTTTTTATTTTTTGGCCGAGCCGCATGGCATATGGGATCTTAGGATCAGGGATCAAACCTGCGCCCCCTGCAGTGGAAGTAGACTGCCAGGGAAGTCCCTATTTTATCATGATTAAAAAATTTAAAAAAAATTTTTTTGACAGAAGAATACAGCCACCACTGCTGTAAAGTCATGCCCCAGACAGAGGGCAGCCTGTGTTTAGGAACAAACTGTGCTGTTTCTTAACTGTGGGACTTTGGATAAAACACTTAATCTTTTGGTACCCATATTCCTTGATCAGCAAAAAAGCTAAATTTACCCTAATTCCTGCTCACTCTCTGGGGATGGACAGATGAGAAATGGCAGAAAAGAGTGTTCACAGGACACAGTGAACTTGAAAACAAGTGCAAAATCCATCCTGGGCACCATCCAGATTTGCAGGCATTAAAATAGGGCGCGGGGGAGGGGGGAGGGGGGGAGTGGCGTGTCTCCAAGCGGAGCAAGGGAGAAGGAACCGGGCATGGAAAAATCAGAACCAGGAGGGAGAGTCAGAAACCAAGGGCTCTGCCGGTAACACTCTGTTCCTATGTGGGGAGAATGCCCTTCTGGATTTTCCCAGGTGGCCAAAGCCAGCACGTTGATTAGCATTTGTTGAATGGAAATGAAATTAGCAAGAGAGACGGGCTTGATCGCACCCCTCCAAGAGGGGGCTGTGCGGCAGGGCGGGAAGTTAGGGGGTGAGGCTTTCTGCATTGGCAGCCTTCGCTGCTCCTGTGACTTGGTGAGTTACCTCTGTCTCAGAGCCTCAGTTTCCTTAACTTCAAAGCATAGAGTCTTTTAAACCCACCTCTTGGAGCAGTTAGGAAAATTAACTGAAACATGCACACAACCTCCCGGAGGTCTGGCACGTGACACACGCCCAACCTCTGATCCCTGTTATTAATTGGAATTATGAAGAGACAGGAGAGCTGGGTTGTAGACCTCGGTTTTGCCCTACAAAATGGGCAACGACGCGTTCTTCCCACGCATCCCGCGGGGCGGTGGCGGGGGAGGGCGGGTGTGTGTGTGGTAATAAAACAAATGAAACAAACAGAGGATATTAACCTATGCGGTAAACGACAAAAGATAGCTGGACTTAGTTTAAATGTCTTGTTTTACATGAAAAAGAACGGTGGTACCTAGTTGGGTGGCTGAAGGGAAACAGGGACCCTCCAACACTGTGGGTGGGAAAGTAATTGAGCAAAATACACAAAAAGCCCTAAAAAATGTGTAATCTCTGTCAGTCAAAACTCAATGTTGCAACAATAGTTTATCCTAGGGAAAGAACTGGTCACATGGGCAAAGGTGGGCCAGGAGGACGTTTATCCCCAGGTGTTCACCCTGGTGAGAAACTGGACATGAGGGGACAGGTTAGATACCCCTGGCTCATCCAAACAGGGGACACGCAGTCTGAAACCGTGCTTCTGAGTATTATTAACAGGAAACACGTCCTATACTGTCCCAAGAAACACTCAGGTCGCAAGACAATAATATTACGTGGTTCCAGTTGGTTTCTAAATATTTCTATGTATGCGTATACAAAGAATTTATGCATACTTTACATAAAGAATATACATCATACAAAATAATTTATATACAACATATATTAAGAATATTTATAATGTATATATTATATATATATATACAGTGTGTATATGTGTACATGTGCAAACTCATGTGTGTATAAAGTATGAAAGATACGCACCAAAACGTATAATTATTCTGGTTCTTCTTAGTTACTGGTATTATGGGAGGTTTCTTTTTGTTCGGTTGGTTTTGTTTGGGGTTTTGGTTTGGGGTTTTTTGGTCCAATCTCTAAATCTCCTACAGTGAACGTGAACATTTGTGCAATTTTTTAAAACAAAGATGTTCAAGGTCAAGTCCGCCTCCCTCCTTGGCCCAGCGTGCCTTCTCTCATCATGTCCTGTCCCCCACTCCCGCCCCCACCACCCCAGGACTCACCCTGGACAACCAGCTCCATGTTCCTGTGCTGAGAGCCGGCCGTGTTGCTGACCACACAGCTGTACCTCCCTGCGTCCTCCAGCAGCGCCTGGTCAAGGTGGAGGCTGCCGTCTGCTCGCACGGAATGCCGGCTGCCTGGTGGGAGCTGGTGAGGATGAGGAAGCACCAGATTAGACCAAGGGCCCCGCTCAGAGCCAGCTAAGAGAGCACGCTCCAAAAACCTCACTGCCCACCAGGCCAGGAGGGAGCAGCCTGGACAGAGAGGCCAGGGGTTCGGAGAGGGTGGGGCATCTGGGCGGGTGATGCCCCCACCCCTTCCCTGATGTTCATCCACCCCCACAGACCCTCAGGGCCTGGTGGGCCTGACCGCCGGCACACTCCTGACCCCACTCTCCCAGGGCCAACGGGTCCAGGGCAAGACACCTGACCCTAGGGGGCCGATGGGAGCCTCTCCCAGGAGTGTGGGGTTGGGGCCAGAGCCTTCACTGAATTAGGACTGGACCTCCGAGGTCCTTCCACACCGAGGCCACAGAGAAGAGAGACAACCCGTCTGCAGGGAGAAAGCCATGCAGAGCAGAGCAGAGCAGAGCAGAGGTGTGGCCACATCAGTGTGGTCCCAGAGAGAGAAGCAGAGAGAGTAGCTCCTGGTGGCTGCCCAGATCTGTCCCCATCAGGACCCGCTGGGGGTGGGGATAGGGGGCACTGGTCCAGAATGGGGCCTCTGTAAAGATGTCCAGCCAGTTCATTCTTGGTGAGGGGCCCAAAAACCCTTCCACCAGGCCTGAGCCCTCTTTGGGCCTCTCTGTCCCTGTCCTGCGAGCCCGGCTGCACATTCTGCACTCAGGTCCCAGAAGACACTTCTGGGCTGTCTCAGTACCAGGCCCTGTAGGGCTAAGTGAGCTGGAGGGGGGTTCTGCTCCCAGCACGCGGCAGCTGGGCAGGCTCGGGGCCACGCAGGGTCCCCACGGAGCTCAAACACGCTCTGCATCTCCGGCCACCCCCCATCTTGGTGTGGACAAGGCCCAGGGCCACCCCTTCCACACATGCCTATCGGATTCTACTGAGGATCCTCACCGTCCCAGCCCAGGCGCCCAGGCAGGGTCCTCCTCAGGGTCATGTCTAATTACACAGGCTGTGGAAGCAGTCACCCACACAAGCAGCCTCCGCAAAGCATGCCCACTCCGGGAGCTGGACCCAGACAGCACTGCATTTAGGGGCTGGCACCACGGGGCCGGGACCAGGGCAGTGGTCTGGTCACACAGTCACTGCCTCTCTGGGTGTCCAGCGTCTGCTGTCTGCTTGGGTGAGGGCAGCTCTTTTACACCTTTCAGGTCACAAGGACCCCGGGATGTCTGAGGACAGGCCAGAGAATGGAGGAAAAGGGAGAGGCAAAGAAGGAGTGAATGGAGAGAGGACATAGGGGGAAATAAAGAAAATCAAATCGATGGGGGTGGACGAAGCAGCCCCCGTGTGCCCAGCAGTATGCCGGGCAGCTGGGCCAGATGGTCACCTGCACAGGTCACGTGTCTGCCCGGAACCATCAGGACGGGAGTGACGCATGCGTACTGTCTGTGCCCCCCCTAAACAGCTGCTCCCCAACCACAGCACAAATGAAGCACAAGCTCCTCCGGCCAAGGACTTGAGAGGGTGAAGGATGCTATCAGTGCATTATCAGAGAAGGTTCTGGAAAGAGGCAGGGAAGACAGGGAGGAAGGAAGAGGACATTCCAAAACAGAGGAGCCGCAAAGCAGTGGCAGCCCCCCCCTGCCCCGCACGCTGCCCGCTGCACCGAGGGGCCCCCGACTGCGGCACTCACAGGCTGGCCGGCCTTGAGCCAGCGCCTCTCGGGGCGAGGCTTCCCAGCCAGGATGATGCAGGGCAGGGACACGGGCTGCCTCTCCAGCACCCTGACGGTGGAAGCGCTGCTGGCGATCTGTGGGGGTGCTGCAGGGAGAGGAGACGGTGTCGGTACGCTAGGTTCCTGTGGGTGGGCATCCGGCGGACAGAGGCCCCCACTCCCCACTGTCTCCTTCCCACGGAACCAGTGGAAGCATCAAGACTGGGGACTCTAAAGG
The DNA here is from genome assembly GCF_030028045.1 of Hippopotamus amphibius kiboko. Taxonomy (NCBI): domain Eukaryota; kingdom Metazoa; phylum Chordata; class Mammalia; order Artiodactyla; family Hippopotamidae; genus Hippopotamus; species Hippopotamus amphibius. The sequence goes on from NC_080187.1 coordinate 6,281,206, forward strand.
ATCAAAGGGCACACTTCTTGGGGTACGCTGCCCAGGAAGTAGGGGTCCAGATGTTCCTCTTGGAGAACCTGGCTGTGGACACACCTGTCCCAAAGGATGGGTAGTCACGGGGGGGTGTCTCCCGGGGGGTGCCCAGTGTCCCCACCAAACCCTCCTCTCCAGATCCACCAGCGAACCATGCCCAGTCACGAGGAGGCGGGACTCTGCCTGGACCTTCCCGAAGACATTCTGAGCTTCACAGACATATGGGGCTTGGTCTTCAGGGACCACACCTGAGGGCAGGAAAGAGGCAGGCCTGTCAGAGCACATCCAGTCCCCGTGGGCTCCAGCTCCCCAGGTGCAGACAGTGCTCTCAACACAGCCTGGCCCTGCAGAGATTAGGTAGGAGGGCTGGGAGGGCAGAGAGGAAAGGGATTGGGGATACAGCTGGGCCTCAGAAGGATGAGAAGGCCTCAGCTTGTTCATGTGTAGAATGGGGATAATTTATCAATAACTGCACATTGTAGTGTGATTGGGAGGGGTCCAAAGATGATGCAAATACAGTGCTCAGCATCTGGCCTGACACACAGTAAACAGTAGCAGTAGTAGTGACGATGGTGATGATGGTGGTGATGATGGTGGTGATGGTGGTGCTGATGATGGTGGTGATGATGGTGCTGATGGTCGTGCTGATGATGGTGATGGTGGTAGTGATGGTGGTGGTGGTGAGGATGGTGAGGATGGTGGTGAGGATGGTGGTGGTGGTGATAGTGGTAGTGATGGTGAGGATGGTGGTGGTGATGGTGGTGAGGATGGTGGTGATGGTGGTGATGGTGGTGAGGATAGTGATAGTGATGGTGAGGATGGTGAGGATGATGGTGATGGTGGTGAGGGTGGTGGTGATGGTGATGATGATGGTGGTGATGGTGATGGTGGTGGTGGTAGTGATGGTGAGGATGGTGGTGATGGTGGTGGTGGTGGTGATGGTGGTGGTGATGGTGGTGGTGGTGGTGATGGTGGTGATGGTGGTGGTGGTGGTGATAGTGGTAGTGATGGTGAGGATGGTGAGGATGATGGTGAGGGTGGTGATGGTGGTGATGGTGGTGGTGGTGGTGATGGTGGTGGTGGTGGTGATGGTGGTGGTGGTGGTGATGGTGGTGGTGATGGTGGTGGTGGTGGTGATGGTGGTGGTGATGGTGGTGGTGATAGTGGTAGTGATGGTGAGGATGGTGAGGGTGATGATGGTGATGGTTACCACATATAACACTTAATCTGTGTGAGGAACTGTGCTAAGGGGTTCACGTGTATTGCTCACACAACAGCTTCTTAAGGTGGCCCATTATTAAACCCAGGTGGTAGGTGCCATCATTATCACTATCATGACCAGTTCAGAGCAGTGGTGTGGCGAGACCAGAGTCACCCAGCTGAAATATGACCCTGCATCAGCCTGACCTATGGTCAGTGCTGGGGGTCAGGGTCCTGCTCTCAGCACCCAGTCTGGGAGTTTAGGGTGTTGGAAGCCATTCCGTCCCCCCCTGCCCACCCTCCCCCAGCCCCAATATGTTACTTTCAAAGAACAGCACTCCTGAATCGGGCCGCCCAGTCCTGCTGCCTGGCCCGGGCCCCAGCGGCTGGCCATCCCCACGACGCCAGGTGACTGTGGGGGGCGGGCGGCCCGTGGCCCGGCACGCCAGGAGGGCGCTCTTCCCCAGTTCCGCAGTGACATCCCGGGGCAGCTCCGTCAGCTGGGGCGCATCTGCAGGGAGGTGACCGGTCAGCCTCGCCCAGCAGCTGGACCCACCCGGCTCTCAGGGCACTGTTGCGAGGCCTGCCTCCCCTCCCATCGCTGGGGGGGGGGGGGTTTCCCTCTTCCAGCCTCGCCCTCATGAACCTGACTCATAACCAGGGCTCTGGAGCCAACTTGAACTTGGCAGGGTCTACCCATGAAGACTCCTAAGGATGATGAGGCAGGGTGAGCACGCTTTGGTGGGATGAGGTCCTCATACCCTACGTGGGGCCTCGAGGACCCCGCTCTGTCCAGCCGCACAGGGGAGCAACATGCCGGCTCCTGCTGGCGACACCTCCTGGGAAGCCCACCTCGGAGGGGCTGCAAGTCACTCCTGGCCACAGGAGCCCCACCAGCTCTGAGCGTGCCCCACTCCTTGCCCTCTTCCTGGGCCATGGGAGCTTCCTCTCACGGGTCTCCTGGACGCTGGCAATCATTTCCAAAGAGCCAACTTCGTAGGGAGATTCTAGCTCATCTTTACTTTGCTACATCCTTTTCTACTTGTTGAACATTTTGCAATAAGCACATAAATCTCTATGACAAAATCAAAACAGGCCTAGAAATAACTTGACCTTACACTTTATGGTCCAAATGGGACACTTCAGAGTGAGAAGAGCCACATTAATAATTACGCCAGGAGAACAGACGTAAACAAGGGCAGCCCTGCTCACCTGAGTTATAAAAACATTCAAGCAACACACAAGGGTATATTTCGCTAATTTCTGCTCCACACACTCCAAACCCCATGCCCTTCCACGAGGTAACCACTGTTAATGGTTTTTAGCGTTTCTTCCAAACTTTTTTTCCTAAGGATTGTCTTACTTTTAGGATGAGGGGAGGGACCTAGAAATAAATCATTTCCCAAAACAGAAACTCATGGTCCTTTCCACACTTCTGCTGGCCAGAAGCAGGTCCAACACCAGACAGGTCCAGGCCCCGTTCCCTGAAGCTTCTGAGCACTGTCCTCAGGTCCCTGTCCCCAGACCCACAATGAGGAAGGTCCCCAGCCTGTTTTGAGCCCACTGCCTCCAGCACTGTGGAAAACCCTCCACCCCTTTGTTCTTGCTGTCTCTCTCCAGAAATCTCCCCCATCCATCCAAATCATGACATCAAATTTCCCTCTTGGCCTCAGGGAGTAGGGAAGTTCCAGGGAGACAGAAACACAACTTGGAAAATCACTGCAAGGAGGAAGACAGTCTTGGACCCAACCTCAGACACCACCCGCAAGTCGCTTTTCTTTCTCACTGGGGCCTGGCAGCTGCTGCCGCTCAGAATCCAAGAAAGTCTCCGATCCGGGTGCCTCAGAGGTGTCACTAGTCCTGCAGAGCCCTGGGCTCGGGGGCACAGCTTTGCTATTCACCTCCCTGCACCCTGAGCAGAGCCGTGTCTCCACTCCAGGGCCAGGTACCCCCAGAGCCTGCCTCTCCAGGGCTCCGCCCAGCCCACTGCAGGGCCCAGCTCAAACCTTCCTCCTCCAGGCAGGCCTCCCAGTTTCTCACACTGCCTCTTGACCCTCTTCCTCCTTAGCCAAACAGCCCCTCTTTGTCTCCCGACTGTGGGATATTACGAAGCACGCCTTCTTTCCCGTTCTCCTCCCAGTCCTGAATTCCACCCCGAGAAGGGACAGCTAACTTAGAACAGTGAGCAAATGACATGTACGAAGGGTAGCATTTGGAAAACCTACTAAGTGACAGGCATGGTGATGGTGCTTTCAGAAACGTGATTTCATTCATGGTCCCAATAAACTCATGAAGTGGGTATCATCACAACCCCATCTTACAGATGGGGAAACTGAGGATCAGAGAGATTAAGGAACCTACCCCAAGCGCAGCTTAAAGTCAGTGGCAGAGCTGGGATCAGAGTCCAGGTCTGGCTGCTGCTAAGACCCAGGCTCTCAGCCACTGCCCAGAAAACTGGGACTCGGTCTCCTGTGCAGCCATCCATCCCCCTGTTCCTCACTGGAGCCCCCCAAATAAGGCAGGACCCCAGAATCCCGTACACCAGAGCTGAAGGTCTTCTGGTCCCTTCATTGCACAGATGGGAGACTGAGGCGCAAGAGAGGGGTGGGTGGGCGAGGAATGGGCGGGGGTGGGGCCCACCCCGATCCTGCAGCACGTGAAGGGGGCAGCAGACTCCCAGCTCCGTGCCCTTCCCAGGGCCTCATCCTCAAGGCTCAGCCACCTCCGCTTTTAGGCTCCAAGTCCCCTCCTCACAGACTCTCAGGTGACCTTATGCAGGGAGGGACCGCAAGCTGGCTCCACGGCCACCGGATTGCCCCGCAGACAGCCCTTTCGGCCTTGACCTTGGGCAGGTTTCCAGGTCAGGAGCTGCAAGTGCCCAGAGACTGCTGGCCATCACAGCAGCCGCCATGCTCCCTGGAGAGGCCCAGGTCTCATCACCTGACAGCTGCAATGCATTTGCGGGGACGTAGCTCTATACAGGGCAACAGGGAATACCTAGAAGAGAGAACAGCCCCACCAAGGATGCTGGCCACCAGAGTGGGAGGGGCCGCCCCTCCACCCCCAGGGATTTTCCAGCGAAGTGAAATTGACAGAGGTGATGACTTCCCTTCCTCTTCCTTGGCCCTCAGGGAAAGGGACACCAGCCTGAAGGTGCTGCCCCTGCCCCACTGGACACCTGGGGATGAACCGCTTCGTCACTCTGAGCCTCAGTTCCCCATCCAGAAAGAGGCAACCATGTTCCCCCTGGTTCCAGTACCTGAAAGTTTCAAGGCTCTTTATCATTGTCTGGAGACCCTGCGGCTCCCCCATTCTCCTCCACCATCCCCCCAGTTCCCATGGCTCAGAGCCCTGGGACAGAGCTGGCGGGGATGCACCAGCTCAGGAAGGAGAGCTCCAATCAGCCTTGACTCAGTTTGGCCAGAAGGAGGGAGGGGGTCTCAGGGCCAAAGACTGTGCAGATGGGCAGGGTGGCCCCAGGAGAGGCTGGCCTCCGGCCCTGCCCTGCATTTAGGAATTCCAGGGTATCTGTGAACGACACAAGGCGGGGAGATGGCCTCCACACCCCCACCCCCACCCCGGGAAGATGCCTTTCCCCATCTTTCCCCATAGAAAGATCCTTCAGTTGAGCCTGGAGCCACAGCCCCAGTGGCCAGGGCTGCAGGATGACTTTCCTCCCTAAAACAATAATTTAAATGAAATTTTATGACTGTTTATAAAGACAAACACGATCCAGGCTGGATTCATTTTTATCTATTTATCATTCTTCACTTTTTTCTTCTGATGGCAAAAGAAATTAAAACCAGAGCCCTGTCCAGCAGCCCTAAAAGTCCTCTGGGTCCTTGCCTGTTGTGCCTGATGGAGAAGCCACCCGGACACTGGCCACACGAGCCACAGAGCCCAGCTCAGCTTCTCTCCTGCTCCCCCAGGCTGGCCAGAGGGGCTTTGCTCCCATAAAAGCCCACCTCCTGCTCCCCTCCCTGTTCATTCCCCCCAGCAACCAGGGGCTTCCAAGTTGGGAATACGAAGCCAAGACTAGGAATTTCCCTGGTGGCACAGTGGTTAAGACTCCACACTCCCAATGCAGGGGGCCCGGGTTCGATCCCTGGTCAAGGCACTAGATCCCACATGCATGGCGCAACTAGGAGTTCACATGCCGCAACTAAGGAGCCCGCCTGCCACAACTAAGGAGCCCACCTGCTGCAACTAAGATCTGGCACAACCAAATAAATAAAATTAAAAAAAAGAAGCAGAGACTAACATGAGAGGCTAGAAAGAGGCTGAGTGAACCCCCATTTCAAGAGAAATCCAGCAAGGCAAAGGGGAGCCAGCTCAGGTTCCCCCACGGCCAAGGAGCCCAGGCACCAGCCATGGGACACTCACTCTGCCTCACCAGGCCCTTGTCAGCCTCGCCCGGCCCGCGGGCCATGTATTGAGTATTTACTCCATTCAAGCCCTGAGTGCAGCACATTACCTCATTAAATCTCTCCAGGACCTTGTGAACAGCCTCCATCATCGTCATCCCCATTTCACAGATGGGGAAAGTGAGGCTGAGGAAAATAACTTGGCCAAACAAGTAATAGGACCTGGACATCAATCCAGGACCCTTCTCTGTCCAATGCCAGGTCCAGAGGGGATGCAAAAGCACCAGCGACTTGGTCCACAAATACATGCATTTGCTGGCAGTACAGGAGGAGGATGCCATCCTCCCAGTGCCCCACATGCCACCAGGAAGCCAGTTCCCAGCTGAACAGCAGGAAGTGGGCACAGTGCCCACCTGTTCTCAGCCCTGGAAGGTTCTGCCAGCCTGGCCAGGAAGGCTGCACCACAGCTGCCGCCCAGATGGGCAGGAAATTCAATTTCCCACCACCTCTGCCAGGCCAGCTCACCCCAGACACACAGGTGTTGGGCCACTGTCCATGGTGTCCCTGACCTCAAAGCCAGAGGCCGCTAGTGGCCCAGCACCCCAGAAGCCTGCCTCTGGGATGCCAGCCACCTCCCTGCTCTGACCTGGGGAAATGGCCCCAAGACCAATGGCTGACAGGTGAAGGAACAGGGCAAGGCAGGCAGTCTGCCTGGGCCCCAAAGGAAAAACCTTTGCTGGAAAGAAATTAGACTCGGAGCAAAGGAGGACTGCTTGTAACAATGCCAAGGGCAGCCCTCCGTGGAGCACCCTCTCTGCTCACCCAGAACCTACTGACTAATCACAATGACAGTGGCATTTGTCAGAGCTCATGACATCCAAGGCCTTTCTTATCTCTCACTCACACAACATCCAGAAACATTTTGCAGGCCAGGAGCCCGAGGCTCAGAGTGGGGGAGACAATCTCCAAGCTCTCCCTGCTGGGAGCATCCGGATCAAATCCAGAGGCTACAGGCCCGGACCCTGGGTTCAGATCTCAGCTCCGCCACTCACCAGCTGTGTGACTTTGGGCTAGTCACTTAACATCTCTTGCCTTGTTTTCTCCATCTATAAAAGGGATAACGTAGAACCCATCTCAAAGGGTTGTTACGAGGATTACATGTTAGTACATAGAATGTGCTTAGAGCTGGCCCTGGTACTTGGCAGATTTCATGCAAGCCTTGTTGTATTTTTATTATTATCAGGCTCTAAGCCTATGGCTTTCCACACCCGCCCCACTCCACCCAAGAGTCCAGACACACAGCGCACTCTCAATAGGGAAAGTCTGAGCACATCACACTCCTCCTTAGAAACCTCTCACCGCCTCCGCAGAACAAAGCCCAAACTCCACCAGGCTCCCTAGCCCGAGGCCTGGAGTGACCCACAGCTGGGCAGCCGCCTCGGCCTCCCCTCTCCCCACCCTCGGTATCCTTCACTCACTGCCTTGCTTCTCTTGCATGGGGGAGATCCACCCATGCTTTTCCCTTTGCCTGCAGCACCGTTCCCCAGCTCATCAATCACCTGTTTCTGGGTTCGGCTTAGACATCACCACCTCCAAGAAGCCTTCTTGGCCTCCAGTGTTGACTCAGCCCCCTTCTCTGGGCACTCACAGGCCCCGAGGATGCCACTTCCAAATTCGCAGTACACTGAGTACTCCAATGCTCTGTTTACCATCTCTCTTCTTGACACCAAGAACAGCACAAAGGTAGATGCTGTTGTATCCCCAACACGGCGTCTGGGGCACAGGGCCTGGCCACCTGGCGACCACACGTTTGAGGAATAGATGATGGAACAGATGGGGAGGATGCCCGAGCCTGAGGCGGCACCATCTCCCCCTTGGCCAGACACTCCTGATTGAGCCTCCCCGGGGACCCCCTTGGCCATCCCACTCGGCGCGGTCAAGCCCATTCTCTATTCTCTGCACTTCCCCAGAACTCTCCGCACCTGTCGCTCCCTTCATGGCCACAGCCAACCCTCAGAGCCCAATCTGCCCTGGCTCAGCACGCCAAGGAGCTGTGCCCACAACTTCCGAGCAACTCCCAGTGCCCGGATCCAGGCCTGGAACTTAGACATCGTGACAATCACAGCCAAGGCCATGTACCAGACACAGAAGAATTCAGACTCCCCGTCTGTAAAAAGGGACTAATTGCTTCTCCCTTTATTAAGCGCTCACGATGGCCAGACCCTGCGCTAAACATTGTGTGCCTGATTTCACTGAACCCTCACAGCCACCCAATAGAGGAACTAGTGTGGTCAGCTCCATCTTACAGCTGGGGAAACTAAGGATCAACGATGTGGCCAGAGCACATAGATGGTAAGCGATGAAGACAAGTCTGGAACTCAGGTCTCAGGGATGGCGATGCCCACACTTGAACCAAACTGTCTCTGTGATGGGCAATGACCCCTGCCTCCGGGGATTCACACACTTGAGTGGTCCCTCCACCCACCACATACCAGGGTGGGTCTGTGTGACCAATAGAATACAGTAGAAGTGATATGTATGTCACTTCCAAGACCGCCACTGGTTAAAAAGACTGCAGCGTCCATCTTGAATTCTCTCCCTACCTCTCTTAACTCACTTTCTCTGGGAAAACCCATGTCACGAGAAGCCTTCGGGAGAAGCCCATATGGGTAAGGAGCAGAGGCCTCCTGCCAACAGCCACAAGAGTGAACTTAGGGTGGGTCCTCCAGCCCCAGTCAAGCCTTCAGATGACCACATCCCCAACCAACGTACTAACTGCCATCCCGTGAGGGACCCCCAGCCAGAAGCCCCCAGCAAAGCCACTCCCAGAATCACAGAACCATGAGAAAATAAATGCTTACTGTTTTAAGCCACAGAGTTTTAGGACACTTTGTTACACAGCAAGAGGTAACGCACACACCATCTCCCTCTAAAATCCTGTCCTACATACCCTGAATCCAAAGGCTGCAAATTCCCCACTGGCAGACTACATGGTAGTGTTCTCTCCTCCCTGCTCAGAAGTAGGGCAGGTGGCGGCGGCGGGGGGAGGGGGGGCGGAGGAGGGGACGGGGGAGGTAGGGACAAGGTGCACACTCACATCCAACCTCCAGCCGGATTTCCGCAGAGGCGTCGCCCAGCTCATTGACAGCTCGGCAGGTATAAACGCCAGCATCTCTCTCCCGAGCCGCCGGGATCCGCAGCATCCCAGAGCTGGAGCCCTCAGAAGCCAGGATCATTTCAAGGGCCCCTGGACCAAAGATGAGAAAACATCAGGCGGGTACCCACGGTTACCACGGGAGCCCAGGGGATCAGGTTGCCTTCCTGACACTAGGTTCCTGCAACTCCACAAGGCTGGGACCTCGGAGGGCTGTGTGTGAGGGAAAGATTTCCCTCCAAAATCAGGACTCCTATTGTTTAATGAGTACAGATTTTCAGTTTTGCTAAATGAAAAGAATCCTGGAGACGGGTGGTGGTGATGGTTACAATGTACATATACTTAACACTACTGAAATGCATACCTAACAATGGTCAAGATGGTAATGGTTAATTTTTTTTTTGGCCACACCACACGGCATGTGGGGTCTTAGTTCCCCGGCCAGGGATCAAACCTGCGTACCCCTGCATTGGAAGCACAGAGTCTTAACCACTGGACAGCCAGGGAAGTCCCAGTAATGGTTATGTTATATGTATTTTACCACAATTAAAAAATTTTTTTTCCTTTAAGTTTTTACTACTTAAATACACCATATTAGAGCAAGTATCTCTGAAAATATCACAAATAAAAGATTTTTTCTCCATTCAGCAAATTAGAAGTAGGGGGAAATTTCTGCACAGTAGCTGTTATGAGCCTGATTTTTTTTCCAATTTTTCTTTTGCTTTTTTTTTTTTTTAACAGACAATAAACAGCATATATTTAGAGTATACAATTTGGTATCCCAATCTACCAATTCATTCCCCCCCAAGCCTCCCCGCTTTCCCCATTTGGTGTCTATATGTTTGTTCTCTACATCTGTGTCTCTATTTCTGCCTTGCAAACCAGTTGATGTGTACCATTTCTCTATAGTCCACATATATGTGTTAATATACGATATTTGTTTTTCTCTTTGACTCATTTCACTCTGTATGACAGTCTCTAGGTCCATCCATGTCTCTACAAATGTTCCAGTTTGTCTACTAACTTTGGGTTTTGTTTGCTCTTCTTTCTCTAGTTTCTTTAGGTGTAAGGTTAGATTGTTTATTTGGGATTTTTCTTGTTTCTGGAGGTAGGATTGTATTGCTATAAACTTCCCTCTTAGAACTGCCTTTGCTGCATCCCATAGGTTTTGGATCATTGTGTTTTCATTGTCATTTGTCTCTAGGTATTGTTTGATTTCCTTTTTGATTTCTTCAGGGATCTCTTGGTTATTTAGTAGCATATTGTTTAGCTTCCATGTGTTTGTGTTTTTTACAGTTTTTTTCCAGTAATTGATTTCTAATTTCATAGCACCATGGTCAGAAAAGATGCTTGATACAATTTCAATTTTCCTGAATTTACCAATGCTTGATTTATAACCTAAAATGTGATCTATCCTGGAGAATGTTCGATGTACACTTGAGAAGAGTAATCTGCTGTTTTTGGATGTAATGTCCTATAAATATCTATTAAATGAAGCTGATTTATTGTGTCATTTAAAGCTTGTGTTTCCTTATTAATTTTCTGTGTGGATGATCTGTCCATTGGTGTAAGTGGGGTGTTAAAGTCCCCCACTATGATTGTGTTACTATTGATTTCCTCTTTCATAACTGTTAGCATTTGCCTTATGTATTGAGGTGCTCCTATATTGGGTGCATATATATTTATAGTTGTTATCTCCTCTTCTTGGATGGATCCCTTGATCTTTATGTAATGTCCTTTCTTGTCTCTTGTAACATTTTTTATTTTAAAGTCTATTTTTTCTGATATGACTATTGCTACTCCGGCTTTCTTTTGATTTCCATTTGCGTGGAATATCTTTTTCCATCCCCTCACTTTCCGTCTGTATGTGTTCCTAGGTCTGAAGTGGATCTCTTGTAGGCAGCATATATATGGGTCTTGTTTTTGTATCCATTCAGCCAGTCTGTGTCTTTTGGTTGGTGCATTTAGTCCATTTACATTCAAGGTAATTATCGATATGTATGTTCCTATTACCATTTTCTTCATTGTTTTGTTTATGTTTTTGTAGGTCCTTTTCTTCTCTTATGTTTCCCACTTAGAGAAGTTCCTTTAGCATTTGTTGTAGGGCTGGTTTGGTGGTGCTGAATTCTCTTAGCTGTTGCTTGTCTGTAAAGCTTTTGATTTCTCCATCAAATCTGAATGAGATCCTTGCTGGGGAGAGTATTCTTGGTTGTAGGTTCTTCCCTGTCATCACTTTAAATATATTGTGTCACTCCCTTCTGGCTGGCAGAGTTTCTGCTGAGAAATCAGCTGTTAATCTTATGGGAGTTCCCTTGTATGTTATTTGTCATTTTTCCCCTGTTGCTTTTAATAACTTTTCTCTGTCTTTAATTTTTGTCAGTTTGACTACTCTATGTCTTGGCGTGTTTCTCCTTGGATTTATCCTGCCTGGGACTCTCTGAGTTTCCTGGACTTGGGTAGCTATTTCCTTTCCCATGTTAGGGAAGTTTTCAACTATAATCTCTTCCAATGTTTTCTCAGGTCCTTTCTCTCTCTCTTCTCCTTCTGGGACCCCTATAATGCGAATGTTGGTGCGTTTAACATTGTCCCAGAGGTTTCTTAGGCTGTCTTCAGTTCTTTTCATTCTTTTTTCTTTATTCTTTTCTACATCAGTGATGATCACCAGTCTGTCTTCCAGGTCATTTATCCACCCTTCTGCCTCAGTTAATCTGCTATTGGTTCCTTCTAGTGTATTTTTCATTTCAATTATTGTGTTGCATATCTCTGTTTGTTTGCTCTTTAATTCTTCTAGGTCTGATTTTTTTTCCAATTTTTTTTTTTTGCTTTTTTTCATTCTTTGTTTTCTTTGCCACAGGAGTCAAATTAAGGAAAATTTTAATTGTGGTAAAACACTCATAAAAATCATTATCTTAACCATTTTCAAGTTCACTGGTAACTGTATTCACATTGTTGTACAATTTGAATTTCATTCCTTCTTTAGGCTGAATAACATTCCATTGAGATCCCCCTTTAAAGGGGGGGCTCCCAGGCTGGGTTGGTAGGGGTCTCAGCTACCACAGGAGGTGACCCGAGCACAGAGTAAGGAGTCCCAAGGCCTCTGCCATCACTAGCTGGTGACCGTGGACAAAATGCTCAAACTCTGAGCTAACACTGCCTGTCAATGTCAAGGTGAGGCTCTGACAAGATCACAGACAGGTGCTACAAAGTCTGGAGTGCATCCCGGTGGGAGGGGGCTGTGCTCTCTTCCCAGACACCTCATTCGGAGTACCCCCCAGGACCATCCAGGAAAGCTGATCCCCCAGGGCCCCAGCAGGACTGTCTGCAGGCCCTTCTCCCCACCCAATGTACCTCGATACCAGATGACCCGGGGCGGAGGCACCCCGGATGCCTCACATGCCAGCACAGCCTCCTCCCCGATGGCAGCGAGCACCATGGCATTCACGGCTGAGACGGATGGTGGGTCTGTGTGGGGAGCAGATGGGGAATTGGGGACCAACCCACAGCCTCCCTAGAGCAAGACGGCAGCTTTCCCCAGCAGGAGGAGGTGGAACAGGGACTGGGTGGGATGGAGCACCTGCCTCCTCCCCATCCCCCACCAGCCAGGACAGTCACCCTAGAAAGATGTAGCCTCGGCTGGTCTTTTTTTTTTTTTTTAAGCTCTTCATTGGAATACAATTGCTTTACACTTTTGTACCAGCTTTTGAGGTACACAAAGTGAATCAGCTGTATTTATATATATATCCCCATATCCCCTCCCTCCTGCAACTCCCTCCCACACTCGCTGTCCTGGCCCTCTAAGGCATCACCCATCATCGAGTTGATCTCCCTTTGTTATACAGCAACTTCCCACTATGGGCTGGTCTTTTAAAAGCCAGTTACTCCCGGGACCAAACTCCCCTCTGTTTCTCATTAAATTTGGAATAAAAGACAAAATTCTACAAGATTCTAAAATGCCCTACGGGGGCTGCCCGCCCCTCCCTCGCCCCCTCACTCCAGCCAGGCTCCTTGCAGCCCCTTGGGCACCCCAGGCTCAGTTCCACCTCAAGGCTTTTGCCCCACCCAGTCCCTCTGCCTGGACCGCTGTTCCCACTCCTGTCCGCCGCAAGGGTCTGGTCCTATGTGCACCAGCCGTTTCCCTCTCTGGCCAGCTGCACGTCACTCCATCACACCACCCTGCTCTGTGTTCATCCTAGTACCTTCACCATTTGAAAGTACCATATTTATCTGTTTGCATGTCTACTTTCTGCCTCCCCGTTAGAATATAAGCTCCACCTGGATGGGGACCCTGTGTTCATTACTGTAGCCCTGGGGCCTGCCACACAGTAGATGCTCAGTAAGTATCTGTGGACAGGAGGGAGGGAGGAAGGGAGGGAGGGAAGGAGGGAGGGAGGGAGGGAGGACTGGAATCCCTCTCCTGCAGATGCCCTTGACCCAAGTACCTGCATAGTAGAGGGTGACCGTCTCCTCATCTGTGCCAACCTCGTTAGCAGCCTGGCAGCTGTAATTCCCAGCATCCTCTGGGGCCACTCCCTGAATGATCAGGGTTCCCTGGGCATCCACGTGGACTCTGGGGTCGTACCATGAAACGTATTCAACAGCAAGGGGCGATTAGGTCGGGTCACATGGGGCTGCCCCCATCATTATTAATCAAAAATTAATTAACGACATCACTGGTGACACCATTCTACACTGACCGCTTGCTCTGTGCCAAGCTGTGTGTTCAGCACTTTACATATGTTTTTTCTCATTCATGGGGCTCAGAGAGGTAAGGTGACTTGCCGAAGGTCACACAGCCTGAATGGCGGAGGCAGGATTCAAGGTCTGTTGGATTCTGCAGCTGCAGCTCCTGAGCCCTGAGCCACCATTATGTCTCCCAAGTGATTTCGCCCCTGAGTCTCAAATCATCCCAGAAAGAAGGCAGGGCAAATGCTACCCGCCCTTCCCATTTATAGTTAAGAAGAATGAGGCTCAGAGAGGCCCCCGGGGAGTTCACCTGTTCGCGGTCCCAGACCTCCAAGCCCTGGGCCCTCACCTGTTGTCCTCTTGCAGGGCGTGATCCTCACGGCTCCAGGAGATGTGGGGTGCAGGGTATCCGGAGGCTGAGCAGCTGACCCTCACCTCCATGCCCTGGGAGAAGCGCTGCGACCTGGTGTGGATGCTGACCTGTGGGGCCTCTGTCGTTCAGAGAGTGGGCAGGTGGGGAGGAGCTTGTCAGCACAGCCGAGCTGTCCCAGGCTGGGCCCCCTCCCCCTCCCCCTCCGCCAGCCACAGATGGTGGAGACATAGGAAGCAAAGGCCCCGAGGGGCCTGCATCCTTGGGAGTGGCTTCCTGGGGAACTGGGGTTGACCAGGCAGCCGCCTAGGCACATGCCACACGGGGACCTGAATTCCCAACACCCCCCGGGTGGGAGTCTTGAGCTCCCTGGATTTCTGCTCTGGGCTGAGCACCTCCAATACCAGCAGCCTAGATATGGCCTCAGAATCCTTCTCAACACACTCTAGGCAATCAATCAACAGTCCCTAGCACAAGAGAGAAAACTCGTTCCAACACACTCACTTTTACACTTGGGGGGATAGCACCCTGGGAGGAGGGTCTGTCTAAATCCTGGGTGGACCTAAATCCTAGCTTAGTTCCTAATCCAGGCACTAACACTCCCGACGTGTCTTCCCACTGCCTCCTCCAACCCCATCTGGTCGGTGCTACCCAACCTCTGCCAAGCACATCTGACCTCTGGGCTTTCCGAAGTTTCCAGTGTTCCATCTCGGTCCTGCATATTGAGAGGGGTGGGTAATGGAGGTGCTCAGTGGTATGGGAAGAGGACAGGACACAATGAAATTGGCCTGGCCTACAGCAGCAGAAATTTAGGTTAGATATGAGGATGAACTTCCCAACAGTGAGAACCACTACGCTTAGGCTGGGAGGCTACAGGTTGAGAAAACACTGAATGGGCTGCCATTGCCTGCCAGAGGTGACCTCTGGGCAGAGGGATGGACTGATGGGTTTTGGGGGAAACGCTAGGTAGTGTGCTGAATTGGGAGGACGGCAGCCTCACCTCGCACCAGGAGCCAGACAGACGCCCTCGTGACCCCGTTGGAGTTGCTGGCCATGCACTGGTACCGCCCGCCGTCACTGGGGGTGATGTCCCTGACCTCCAGGGACAGGTTGGCCAGCTGGGTTACTCTGCCCGTTGAGGTCGACAGGACTCGCCAGTCCCGGACCCACGTCAAGTTGTAGGGGACCTCGCCCAGGACCCGGCAGGACAGGATGGCGGTCTCTCCTGGGGACACGGTCACATTGGGGACAGGGACCAGCTGCGGTGGGGGATCTGCAGGAACAGGAGCACAGGAGGCACTGAGGGGTTGACACGGGGAGGTGCCATCCTGCAGGCCCTGGGGGTGTGCAGACCCAGGAGCCCACTGCATCCCTCAGGACACATCGGCCAGCAGAACAGGTCACCAGCAAATGCTCGCCGTGCCCAGACAGCGCCACCCGACCACCACCACACACCCACCGAGGGGGCTGTGCGAGCGTCCGTGCGTGCGTGTGTGTGCCTGCTTTCCACACAACAGCCAAATGCAACATTTAGCAAGAGCTACACCACTCTTCACACCCTTTGAGCCAATAATTCCGCGCTGGGGGATAAAGCCTCGGAAATCACCCTCAAGAGGGAAAGAGTAACAAGTACAGAGCGATTCTCTGTGCAGATAGCAGCCAAATGTGGAGCTGAGGAAGGCCACTGCCCCAAAGGAGGAAAGAACGAAGAAACCCGCACTCTCAATAAGAAAAAGCCATAGGAAGTGACAGGTCAGAGACCAGACGGTCTATCCAGGGACGGTCTGCAGGACCTGCAGGAAAAAAAGCTGGGCCCGTGTGCCAATGACCATAATGTACAAGTATACTAACGGGGAAATCTGACTCCTGACAAAATTAAATAGCATTAAGGCATTACTTCCTGTTCCTCTTATTAGGTACAATAACAGAATCTTTAATATATGGGAAAATCTATGTTTTTAAAAGAAATACACACTGAAATGTCAGGATGCCTACAATTTAGTTTAAAATAGTTTAGCCATATCTGTGATAACCTATAGGAGAAAAGAATCTACAACAAGAATGGATATATGTATGTGTATAACTGAACCACTTTGCTATACGCCTGAAACTAACACAGCATTGTAAATCAACTATACTCCATTAAAATTAGAACTTAAAATAGTTTGGCCATAAGTGAAAAGGCAAATATGGCAAAAGATTAGTAATCGTTAGGTCTAATAAATGCACGTGCAAATTTCCTCATACTGTTGTACGTTTCTGTACTTACCATTTATAAATTGTAAAGTATTTGCTGACCCGCTATGGTGTTAGACGACAGCAAATCAGGTCGCTGTAAGTATAGTATTACCCCCATTTTTGTTAAAATGCACACATAGATAAAGGTCTGAAAGGAAGTGAATAGAAATGCTATCAAAGTCTTCTCTAGAATGGAGAGATCACAGGTCATTTCGATCTTTTCTGCTGTGTGAGATTGGGAATGCAGAGTGGCTGACCTCTCCCTGTTCGTTGGGCCCCTTCTCTTCAAGACAGCTTAGGTTCAGTATTTTAAAAATAAAGCCGATTTCATTTTAAGAGGGTCTGTGACATTTCCAACCACCCTGAGCTCAAGGATGCCACAGCGGTGGGACCTGGAGGCATTAAGGGTTGGGGACAACGAGATGGACAGTGGCTCCTGTAAGGGCTTGGGGGCTGGCCAAGAAATCAGGGGCGGGATTGAGGCTGGGGGCTGGGGAAATGGCCTGAGCTGGGGGCGTCTCAACCTTCCTGCAACGGAGACCCACAGGCCATTCGTGGGTGAAAGAGCCCAAATTGGGAGTTGTGGGGAGCAGCAGGCAGGTGCAGTGCGAGCGTCAGACTCTGGATGATGGACGGTCCCCAGCAGGTGGCTGGCACGCTTGCCCACAGATAGAGAAACCCTGGGAGGAAATCCTAGAGGGAAAAAATCAGGAAGCGGGTGGGAGGGGATACGCGAACGGGCCCAAAGGGACAGACCTGTGACGACAATCCGGGCCTTCGCTCGTCCGGTCCCAGCCCTGCTGACCGCCGTGCATTCGTACGTGCCTTCCTCAGCCTTGGAGGCCCGTGGGATCTCCCAGCTGCTGTTCCCTGACTCCCTGCAAACACAGAACAGCTGGAGACACACAATCGCATCCCCCAGCCTCGTCCAGCCCTAGGAGGGGGTGGGGCTTGGGCCCCTGAGTTGTGTCCAGAAGGGAGGCCCCACATCTTGAAGGCTTGGTAAGAAGAGGCAGGTAGTCAAAGACATGCAAATCCCACGATATGCTGTGTGACTCTGAGTAAGTCCCTTCCCCTCTCTGGGCCCTGACTTCCAACCATAAGGCAGAGGGTCTCAGAGGGTCCTTTCTGCCCCGACCAGTACACAGCCAGGCCTGCATGGGTTGGGTTTGCAGAAGCTGAGGAAGGCCCATGGCTCCTCCACGGGGGGATGGCCCAGCAGCGATGGGAGCCTCAGGGAACCACCCTCCCCCATCCCTGGCCAAGCTGGGAGGTGCCTAGATCAAGGTCTCACTCCTGCCACCCACTCCCCTTAGATCCCTCCAGGGTATCAGGCCCCCAGGAGGCCCTGGGGCTGGGGACAACAGGCAACCGCCGTCCACTCACTGAAAGCGCCTCTCCTCGCCCAGCCTGGCTCCGTCCCGCCGCAGCTGTAGCCGGAAGGGGAGGGTGCTGTGCACAGAGCAGGAGACCAGCAGGGGCTGGTGCAGGTAGCCATGGATCCTGGGGGGCATGCTGACCAGGGGGGCACCTGCGGGCAAGGACCAGCACTCAGGATCCCTCCAGTGACGCAGAAACCCTCAGGGATGAGCCAGGGGCCAGAGGCCAGGATACAACCTCTGGCACCACCATCCGGTGGTCCCCAAGAGCAGGTCGCATCACCTCCTGAAGCCTCAGTTTCCACCTCTGTAAAATGGGCATCACTGACCTCATCATGTTGTCCTGAGGAGTTGGTAAGAGACGGGGCATGGAAAGCACCTCGCATAAGCACGTGGCAGGGCGAGCTCCATCAGTGAAAACTCGTGGGGTTTCTATGGTTTGTGAGAAGCCTGGCCAGGATGGACCAGGCCGTGCCACCACTTTCACAATTGTGTGGGGCAGAGACGTCGAACCAGCCCTGAAATCTGATGAAATGCTCCCCAGACGGGACTCTCCAGGGGTAGTGGGCGGGGTTGTGCATCTGCTCGCCTGCCTGGAGGGTCAGTTTTACCCAAAGTTGTGGGAGGGAAGCCTTTTTAATTTAAAAATAAGCATACCTGGAGCATGGCTGTGAATACAGAATTCACACGCATTTTTGAGATAAAATAAGAGACTTCCATGAAAACTCACAGCTTGGGATAAGCCTCTTGGGACCCCCATCAGACGCCACTGTCCCCCCCCCCGCCTGACCCTGGCCTTGGGGTGACACATATTCTTTCCTTGGCTCTTGGAATTGCTTCAGTGGAAAAGTCTGAGAACTGTCCCCCCAGGGTCAGTCTCGGGCTGTCAGTGCCTCACTGGGAGATCGCGGGTGTGTGCTCAACCCTCCTTGCGCTGCCCTCTCCTGCATCCCCACCAGAGACGCTCCGAGGCCGACACACTGTGCCAGACCTCCTCCGAGCACAGAGCTGGGGGTGGGAGGGTGTCGAGTGACATCATGCTACAGGCTCCCTGCCATGTCCCAGGGGAGAGGGGTGTTGGACCATCCAGCCACGTCCTCAGCTGTGTGCACAGCAGCCACCGCTCACCCCCACGCACTGGAAGCCT
Organism: Hippopotamus amphibius kiboko; assembly: GCF_030028045.1. NCBI lineage: Eukaryota > Metazoa > Chordata > Mammalia > Artiodactyla > Hippopotamidae > Hippopotamus > Hippopotamus amphibius. The sequence goes on from NC_080187.1 coordinate 6,299,765, forward strand.
CTCCAGCTCCCTCTGCCTTCAGCTGAAAGAGCCCTGGGGCCCCCAGGCCCTGCTCTCCCCACCCCCACATTTCCAAACCCAGAGCCTCCTGCTCTCAGTCAGATTCCCAGCCTCCCAGACCTGGACGGTGGGGGGACAGAGCAAAAACTAAACCACACACCCCCACCGCCACCCCCACACTTTAATCTAGAGCTGACATGGAGACCAAAAGCCAGCGCTAAACTCCAAACTCTGGGAGCCATCTGAAAGAACAGGAGAGAAAAACAGGCTGTTACTCCCCCTGCTGAAATTCCTTCCTGAAAATTCCTCCTCAAAGCTGTAAAGGCCAAGGGAGGCAGAGCCCAGGGGCCACAGCAGGGGAGTGGAGGCCAGGAGACTGAAAGAAGGGGTCCCAAGCCCCCGACCCAGCCCTGCCCCACTCGGGTCTTCAAAGTCCTCCACCTCCCCACGGGCACCTTGGTGCCCTTCCCCGCATCCCTAAGTGAAGTGCACAAGGGAGTCTGAGACCCGCAGCAGAGCTGATGTTGGAATGTCAGTGCCATCCACCTCTGATCTCACTGCCAGGGGAGGGGGGAGTGGGCAGGGGGAGGGAACAGAGCCCAAAAAGGAGGCCAATGGCCTGTGAACTCAGACCCCACCTCCCCAGGACCAGAGGCGGATCTGGAAAGCCCAAGACTCCGCCCTGCCCTCCACCCTTCCAGCCTCGATGGCGAGACCTCAGGGATACCCGGGAAACCAGCAAAGCCACGCACATGGGAACCAACACCAAAGATGTGTTGGTTGACCAAAGATGGGGCCACAAAATGACTGGTGCCTGCAATGACGTCACAGTCACAGCAGCCGTGGGGAGGGCCCTGGTCCACGGTTCCCACATCCTGGGTGCAGCCTCTGAGCACCCAAGAGCCTTCTTGTTATGTGCGTTAGCTTATGGAATCCTCTGCGCACCCCTGGGAAATGGGGACCTCGGCTTCCCCAGCCATAGATGGGGACACATCCCAGAAACGGTGTAAGCGTCCAGTGAGCTAATGCACGGCAAGTGCTTGGCCCAGGACTGTCCTACGGAGAGTGCTGAAAATGGTGACTAGATTAGAAGTGCCATGATTATGACTATGACAGTAATTATGATGATGGAAGGGCATACCCATACCCACTGCTGTGTCTACCGTGCCTAGAACCACGGCCGACACAAAATGAATGTTGACTGCACAGGTGGATGGATGCACAAGACAGATGGATGGATGCACGGATGACTTTGCAGTAAATCCTTGAGCTGAAAACTACATCTGAAGCATCCCGGTATTTGGCATAACGCCGTGCAGAGCCTGCTGCCCAGAGGGGCTTAATGAACAAATATTTCCCAACCTAATCAGGAAAGCCTTCCAGGAAGAAATGAGCCTCCAAGAGAGCCAGGGAGCTGGGGGCAGTAAAAGCCAATTACTCACCTGGGGCCACCCCACGATAGGAAACTCCGGAGGCACGGAGGAGGGGGTTCCCCTCATGGTCCTTGCCCTTCACCTTGAGGTAGAAGCGCTCCTGGGGGGTGTGGAAGGATGGCCCGCCCCACAGCTGATGGGTAGATTCGTTGGAGAGGGGCCGCGTGGGCAAAGTCAAGAGGGACCGCCCTGAGCTGTGTGAGAGCTCCACCGCGTCCAGGCGGCCAGGCGCCTGCAGGCCCGTGGAGTTGATCACCAGGGAGATGGGCACCCCTGCAGAGGGAAGGGCGAGGAAGGAGGTGGCTGGTATCTGTGCTGGTCTCCATGATCCTCCCCAAGCAGAGGCTACAGGACCACAGTCAGAGACCCAGCCTGCGTGGCCCACCCGCCTTCACCTGCTCCCTCACCTTCTCTTCCCTGGGCCAACTAATCCTGGGTGGGATAGGGAGAGAAGGGGGGCTTGCTACTGTCCGTGGTCCTGAAATGCCCGTGTCCCTCCAACCCATGACTTCCCGTGGCTGCATCACCTCCACTCTGCAGACTGGGGTGTTCATTGAGCAGAACTGGGAAGAGGCACCCCCCCCACCCCATCCCCGCCGTTAACTTCGCTGTTGGCTGCCGTCGGGCAAGCTCTGGGACCGGCCGAGGTGAGATACACGCCCCGGTTTGGGAATGCTGACTCCTGCCTGTCCTGTCCCCACACTCAGCTTTCCTTCAGCTTCCTTTTCTATCTTGTTGGAAATGTGTCTTCCACGCTATCCCAGGAAAGGCGGAACTGGACGTGGGTTTCATAATCTCCTTAGTTGGTCTGGGAACTATCAGGCCTCTCCCTTTTCAGATAGCTATTCTTTTTTCTTCTCTCTCACTGATCATAAACCGGGGACCAGAGGATGTAGTTGATCTGGTTCATGAAATGCCTTCACATTTTTGAAAAAATATCAAACAATCTAGAAGGGGCACATACAAATCTAGAGGTCCAGATTCCTTTAAAGCATCGAGCGTGTCCGTGCCGGGCTCCATTCCCACACGGCAACAACCAGCCAACGGCATGCAGCAGCTGCTCCTGCGGCCCAGGCCCCCACTGTCCAGTTGGCCACAGCCTCCCCCACTTCCTGGTGCCTCTGGCACTGAGGCCAATTGCTATTAATCATTTGCAATTGTCCTGCTGTGTCTCTATCTTTTTTTAACGTCTTGGATCCACCTCTTTATCAAAAGCAGAAACCAAAGAGGGTCACATACAGCCCCCTTCACCCTCTTCCACTGGGGACTGGCCCTGGGAACCACTCAGTTTTCAATCCCCACTGTAGCACTTCATTTAGGATTTCTTTTCTCTCTTGGCTTTAGAATAGGAACTAAGTCTCTCCGCCTCACCCTCTTCCTGCTTTTGGCAAAAACAAACTTAAAATGAGCAAGCAGCCCCCTTTTCGTTTTGAAGATATTACTGCTGGTCCTGGCAGGGAAATCCACAAGGGCTGACAAGAATGACAAACGTTAGAGGAGATACAGACTCAAAGGAAAGCTCTAAGGGTCCAGCACACACCACTCTGGGTCACTGTTCTGTGGCCCAGAGTTAGCCTGACCTGGTCTAGGTCCCTCCCATCTCTCTGCTCAGTTGGTCCCAGCAAAATCCTCTGAATGGCCCCATGGCAAGAGACCATATTTTCCGAACTATAAATTGGGACCCTGGTCTGGCTACCAGATGGCATTTTCTGGCATGAAGCTCGGGCACCCTGAGCCAGAAGCCCCTGCCTACTTGGGGGCCCAGCCTTCTCCAGGTGGAACCGGGATGGGGCGTGTCGGCAACCTCAGAACCCAGTGGGCCAGTGGGCGCTTCTAATTGGAAAACTGATCCTGTGCCTCCAGTCTCAACACCTCCTCCCCAGGCTATCAACCCCAGGCTATCGGCCTCCAAGGCATCTAAACCTCCATCAGGACACTCATTCCCTTGGAGTGAGACACTGTTCCCTCTCAGGTAAGCTGTCCACTCAAGCACCTGTGAGTGTATTGGGCTAGCCTGATGTTCACTGGAAGAAGTAGGGCTCCGGACAGACAAAGCTCGACAAAGAGGAAGGAGAAGGAGTAGTAAGGGGGACAGTGTGAGGTCCCAGAGGCCTTGAGGGGGCAGGGAGGTAAATGGTCCCAGGGTCATCTGGGCTGGAGCCAAGAGAGAGGGCGCTGGCCCTGGGCACGCGGTTCACAGTGATGTGACAGAGAGGCTGCACTCAGCCTCTGCAGGGCCCGCCCCACAGTCACACGCTCATGGCTGCCCCCCAGAGCTCCCCCCACTTCCCAAAGGTGAGCCCCACCTCTGCAAAAGGCAGCCCTGCATCACCCGCGGCCAGGAGCACCCTACCTTGCAGGGGCCACTCGATGGTGTGGTTCAGGTCCAGGGAGGGCTGAGTGGAGAAGCCAGCTCGGAAGTCGATGTTGCTGATGCCCGTGATCCTGACCGAGTGGCGGCCACTGCTGTAGACCTAGCACAGGCCCAGGCCGCGTCACCGGGGCGCCCGACCCCAGCGCCCGGCTCCAGGCAGGAAGCAGCCGACCTGACCCGGCCTGGAGTCAGCAGCTGGAATTCTCCCACCATTGTAGACACGTGGGCAACGTACCTGCTCCCTGGGGCCCAGCACGACGCTCCCCAAATGAAGTGGAAGAACCCAGCTAGAGCACTGTCCTGAGCAGCACTCTCAAAACTGTCCCGCCTTTCCCGCCTCCCCACCCACAACACCCAAGGGTCTGGTCTGTCCTTCTGCACATCTAACCCCTGCCCTGCCTTCCCCATTGGCATGAGAGCTCTTGGCTCAAAGAGGCTCAGAGTTTGGAGGATAGCAGTGCCTGCAGCATCCAGCACTGTGCCTGGCGCCCAGTAGGGGCCCCATACACGTCTGCCTGATCAGTAAGAGCCACATGCTCCTGAGGCAGCAGCCTGCCCCATTCCAGCACACCCTGCATCCCAGCCTGCCCCATCCAGCACACCCTGTATCCAAGCCCGCCCCATCCCAGCACACCCTGTATCCCAGCCCGCCCCATCCCAGCACACCCTGTATCCCAGCCTGCCCCATCCCAGCACACCCTGTATCCCAGCCTGCCCCATCCCAGCACACCCTGTATCCCAGCCTGCCCCATCCCAGGACACTCTGTATCCCAGCCGGCCCCAGTCTCAGGCCCCCAGTCTTAGCAACCTGCAGATTAGAGCAGATCCTACTCCCCCTGCCAGTCCTGTCCCTCTGAGCCCAAGGTCACCCTTGCTTCTGTGTACTCTTCAAAGGACAGAGTTCTGAACCACAAGCCAGCTCAGTCACCCACCTCTGGACACTCAAGTGGTTTCCCAAGTCCTTCTTAGAAGTTCCCTAACTAACCCCAAACTACTCCACTTCCTCTCACTGGTACAAAGCAGAATACTCCTCCTCTGTTCTTGACCCTTTACTTCTATTGATATGCCCACATCACTGCCCACGCTCCAGCCCTCAGCTTCCCAGAGCTTCAGGCTCCCCAGGGCCCAGGCAAGAGAGAGATGCTGTCTCACATCAGTGAAAAGGGTCTCCCCAACCCCAGGAACCCAAGGCCCCCTACCTTGATGGACCACAGACCGGGATGCTCAGGCTTAAAGGCCACGACCTTGGCTGAGTCAGGGATGCTGAGGAGCACGTTGAGGCCCTCGTCCCTCTGCAGGATTCTCCCTGTGGAAGCCCCAAGGACTGCTCAGTCCCCGACCCTCTCCTGGGGGTGGCAGAGGCCCCACCCTGTCCCCAGGAACCCACAACCCTCCAAACACTTGCCCCGGGCTTCCTACAAGAACTGACAAGAGACCTTTGGTGGTACCCAGGCCACTACCTCATCCTGCTCTCCATCCTCATCCCTCCCCAGGTGGCGGCTGTGCCCCTGGCCTCTGGACCTGAATACACAGGACATCCTTGGAACACTGTGGGGCCAGGAGGCCGGGTCCAAATCACACTGACCCTGGGTGACCCTAAAAAGTCACTCCACCTCCCAGAGCCCCAGCTTCCCATCTCTACGGTGTGCCACTAATTCTTGCCCCCACCGACTCTCCAGGCCACTGTAGGGTTCCACTTAGAGAACACAGGGAAGATGCCACATGAACCTTGAAGCCCAGGGACTGTCATCATTTTAGTTCCCTTCGCTGGGCTGCTAATGGCCTTCCTGCTTCCCCACCCACCATAAGCACCCTCTCTGCCCTCTGGTCAGCATCCCCCCTACCCTCTTGGCTCCTGGACTCCTATGTCCAAACCCCCCACCACCCCAGGGCCTCTCTCTTTGTCCCATCCTGGACTCCCTGGTCGGGCTCGGGGCCAAGGAGGAGGCCACCCCTGGGACGCACATACCCAGCGGGTCTCGGACTTCGATTTTGGGCCCCGGGCCACTCAGGGAGATGGTGACCTCCTGCAGGCTGGGGTCAAAGGGGATCTTCCATGTGTGCTCGCCGCCCTCCTCATGGTCCGTGGACAGCAAGTGCACCTTGGAGGTCTGGATAGCTGACTCCACCCACTTTAGCACCTGGAGGCAGGCGTGAGAAGTTGACATCAGCAGGTACCCTTGATGTCTTACTTGTGTCTGGCCCACAGGAGGCAGGTCCCTAACAGGCTGCCAGCTGTGTGCAGAATCCAGTCCCCCGGTGGGTTTTAGACAGTACACACGCTTTCCAGGTCACCTGAGGCCATCCCCCTCCCCACTGCCCTACACTAGGCCTGATTCACACGTCACTACCCTCTTGGCCTGTGGGCTTGGAGCTGTGACACCTGAATATGGAGGCATCCAGAGGACTCAGCTCAGACGGAAGAAGCCAAGGGTGCCCCTCTGCTGGGAAGACTTCCCTCCTTGTTCACATGGCCAACTTCTATGACACCCATCACTTCCTCCAGGAAGCCCTCCTGATGCCTCCTACACACCTATGAACCCTGGAGATCCGGAATCAACCCCAGAGCAAGGTGGTTCACCATCCCCCACCCAAGGGGCCTCAGACCATACCCCGACCCGGGGGCCCGGCTCTCTAAGCAGGACCGTGTCTCTAAGCAGACTGCAAAGACAGTCTCCTCCTGATCCTTGTCACAACACTGAGAAACCTTATATCCTTGGGTTTCAACAATTGCTTATTCGTTCTAAAATCTTACTCTTTCGGACAGTTCCCATTGAAAATCAGGTGACAGGTAACTCTCTCTCTAGAATACCATACCACTTAGGTACACATTTAGAGTATGATTTTAGGGGGTTCTCAAACTCCCTCAAAGACCATCCCCATGAGGGCACGGGCCCCATGGTAACACCCCTGGATCCAGTCTAAGATGATATCTACTGAGTACTAAATTAACTTTGTTTCTCCAAGCCTTACCACGGTCTTCAAGACTCTACATTCTGTGGTTCACCCATCCAACCTGACCCCAGGTCACTGTGCTCCTGGCTTCCCCCATGCTTGCTGGGCTGGACCCCTCATGCCACCCGAGGCAGCCCCCACACACATGCTGTTCTCTTTGCAGAAATGCCCTGTCCCCTCCTCATCAATCAACTCCTGGTTAGATTCATGCTGTCTCCCCTCTTGGCCTGGGAGCTGCATGAGGCCAGAGACCCTCTGCTGTGCTCTAAGCTCGGCGGCTGGTGCAGGGTGGGCGTTCAGGACACGTGTTCACTGTACGTGACACGGCAGGGCACACAGCTCCTGAACACGGCCCTCAGGCTCACCTCACAGATGCCGACCTCATTCAATTCCACCCATCCCCTACCCAGTTTACACTTCCTCTTTTACAGCAGCCGAGCCACCCAGGTTCCAGTACGAAAACCAGGAAAGAGGGAGAGGAGGGGATCCCTCCAGCCTGAGCTGCTTCTTTCTAGGCCAAGTTACTTCGAGACGCTTCCTGTGCAAACCTTAAAACGGAATCAAAATGAACCACGAAAAAAAAAAATGAAACACAAACTGACTGTACAACAAATTGATACCATAACCACCAATTTGAGAGACAGGATTAAACTCCAAGTGAATCGGGAACCTAGGGGTTCCACTGTACTTTCTCAGCGGGGAGTGCCCTGAGGACAAAAAAAAGTGCAAAGAAATCTTTATTTAGTAGTTGACAGTTGGCAGAACTAGCCGTATTGTGATCGTGAAACTGTTTTATGTCTTTTGTAGGATAAAGCAAGGAAATAAATATGCTAATGTTTTCCAACCAAGATTTTCTCTTACAGCCAAGTGTAAGAGAGACCTGCAAAGGTTTTATTTATACATAAATTTACTTCAAGTGAATTTACACTCCAGTGGTTTCTAAATATCATTTCCCATGAGGGTTCCTTGAAAAAATGGCTGATTCCAGGTCTGGGGCAGGCAATTTATAAGGTAAGCCTGGACGACTGGTAATTCCATAAAGCAAGGAAGGTCTCAAAGATTAATGGGGACAGGGACTTCCCTGGCGGTCCAGTGGTTAGGACTCCGAGCTTTCACTGCCGAAGGCATGGGGTTCAATCCCTGGTCAGGGAACTAAGATCCCACAAGCTTCGCAGTGCAGAAAAAAAAAAAAAAAAGACAAATGGGGACATATCAAAAGGACACAGGAGCCAGCTTAAAGGAGCTCCTATTGGCTAAATTTGGGACACCCTGAGCCTCCAAAACAATGACTATACTTAATCGAAACACACTGAATTATGTAATCTATGCGCCCACAATAATACTGAAAAAAGAAAAGCAAAATTCAAAACAATAAAACCTCATTTGCCACCCATGAAGGCAACTTCTTAATTAAAGAGAAAGAAGTGTGGTCCCCACTTTTTCAATAGGAATTGTGCTTCAGAGAAACCAAATCATCCCTTTGGATAAGCAAAAGCTCTTTGTCGTGGAAGAATGCCCATGAATAAATGTGGAAGGAATGATGCAATTAGGAAATCACCATTTTGCAACCCCCTAATAAAATAATTGTTTCAGGCAAGCATCCTCAGTGGATGCTAAAACCATGAGATGAAAGGTTTCTGGGGAACTAGAAGTCCACACGGAGCCCCAGAGTTACCCTACAAACCACTTGAGTCAGAAAGGGAAAAGCAGTGGCTTCCAATGCAGAGAGCTGGCTGTCACCACTTCAACCAATCAAACTTGTCATCAGTAATAGGGGAACAATCAGACATCATTTTCCTCCTGGTGCGACGCAATAGAAAATACACACAGCATCAATGACAAGATACTCCTGCCAAAAATGTCAGCCTCCATCTGAGCAGTCAATTAGACCTACCTTCCAGCTTAGAGGGCGTGAAGGAGCAAGCAGAGGGTAAAGGAACAACTTAACGACACCCTATGGAAATAATCAGATGAATCCAGAACACAGGACATTGTATAATCAAAGCCTCTCCAACGAGTCAGGGGCAAGAAAAAAGGGTGGACTACTCCAGATTTAAGGAACTGAACAGACATAACACAGTGAAATGCACAGCCCTTGATTAAATCCTGATCAGACATTTTGAGGACAAATAGGGAAATATGAATATGGACTTGGCATCAGATGACACTAGCAAAGTATTATTCATTTTATTTGGTGATACTGTGGGTTATGTTGGAGTCATCTATCTTTTTTTTTTAATCCATACTGAATTATTTACGGATAAGGTGTCATGGTTCAACACAAAGTACAGAAAGAGAGAGGTGTAGCGGGGGAGCAAAACTGTGAATTGCTGAATCTAGTTGGTACATTTTGTTTCTACTTCTCTACATCTTTGACACTTCTCATAGAAAAGTTTTAATTAAAAATCATTTAAAAGGAACAAGTATGACTTTAAAATATACCTGAGCAACCACGGGGGTATCCTATCGCCTGCCAATTCTAATCAACTGGAAGTGACTTCCTGGAATACTGTTTGGAGAAATGTGAAGCCACATTCAGCCTCAATTAGAAAAAGGTCTGTGATTGATTAGCAATGTCTGCCACGGATACGGAAATAGAAAGTGGTGTCTGGCATGCTACATATTGGCCATCCTTGCTCTAAATCACAGTCCTCCAGCTCTGCCTACCACGTGATCTTCCATGGAAGGGAAAGGGAACAGAAGGGAATTGGAAGAATTGCTCGAGATTCGGAAAATAAATACATTTTGGTCAGACTGAGCTGGAACATATGTGCCTAGATTTTACAGCAAGATTTCAGTTACCACAGGACAAGAATTCTGTGTTCTGAAAACTCCTCTGCTTTTATATTTGGAGCTACTTCATTCTTCTGTTTTTGCCTAACTTTCTAAGTAATGTTTCTCTTGAAAAGATCCCACCTGTTTTGGTTAAGACATGACGACAAGGCTCTTTGACCATGCGGGGGTGGACTGGAAGGGGCGGCCAAGGCTCCCAGCTAGGAAGGCGGACAGAAGCTGGCCACGCAAGTGAGGCAGCTCCCCCGACAGCAAAGCAACAGCTCTGTGACCACTGTCCTCTTCCCCCCGGGGCCAGGCCTTGTCAGGGGTCAGGAGGAAATCAGAACAGAGCAAGCTGCCAGGAGGTGGTGGCAGCACCAGTTGACAATTACCCAGACGGGTGACACCCGCTACTGTGTTGCAACTGTCATTACAAGCTCTTTTGAGGATGTTTTGATGGAGAGAAGATGCCCAAGACGTCAGGCTACTGAACCACGGAGAAGGCTGAGATGGGACGGAAGGCCAGCGACCCCATCGGGAGGCAGCCCGCCCATGAGGGCTACCCTGTAAGCACATCCCCACTTGGGAGCTAAGGGTGCTGGCCCTCTTGCCAACAGCAAGGCCAGACTCCGGCAGGCCCAGGCCTGGGGGCAAGGCCTTCTGGACCTGGCGATGGTCCCTGGCTCAGAGAGGAATCTAGGGAGACTTCTGAGCAGAGAGCCTTCATCAAGCAAGCTTAATGTTTATTTGCAAAGGTAATGGCTTCCAGATGTTAGCAGGACCGGGGGGCCTGGGAGCCAGCAGTGCGCTGGGGCTCATTTCTGTGTCGCTGATGGGGAAGGAATGAGAGAATCTGGCGCTGCTACCCAGGCCAGATGGTGGCCGCTCAGCCGTTCATGGCAGATAAATCATCCCCCGAGGCTCCTCCCAAAACATCGGACAGTCAGGGTGAGGAAGCTGGGGTCGAGGGTAGCGCTGAATGGGTCTCAAGAGCCACAGATCAGAAAACTGAGGGCCTCTGCCAACTGGGCACCATGGGGCACTGGGCCCAGGCTCTACTTTCCTGAGAACCTTTTCCAGAGAGAGCTCTTACTCTTCAGGGGGCTTCACCAGAGCTGGGATGTGTGTATTCTGCACTCCACTCCGAAGCACAGGGGCTGGAGGTACGGCCACCATTAACCCTCAGTCAGGGCTCCCTGGTGCCTGGCCTCATGCAGAGGTCTTCCTCTTACCCTTGCCACCATCTCTCCAGGCAGGGGCCCTCATAACCCAACTGTGCACGTGAGGAAATGGAGGCCCAGAGAGGTTAAGTGCTGAGCTCAAGGTCACACAGCAGACAGATGGCAGAACTGGGGTCTGAAGTCAGCACGTGACCTTAACCCCGCACCACCCTGCCTCCTCTGGGAAGGGTCCAGGATGAGGTCATCTCCAGGGCCTGTGTCTCCTGATCTGTTAATCTGACCCCTTCCCGTCCCCCTTACTGACTTAGAAGGCAGTTCACCTTTCCCCTGGTTAATGCCCAGATTCTGAGCAATTTGTCACATGTGTCACTGCTGCTCCTGGACAGGGAAAGGGTCTAAGTCCCCAGAATGGGACTTCCCAGGACCCAAGAGACCTGCAGGATGATGGGTTTTCCCAGCAATTCTGACAGTTCTGTTGGAGCTGGTGATAGGACATTGAGCTGGGTCTGAGCTGGGGGGGAAGCCTGTGGCACAGATGTGCTGGGGCAAGGGGTTTCTTGGACCTAGTTAAGGCTTAATTACAAATTCACACCTCTGAGGACTTCCCTGGTGGTCCTGTGGTTAAGACTCTGTGCTTCCAATGCAGGGGGCACGGGTTTGATTCCTGGTTGGGGAACTAAGGTCCTACATGCTGCGCAGCATGGCCAAAAAGAAAGCACCCCTCTGGAAGGCCCAAGGGGTCACACTGTCTGCTCCCCTGTTCGTGAAAGAAGGCAAAAGCTCCAGGTTACCCCTCCCAGGGGAGAGGATCTTCGCCTTCCTTTAGTTACTCTGGAATCTCAAAGGTGGAAAAAGCTAAATGCCCGAAAGCACTGAGACCTAAGACTGGTGATAAGGTTATCTCTCAGTGCCCAGCACCTAAAGCTGCATCAGTGCACCGTAGGTGCTCCATAAACGAAGGGAAGAGAGAACGCAAAATGCGTCGCTCCTGCCATACTGGACATACTTTGCAAAGGTCAGTGAACTAACTACACAAGCAGGGTTTGGGGGACTTCTGCAACTTCTAGCCAGAGAGCCCTTTGCTCAGGCAAAGGCACCTTTCCCTCTCCTGGGGTGATGACCACAGCCCTGGCTGCCCTGGCCACTTTCCTAGGCTTTGCCAAATGTCTGGGAGCACCTGGAAGAGGCCGGGTCCAAGGCATGAAGCTAACAAACCACACAGCTCTGTCCAGAGAGGACAGGGGTCCAGGCCCTACCCAGGGGCAGTCAATCCCGGCCATCGGAGGTCCCACCATGTCAGACGTGTGCTGCCCGGCCAGGCTCCCACGGCAGAAGGCTGGCACCATGGCCAGGAGCCAGGGGCTCCCCCCAGGTTCCATGCCTCAAGGGAGAGGCTAGGAGAGTCCAGCCCCACACCTGAGCAAGCAGTCCTCCACCGACCCAGCCAGCTGCCTGACGTCTGACTTGCCCCTGGCAGGAACCCAGTTCCCGAGCAACTGCCCAGATAGGACACCCCCAAAACAAGGACCAAGTCATCACTCCACTCTTAAATGCCTCCCACCCTCGCTTGGGCGGCCTGGTGCCAGAGCAAGCTGACATGCCAAGAAAAATAAATCCTTATGTGTTGCAGAGGACCATAAACGCCATCTGTCAACAGGGAGCGAAGGCGCTAACCTAAACACAGCCCTGGAGACCATAAATATATACAACACACGAACCCTCTCCCGGAGGCAACAGCAGCGCTGGCTCGAGGCCGTGGTGGCCTCAGAGATGCTGTTCCTCTCATCTTCCTCTTTCTCCAGCACAAGGGATCCCACGTCATTCATTCACCAGCTGCTTACCAAGCACCTGCTCCACACTGGTGGCTGTGCCAGGTGCTGGGTTACAGTAGCAAACAGGACCTTAAGGGCCCTGCTCTCAGGGAGCTCACAGCGTAATGGCATTAAATAATCGCACAGTTGCAGAATTACAATTATATAAAGCAGTACGGAGAGCTGGGAGAGGGTATGAAAAAAAACTCAAATCTTGAGAGGAAATCGAGGAAGGTGCATTTTGGCTAAGATTGGGAAGATGAGGAGCCGGGGGAGGAAGAGCTGGGAAAACAAGCCACAGGAGCAAAGGCCCTGGGGTAGGAAAGACGTGGGGCGTTGAAGAAAGAGCAGAGAGGCCAGTAGGGCGGTAGCAGCGGCCAAGGGGGAGAACACAGGCAATGGCTCAGAGAGGCAGAGCTCAGATAACGGTCTGGACCTGCTCCAGGGGACAATGGGGAGGGACCTGTTGGTCAGAGCTGTTTTAAAGGATCCAGTGGGATGCAGGCACTGACTCACCCAGGCTCAAGAAAGTCGATTGTGAGTATCACTCCCCACACTCTATGACTTCATGACAGCAGCTTAAAACCAGCCAAAGTAGGAGTATTTACACCATGGAAATGGGCATTCTTGTTCCTTCCAGAGAGACATGGTTGTGAAACATTTCCCAATACCCCACTGGAAGGATCCCTCTGGCTCCTGGGGAGGAATGGACATGCTGGGCAGAGGGAAAGTGGGGAGAGACCTGAGCAACTGATGGAAGCTGGAGGGGAGGAAGGGCAGACACCTGGTCCAAGACAGAGATGAGGACAGCTCCAGGCCATCATCAGCCCGGCACATCAGCCTTCAGGGCCAAGCAAGCCCCTCCGAGCCAAGTCCCCAAGCACAACTTCCTGCCCCAGCCACACAGCCTGAATCTGATACCCACCCCCCCATGCTTCTCCACCTCCCCACCCCCACCCCCACCCCCGGGCTCCTCGACTCTGGGGAGAAGCTCCTCCTACACATCCGCTCTGCCAAACTTTGTTAGATCCATCCTACCAGCGTGGACCTGCTGGCGGACCCGGGCTAAAACCCAGTGTACTCCAAGCTCCAGTCTTTTTACCGTCTAAACTGAGAAACCCGTAACACCTGCTTTCTGGGTGAGTGAGAGGGTTTGGCTAGATGATGCCAAAAAGCCCTGAGCGCTGGGCTTCCTGTGCTTCCTGCCACGGGGCAAGTGTTCAGCACTGCTCATCTGTGATGGCAACCAATCCACGGGCGGAGCCGCCCAAAGACGCAGTTTGTCAGGACAGGCTCACCTCGGTCACCTGCTGCTTGTCCAGGTGGAACACCTGCCCAGAACTGGTGGCAGCGATCTCCTCATAGGCCAGGTAGCCAGGATGAGTGCGGTCACCACAGTCCCCCGTCAGCACGAAGACCACCTAGAAGAGAGACAGGCAGCCTGGCTCATGGGTCCCCCATCACCTTCTACAGGTATGAGTAGCAGGGCCAGAACCAGGGAGGAGTGACCTGGAAAATGCCCCTTCCTCTCTCTGGGCTCAGATGATGCATCTGTAAAATGGGAATGACAAGAGTTCCCACCCCATGGGAGTCAGGACTGACACAGGTCACGTGTTCATCACAGGGCCAGGAATACAGTAAGTGCTCAATAAATAGGAGCCGTTATTAAATCTACAAGGAAGGGAATGGAAATCGACTCTGCTCCAAGTGGCCCCTGGAGGTCGCAGAGCTAGAAGAACCTTGGAGAACCCGAGTTTGTTCCAGATGGGAGAGCAGAGAGGCGTCCCAGCCCTTGAGGTCTTCCCCAAGGATTCCCTCCTCCCTTCCCTGCACACATCCCCTTCCCTACTCCGTGCTGTGAAAGCAAGAAGCAAAAGCCCTAGCGCATCTTCCAGGCCCTTACACAATGGAAGAAGGATGACGGGGAGCAGAGGCGACGCCAGGAGGAAGATGGATTTCCCGGACTCTGACGGGGTGTGAAAGAAGAGGGTGGTGTGCTCTTTATCAAAAATGGGCCTCGCCAGGGAGGCGTGAGGCCTGGCGGGGGGGTCCGGAGCATGAGAACACACTTGGACTTCACAGCCTAGCTAGGTCAGTGGGCTGGCCGGCGCGGCTGCCGGAGGATGGACTCAGGCTGTGCAAGAGAAGCACCAGCTCCGCTCTCCAGGCGGGGGCTCGCGGCTGCCCTTGGAGACCCCAGCCTCCCCACGACCCCCTCGTGGTGGCTCACCTGCGACTGTTTAAGCTGCAGGAGCCGCAGCACCTCGTCCTTCTTGTGGTAGTCCTTGGCGCGGGCGTCCGAGAAGACGTAGATGAAGGAGCCGGGGTTGGCAACCTCCACGGCAGCCTTGATGGCCCCCACACTCATCTCTGGGCAGTCTCCGCCTCCCTGCAGGACAGGGCGGGTCAACGGCTGCTACCCACCTCCTCCCATGGGGCCCACCCAGGGAGGTGGGGGGTCCCCTCCAATGGCCTCCGTCCCACCAGTCCAGGGCCCCAGCCATTCCCTTCCCTGAGACACAGTGTAGCATCCAATCTGCTTCTTCTGTCATTCCTTCACTCACTCATTCATTTCTTCCTTCCTTCCTTCCTTCATTCATTCCTTCCCTCACTCGTTCACGCCTTCACTCATCCGTGCCCAAGCTACAAGGTCCCACCCACGGAGTCTGGATGGGAGGCAGACTTTACATTAATCAGCACAGCATGAGTATTTAATTACCACTGTGATGAGTGCTACATGTGGGAGAGGAGGATGGGAAGGAGCCACGGGGACATCTACCAGATACGCCAAAGAAGGCACGTGTTGGCCAAGGCTTGGGGGATAGAGGGGTAGAGAGGTTGCCAGGAAAAGGAGAGCTGAAGGGTGGGCAGAGGAAAACATTCAAAGCCGCCTCCCCAGACCCTCTCTGTAACCCGCCCTGGAAGCCCTCCCCTCCCCGCCCACCAGCTGGGAGCTCTCTGCCCCCCACCCCAGGTTCGCACACCCAGCGACGGAAGCAGGATGTGTACATGGTAACTTCAATAAACGCTTCTCTCCTCAGCGCACTCATTCACTCTGTGTGGCGGGCCCTGCTCTGGGCCCTAGGGGACTTGGCAGTGAGCTAGACCGATCCATGGGGTCCCTGTCTTCAGGAAGCTGGCAGTTAGGAGACAGATGCTGAACCAGGGTGTTCAGTGTGGCCAAAAAGCCCAGGAGGCCATGGGACGTCTGACCCAGTCTTGGGCCAGGTTTTGGGGATCTGAACTGACCCCTTCCTCCCTTAGCTACCACATACCTCCTCCTCCCAACCCTGCATCCATGCAGTAAATAATAACTACCTACTACGTGCTGGGCGAAGGGACTCTTGTAGGTACTTGGTTCACTGGATAAAGGAAGAAACCCCAAGAAGTACAGAATCTGCAGGGCCCCTACGCTGGGGAAGCCCCAGGCAGAGCTGGGAGGCAGGTTATGGTGGTTGCAGGAAGTGCCATCTTGGCCTCTGGGTGGGGCAAAAACCTTGGCCGTGGCATGCACTGGGCAGAAGGGCACAGAGGACCCACAGCCAGGGGCAGCACAGCCCACCTGCACGTAGAGGTCTCTCAGCTCTCTCTGAAACACTGCTGGGTCCGCCGTGAGGGTCACCGGGCCAATATCTGTAGGGAAGAGAGAGAGTACCAGCGGGGCTTGGACTCCCAGATGCACAGCCCCCATGGGGGCAGGGGGGCAGCAACGGCCTGATGTGCTATCACCAGAGGGGAAGGGGTGGGGGAGCAGCTTCCAGGGCTGCCAGAGTCAGATCTGGAAGGGAGTTCAGGCCACTTGGCCCCCTTCCTGCTCCAAACTGGACCCAGAGCTCCAGGGGAGCCCAGAGATGGAGCAGGAGGGCAAACCCCCAGTTCCTCCCCCAGAACCACAGTCCCCGATCTTTTGTGACTGTGACTCCCCTAGGAATCTCCCCTCTACCAGCCCACCCACCCCAGCATCGGTGGGAAGGGAATCCCGGGAAGACAAAGAAACAGAGAATCGAGTAAATAGAGTTTTGGACCACACAGCAACTGGCCAAACTGACCAACACACATAAAATCTTCCAGAAACTCCATCCATAGATTAGCTCACTTGAAAAGAGCAGAAATAAATGACAAAGTTTGACTCCACCAAATGTCAGCAAGGATATGGAGTGACTGGAACTGCCATCCACTGCCAGTGGGAATGCGAAAATGGTTCAATCACTTTGGAAAACAAATGGAAGTTTCTAAAAAAGTTAAACACGCACCAACCATAGAATCCAGTCTTTCCACTCCTAGGTATTTACCCAAGAGGAATGAAAACCATACATCCACACAAAGACTTGTACTCAAACATTCATAGCAGGGACTTCCCTGGTGGCGCAGTGGTTAAGAATCTGCCTGCCAATGCAGAGAACACAGGTTCGAGCCCCGGTCTGGGAAGATCCCACATGCCGCAGAGCAATTAAGCCCATGTGCCACAACTACTGAACCTACGCTCTAGAGCCTTCAAGCCACAACTACTGAGCCCAAGTGCCGTAACTACTAAAGCCCACACACCTAGAGTCCGTGCTCCACAACAAGAGAGGCCACTGCAATGAGAAGCCCGCGCACCGCAATGAAGACCAGCCCCTGCTCGCCACAACTAGCAAAATCGGTCACGCAGCAATGAAGACCCAACACAGCCAATAAATAAATAAATTTATTTTTAAAAAAATGTTCATGGCAGCTGTGTTCACAATAGCCCAGAACTGGAAACAAGCCAGATGTCTGTAAATTGGTGAATGAATGAACAAACTGCGGTACATTCACATCAAATACCACTCAGCCAGAAAACGGAACAAGCTACCAATACAGGCAACCAGATGGATGAATGTCGCAGACGTCACCCTGCACAAAAGCCAGACACAGAAGAGGGCCTACTATATGGTTCCGTTTATAGAAAGCTCTGGAACTGGCAGAATTAATCAAAGGTGAAAAAAATCAGAACAGAGGCTGTCTGGGGGATAGGGAGATCAAAGGAAGTGTCTGGGAAGGCAGAAACGCCCTATATTGTGATGGGAATGTGGGTTCCAGGGGTGTATCGTTTGTCGAAAGTGTTAAGCAAAGGTCTGAGCATTGCAACGTATGTAAATTTTACCTCATTAAAAAGAACCGTAAAAAAATGATCATTGTTGAGTGGGGGAGTGGAGGGTGGGAGGAGGTATAGATGAAACAAGAATGGCAGATTGTTTTTTGGATATTTGGTGATGCTGGATGCTGGGGATACAGGGATTCATTATGTTGATACTACTCTGCTTCCTTTGTACATACTTGAAATTTTCCCTAATAAAAAGTTTTTTATTAAAGAGCAGTAGCTGAAAGTGACAGCTAACATAACAAGGCAACCAGCACACTGAGAACAGGGCCAGAATTCCAACTCACTACGTGCACATGTGCATAGTGGGGCTTTTGCATGGTGATGTGGACATCAGATTTCTTCAGGAAATATTTCATCTTGAGTCCTTGGTGAACTCCAGTGATGGGCTGTTTTCAGTTCAAGAATTCTAAATTCTGGTCACACACAAAAAATTCCCATACTTGGCAACTCAACCACAGACCTCAGTCCTTCTTCAAAAAGGAGGCATGTGGAATTATCTTGCATTCCTCCACAATTATCAAGGAAGGGTCTGCACACCAGCTTTTCTGCTGTATACTTTAAGAATCACCCCTGGAGGCCCCTGCCTCTCTGCTCTGTACTTATTCACCATGTCCAATGTCCCCTTCTGCGCCTACTCTGGTCTTTACCAAGCCACCTCCACCGTCTCCCTCCTTCTGAACTCTGCAGCGACTAATTCAGCCAAACCCTCACCTCTGACCTCAGACAGAGGTGATGGGAATCCTGGCTCCACCCTTCACCAGCCATGAAGCCTCTCAGAGCTTACTTCACCATCCCAAGCCTCAGTTTCCCCATCTGTAAAATGAGGCCTCTCTCCCAGCTGGGAACCATCATTGTGAGAATCCAGTGATTTCACCTCGCTTGGGTCAGAGCAAAGGCTTACAGCAAACAGGAGCTGGCCCTACTGGTCTGAATACGCAATGCTTTCTTTTCTTTTCTTTTTTTAAATTTTATTGAAGTCTAGTTGATTAACAATGTTGTGTTAATTTCTGCTGTACAGCAAAGTGATTCAGTTATACTTATATATGTACATTCTTTTTCATATTCTTTTCCATTATGGCTTAGTACAGGATATTGAATATGGTTCCCTGGGCTATACAGCAGGACCTTGCTGTTTCTCTATCCTATATATACTAGTTTGCATCTGCTAATCCCAAATTCCCAATCCGTCCCTCTCCCATTCCCACGCCTGCCCCCCCCACCCCCGCTCCTTGGCAACTACAAGTCTGGTCTCTATATCGGTGAGTCTGTTTCTTTTTCATAGATATGTTCATTTGTGTCGTATTTTAGATTCCACAGATACCTGATATCATATGCTGTTTGTCTTTCTCTTTCTGACTCACTTCACTTAGTATGATCATCTCTAGGTCCATCCGTGTTGCTGCAAATGGTATTATTTCCTTCTTTTTTATGGCTGACTAGTATTCCCTTGTATATATGTATCACATCTTCTTTATCCACGCATCTGTTAATGGACATTTAGGTTGTTTCCATATCTTGGCTATTGTGAATAGTGCTTCTATGAACATATGGGTGCATGTATCTTTTCAAATTATAATTATGCCTGGATATATGCCCAGGAGTGGGATTGCTAGATCATATGGCAACTCTATTTTTAGTTTTTTGGGGAAACTCCATACCGTTTTCCATAGCGGCTGCGCCAATTTACATTCCCACCAACAGTGTAGGAGGGTTCCCTTTTCTCCACACCCCCTCCAGCATCTGTTATTTGTAGACCATTTAATGACGGCCATTCTGACCAGCTGAACACACAATTGCTGGGCAATTTCACATGAGGCCAACAGGCAAAGGCAGTCTTGCTCCAATGAGGTCCTCAAATTCTAGTTTGACTGAGAAGAGTGACAATTTTACTCAACATTGGTTATTTCTTTATTACATAATAATATACATTCATCAAAAAATACACAACATTAATGATACTGACATTTCCTAAGCACTTACTATGTACCAGCCTATGTGCTGAGATGCTTCCTGTGTAATAGCTCACTGAATCCTCCCTCACACCTGGTAAGTCCAACTCTTACCCACAAATTACAGAGGAGAAATGAAAGCCCAGAGAGGCTAAATAAGTTGCCCAAAGACACACAGCTGGTAAGCAGCAGAGCTGGAATATTAGCTTAGGTCTGTGCAACTCCAGAATCTGAGCTCTTGACAACTGCTCCCTGTGAACTGTACATGACAATTCCTGACACGCAGAAAAAGAAGGGAACTCTACCAACCAGAGATAGTTGCTCTTATTTTTATACATAACCTTCAAAACTTTCACGCATGTTTTAAATCTTATATAAATGCATACTACTTGAAGCAGAATTTCTATTTACGTATAAATAACAACTATTTTTAACTTGACTCTTTTCACTGAACAACCTATTGTAAGTATCTTTCCAGCAGCTCAAATACTCAGTTCAAAATCATTCCTAATGGCTACAAAGTATTTCCTTCGTATAAATGTCCAATGATGGACTTGCCCATATTGTTTTGTTTCCAGTTTTTAAAATGAACAATGTTATTAAGAACAACTTTATATCCAGTACATTTAAGCACTAGTTCCATCATTTCCTTGGGATACACTCCCATAAGCAGAATTGCTCAGCCAAAGGCAAGGGCATTTGCAAAGACTTTGGATGCAAATTCAGTAACCTCATAACTGTCCTCATCCCCAGACATTCCTGCCTCTGATCCGTCTACCTGTCAGTGCCAAAGGAGCCTCCCTCACAGCCAGTTTTGCTCACATCACCCCTGCTCAAGAATCGACAGCAACGGCTCCTTACCTGGAAATCGAGAGAAGCCTCTGCAATGCCCAGTTCTGAATCTGGGTGGCCCTGCCCTCCCCTACCACAATCTATCAGACATGTCAGCCCACCTGACGGCTCCCAAGTCTGCACCAGCACTAGGCAGACCACATTCTCTCCCATTCACAGCAACATGAGAAAAATTAAGTTGGTAAAGTGTGTTATTACAAATAAAATGTGCTCCATTTGGAAGGACCGCCTTTATTCTGTGGTCCATCTGCTTCCTGCTTGGGGAGCTGAGGATCTTTCACGGAAGGACAATAATAGCCAAAGGGAGTTGGTTCCCTTCCTGGTTCTACTTGGCGAGTTAAAATGCTGGTCACCAGCTTCCTCTGGGCTCCCCTTCCCAAACTTTTCTTTTCTTTGAGCTTTAAAAAAAACAACTTTACTGGGTTGAGAAATCCAAAATGGGCAGCCCTGTAGTGGAAGGTGGGGAGGATGCCAGACCTAGTATCTAAGGTCTGACCTTCCATTGCCAAGGCTGTCCTGAAAGATTCCATGCTGTGCAAGGGAGGAAGATTCTTTGGAGATATTGCCCAATCCCAACTCTCCCACACCCCGCAGCAATGCTCCCCAACAGTAACCACCTCATCCAGCCTCCTCGTGTCCCAAGCATTCAGCCAGCACAAGCTGAGGACCAGGGATTGTATGGCAAACTCAGGACACAGGAAATTCCAGAAGCCCTGGAGGATCCCCTGGGCTGGAGATCCCTGGAAAGGACTTTAAGGACTCTGTGTTAGTTTCCTATTACTGCTGTAACAAATTACTAAAACCTCAGTGTCTTAAAACAACACATATTCATTTCTGGAGGTCAGAAGTCCTAAAATCAAGGTGCTGGTAGGGCTGTGTTTCTTCCAGAGGCTCTAGGGGAGAATCCATCTTCTTGTCTTTTCCGGCTTTTGGAAGCTTCCTGCATTCCTGGATCATGGTCCTTTTCCTCCATCCTCAAAGCCAGCAATGTAGCATCGTTAAATATCTCCCTCTCCCACTGCTTCTGTCATCACATTCCCTTCTCTGATTCTGATCCCCCTGTTAAAAGGACCCTCGTGATTACAATGGGCCCAACTAGACAATCAGGGATCATCTCTTCATCTCAAGATCCCTGACTTAATCACTTCTGTGAAGTCCCTTTCACTGTGTCAAGTACTAGATTTACAGGTTCTATGGACATCTGTGGGGGCTGGGGGGGAGCATTTCTTAGCATAGCCTCCATCATCCTGTCTCCTTCAAGAATGGGCTTAAACCCCTATGTTCATAGCAGCACTATTCACAATAGCCAAGGCATGGAAACAACCTAAATGTCCATCCACAGATGAATGGATAAAGAAGATGTGGTACATATATATATATAATGGAATACTACTCAGCCATAAAAAAGAATGAAATAATGCCACTTGCAGCAGCACAGATGGACCTAGAGATGATCATACTAAGTGAAGTGAGTCAGAAAGAGAAAGACAAACAGCATATGATACCACTTATCTGTGGAATCTAAAATACGACACAAATGAACATATCTATGAAACAGAAACAGACTCACCGATATAGAGATCAGACTTGTAGTTGCTGGGCAGGGTGGGGGTGGGGGGTGTGTGCAGGATGGGAGAGAGAAGGATTGGGAGTTTGGGATTAGCAGATGCAAACCACTGTATACAGAATGGATAAACAACAAGGCCCTACACACACACGCATCACTTTGCTGTACCACAGAAATTAACACAACATCATAGATCAACCATACTTCAATAAAATACATTTTTAAAAAAGGAACGGGCATCTTTTCATGTGCCTCTTGGCCATCTGTATGTCTTCTTTGGAGAAATGACTATTTAGGTCTTCTGCCCATTTTTTGATTGGGGTGTTTGTTTTGATGATATTAAGCCGCATGAGCGGCTTGTAAATTCTGGAGACTAATCTCTTGTCAGTCACATCATTTGTAAACATTTTCTCCCATTCTGTGCGTTGTCTTTTCATTTTGTTTATGGTTTAGTTTGCTGTGCAAAAGCTTTTGCATTTAACTAGGTCCCATTTGTTTATTTTTGTTTTTATTTCCATTACTCTGGGAGACGGATGGAAAAAGATATTGCTGCGATCTATTATATCAGAGAGTGTTCTGCCTATGTTTTCCTCTAAGAGTTTCATAGTGTCCGGTCTCACACTTATGTCTTTAATTCATTTTGAGTTTATTTTTGTGTATGGTGTTAAAGAATGTTCTAATTTCATTTCTTTGCATGTAGCTGTCCAGTTTTCCCAGCACAATTTACTGAAGAGACTGTCTGTCCCCCATTGTATAGTCTTGCCTCCTTGGCTGTAGATTAATTGACCATGATGGACCTAGAGATTGTCATACTGAGTGAAGTAAGTCAGAGAAAGAGAAATATCGTATGACATCGTTTATATATGGAATCTAAAAAAAAATGATACAAATGAACTTATTTACAAAACAGAAACAGACTCACAGACTTAGAGAAGGAACGAAGGAACTAACGGCTGCCAGAGGGGAAGGGTGGGGGGAGGGATAGTTAGGGAGTTTGGGACTGACATGTACACACCGTTATATTTAAAATGAATAACCAACAAGGATCCACTGTGTAGCACAGGGAACTCTGCTCAATATTGTGTAGCAACCTAATTGGGAAAAGAATTTGAAAAAGAATAGATACATGTATATGTATAACGGAATCATTTTGTTGTATATCTAAAACTAACACAACATTGTTAATCAACTGTACTCTAATATAAAATAAAAAGTTTTTTTTAAAGGGATGGGCTTGGGAAAAAATGATTTGACTACAAACCTATGTGCCAAATGTAACAAGGTTGAGGATGAAGAGATTCAAGACCCCCATCTTTAAAAAGATGGGGAAACTGAGGCCAGAGAGGGGAAGAGAGTCCTTCAAGGTCAGGTGGGAAGATCTGGCACTAGCGTTGATTGGCTACATCACATCAACAGTGACCCCTTCACTTGTTCATCATCATAGACCTCATACCAGCCTCATGCCTGGCACACGGTAAGTGCTTAATAAATGCTGTTCATTTACTCAAATGAGTAAATGAATAACACTTATTTACTCATAATAAATACTGTTTGAGGATACTGTTTGAGCATCTCCAAGTCAGGACCCAAGTTTCCTTTATCTTTACACCCTGTGCCCAGCACAAAGCCAGGCATACAATCAACATCCAGGAAATATTTCTGAATGCCAAACCTGCCTGATCCCCAGGCCCTCCCCCCACAGCACGCTTCTACCCATCACTCAGAGAAGCAGATCAAAACCAGGCAGGAAACCAAATGTGGTTATTTGGGGGCATGCAGAGGGATTGGCCGTATTAAGGGAGAGCTGGCCAGATGGACAAAAGTGTCTGTGATTCCTCCTGAGATAGACGGTGGGGCTTTTTACAAGCTCTGCCCCAAGTTCTGAACAAAGAAGGCTCTCAGGGGAATGCATACACAGACACACTGATGCACAGAAACTAGTCTGATTTCTTCCTTTTACTGAACGGATAATCCCCAAACGAGCTCTGTGCACTGGCTGCTACTGACCAGCCCCATCATTCCAGGGCTGGACCAGCTTTCAAGATGTCCAGACAGGGCTGGGGGAATGGAGGTCATCTCCACCTGTCCTCCTTGCTGCCCGACTGTCCACCCGCCCACCCATCCATCTACAGCTCCAGGCAGTGAGACAGAGATAGATGCCTTCTTGTCGTTAATTAATGCTGGTCCACAGCTTCATTTGTCATTCCTGGCACCTCCTGCACCATCGTCACTCACCATCCCGAAGCTCCCCAGGACAGGTAACCATTTCAAGACCTGTCTTCCGGCAGGACAGAATAAGGTACCGGGACAAAGAAGAACACCTAGTGTGTCCCCATGTGAGTTTGCCCACTGAGAGGGGTTGCTTAAGCCCCTCTCCATCTGCCTCTTTCACCTGGTCCGGGTAGGGCTGGCTCTGGATAAAAAACCCTTCCTAGCATGATGTTGAGGATGGTGATGATGGAGATGCTGCTGCTGTTGATGGAGATGCTGCTGCTGCTGCTTCTGCTGAGGAGGATGTTGATGTTGATGCTGACGGTGGTGGTGGTGGTGATGGTGGTGCAGGTATAAGTGGGTGATGATGCTAACAGCAGCTTCAACGCATCGAGCACTTATTATTTCACAGAGTTTAGCTCAGTCCTATTAACAGCTCCCTGTTAGAACTGAGGATGCCAAGACTTTGCTGGAGGTCATATACAAGTAGCAAGCGGTAGTCAATATCTGTACTAGTTTCCTGGGGTCACTCTAATAAAACATCACAAACCTGGTGGCTTTAAACAACAGAAATATATTCTCTCACAGTCCTGGAGGCCAGAAGGCCAAAATCAAGGTGTCGGCATACTATGCTTTTTCCGAAGGCTCCTGGGGAGAATCTGCTCCATGCCTTCTTCCTCTTCGCTTCTCGTGATATCAGCAATCATCAGTATTCCTTCACTTGTAGACACACCATCACTCCAGTCCTCCTCCCTGTGTCTCTTCTCTCCTTATAAGGATACCAGTCGCATTGGATTAAGGGCTCAGTCTACTTCAGTATGACTTCATCTTAACTAATTACATTTTCAATTATCCTATTTCCAAAAAAGGTCACATTCTGAGGTCCTAGGAAGAACGGGAATTCTGTGAGGATACTGTTCAATCTAGAATAATGTCCAAATCCACATATTTGGCTCCAAAACCTGTTCTCTTTGCCACTGGCTATACTGCCTTCAAAAATAAGGGTGGTGATCATGGTGATGACAGCTACCATTGTTTTTGTTTTCGTTGCTGTTTTATGGGGGGGGGGGGGTTGTTTTATTTTTTTCCTTCAGATCTTTATTGGAGTATAATTGCTTTACAATGTTGTGCCAGTTTCCACTGTACAACAAAGTGAATCAGCTGTATTTATCTATATATCCCAGTATCTCCTTCCTCTTGAGCCTCCCTCCCATTCTCCCCATCCCGCCCCTCTAGGTCATCACCAAGCCTCAAGTTATCTCCCTGTGCTATTGTTTTAATATTCATTAAGCACCAGATTCTGTTCTAGGCACTTGACATACATTCACTTAGAAAAACCTTATAGCAACGTATAGTCTCCTTTTTATTATCTCCATTTTCTAGATGAGAATTTGAGGGCTAGGGAGATAAAGCAAACTGCTCAAGGCCTTATGACAAGGAAGCGGCAGAGATGGGATTCAAACCTGGGTCCGTCTGACCCCAGATCCAAGCTCTCAACCATGCGTGAAGCTGCAGACACTTGGCACTTGTTCCCCAGCCCCTCATTCCTGTTCCTGGAGGAGGAGGGAGATTCATGACTGAGTGTGGACGCTTCCCAAACAGCTGGGCAGAAGTGGAGTGCGGCCCCTCTGAGCAGGGCTCGCTGGTCACAGGGAAGATTAAACACGTGACCTTGGCTCCGCTTGTGCTACCCTCGGGAATATGAGCCCCAGAAGCCTGGCCCAGAACCATCTCTCCAAAGGGAAATTTTTTCCACTGGACAAGAGGAGGGTGTGGAGCCTCTAGGACATGTGAGGATCACGCACAAGAAGAACCACCCAGCTCTTCACACGAGTGATGCTCCAGTCCCTTGCCTAGTCTGTGTGTCCCAGTGGTCAAGGCCACCGCCAGACACTAGAGGTCCAGTCTCAGAAATACCTCAAGTCCAAGACTCTTCCCGAGCCTGCCTTTCCCACCTCCTTCTCGAAAGCAGGGCTTGAATCCTGGGGCGACTCTGGGTGTGCACATACCCCCACCTCCAGCTGCAGGGACCCCGGGCAGGGGGCCGCCATCTGCCACCATTATGGGCAAATTATGTCCCCTCTCTGGGACTCAGTACTCCCATTTCTTTCCTTCTTCTTTTTTATTTTATTTTATTTTATTTTATTTTTTGGATGTGGACCATTTTTAAAGTCTTTAATTGAATTTGTTACAATATTGCTTCTGTTTCATGTTTTGGTTATTTGGCCACGAGGCATGTGGGATCTTAGCTCCCTGACCAGGGATCGAACTCACACTCCATGCATTGGAAGGTAAAGTCTAAACTACTGAACTGCCAGGGAAGTTCCAGTTCTCCCATTTCTAAAAGGCAGGGGCTAGAGAAAATGAAGTCCAGCTTGCTAGGATTACAACAGTTCCTGAACCCAGGGCTGGCTGAATGGATTCCGTTGAAGACACTGCTGAAGGACAGATACGATGGCGGGGCAGAAAAGACCTGGGCAGGCGGCTCAGTCCAAAGAAACAAAATGGCCCCAGAACCTCAGAACCTGCCTCTGCTTCCTCCTTGGAGTCCAGGAGTCCAGACTCTGAGTCTCCTGAGGGCCTCCTGAGGAGCCCCTTTTGCCCTGAACACCCAATGGATTCAGCTCTGCCCTGAGTGTCCGCATCAGCCAATCCCCCCATCTTCAGGGAGATGTTTGGATGCATATGCCTGCCAGCCTCAGAGCCACTGTTTCTGCTGTTCCCTCTGCCTGCTGTGCTCCTCCCCGTCCTCTATGGACCCTTCCCCTCTCCCCCAGCCCTTGTCCATCTCAACTCAAAGGTCACTCCTGTCTCCCCACCTCTCAGGGCAGTCTGGGCCTCTCTGTTACAGGAACCACACCGTGGTTAAGGAACTTGGCCCTTCACTGTGGGCCTGGCCAGATGGACTGAAAGTGCCACAGCAAGCTGGCACCCTGCCTGGAACATGGCAATCCCCTGGGAATCACATATCCACCCAGTGAACATGGGTCTTTCAGGGATCCCTGGGGACCAGGTTGAACCCACAAGCCCAGCCCAGCCCCTGCAGACGGCCTTTCACCCTCAGACTCAACACGTGCTCGCCCTGCGGCTTCTCCTCTCGGGGGCATCCCCAGCCTGTCTCTCTCCTCACACCCCTGCCCGGCACAGACACCCCTGGAAAGCCCAGGCAGGAGCACTGCCCTTTGATAAGGTGCCATCAGTGACAGGGACAGGCCCAACCCAGTTCACAGCTCACAGGCCTCCAAGGAGACAGGCACCAGGGCTGAGCCAAGGGGCTGGAATTTCATCTCAGAGCAAAGACTGACTGTATCTATTTCATGATGAGAGACTTGTTAACAGAAATGTCACTCCAGGATGACAGTACACACACACACACATGCACATACACGCACACACACACATGAACACACACACACGCATTAAAGCGGACAGGCAGAGTCCCAGCTGCCCCACCTCACAGGCAATTCTGTGAACTGAACACGTTCACTCAGCCTGCCTGCATCCTGGCCGGTGACCAACTAAAACCACCTCTTCCCTGGGGAACGCTGACGGTACACCCGGCAACCCCAAGAAGATGCTCAAACTCACCCTCAATTAGACACGTGCAAATTAAGACAGATCACCATTTCTCACCTATCAGATTAGCAAGAAAGGGAAGAGTGATGTCCCCAGATGCCGGCAAGGGTTTGGGAAAAAAGCAGTCTCACGCTCTCTCCATAGTAGGAGGGCAAGATGGTACAGCATTTTTGGAGGACAGTTTGCTGATATCTATTAAAATAACGTTCATATGCTTTAAAAACACAATTGCAGTTCTGGGAATGTATCCAATAGATACGCTGTGTTTTTAAAAATATTTATTTATCTATTTTGGCTGCGCTGGGTCTTAGTTGTGGCATGTGAACCCAGCTGCGGCATGCAAACTCTTAGTCGTGGCATGGGAACTCTTAGTTGCAGCATGCAGACTCTTAGTTATGGCATGCGAACTCTTAGTCGTGGCATGCGAACTCTTAGTTATGGAATGCAGACTTCTTAGTCGGGGCATGCATGTGGGATCTAGTCCCCCAACCAGGGTTGGAACCCGCGCCCCCTGCATTGGGAGTGTGGAGTCTTACCCACTGGGCCACCAGGGAAGTCCTGTTCCTATAGATGTTTTTGCAAATGTGTGTGCACAGCGTAAGGAAACTGAAAGCAACCTATTTTCCATAATGTGGGAATGGCTGGATAAATCAAGATAAGATAAGCTGAGATCCCTCCTGTAACACCTTCTGTAGTCACTAAAACCATGGGGTGGGTCTACATTTCCTAACATGAAAAGATATCCGTGATATATCATGTGGGGGAGAAAAAGCAAGTTGCAAAGCAGTATGCATAGTAAAATCCCATTTTTCTATAATAAAGAACTAAGAGTACACATGTATACAAGTGAATAACATACACACGGTCTGGAAACACACAAAATTATTAAAAGTGTTTGTATCTTTTGAGAGTCTTGCTATTAGAACATTTAACAAGCATGTGTTTTGTAATTTTTTGAGGAAACAATAATTTCAGTTATTCACTGAAAGAGCTAAGCCCTCATGCCAAAATTAGACAAAAAACACAAAGAAAGACTATCACTTACTGATCATACCTATTTAAATGAAAGGAAAACTCCTAAACAAGACCCTGGCAAACAGAATCCAGCTGTGTATTGAAGAATAATTCACTATGACCGAGCACGGCTTATGCAAAGAATGTGCAAATGGTTAAAAATGAAGGAATCACATCCAGAGATCAACAGGAGAAAGATCTTACAAATATCTCAACAAAGCCAGAAAGTCACTGGCTAAAATTCAGCACCATCCCCACTTGGGATTTTTGTTTGGGGGGTGTTTTTTTCTACCCTTAAAAAAATTAAGAACGTGGGGCTTCCAAGGTGGCACAGGGGTTAAGAATCCACCTGCCAATGCAGGGGACACAAGTTCGAGCCCTGGTCCAGGAAGATCCCACGTGCCGCAGAGCAACTAAGCCCATGCGCCACAACTACTGAGCCTGTCTGCCACAACTATTGAGCCCATGTGCCACAACTACTGAAGCCCACGTGTCTAGAGCCCATGCTCCGCAACAAGAGAAGCCAATGAGAAGCCCACACACCATCCATGCTCTGCAATGAGAAGCCCACACACCACAACGAAGAGTAGCCCCCGCTCACCGCAATTAGAGAAAGCCTGAGCACAGCAACAAAAACCCAACACAGCCAATTAATTAATTAAAAGAAAATTAAGAATGAAAGTATCTTCCTTCACCTGAAGAAGAAAACCTCAAACCAAGAACCAACACCATACAGTGATATACAAGCAGAAGCAAGACAAGACCGACTTCAGCCACAACCATTACTTAACACTGTGCTAAATACCACAAAACATTCCAAACAAGGGGAAATTTTGATTGGAAAAGAGGAGACAATATTATAATTTGGACAGGCTGTGATTGTCAACCTAGAAAACTCAAGACATCACCCCTCAAAAAATTAGAACTAGTCTTTTTTTTTTTTTACAAAGTCTTCAGTAAGAAAGTTGGAAACAAAATAAATACATGAAAATAAATTGCTTTCCAACACACTAGCAATACTCATTTGCAAAAAATGTAATGAAAAAAAATTCCTGGTCAAAATAGTCATACAAAACCCAAAATATTTAGAAACAATCTTAAAAAGAAATGGGTGAAATCTATTAGGAAAAAAAAAGCCTATAAGTTTTTTACAAGAGGAAATAAATATGTAAAAAGAGGAAGAGGTCTAAGGAAGGGAGGGAATACGGGGATATGTGTATAAAAACAGATGATTGAACTTGGTGTACCCCCAAAAGAATAATAAATAAATAAATAAATAAAAAAGAGGAAGAGGTCTCCTAGATGGAAACAATGGAATTTTTTTTAATGATAATTCTTCCCTCAAATCAAGATTTAATACAATTCTGAGCAAATTCACAGCAGGAATTCTTTTGGAAGTTGACTACGTTTTTCTACTTTTCATATGAAAAGAATACACGTTCAAGAATATTTTGAAAATGAAGAAGATGGATAAGAAGAACATGAAGAAGGTGCAGGGCTAAGTAACTCTGGAAATGAGCTGCATCTATAAGATTAAAGGCAAAAGAACTGGACTCTAGCTAATAAAGTTGTTTTCCATGGGGTGCAAGTTAGCAATGCTAAACCACTAAAAATGTGTACTGGAACTGAACGATTAAGTAAATGGTTAGTGGGTGGCGGATGGTGAGAGCCAGGTTAGTCACTGTTGGAGTGGGAGGTAATAGACAAGCAGGAGTAAGGTTAGAAGGATCCACGTGGTAACAAATGAGAGCTGAAGGCATCAGAATGAACTCATGTTCAGCTTAATATAGATACAAACAGTTACATATAGAAATATTTATAGATATAGGTATACACACAAGTTATATATACAACCTGTATCTCCTTGCACTGTCAGCTAAAGATACGGAAGCAGTGACACCCCAGTAGCAACAAGCACACCTAGCACTCAGATACTGGTGTCTAATACCGTTTTTTAATAAAAGGAACCAGGGCTCCTCAGAGAAATTGCTAATTCTAGGACTGGGACAGGAAATACATGAGTCTGGAATATCTTGTAGTTCCACAAAGTAAGAAAGTGCTTTAAAAAAATTCACAATAATAGGGGAATGTCAAAGGCACACAGAGGCCAAATAAAAGAGCTTCTAATGACTAAAGCTGGAAAAATTTGAGCAACAAAATAAAGTAGTATCGGATAATAACCCAAAGTATAAAACTGTGAGTCCACACTGATACCTATAAATGACTGAATAACAAATAAATAGAGATGAGTCAACTCGCTCATGCAGATTTCCAAACAATGTATGTAAATACCCCAAGTTCAAGGAGGTGGATCACAATTCCTTCCTTCTTAAGTGTGGGCTGTGTGTAAGTGACTTACTTCCAAAGAAGACAGTACGGAAAAGGAGAAAGAAAAGAGTAAGCTTACAGTGAAGGCACCTGACCTCAGCCTCAGCCAGGTGATCAAGCTCCGCGCCAACAGTGATAAGTCATATTGACAGCATGTACCCTTGACATGATGTGATGAGAACGACATTGCTCCTCTGTGGTCTTCCTCCCATGACCCAGTCTAACCAGAAAAAAATATCAGGCAAATCATGACTGCGGGACAAAACACCTGGGCAATACTCATCAAAACTGTCAAGGTCATCAAAAACAAAGTTTGAGAAACCGTCGCAACCAAAAGAGGACTAAGGGGAATGACAACTAAATGTAATGTGGGATCCTGGATGGGACCTGGGTACAGATGTCAGGAGAAAATTGAGGAAATCTGAATAAAGAATGGACTTTAGTTAATAGTAACATATCAATCTTGGTTTGTTAATTGTGATAAATGTACCATCGTAATATAAGATATTAATAACAGGGAACTGGGTGTTAGGTATATGGGGACTTCTGTACTATCTTTGCGATAATTCTGTATATTTAAAACTGTTCTAAAATTAAAAGTTTATTAAAATTTTAAAACTGTCCACTGATGAACAGATAAAGAAGATACAGCATATATACACAATGCAATATTTTTCAGCCACGAGAAAGAAGGAAATCCTGCTGTGTGGGACAACTTGCATGGACCTTGAGAGCATTATGCTAAGTGAAATGTGTCAGACAGAGAAAGACAAATACTCTATGATCTCATTTATATGTGGAATCTAAAAAAAGGTGGAACTCATAGAAACAGAGAGCAGAATGGTGGTGACCAGGGGTCTGGGAGTGGGAGAAATGGGGAGATGTTAGTCAAAGGCTACAAACTTCCAATTATAAGATGAATGAGGTCTGGAAGTCGAATGTAGACTATAGTAATTATCGCTAATAATACTGTATTATGTACTTGAATATTGCCAAGAAAGTAGATTCTAAATATTCTCACCACAAAAAAGAAATAGGAATTATGTGACATGATGGAGGCGTTAGCTTACGCTTTGGTGGTAATCATTTTGCAATATATAAATGTCTCAAATCAATACATTGGACATCTTAAAAATAACCCAATATTATGTGTCAATTATATTTCAGTAAGGCTGGGGTAAATTTTTTAAAAGAACAGGAGAAAGGATTTGCCTTATTATAAAGCCAAATAATGAATACAATGTGCTCCTGGCATAAGAATTGTCATACAATGGAACAGAATGGAAAGCCCCGGTAAATTAATAGATATAAAGTAATTTTGGATAAAGGCAGGATCCAAATGAATGAAAAAGAAAGGATTATTCAATAAAATGTACTTGAACCATTAATTACCCTGTTCTAGAAGAATTACATCAAATTATTTTTAATGCCATGTGCCAATTTTTTTTAATTCCAGGTTAAAAAAATTAAATATAAAGAGAAAAAAAGAAAACGAATGAAAAAACCTAGAATATGTACCTAACCGATTTTGTGACAGAAAAAAATCTTTCTGAGAATGAAAGTGAAGAAATTACAAAGGGAAAAAGTCAGTAGATTTTGCTACATAAAAATTTAAAACTTCAGAACATCAGGAATCACAAATATTAGAAGGCAAAAAAACCCAAAAATCAAACAAACAAAAAAACCCAAGAAAAATGCTAACCACATAACAAGAAATAAGTAATATCATCAATATAAAGTCCTCATACTGACTGATTAGAAAACCACTAAAAACCCCAAATGGAAAAATGAGTAAAAGAACTGACAATTTACAAAAGAAGAAATTCACACACACAAAAATCTAGTGAACATTTGAAAACTTACTGAACCTCACTAGCAAATAAAATTAGAAGATATCATTTTCCATCTTTTGAATTAGGGAAAAAATGTTATTATCCTAATCCCTAGAGTTGGGGGCAGCTGCTCTGAAATGGCCCCTCACATGCTTCTGGTAGAAGTGTAAACTCCCAAAACATTTTGGAAAACAATTTGAAGAGTTGCCCACCCAACTCAGTGTGTTTATAACAACATAGGAATTCCACTTCCAAAAATTTAATCCACTGAAAACACCAATCAAAGATGCAGACAAAGATGTACACACCAGAGAGCTTTTTGCAACATTTTAATAGAGAAAAACTGAAAACAACCTAAATTTCAGCCAAAATAAAACCATTAGCAAAATTCTAACTTTGCAGTTTGGGAACATGCCACTATTTTTCATTTAAAAACTTTAAAAAATATTTCCAAAGCACAGGTTCTGGGTTACGTCCAAGCATATGCAGTCCAGAACCACCTAAATTTGCCTTGCAAAGTGTGGTTGTTGGGGTTTAAGACAGGGGTTTCCTTTAAGAAGGCCTTCCCAGTGTGCAGCCCTGGGGGGCCTGAACTGTCAGCTAAAACCCCTGTCTCTCAGCTCCACTTCCAGCAAAGGGAATTCCTCTGGCTGATTCAAAAGACACAGCCTAACCTAAGCCCAATCCCTGCTCAGAAACCCTCAGCGGCTGCTCACAGCCCATAGAAGGAAATCTAAGTGCTCGAGTTCTCAGTTCCGCAGTCATAGCCCGGACCAATCTCGCCTCTCCCCGCTTTCCCATTTCATCCCTCCTACACCCCAGCTCCACATCCACACACACCTGCCCCTACACGTCAGCCACCACTCAGCGAGCACCATGTGCTCAGGGAGACCTCCCTCCCACTGCACCCCTGGCACCTAGCATCGCCAGACAAATGGTCCAAAGCTGATAAATTTCCCTTCATCTTCAAGTCCTGCTCCAATGCAGCTCCCTTAGAGAGCCTTTGGTTAGTCCCTTCCCTTGCTAGCTGACAGGCACGAGCTGTCAGGAGTGACACCATCTACCCTCTGCCTGGCTTGTCGCCAGCAGGCGGCTGGCTCCATGGCGTGAACCCTGCCCCCTTCACACTGGAAGCCTCACAAGACTGTGTACACAGCAGAGGCTCAATAAACACTGAGGTCCCCCTCCACTGGACCTGGGGTGTCTGTAGGGAGCATGGTTTGGGGAGCAGAGGTGGGGGAGGAGGAGGGGGTTTTTCTGTGTCGTAGAAGATGGAGTGAAGGCTGGAGAGTCATGTATGTGCTCAGTGCCCAGAGAGGAGAGGTTGGGGATGGAATGAGGGTTTCGTGAAGATGATGGCCAGGGAGAGGGCAGTGAGGACACGATGGGTCCTGGGACACCATGTCTGGTTCCAACAAGCTGCTCTCCTGTCCTGAAACTGCAGTCAAGCATGTTAGAGACAAATATGGATTCTGAATCAGAAATTATGTCAGCCTGGCAGGTGGCCTTGCATAAATCCCATCCGTGTCCTGAGTCTCAGTTTCTCCGATTGTAAGAAAACGGCTGGATTAAATGATCTCTAAGCTCCCCCCATGCAATATCTTTGGAAGCCCAAGAATGACCCAGAAAGGGAGTGAGAAAGGTAAGGGGGTAGAGGGTGAACTGTGTCTGAGCCGAAGCCCCCAGAATACACCTCCCACCCCACGTCTTCACAATTCCCCCACCCTTGCTGCCCCCTGACCCCTAGGAGGGAGCTGTCCTTCTGATGTTCCCAGAAATCTTTTTCTAGACCTCTGACTTCTGGGCTCTGAGCTGCAGAGACCTACCGAGCCCAGAACTCCTAGAAGCAGAGGGACTCCACACTCAGCCTGAGGGCTGCATGGGACTATGTCACACCCACTGTTGCCTGTTTTTCAAATATCTGCAATGATGCTGTGATTAATAAAGGAAAATTCTCCTAAAAGGGCTGACTAGGGGATTTCCCTGGTGGTGCAGTGGTTAAGAATCTGCCTGCCAATGCTGGGGACACAGGTTTGAGCCCTGGTCCAGGAAGATCACACATGCCACAGAACAACTAAGCCCGTGCGCCACAACTACTGAACCTGCGCTCTAGAGCCCACCAGCCACAACTACTGAGCCCACACAAGGCAACTACTGAAGCCTGCGCGACTAGAGCCGGTGCTCTGCAACAGGAGACGCCACGGCAGTGAGAATGAGAAGCTCACGCGTCCAATGAAGAGCAGCTCCAGCGCACCACAACTAGAGAAAGCCCGCAGGCGGCAACGAAGACCCAATGCAGCCAATAAGTAAGTAAGTAAATAAATAAATAAATTTTTAAATAAATAAATAAAATGAAACGGCTTACTAGCTCATATAGCCTCGGGTCATTGTGTATTTTCTCAGCACAAGAACACTATGCAGTGCAGTTCTGCAAGGACTCTACCATTTTTATTTTCTTTCCTGGCTTTATAAGGCTATCCTTCTGGATAGAGAGGTGGCTGACGGAGAGACGTGATAAAACAGAGTAAAATGAATCATAGGATCTGGGTGGTGGGCTGACAGATGTTCAGCCCCGTATTTTGCTGTAAGTCTGAAGTTTTTCATTAAAAATGTTGGAGAAAAAGCAATCCCGTCACTCAGAAAGTTGGGAGTCTGAGCACGCGCTGCAGCTGTTTTTTGAAACTCCCCACAGTGGGATCTCCCAGGGGTCTTTTCAAGGGCATGCCCCTCACCCTGAGCTGAAAGTTAGGGGGCTGCAGGGGAGGAGGTGCTGCCTGCAGGGGCGAAGGGGTTAGGTGGCGGGGGCCCTGGCAGTGAGAATAGGGCGGGCGGAGGCCACGCGGCTGCTGGTTTTCTCGCGAAACAAGTAAGGGGCAAGACGCGAAGTTCTCCCGCCTGGGGGGCCCTTAGGGCCCCTGAGGCCGGTGAGGGGCGTTAATTCTAAGAATTAACAAAGGCAGACCCTGCATAGGCTCGTGAGTGCCAGGCCCTGGCCACGAAGGCCCCATTTCAACATCTCAGCACGTTCGGGAGGTGAGGCTCCGGAAGGCGAGGTCACTGGCTGAAGTCGCACAGCCGGGAGGTGGCTGCGCGGCATGGGAACGCAGGGCCCCCGCCTCTCCGTCACTCGCCTGGGGAGGCGCAGGAGAAGGGGAGCTCCGGTTCCCAGGGGAGGGGAAGGACGGGGCGGCCGCACGGCCTGCCCCAGGTGCTCGGGCTCGGGCAGGGTGAAGGCGTCGAGAAGGCGCCCCCGCCGCGCCGCAGTGCAGCCGGCGGGCGTCCAGTGCGCGCGGGGCTCAATGCGGGCGCGTGAGCGCACGGCGCCGGGGCCCCGGGCCGGGGGCGCGGAGCGCGCTACCTGGGTCGTGGAAAGGCACCAGCGCGTAGTTGGCGATGGCCT
The DNA here is from genome assembly GCF_030028045.1 of Hippopotamus amphibius kiboko. NCBI lineage: Eukaryota > Metazoa > Chordata > Mammalia > Artiodactyla > Hippopotamidae > Hippopotamus > Hippopotamus amphibius. Next base: position 6,336,148 of record NC_080187.1, read on the forward strand.
GGCTGCCGCGGCTCAGGCTGCGCTCCAGGATGCGCGAGGCGCCGTCCATCACCTGCATCAGGTCGTCCCACATGGAGCCGGTGACGTCGAAGACGATGGCCAGGGTGGCGGCCCCCGTGGTAGGGGGCAGCTTGGTCCCGGGCTCGCCGGCCACCGCCGCTGCCGCCGAGACCGCCAGCAGCAGCCGCAGAAGCGGCGCCCGGGGCATCATGCTGAGCGCGGCCGAGGGGCTACGGCTGCCGCGGTGGAGGCGCGCGGGTCCTTGCGAGCGCAGCCGCCCTGGTGCACCCGGCGGCCACCCGACGTGCGGCTGCAGCGCGGCGCCTCGTTCCGTCGGGCTGCGGCCGGTGCGCCGGTGCGCGCGGGACGTGGGTTTGCGGCGGGGTCCCCCTGCTGGGAGCCCGAGGCGGGTCCTAGAGCCCACCCCGTTCAGGGTCACGGGCACGCCTCCTCTGCTCCCCCCACCGTGACTCAAACTTTCCCGGCCCCGCTGCTCGCCAGTCCAGACCCGAGGTTAGGGGAGGACGCGGGGCGGACGGCAAAAGGGAGCTGGGGCCTCGGCCAAGGCCGCGAGGGATGGGGACGCACGGGGCGCACTGGACACCTGCGCCTCCCGCGGACAGCGCGCCCCACTGCGGGGGCGGGAGAGGAAGGGGGAGCGCTGGCCCTGCCCTGGAGGGCTGCCCACGGGCCCTGGCTCTTGTGGCTCCCTCCACCCAGCCCCCTAAAAAACTCCCCGACACACACACACACACACACACACACACACACACACACACACACAGCAACTCCCTTTCTTTCCGCAGGAATCTGTGCGTCCCAGTAATTGTCTATTATTACTGTTATAATCAAACAACGGAAGTTGAGCAGCTACTAGGTGCTAAGCGTTTCCACATAGTTATTATTTCCTCGAGTGCTCGCTGCAACCCTGGAGGGAGGCACTAACACTGAACCCATTTTACAGATGAGCAGACTGAAGCTCAGTCGTTTGCCCATAGTCACTCAGCTCTCAAGTAGTAGAGACTCGCTTAGAAGCCAAGTCTAGAAGGATTCCAAAGCCCCTGGGCTCTGCTGCCTCCGCTAAGTGTTATAAGACATTATCATAGGTCATCTGATGACTCCAGAAGATGGGGGTGTGCCCCTCTGCCCACCTGCCTCACTAGATCCCCTGCATCCCACGTGAGGGTTCTGGGACACACAGGGGGTGCCAGTGGTGCTGCCTGGGTCCCTGTAAACATCGCCTCCCAGGCAGTGCTCCCTCCCACCACTTGGAGAGGGTCGGGCACCCCAACACTGCTCATCCCAGGCTGTGCTCTCATGGCTTATTTCTGAGTCTCTCTCCCTACTGGCCTAGAAGCCCCTTGAGGGTAGGGCTGCATCTTGGTTCCCCCAGTCAGCCCCCAGTTCCCACCCCAGGCCCCAGCACATAGGGGGACTCACTCAGTATTGACTGAATAAATAAAGAAGAGACAGCTTTTGTGGGCCTGGTTTGGAGAGCCATGGGAGGGAACCCAGCCTGGTCCTGTTACTTTTCAACCCCTCCCCTGAGAAGATCACGCTCCCAGGACAGGGACAGGCAGACCTGTGGATGTGGCTGACGGCAACGTGGCTGAAGGCTCCGTGTCTGTATGTGGGGGAGTGGGGGGTGGGGGTTGGATTTCTCCAGCCCCTGCCTCTTCGGAGCCCTCAGCCAGGAGGAAGCCTCCCCCCACCTCCTCCCCATAACTTCTCCTTTCCCCCTCATCTCAGCTCAGACCCCATCTCTGAGGTTACTTCAGCATGTTACCCTGTGACCCCACAGCCCCTTGCCTGACCCCTTGTCCTAGTACTGATCACACTCTGTCACCAATGTCGTCTCTGCCCCCCCCCCCCCAGCTGTGAGCTCTGGGGCAGCAGAGACCCCGTACCTGCCTGGTAGGTGCCTGATAAAGTTTTGCCACCTAAATGGGTTAACAGGTATCAGAGAGTATGCGTGGCAGGGCCCTGGCCTTGGGGGAGAAGCAACACATAGGACCAGGGCAAGTGCCTTTCATAAGAAGGATGAGGGTCCAGGGAAAATGGTCTCCTGGAACTGCCTGTCTCACGGGATATGGTGGGAACCTAGTGCCTAGACCAAAGTGACAGCAGAACTCACGGTCAAGCTCATGGGAGGTTGAGTCACCTGCACTTCTGAACACTGGCTCTTTAAATCTCCTTGGGCTAAGGCTGTGGCTGGCCCCAGAGTCTGGGTAGGGCTGGGCCAGCTGTTGGAGAGACAAGAGAGGCCCCAGCTGTGGGAAGGCAAAGGCGAACAGGAGCCAGGAAGCAGGCAGGGCTCGCAGACGGTGACATTTCAGGCACCCACCGTGCAGGGGACCTTTGAGGACAAACAAGTCCTTCGGTCATTCACTCTGCATATGTTGGCTGGGTCTAAGCTGGGTGTCCAGCACTCTGCTAGGCACTGTGGGGGAGGGGGGACATACAGATGTGTAAGACACGCTTCCTACCCAGGGGAGAAGAGACATGTAAACAAACAATTCTAAGTCAATGAGATAAGTGCTAATAGAAGAATTACCAAGAGCTCTGGGAACTCAGAGGAAGGAGTGGCTGAGCCTAAGGGGTCAGAGGAGGCTACAGAGTGAGCCTGAGAAGCCTCCGAGAATGAGAGGGGAAGGGCATTCCAGGAGCGGGAACAGCATGTGCAAAGGCAGGAAGACACGAGACATCCACTGCTAGCCCATACCGCTGGAGGGTGATGGCAGAGGAGAGGACAAAGGCCAGATCTTAAAGGGCCTTACGTGTCTTACAGAGGGCATGGGGTTCCTGCAAAGGCCTTGGGGAGCTATGGAAGACCGTTCGTCCTGTTCCAGTTTGCACTGCAGAAAGCTCACAGCAGCACAGGTTCAGAGGGTCGAGCTTGTAGATGCCAAGAAACCATAAATCTTCTCCCCACGGAGCTGAGAGCAGAACTGGTCCCAAGGAAAGTAAGATGCTCCTCCTTGAGCTGATCGCAGGAACAAGTGGGACCATGGATTTGAGTCCCCAAATAGCCTTGTGACCTTGAGCGAGGCCCTCTCCCTCGCTGTCTTGGTTTCCCTATTTGTGGAATTCTTGGAGATGGGAGGGGGCTGACAAGATGATCTCCAGTGGTTCTTGCAGCCCACACCCGCTCTAGAACCACCCCCGGGGTCCCTTGGAGACACAGGAAGGATGCCAGGGAATGTCTGAGCTCATGGTAGCAAAGCCTCCCCCAAATGCCATGAAGGGAGGCTTGGGCAGGCACCTGTCTTCCAGGATGGCTCAGTTAAGCCTCTCTGGGCACTCAGTGCTCCCCAGGAATGTAACCACGGTCCCCCACGTGGTCCCCCAAGTGACAAGGCCTGCAGTGCAGAGCGTGAGCACAGGAGGCCAGAGGAAACACAACCGAACCTCATCAATCAACTTCCATCCCACCACCTCGACTTTACAGACCTCCTGGGAGCCCACATTTTTGAACTCAAGATACTCCACACATTTTTCCCCTGTTTCCAGAAGGCGCGGTCTCAGTGGAGTTATTTGTTTCCTAGCATACCACATGTTTGCTGTGGAGAGCACCATGGGGCTGGCCCATCTGCTTGAAGGAGGCACACACTGTCATGGCTCCCCCCCGTGGCTCTCAGCCTTGGCTTGGGAATCCAGGCCTGTCTACTGTGTCTGTGCTGGGATCCAAGACCAGCTGAAGGGCTGGATCAGAACCCAGGGCTCTAGGCACTTGGCTGGTCCAAGAAAAGGGGCCCCTCCCTACCGATGGGCCTTCCTTTCACTTCCTCACATCCTGCTCCCTAAGAGCATCCTAGTCTCACCATATCAGAGCCTCTGTGATTCTGACCCGCACCTCTCACTTCATCCCACCCCAGCCATCTCCCTGAAGGAAACTGCTTTGTTCCTCCAAAAGAGTAAAAAGACTAATGATGGATAGCAGTTGTCAGATCCTTACTGAGTGCCAGACACTCCGCAACACACCTCCTTAGACCTCTTCCAACAACTGCCGAGGTCAGTATTTACGCGTTATGTGACAGGTGGGGAAACTGAGGCTCCGAGAGGTGAAGTCCTGTGTCCAGGCTAGACTTGGCATCCACGCCTGCCTTTCTCCAAAACCTGTGATCAGCTCCTCCACTCCATGCTGCCTCAGAAATGTGGGGGGATGATTTGTACAGGATTCCCACCAAGCAGAACTTCTAGAGCTAATGTGGACCTTGGTGGGCAGCTTCTTGGGCTGGACTCAGATGCAAATTTCAGACCCTCAGCACCTTTGAAATGCCATAAAGTCATCAGGCTACCGTGTTTCACCAAAGGGCCTGAGGAAAATGAAAGGAGAGAGAGAAGCAATCGTGTAGATAAGTCTGCCCGTCCTTCTGTGGTCACACACCCACGGCCTGAGAAGTAGAAACCGTCTCCAAGCCTTGTTTCTCTCTTCTAGGAGGAATTGAAGAATTAAGTGAGGGCCCCAGAGGACAGAACTAGCAAGGAGTCGAAGGAGCTGACAAGTCGGAAAGATGAAGCCACTGAGGATAAGGAGGGGGAGTCGGGGAATCAGAATTGGCATAACTGTGTGTGGGCTCCAAGCAGCCAGGCCCTTGAGTGATTTGCTGCTGAGTCCATCCCTCTGTGGGACCAGCCTCCAGGTCACATGTACGATAAGGAATGGTTTGAGATGGTCCCAAGAAATATTTGAGTAGCTCAAGAGTTACAGGAGCTGTTACTCATCACCATGCCTTCAAGAACAAGCAACGACAAAAGCTAAAGCAGAGCTAAGAGCTCAAAGACTTGCTCATCCTCACCCAGACCTAGCCCGTCCTCCCCCGGATGGAACTCATGTGTCACTGAGCCCCTGATGCTGTCATCAGGGGAAAAGGAGCCCGCCTCGTTGGCAGGGGTCATTGCTCACTGTGCTGTATGCTGAACCTTGTTGTCACTTATGACCATGTTATCACCTTTGTCATTGTCATCAGTGGCTGGGAAGAATATCCAGGATGAGTTGAGGTTTACTGTCTGTCCCTTTTATTCTTTTGCTCTCTCTCTTCTCTCTCTCTCCCCCCCATAATTAAAAATTCCACTGAACTGCTTTGTGCATCTTGGCAGACACTGTTGGCTTCTTACCCTAAAGTTTTCCCCACTTCTTCCTGGAAAGCCTGGAATTCACCCCTAACTTTTAAGTTCAGGTGTCTACTCTTCTTCCGCATGATTCTTTTTGTATTTATGTATTTATGTATTTACGTATTTACTGGCTGTGTTGGGTCTTTGTTGCTGCACACAGGCCTTCTCTAGTTGCAGTGAGCGGGGGCTACTCCTCATTGTGGTGCGTGGTCTCCTCATTGTTGTGGTTTCTCTTGTTGCAGAGCACAGGCTCTAGGTACGTGGGCTCCAGTAGTTGCAGCACATGGGCTCAATAGTTGTGGCTCACAGGCTTAGTTGCTCTGTGGCATGTGGTATCTTCCTGGGGCAGGGATCGAACCTATGTCCCCTGCATTGGCAGGCAGATTCTTAACCACTGCACCACCTAGGAAGCCCTTGCACATGATTTGAGAAAATTCTGATGGGCTAGGTCACCCCTGTGGTCCCATTTCCCTGGCCAGTAGTTGAGCTGGGAACGGGCATTTGATGCAGTTCTGGCCAATGGGACATGAAGGAACCCTGCTAGTGTGTCTCCAGAAGAGATACAAAAGAACAAAGTCAGAGGTCTTACACTACATGATTTGAAGCCTTATTCTGAAGCAAAGGTAATTAAGACAGAGGGGCATAGGCAAAAAGAAAGATGAATTGGCCAACAGAACAGAAAAGAGAGTCCTGAAATAGACCTGCACATCCCTGGACAATGGATTTTTGACAGAGGTGCCAATAGGAAATGGAAGCCTTTTTGAGCTAATGATGCTGGATACCTGTGTGGAAAAAGAATGAACCTGGATCCCAACCTCACACCATACACAAAAATTAAGTTGAGAGGATTCATAGGCCAAAGTGTAAAAGCTAAACTATAAAGCTTCTAGAAAAAGAGGCACAAGGAAGAAAGAGCCCCACTTCTTCCACCCAGTGATGTGGTGTCTGCACAGGACCCCTGGAATTTTGCAGCCTGAAACCATGAGGAAAACCAGCCTGAGGACAAGAAAAGAGCAAAGAGAAGAGAGCTTTGGAGCAGCTGTACACATGCCTTTCTCATCATGGGCAATGATGCATTTTCCTTCAGCGTTAAGTCAATTGCACTACATTCTCTGTTACTTGCAGCCAAAAGCCTTCTCACTGAGATGTGCCTGTCCTTCTGCTTCCGCCTCATGTGGTGCACAGCTTTACACAAGTATTTCTACTCAAGCAGCAAAGAAAAAACCATGTTCAGCGAGCTTCATGAGTAGTTAAAGGAATCAACAAACAATTTTTCTATACCTAGACTTCTTATGTTTTGCCTTTGGGATCCAACCCCTGGAGCAGGTGCTGAGGTGCCCTGAGGAAACTGACCCACGAGAAAGTGCCCCTCAAAGGACACAGACCACAGTTGACTCAGTCTCCTTCATGTCCCCAAGCCCTAGCACACACAGGCACATAGTAGGGGCTGAATAAATGTTGTGTAAATGGATGGATAGAACAAGAAGAGTCCAAGCCCTTTCATTTATCATTTGATAAATGCGTAAACTTAATCAGTACATTTAAAGCACCATAAGCAGTATCCTAGTTTCTTTAGTAGTTTCCCTTAATTTATACTCCCCCGTTATTTGAATAATTTCCCCCAGATGTTTGAAGAACAAAGTCAGAATTGGACAGTCTTTGTATTGGGCACAGTGTCATTAAAGCTTGCAATTCTATAAAGCTCCACCTGCCCCCAAATCAGTACCCCCCTCCGTCACAGCCATAGCTCCCCTCCTCTCAGTCCTAAATGCCCACCATCAGCACCACTTCTCTGTGTTAAGTGGCACAGATGAAGGGATTCACTTCCGAAGCCCCGGTGATACAGCACTTGGCTCAGACAAGACATCCCTAACCCTCTCCCAGTACATCAGCTTGAACTGTTCAGCAGACCGGCTCTTGTCAACCAAATGATTCTGAAAGTCTGTCTCCAAGGTAATGGAAGGAAAGTGTGACAGCCAAGAAAAATCACTGCAAAGCATTTAAAGGTCAAGAGGAGCAGGGCAGTGGGAATGGAAGATGGGGCAGCTGAGATGAAAATAGTTTGGCAGTTCCTCAAAAAAACACACAATTACCATATGGTCTAGCAATTCCACTCCTAGGTGTATACCCCAAAGAATAGAAAACAGGTGTTCAAACAAAAACTTGTGCACCAACACTCACAGCAGCATTATCCACACTAACCAAAAGGTGGAACCAACCTAAATGTCCATCACAGATAAATGGATAAACAAAATATGGCATATTTTTCAATAGTAAGAAGGAATGGAGGGACTCCCCTAGTGGCACAGTGGTTAAAAATCTGCCTGGTTAAGAATCCAATGCAGGTTGCTGGTGGGAATGTCAATTGATACGGCCACTATGGAAAACAGTATGGAGGTTCCTTAAAAACTAAAAATAGAGCTACCATATGACCCAGCAATCCCACTACTGGGCATATACCCAGAGAACACCATAATTCAAAAAGACACACGCACTCCAATGTTCACTGCAGCACTATTTACAATAGCCAGGACACGGAAGCAGCCTAAATGTCCATCAACGAATGAATGGATAAAGAAGATGTGGCACATATATACAATGGAATATTACTCAGCTGTAAAAAGCAATGAAACTGGGACATTTTTAGAGACATGGATGGACCTAGAGACTGTCATACAGAGTGAAGTGAGTCAGAAAGAGAAAAACAAATATTGTATATTGACACATATATGTGGACTATAGAAAAATGGTACAAATCGACCAGTTTGCAAGGCAGAAATAGAGACACAGATGTAGAGAACAAACATATGGACACCAAAGGGGAAAGCGGGGAGGGTTGGGGGGGAACGAATTGGGAGACTGGGATACCAAATTGTACACTCTAAATATATGCAGTTTATCATAAAAAATAAACAAATAAAAAGTTTTTTTAAAAAAAGAAAGAAAAACAAATGGCCCGATATGGGGATATGTGTATAAATACAGCTGATTGATTTTGGTGTACCTCAAAAACCGGTACAAGAATGTAAAGCAATTATATTCCAATTAAAAAAAAATGACCTGGTCACATGATTTATGAAATGAGTTCTGTAAGTATATGAGTTATAAAATTCTACATCATAAAAAAAAAAAAAGAATCCAATGCAGGGGACATGGGTTTGAGCCCTGGTCCAGGGAGATCCCACATGCCATGGAGCAACAAACCTTTGCACCACAACTGCTGAGCCTGCACTCTAGAGCCTGCGAGCCACAACTACTGAGGCCGTGTGCCACAACTACGGAAGGCCATGTGCCTAGAGCCCATGCTCCGCAACAAGAGAATCCATCGCAATGAGAAGCCCACGCACCTCAATGAAGAGTAGTCCCCGCTGGCTACAACGAGAGAAAGCCCATGCGCAGCAACAAAGATCCAATGCAGCCAAAAAATAAAAATAAATAAATTTTTTAAAGAAAGAAGGCATGGAGTCCTGACACATGCTACGATAAGAATGAACCTCAAAAGCATTATGAAAGAAGCCAGATACAAAAGGCCACATATTGCATGACTCCAGGTATATGAAATCACATACATGGAATCCAGAAACATCCAGAATGTAAAATAGGCAAACCCATGGAGACAGAAAGCAGATCCGTGGTTGCCCAGGGCTGGCGGGGGGGGGGGGGGGGGGGGGGGGCCCTGCTTAGTGGGTATGCGGTTGCCTTTGGGGGCGATGCAAATGTTCTGCAGCTGAACAGCAGGGATGATTGCGCAACACTGTAAATGTACGCATTGTCACTGAACTGTGTGTTTTAAAATAATTTAAATGGTGACTTTTATGCTATGTGTATTTCACCACAATAAAAAGATTCTTCTAAGGCAGAGCGTGGCTGCCTGAGGAGAAAGAGTGGAAAAGCAGAGAAAGGCATTTCCAGGGACCAAGGGATCTGGGGGGGACGGCAGCATGGCCCCCCCCGCCTCTGGGTGGAGCCGAGCTCAGCCGCTGCAGTGAGGATGATGGATTCTCCCACCACCCTGGACCCCTGTCCCCGAGTCTCCTTTCACTTCCTGCCAACTCAGTTTGCCCTCAGGAAATCTCCAGCGAGGGGTCCGCAGTGTCACGGAGATGATGCCCATCAGGGAAACAGACCCATCCTAACAACTGAGCTGTGACAGCTGACCTTTGATTAAGGCAGAGCATTGCAAAAGAAATCAGATTAGAGATGTTTAAATTAATGATGCCTGGAGCTGCCTCCCAAGAAAGCCCATTTGGAAAATCTGAAAGAGAGAAACGATGCTCGCCAGCCCAGACATCAAGTCATGACCTTCTTAGCATGAAGAGGAGCCGCTTGCCAAGTACCAAGATTTATGGGGTGGACTCCACTACAAAAGGAGATCTGGTTACCTCTCATTTGACATTTAGTAGAAACAGGCCTACGTTGCAGAAACAAAAGCCCCAGGAACAAAGTGGCCAGGGGCTGTGGCACAAATGTACAATATACACCCTGTGGTGTACATTTGTTTTGGGTTTTGGCCACCCACAATCCTAAAATACAGCCCCTTGATTTCATGGTCTCCCTTGCAGCTGAAGCATGGATGTCATGGGCTGCACCTATCAGATTCACTTGGGCTGGCCTTCGGGTCCAGAGCCAGGCAAAGAAACTGCTGGCCCCTTGGCAGCAGTGGCAACAAGATCAAGTTCCTGGCGTGGCAGGGGCAGTGGTGCTAGCCACAGCCTATAGTTATCAGACTGGGGCTGCGACGGCCTCGGGAGCTTGTTTCCGCCTGGTTAGCACCAAGCAGGATTCCCTAGCTCACGTGTGAGCACCCAATCGCACTGCTCAAATCAGCAAAAGTTAGTTAGCTTCTGTTGCCTATAATTAAGAACCCTGCTCCATTCCTTCAGGTTAGGGATTCCAACAGACTTCCCCCAACCAAAGAGGGTCACATGACCCAGGCTGAACTAATCATATTGTCCCATCTCTCCAGCTACAGTGATTGGTCTAGAGATGGGCATGTGATGCAAGTGGAGCCAATCAAAATGCTTCCTTGGGATTGGTCTAGAGATGATCATGTGACCCAAGTGGAGCCAATCAACATCCTTCCAGGGCTTCCTAGGTGGCCTGTGGTTAAGAATCCACCTACCAATGCAGGGGACATGGGTTCCTTCCCTGCTCCAGGAAGATCCCACATGCCACGGAGCAGCTAAGCCTGTGTGCCACAACTGTTGAGCCTGCACTTTAGAGCCCGTGAGCCACAACTACTGAGCCCATGTGCTACAACCACTGAAGCCCACGTGCCTAGAGCCTGTGCTCCGCAACAAGAGAAGCCACAGCAATGAAGAGCCTGTGCACCACAACGAAAAGTAGCCCCCACTCACCGCAACTAAAGAAAGCCTGTGCACAGCAAAAAAGACCCAACACAGCCAATTAAATAAATAAATAAATTTATTTTTTAAAAAACCCTTCCATGGGATATTTTTACTGGGGAAGAATCTCTCATCTCTCTTGCTTCTAGGCTGATGGGACTCAAAGAGGGGGTGGGGGGGAGTCCCTGCTCTGTGCCCCCTATTTTCAGTGGTGTGATCGTATGAATTGATAAGTTCTCTTTTCTTAGTTAGGCTTGTTTGGGTTGGGTTTCCACCACTTACAACAAAAGTCTGAAATATTGATGGTGGGGAAATGTTGCTTTATTTAGGAGATGGCCTCATGGGCCTGTCTTTCTCTTGCGATGGCAGCTGACTTACAGTTAAAAGGAGCAAAATCCCTGAGCACTGAAACACTACTGGCAGAGGAGGCCAGTATTAGGGAGTCAGCAAACACTTTTTGAGTATCTTCCTTTTTGAGTCAGGTCCTGGCTTAGGCACTTTCACTGCATGTGAAATGATTGGGCATCCAGCAGGCACTCAATAATTGCTGGGTGCAACAAGCTGTTATTATCACTGGCTCTAATTATCTCCTTCCCATTTACAACTCAGAGAGTTGAGCAGGGGGAGGGAAAGGAGGGAGTGGGTTCAGGATCTAGGGTGGGTTGTTTTCTCTTTTTTTGCCCCAAACATTTCTAATTAAAGCCCCACCACCACCACCACCAAGTGGTTCCTCCTAGTTCTGTGAACTTGACAAAGGGGAAAATATATTTTTTGATGTTACCAGACAACTGTGCTCTGAGGGAGTTGATGACCTGCTCTTGGAGGAAGTGATCCACTTTAAACACAGTACTTTCAAAATTAAGGAGTTCACTGAATTCTAGCGGGTAACCTTCTTGCCAATTCTCCCCTGCTGGCTTAGGAAGCATAGTTCTGTGCTTTCTGGGCCTGGAAAGAAAGAACCCCTACTCCCCCAAGCTCCTATAGGGTATCCCCCCAAATGAATGCATTGAATGACAGCTTGGCCTCTGTCTGACCTTCAGGCCCAACTCGGCAAGATGTCATAGCCCGAAGAAACACAAGTGCAACTCAAAGGCCTCAAAGAGTCAGGTCAGTCTTTACTGAAGACTCTTGGAGTGTTGGCAGAGAGGGCATTACACCTTATGATATCCTGCTCAACCCCCTAAAAGTCCCCTTTCAACACATCTCCCCCAAAGCCCTCTTATCCTCACAACTGCGCCTCTCAATTTCTCCTCTCCACTCCTTTCCAAATCAAGTATTTTCTCCTTCATAGCAATGACCTTTTTTCAAAATGCAACTTAATTTAGCCCCTTTCGACTTATCCCAACTTCTCTACCCATTACTCCTTATCAGCGCACAGTCTCAGAGAAAACAGCAAAATGTTTGTTAAGAGACCAGGGAGTATGAAAGGCAGTGAATACCCAGACTCTATCAAGTTTCCCTCCTCAAAAATGTCTTGAGAAATGAAAAATAAGTTGTAGGCATATGTGTGTTTGAATGTACATAGGCGACATCTGAAACTCAGCTGTTAACCATGAACTCCCCCTCAGGAAGTGGGAGACTGCAGAGACTCAAACCCATATGTGTCTGCCTCCAAGACGGTGCAATGAACATCACCAATGCAACTGTGAGGACTCAGCCATCTTTTCATCCAAAAGTGTCATTTTGTCCCCTACTTGAGCAACTCCTACGTGTGGTAACAGCGTCTCTTAGTAATTGATAGAACTGACAATGGTACAGAGTAACTGAACACCACCATCAACCACCTGTATCTAATTGACATTTCAATCTCCTTTTTGTTTGTTTCATTCTTTAATTGAAGTATGGTTGATTTACAATGTTGTGCCAATCTCTGCTGTACAGCAAAGTGACTCAATTATACACACATATACATTCTTTTTTTATATTCTTTTCCATTATGGTTTATCACAGGATACTGAATATAGTTCCCTGTGCTATACAGTAGGACCTTGTTGTCTATCCATTCTAAATGTAATAGTTTGCATCTATCAGCCCCAAACTCTCAGTCCATCCCTCTCCCCCCCGCCCCCCGCTCTTGGCAACCACAAATCTGTTCTCTATGTCTATGAGTCTGTTTCTGTTTTGTAGATAGGTTCATTTGTCCCATATTATAGAACACTCCACCAACAACATCAGAATTCACATTCTTTTTGATTGCAACTAGGAGACAAAGATAGACCAGATCCTGGGTCATAATAAACCTTAACAAATTTAAAAGAATTAAAATATACAAAGTATGTTCTCTTCAACTCGATGATGGGTGATGCCTTAGAGGGCTGGGACGGGGAGGGTGGGGGGGAGTTGCAGGAGGGAGGGGATATGGGGATATGTGTATAAATACAGCTGATTGACTTTGGTGTACCTCAAAAACTGGTACAAGAGTGTAAAGCAATTATATTCCAATAAAGAGCTAAAAAACAAAAACAAAAACAAAGTAAGTTCTCTGACCATAGTGGAATTAAACTAGAAATCAGTACGAAAAATGAAAAGACAGTGTGTCAAAATATTTGGGATGCAGGTAAGGCAGTGCTTGGGGAAAGTTTATAGCATTAAATGTTCATATTAGAAAAGAAAGGTCTCAAATGAATAATCCAGACTTCCATTTTAAGAAACTAGAAAAAAGACAAACTAAATCCAAAGTATAAGGAAGGAACCAAAGATAAGAACTGAAATCAATGAAGTTGAAATCAGGAAAATGATAGAGAAAATCAGTGAAACCAAAAGTTGGTTATTTGAAAAGATCAATATGATAAACTGCCAGCAAAACTGACAAAGAAAACAAACAAACAAAAAATCAATATCAGGAATGAAAGAAATCACTACAGGAACACAGACATTAAAAGAATAACAAGGAATAGTCAGAACAATTCTGTGCACATAAACTCAATAATTTGGATGAAATAGAGAAATTCCTCAAAAACAACAAAGTACCAAAACTCACCCAAGGTGAAATAGATAACCTGACTCATCCTATAACTAATAAAGAAATTGAATTTATAGTTTAAAAGCCATCCGAAAAGGAAGAGTCCTTGACCAGATAATTTACTAGTGAATCATACCAAATATTTAAAGAAGTAGGAAAAGTCTACCCAACAAAAGGGAAGGGAATACTTTGTAACTCATTTTATGACACTATCTGATACCAAAACCAGGTAAAGATATACAATCAAAGAAAACTACATGCCAATGTTTCTCTTGAACATAGATGCAAAACTCAACAAAATATCAGCAAATCAAATTCAGAAATATGTAAAAAGAATAATACACCAAGACCAAGTTGGGTTTATCCCAGGAATGTAAGACTAGTTCAGTGTTTAAAAGCAATTGGTGTAACCTACCATATGGTCAGCCTAAAGAAGAAAAATCACATGATCGTATCAATCAATTCAAAGAAAGAATTTGACAAAATGCAGTATCCATTTCTGAAAAAATTCTCAGCAATAAGAATAGAAATGAAATGACTCACCCTGATAAGTGGCATCTACAAAGAAACCTACAGCTAACATCAGACTTACTGCTGAGAGACTGAATACACTCCCCCTAAGAGACTGGGAACAAGAAAACAATGTCCACTCTCACCACTCCTTTTCAATATCACATTGGAGGACTTCTCAGGTAACGCAGTAGTTAAGAATCCGCCTGCCAATGCAGGGGACGCAGGTTCGAGCCGTAGTCTGGGAAGATTCCACATGCAGCAGAGCAACTAAGCCCATGTGCCACAACTGCTGAAGCCTGTGTGCCACAACTACTGAAGCCCATGTGCGCTTAGAGACGGTGCTCCGCAACAAGAGAAGCCACCACACTGAGAAGCCCACACACCACAATGAAGAGTAGCCCCCACTCACCACAGCTAGAGAAAGCCCGTGCACAGCAACAAAGACCCAATGCAGCCAAAAATTAAAAATTAATTAAACAGGAAAACAAAAAATAAATTTTTTTTAAAAAAACATCATAGTGGAAGTCCTAGTCAGTGTAGCAAGGCAAGAAAAAAGTGGAGGTGGGGGAGGGCGCTAGCTATAGATTGGAAAGAAATAAAACTGTCCTTCTTTTCAGATGGCATGATTGTCAGAATAGAAAATTCCAATGAATTTAATCCCCACTCCTGCTCCCCAAAATCCCAGAACTAAAAAGTGAGTTTACCAAAGTGGCAAAGTGGATTTGATTTATCAAAATCAACAAGGAAAAATTCATTTTATTTCTATATACTAGTAATGAACAATTGGAAATCAAAAAAAAAATTTAAATACTGTTTTACAATAGCTCCCCAAAATGAGGTAATTAGGTATAAATCTAACAAAACATCTATAGGATCCATATGCCAAAAACTACAGTGTTGATGAAAGGAAACAAAGAAAACCTAAAGAAATGAAAAGACATACTGTGTTTATGGATTGGAAGACTCCATCTAGTAAAAATGTCAATTCTCCACAAATTGATCTGTCAACAATGCAATTACAGTACAAATCCTAGCAGTCTTGAAGATAGAAACAAATCAATTCTAAAATTTATACTGAAAGACAAAGAAACTAGAATAGCCAAAACTATTTTGAAAAAGAAGGCTAACTTGGAAAGACTCACAATACTCAATTTTAAGACTTACTATACGGCAGAAGTTATCAATCAAGTCAGTGTGGTACTGCTGAAGGAATAGCTACATAGATCAATGGAACAGAATAGGAAGTCCAGATATAGACACACATGATTATGGCTAGTTGATTTTTGACAAAGGTTCAAAGGCAATTCAATGGAGAAAGGATAATCATTTCAATAAACAATCTTGGGACAACTGGATATCCATATGCAAAAACTCAACAATGACAAAAAAAAAAAAAAAAGAACATTGACCTAAACTTCACACCCTATATAAAACTTAAATCAAGTGGGTCATAGATCTAAGTATAAAAAAAGAAAAACATGGAACTATAAAACTTTTTTTAAAAAGCATAGAAGGTAAGATTCATGATCTGGGACTATGCAATGAGTTCTCAAACATACCACCAAAAGTACAGTCCATAAAAGAAAAAACGGACGAACTGGACTCCATCCAAATAAAAAATGTTCATTCTGTGAGACTCTTAAGAGCGTGAAAAGACAAGCTACAGACTGTGAGAAAATATTGACAAATCACATGCCCAACAAAGGACTTGTCCAGAATGTATAAAGAACTCTTGAAACTCAACAATAAGAAAGCAAACCCCAAGAGGACATATAGAAGGCGAATGTTCAACATGGTCAATATCATTAGCCATCAGGGAAATGCACATTAAAGCCACTGTGAGATGAACTACACACCTAGTAGGACAGCAAGATTAACAACAACAACAACAACGACACCAAATGCTAGTGAGGATGCGGAGGAACTGGAACTCTCGTTCACTGCAGGTGGAAAAGCAAAATGGTGCAGCCACTCCAGAAAACAGTTCGGTGGTTTTTATAAAGCTAAACATCCACTTGCCCTGTGACCCAGCTGTCCCACTCCTAGGTGTTTACCCTAGAGTACTGAAAATTTATGTTCATACAGAAACTTGTACATGAATGCTTATAGCAGCTCTATTCATAATCACCAAATCTTGGAAATGACCTGAATATCCTTCAATGGGTGAATGGATAAACAAGCCCCAAGGTACAGCCATACTATTTTGCAACAAAGAAGGATGAACTCGATATAAACAAGCAACAGCTTTCATGGATCTTAAAGACATTAGGCTGAGAGAAAGAAGGCAGCCTCGGAAGGTCACATACTGCATATAACCTCCAGGTTCACCCCGCTCCGGAGCTTCTCAGGAGAAATCTGAAACTGGCCTCTGTACACGGAGGGCAAGAGAGACCGAAGAGAGAGGCAGGTCTCTCCAGATTGGTAGGTGGCAGGGTTAATAAGTGAAGGGACTGACTTACACGGCTCATCTTGAGTGGCTCCAGGATGAATAGATCTCTGCACCCATCAGCCAGAATCTTTAAGTTTCTATAGAGGCCTTACCAGGGTTCAGTCACACCTGTCATCCAGATGGTCTCAACCAAAGCTTTCTTTCTCAAGGTCGTGTCCTTGAGAACAGCTCCCACTGTGGGAACGGTGGAGAGAACTACACTCCAAGCACAGGGAGGGCATGAGGTGCCTCTGACTGGGATCAAATCAGCATCCCAGCTCTTGGGTGCACCAGCCATCACATCCTCTCGATAACCTTCTCCGACACTGTGATGTAGTGATGAGAATTGATCAGTGGTTGCTGTGGGTTAGAAGACAGGTGGGTGTGACTGCAGGGCAGCAAAAAGGAGTTTTTTTGAGGTGATGGAAATATTCTGGATCCTGGGGGTGGTGGTTATGCAGATTTATACATGTGTTAAAATTCATAGAACTTTACAACAAAAAATAAAGCCAGTTTTACTGTAATTCAATTCAAAAAAACAAAATAGGGACTTCCCTGGTGGTCCAATGATTAAGACCCCACACTTCCACTGCAGGGGGGGGCAGGTTTGATCTCTGGTTCAGGGACTAAGATCCTGAATGCTGCACAGTGCAGCCAAAACCAATCAATCAATCAATCAATCAAATTAAGAAAATAAAATTTAAAAATACAGAAGCCTAAAAAGGTTAATGTAGATTAGTAAGAGCTATCAATATATAGTTCTGAAAGGAACTTAATATATATGAATTTTTCAATAAAAATGTTTATCTTGTGAAAAACGACATGTTCATTACAGTAAACTAGAAAAACTGAAGACAGGATGAATTTTTTTCTTTTAATTTTAATATAGGATTTGACAAATCTCAAGTTACACATTTATTTATTTGTTCGTTTATTTATTTATTTATTTATTTATTTATTTATTTATTTATGGCTGTGTCAGGTCTTAGATGCAGCATGTGGGATCTTAGTTATGGCACACAAGATCTTTTGTTGCAGCACTCAGGCTCTTCATTGCCACTCATGGGCTTCTCCCTAGTTGTGGCGTGTGGGTTTTCTCTCTCTAGTTGTGGCACATGGGCTCTGTAGTTTGTGGCATGAAGGCTCTCTAGTTGAGGCACACAGGCTTAGTTGACCCATAGCACGTGGGATCTTAATTCTCCGACCAGGGATCAAACCAGCGTCCCATGCTTTGGGAGGCGGATTCTTTACCACTGGACCACCAGGGAAGTCCCACGATGAAATTTTAAACACTCCTTAGACCAGTTTCCGAGGGATGACCCACTGTTACTATCTTGGTGAATGCAACTTCAGACCTCTGTCTTTGCCTTGTGTCCTAGTCCGTTGGGCTGCTATAACGAAAACATCATACACTGGTGGCTTATAAACAACAAAAATTTATTTCTTACAGTTCTGGAGGCTGGGAAGTCCAAGGTCATGGTGCTGGCAGATTCAGTGTCTGGTGAGGGCTGCTTTCTGGTTCATGGACAGCCTTCTCTCCATGTCCTCACATGGCAAAGGGGCAAGAGAGCTCTCTGGGGCCTCTTATAAGGGTACAAATCCCATTCATGAGGGCTCCACCTTCATGACCTAATCACCTCCAAATGGCCTCGCCTCCTAATACCATCAGCTTGAGAGTTAGCTTTTCAACATATGAATGTGGCGGGGGGAGTGGCGTTGAACACAAGTATTAAGTCCATAGCATCTTGTTTTTAACAAGAATGACATCATCCTGTGTCTATAGCTTTGGAATCTGCTTTTTTACTAACAATATGTCATTAAAGGGTCTTCTACAACCTGATTTTTAGTGGCTCGCTTGTAATCCATTGGACCATGAGTATACCATAACCTATTTAGCCAATGCCCTATAATTAGACATGTATGTTGTGTCCTGTCTTTAATATTACATACGTGAAAGGTAAATTTTTCAAAATAATGAAACTTCTTATAGAAATAAATAGTATTGCGTGGCCAAGTTCATTAGCAAAGGAATTGGCAGAATGAAAAAGATCGGGGTTGTATATAGTTGGTGAAAGAAGGAATGCAGATATAAGTTGCTAAATTAGATACAGCTCTGGAATCATCTTTGAGGTTATTTTCTAATCTGGCAGAAAAGAAATCTTTGCCCCTAATCAGTTGTCTACAAACTAGCCTCTAACTTCAGAGTTGTAAAATGTCTGATCGTTGATGGCGATTAGAAAGTCAAAAGAAGTTACAACTCCTGAGGGAATCAGTTGGCACTCGTGGGCTTGTTAGAAAATGCTCTGCCATGACATTAAAAGGATGCCCAGCCCTCTTTTTGCCTTATTTCCATTTTTTGGATTGTTTTTCTCAACACAAACAAAGAAATGGGAATCATTGCTGTTATTTTCATTTACACTCGGTGAGCACATTGTAGCTAAATTTTTGTACATATCCGTAATCATTTTCAATGGAAAATTTTCCACAAGCAGGTTTCTGAGTTGAAGAGAGTATGTATTTATGGCTTTTGATACATATTGTAAATCACCCTCAAAAAGTCTGTGCTGATATATCCTTCTGTCTGCAGTGGGTGGAAGTCTTTACTCTTCTATACCCTTCCCAACATTGAATGTTATTTTGAAAATCTGTACCAGTAATGTAGATGAAAATGTCTCATACTTATTTTTGTCTACATTTCTTGGTTTACTAGTAAAGTTGAGCATTTTCAACATGCTTAATGGCCATGAAAATACTGTTTTTAAGAAAATACACTTTACCTATGCTCATAGCACTATTCACAATAGCCAAGACATGGAAACAACCTAAATATTCATCGATGGGTGAATGGATAAAGAAGATGTGGTACATATATACAATGGAATAGTCCTCAGCCATACGAAGAGTCGAATAATGCCATTTGCAGCAACATGGATGGACCCAGAGAGGATCATACTAAGATAAGTCAGAGACAGAAAGACAAATACCATATGATAGCACTTATATGTAGAATCTAAAATACGACACAAATGAACATATCTATGAAACAGAAACAGACTCATAGACATAGAGAACAGGCTTGTGGTTGCCAAGGTGGGGAAAGGGAAGGATTTGGAGCTTGGGATTAGCAGATGCAAACTAGTATAAATAGGATGAATTAACAACGAGGTCCTACTGTATAGCACAGGGAACTATATTCAGTATCCTGTGATAAACCATGATGGAAAAGAATATGAAAAAGAATATATATATATATATATATAACTGAGTCACTGCTGTACAGCAGAAATGAACACAACATTGTAAATCAACTATACTTCAATAAATTTAAAAAGAACAAAAAGAGAAAGAAAATATAATTTAAAAACTATCGAGTCCAATTATAACGTTAATATCCATTTACTCAGCCTCTCTGAGCCTCTATTTCCTCATCTGTAAAATGGGGATGATAATACCCACCTCCAAGGCTGTTGCCAATAGTTCCCTAGGATCACCTCCCAAAAAATCCTTGCCCTCGAATTCTTAACTCACAACCTTTTCGGGGGGATCTGAAATTAAGACAGGGACTAAAGCACAAGTGAACGGTGACCCCCAGCACAGTCCAGAGAGAGAAAACTTCAGCCCTTAGATCTGGAGAATTCCTAGGCCCTGCAGGCAAAGCCCCTAGGACAGGACTTGAGCCTCTGGCTCTAGAGTTTGTCGTGTCAAAGGACCTCTGACCACAGTGGGGCTTCCTATGGAGGTCTGCCTGGAGGAGGAATAGCAATGAGGATCATTGTATCTTTTGTTGAGTGTTTTCGTCCTTTTTTCTTTCTTCCAGTTTTATTGCGATATAATCGACATAGAGCACTATATAAGTTTAAGGGGTACAGCATAGTGATTTGACTTACATATATCCTGAAATGATGACCACAAGAAGCTTAGTAAATATCCGTCATCTCATACAGATACAAAATTAAAGAATGTTGAGTGTTTTCTATGTACAGTTTCTGTACATCATTGTGTGAGTCTCACACTGACCCCGGGGAGGCAGATCCCGGGAGCCACTTGAATGGTCTGTCCTTAATCAGACCCTTATGGAGTGGAGCTTCCCTCCCTCCCCGGGATCTACACGGCCTTGGTGACCCCCATCTTAAAGAGTAGGGAGCACATAAAAAGGAAGGACGTCCTGGTACCTGCTACAACATAGATGAACCTCAAAAGCATCATGGTAAGTGGAAGAAACCACATGATTCCATTGGCATGAAATATACAGAAGAGGCAAATCCATAGAGGCAGAAAGCAGACGGAGTGGCTGCCAAGGCCTGGGCACAGGCAACAATGGGAGTGACTGCTTAACAGGACCAGGGCTCCTTCTTAGGGTGATGAAAATGTCTTGGGACTAGACAGCGGTGATGGCTGCACGACATCATGAATGTACTAAATGCCACTGAATGATACACATTAAAATGGTTTGTGGTCAACTTTATGTTACATGAAATTTGCCTCAATTTTTAAAAAATGACTCAGGAGAGGAACAGCTTTGCTGCCTAATATTTAACTCAACTGATCAGAGTTTATACTCAGTTAATGACTGCTGATGTGTAGTCAGAAAGTAATGCTCAAACTTCATGGGAATAAAAGAACCTTTTTTCCTGTGTTTTTGGTATGATCTGTGAAATATTTGAAGCCCACCCATTCCATCGATGTAATTTAGTTTGGTCTTTCGTTTTTGTACACACTCACAGCCCCAGGGTGTTAAATATATTACTTTATCAATTGTAACACACACACACGCAAAGATTAGGGACAGAAGCTGCTCAGAGTCACCAGCTGGTGCTTCCACTGGAGTTGAACCTCATCTGGTTGACATGAAGCTGCTCAGAGTCACCAGCTGGTGCTTCCACTGGAGTTGAACCTCATCTGGTTGACATGAAGCTTGGGTGTGGTTATGGTGACGCCCTGCCTGCAGTGGACGGCGGTGACGGTGACTCTGGAAGTGGCTGTGTCCTCCTGGCTGGTGCTCCCTGGAGAAGCTCCTTCCACTTGTAAAGAACTACATTCCAAATCATTCCATTTCACTTCACTGGAAACATTTTATCATCCGTCTCCATCCCCTGCGTCTTTCTAACCTCTCAGTTTTCCTCTAGTCCCAGTGAAGCTCAGCCCACTTTGTGCTGGGTATTGATCTGGGGAATTTCCAAGGATCGATTTTCGTAACAGAGGCTGCCAAACAGCAGAGGCTGCCAAACAGCAGGGCTCAACACAGGCCCTGGGGCCAGCTTCCCTGTGAGGCCTCCTGGCTCCAGAAAAGGGGGGTCGGGGGCGGGGGTGGGGAGCATCAAGGGCAAGGTCAGGTCTAAACCCCTCCTTAGATGCGCTTGGTAGCTTTGACCATGAACACTTGGGCCCCACCCAAGCAGGAGGCAGGAGCTTTCTCCCTGATGTTCGTACAAAGCATCCCTTTCGCACCTCAAGGATTTTCAGGCTCTGGGATGCTCCAGGAACAGCTCTCTGGGCAGGGGTGGGGGCACCTGTAGGCAGGGCAGATGCAGGGTTAGCACAGAGGAAGCCTCCCTCCACTACTAACTAGCTCAGCATGGGCTCCTGACTCAAGGTATTTTCTTCTTGGACTCGGACCTGGATCGGGGTCTGGAGTGCAGTTTCTCCGGTGGCTGGAGTAGTAAGAAACAGAAGCTAGGAGCCACATTGTTGGACCAAAATTGGACCAAATGAAAAGGCAGCAACTTTGGGGAAGGAAGCACTGGATAATAACAACAATATTAACTGCTTCCATTTACAAGAGGGCTTCAGACACATCACGTTGTTGATTCTCAGCTATGAAAAGTGGGCTTCTGGCTTCTATCATCCCCACTTGACAGATGAGGAAACTTAGGCTCAGCCAGGTTCATATTCAATATTAGCCCAGACCCCACAGCCGGTAGGGGTGTAGCCAGGAAGAAAAAAAACATAACTACATTATGAGACGGGAAAATCTGGGGGGAAGAGGGAAATCCTCCCTCACCCCTCGCCTCCTCTGCAGTGTTTAATTTACAGCCAGATGGTACAGCAAGTGGGGTGGCTTGGAGATGTCTTGAAACCAGCCAAAAAATGCTGAAGAGAGCGGGCTTTTCCAGACCCCGCCCTGCCCCTGCCATTCCAGGCCTCCCGGGGCCATGTAATGGTTGATCTGACCCCTCCTTGTGGAAGAAACCCTTCCCCTGCCCTGTCCCAAGACTGGCCAGGAGGGTGAGGGTGGGGGTTATGGGAGTGGCTGGCTTGTCACCTCTTTTTCTTCCTGGAGCGTCTAGAGCAAGGAGCGGCCAGCCAAGGACACCCAGCTGGGGGCCAGCAGTTCCAGGGAGCCAAGGGTCAGATTTATCGTTGCATCAAGAAAGTGACACCTCTCTACATGAGGATTTAGCCCACGGCCTCCCGGCGCCCCAAGAGAGAGGACACCAGGCTGAAAGTGATGGACACAGTGGTAGTTATCATGGCTTTGTGTCCAGTAGGCCTAGCCTCAAGTCCCTGCTCTTCCATGTATTAGCTGTGTGACTCTAGAGAAGTCACTGAACCTCTCTGGGAGTCACTTTCCTCATCTGAAAATGGGGATGAGGACAGTAGCTACCCCACTGGGTGTAAGAGGACAGCACCCAGGTGCAGAGGTGGCAGAGCCAAGGGGGGGCAGCGGCTGCATGAGGGCACTTCCTGATCGGCCAGCCCCCGCCAAGCTCTCCCTGCTCCCCGTCACCTGACGCTAATGACAGCACCCTGAAAAGCGGGTCCCATGATCAACCCCGTTGGATAGCTCCAGGCCTGCCCAGGAGGCACCCTGGGACCCTACCTGGCTCGCCACCTCCATTCCTGCACCCCTCTCGCCCCCTCCCACCTGCTCCTGCAACTCATGCCTGACTGGCTTCCCTGGGCAGGGATGGGCTGTAAGGCTTGAGCACTCTCACGGTCTGGCGCCCCAGCACCCAGCAGGTTGTGCGTGGGACCCTCCTACCTGGGCCCAGCCCCTGCCCCGCTCCCCCCATATCCCCCAACCTGCCGCTGAGCTGCTTCTCCCTCCAGATGCAGGGCCCCCCGCTGATGTACCACCTCCAGGCCTCCTTCCCCGCAGACCTCACCTCCCCAAGCAGCAGCACCTGGGAGAGACCAGTGATGGCTGGCCACTGCCCAGATCTGAACTTAACAGAAGCCACCTCCCGCCTCTGGCCAAAGACAGTTTTATCGGAGCCTGGTAGCTCCTCACAGACTGTAAGACGAGACCTGCCACTTCCTCTCTGGGCTGGGTAGCCTTGATGGTAAAATGTGGGGTGTAATACTAGGATTGGCCTCAAGGGGGCACTGCCGTATGCAATAAATGAGACGGTGCCTGAGAACCTAGCACA
The DNA here is from genome assembly GCF_030028045.1 of Hippopotamus amphibius kiboko. Classification (NCBI taxonomy): domain Eukaryota; kingdom Metazoa; phylum Chordata; class Mammalia; order Artiodactyla; family Hippopotamidae; genus Hippopotamus; species Hippopotamus amphibius. The sequence continues at coordinate 6,359,881 of NC_080187.1, forward strand.
CAATTCAGGGGGGCTGTTATCTTTTTCATGCTCTATAGTGTTATGATTACTTTGCTAATAAAATGGGCAGGTTACAGAGAAGAGCCATGAGGCCAGGCTTCCCAAGAAGCACAGGAAGAGGGTGATAATCTCAGACTGCCTGGGCCTGTACTAGTACCAACTCCTAGAGGCTGACCTGTGTCCCTTCTTTCTGTGCAGATTCACGTCCTGGAAAAAATCTGATGCTTCACTGACACGGAGGCAGTGGCCACTAGCTCCAGGTGCATTCCTCCCTTCCCCGTGGGCTCTCTCCTATCATCCTACTTCCGCACTTTTTGCACCTGCTCTTTCCTCTTTCCTGCCTGGGATGCCCCTCCCTCACCTCCTCCCCATCTAGATCCTTCAGGCCAGCCCTGCCCCTCCTCCTGCAGGAGGCCCCCTGGTGCTGCAGGTGGGAAAACGGCTCAACCCTACCCCATTGTGGGGCCCTTGGTTGACACTGTCCATCTGTGGCTGGGGTTCATGACCTTCTAGGATGCGTCCTGCTTCTTGAGCCACCAGCACATTCGTTGAAGGCCGTGGCCTGACCCTGTGGCTGCACAGCATGCAAACACTGGGCTCTGGTTCATCCCCCAGAAGCCAGGGAAGGACTCCAGTTAGCCTTAGGCTGCTGCCTGGAAATCACTGAGAAAACAGCCAGCACTGGGTTGGTCGGTTTGAGGCATGCGCTTTGGGGTGGAATTCAGATCTTGGAGTGGGCTGGAGGTTTCCCCTGGCGAAGACAGTGATTCTCTCCCAGTGACGGGGAGCCCCTCCCTTCCCCGCCCAGGCAGGCCCATTACACTCTCACTGCAGGTCCCAGCTCTGGCCTCTGACGTTGCACAAATCTCCTTCTAAAAGCAAGAAGGTCTTTGGATATTAATCGTGTCTTCAGAATCTTCAAAAATCAAAGTGGGCCCTCCACAATATCGCAGGCTTCCCCTCCCCTCTGGGGCAAGCAACAGTCCTGTGACTAAGATGAGACCCCCTTTGGTCAGATGGCAGTCCTCCACCATTCCTCCCTGATCTCTAAACAAAGCCATTTTACTGTTTTTTTGTTTTGCAGCGCTTTTTTTTGCAGGATCTTACTTCCCTGACTAAGATCAAACCCAGGTATCAAACCCAGGCCCTGACAGTGAAAGCAGCAACTCCTAACCACTGGACAGACAGGGAATTCCCAAAAGCTGTTTTCATCATATCTGTTACCTCTACGATCTGCTTATGTGATGACTTTATTTCCGGTCTCTGGGAAAAGGGCCCAATCTCTGCAGTGGGAGTTTGAATAGACTGTGAGAAGGTCTGGTTCCCTCCCTCCCATCTTAAAACCCCTGGCAAGGTCCTTCCTGTGCCCAGTGTGAGGCTAGCCTGTGCGGCACCCACCCTCACTGAGGTTTCCCAGGGAAAACCCAACTAGGCAAGTCTTTCAGTGCCTCCTGGCTCAGGGAGTCCTCTGTTCCACCTCCCACAACCCTAGTCCTTCAGCAAAAGAAAGCCCTTCCCCCAAGAGTCGTTCCCATTGGGACCCCCAGTCCCCTGAGCCTGTGGAGGAAGGCACAGCAGGAAAGGAAGAGGAAAAAGGAAGAGAGGGATAAGAAGGTGTGAGTGAGAAGAGGCCACACAGGGAGCACGTTGCACTGTATGGTTTTTTACCAAATCGCTTTGGCAAACATTGAAAGTTTAGATGCAAACATTTGTAGATGTCATCAGCTCATTTAAAATGGCCCAGTGGATCACTCAGTGTATTAGTTTTAATTAAAATGTGAGAGCCCAGATGGCTTGATCATGTTAGAAGTGTGTTTGTTTCGCTCCTAACAATCCCCGTGTAAATGGCCCAGCACTGGTGTGGTGCTCCATGGGGATGGGGGCCCAGGTTCCAGGAAAGCTGTTTAGGAATCCAAGGTCCAGCCAGCAGGAAGAGGGAAGAAGAAGGGAAGTTGTGTTCATTGCTCTCATCCCATTGGTCAGAACTGAGTCATGCGGCCAGGTTCAGCTCTAAGGTAGGCTGGGAAATGTAGTCTTTTCATCCACACAGTCCAGTGCACAGCTAAAGCAGGGTAAGGGGTATGGGTATGAGGAGAAGGCTCTACCACACCTACGTGAGCTCACTTTTCCTAAACTCAGGAGGCTTTCAAAGCCCTTTTCCATTTCACTGCCTGCCCAGCCTCCTCAGACCAGGGGACCAGAGCATATAAAGCTTCTGTCCCTGGATGTGAGGCAGGCACTGTCACAGTGGGATATGCCCCAGCGGCAGGGCAGGCTGCAGGGGGCCCATGCAGGAAGGTGGCAGGGAGGGCGAGGCCACATCAGGGCAGGGGTCTGCATTGCATTCCTCACCCTCCATCCCACTGCCCACTCTTCTTCTCTCCTCTCTATGCCTGGTGATGCCCTGAGCTGGGCTCCGGGGAGTGAGATTTAGGGAGATGATTTCTATCATGCAGACATGAGTTTGGGGTCTGGGGAGGGCAGGGAGACAGGGTGGAAGGCTCGCAGTGGGGGAAAATGGGCCCATCTTGAGGGGAGGGGTCACCAGAGGTAACACACCCAGAGAACGCCTGCCAGTCTAAGCCATCCTGCTAAATCAGGTGGCCCAGATAGGAAGGAAGTGGCTAGATCTGTGCCTCTACTGGGCCTCAACCCACAGTAAGCTGCCCAAGGTAGGCTGGGCCAGGGAAGGTCATTGCAGACTTCAACCTGACCCAGAACAAGAAACTATGACCCATCACGTGCCCATAGCAGCAGAGGCTCTGAACCTTGTCCCGCAGACACCTCCCAAGACTCCCTGGGAAATACCAGAGCCACCTCTAGTGACAGCTAACACCCAGTGAGAGCGCACCATACTCTAGGATCATTGCTTCAGCTACCTTCACATGGGCCCTTGGAGCCAGATCCTGGGTTTCCCAGAGAGGGGGTGCTCCCATGCATGCACTTACTTTCCATGCTTTGGTGGAATCGTGGAATCGGTGGGTGTGCGCCTGTCAGTTACCTCCAGTCCCCACCTCAGAGACAGTCCCTTAGTATTTGAAATATCCTAGTCAGGCATCCGCTCTCCAGTAGGGTCACATTAGCATTTTAAATATGTATCGTTATGAAAACCTACACCACAGAGTTGGTTCATTAACAAAAGGATGCTAGAAATTATTGTCATAGGAGAAGTGGGAGGCGATGGAGGTAAATGATTGCTAGGAAGATTCCTGGGAGCTCAGCGGTTTTGTACCCACTGGGAAAAGAGCCCCCAGGCAGAGGCTGTGCTCTGGGGTCCCTGGGGTCCTGGGTCCCCCCACTCCCTGGACAGACAAGTCTTTTGCACCTTTTGCACCCGCCTGCTAGTAAATAGTGGGTTGGCCAAAAAAAGTACATTTGGGTTTTTCGTACCATCTTACCTTCCAAAAAGAAAAAATTAGAACCCAGCTGGAGTTCCGAAGTGTGGTCCCAGACCAGCAGCATCAGGATGGCCTGGGAACTTGTTAGAAATGCACATGCTTAGGCCCCAGCCCAAACCTCGCGAATCAGAAGCTCAAGAGGCAAGGCTGGCAATCTGGCTTTTAACAAGCCCCCGGGGCGATTTTGACAGAACACAGTTCTGAGAACTACTAGTCTAGGCCCATGGTTTCAAACATTGTTAAACCTTTAGAAAAACCCTTTAGAGACCCCCAAGAGATGAAACAGGCAAGAATGGAAATGCTGGGAGAGATTACATGGGGTAGGGTGAGGGCTCATTCTGTTGAACTCGTGGCTTCCCAGAAAGACTCCTGGAAATATTCCGGTTTAATCATTCCACCCAAGGTTCTCACTCTGCACATTCTTTCTCTTGGGGAAACTAGGCAGACAACACCCAAAGCAAGAGAAAGGGTGTCACAGGAGGATGAAGAAACCTAAAATGAAACAAAAAAGAAACAGACAAAGCAACAGGTCCACACAAGGGAGGCAAAGACAAGTCAGGAAGCGTGTTTAATTAGCGTGACATGGACGACATACAACGGGAGCACGAGAGGAAGCCTGGGCATGCTACGTGGCCCCTGTCCACCCGGGGCCCCGCCCCCACCCTCACCATCAGGACAAGGGCCTGCCCCTCCCCCAGAGACACACATCCGCAGATTCAGACAGGACAATGCCCCAAAAGAGGCTCGGAGGGATTGGGAAGGCAAACAAAGAAAATCATCACCCAGGAAATATGACCTCTTTTTTTTTTTTTGTAAGAGTTGCCCAAATTCTTTTCCAAAGTTGTAGGCTCTGGGTGGGGTCACCATGACAATTCAGACCTCCACTGGCCTTTCACCTCGGCCAAGGGCTCTGATGATTCCTCTCAAGGCCGCTCCCCACAGCGGCCCTGTGTCATGGGCGGAGCAGAGACTCACTCCCATCTGACGGATGGAGAAACTGAGTCCCAGTGAGCAGAAGTGCCTTGCCCAGGGTCCCAGAGAAAGCTGGGCAAGACTGGGAGCCATACTGGGAGCCTGTGGCCCTCCCTGGGGCCATGGGTCACGGCAGAGACACAGGGGAAACAGAAATGTACAGCCTGGGCGGGGGCGGTAGGGGTGGAGGTGGAAGGGATTCTGCATTTCTCCCAATCACGGGCAGCAGACAAAGTCTGAAATGCCTAGATGCCAAGACAGAATATGGGACCAGCTGTTTATTCAACAAAAGCCTTTTATTCATTCAAAAATCAACCATTGGGTTTATTCCGCAGATATTAAAAAAGGGGCGGTGGGGCAAGGCTTGCCATCATAGTGCCCTTAAGCTGATTCACTTGCTATCCCTGGGGTAGACCTCGAAGAGGGGCGTCTGGGAGACATGCTGCCAATAAGGTGGGGCTGGAAGCCCAGGGCCTGGGTGAGAGCATTGTCCCCTCCTCGCGTCCCCATCTGCAACCTTCCTCTCAAATCGCCTATTTGGCAGGTCCGGTCCCCCAGATGTCTTTGCTGCTCATCGCCACCAGGGGGAGCTCCCGTGTTCCCCTCAATCCCTTAGAAGCGGAAACCACTGGGAAGTGGGTAGCTTTCCACTAGGTGAGCAGTGGGGCTTTCTCCAGGGAGAGGCTGTCTCTTTCCAGGGGGCCCAGGAACCCCACTGCCCACCCCCTAGAGAAGAGACAGCGTCCCCGAAAGCTCAGGTGCATCTGTCATCTAGGAAGTGGCTGTCAAAATGAAAAGCGTTTCAGGGGAAGAGAAGGTCGTGCGTCCGTCTTGATGGTACCCTATTAAACGCTGCCTGGTTAAATGCTAGAAACTCATGACGTTCTCCTAAGTACCATCAACACAGTGGGGAGCGGACGCTGAGAGGAAGAGGCCAGGGCTGCTGCAGATGGGCTGCCCGAGGCTGGTCCCTGCTCCTGGGCCGGCGAGTGAGGGCTAAGAGCCTGGCTTCTGGCTGGTCTGGAAGCCCCAGAGAGCAGCAGCTGATGGGACTGGGCCTCGGGTGGGAAATGGTGCTGGGAAGAGAGGCCCACGGGTTGCTCAGGCTTCCAAGGGTGCTGCAGCTAGAGGCCTGGTGAGAGGAGGGGACAGAACTGTCCCTTGGGCAAAAATGGCCAGTGTCCAGCACCCCGCCAGGAAGAAGGGTGGCCCTTCCGGCAGCTCTGGACTGTCTCTGGGCAAGGACCAAGGTAAGTCTGGGGCACGGGGGCACGGTATCACCTGCTAAGGCCAAAAGCCACACCTGTGGCTCCAAACCAAAAGGCCAAAAGGTGAGGAAGTGGGAAGAAAGCCTTGCACACACCTCCCTGGACATCTGGGAATCAAGGCCTCAGCTGGCCGGACCCACATGCATAACCCTGGACAATTCTTAGCCACAAGCCCTTTCCCGTGATGCTCCAGGACAGGCTGCACAATAGCTCCTGCCCACTGGACCAGAGAGGTAAATCGAGGCTCAGGAGGAGGCCAGAGAAGTCATTTGACCTGGGGAAAGGCCCTGCTCTCCCCATCTCCAGCCCCAAGCCACCAAGTTCACCTGCCACCTATGATCCTAGGTCATGGCCAGGCTGAGGAACTGCAGGATTTAGTGGTGAATACTGGGCCTCCTAGGCCAGTGGCCTGAGCAGGAAGGTGACCACACGGGCTTCAAAGAGCCCAAGCTTCAAAGTCACCCGTGAAAATGGAACTACTGCTCCTGTCCCCGCAGGATCTGGGGGGCTTCCAGCGGAGGCAAAGGGCAGCCAGTGGGCTGGCAGATGCAAGGAGGGAGAGGCGGGGGCAGGCCAGAGAGCGGTCCAGCCTGCAGGAGCGGACACACTGGGCCCATGCTGGCAGAGCTGCTCTCTGGCGGAGGGTCTGCTGGCTGAGGGTTAATGAGCAGGAGAAGTTCTGGCCTCCTGGGAAAGTGCAAAGTGGATGCCAAGGGCAATTCAAAGCGGGGGGCTGAGGGTCAGCTCCTCCCCTCCTGCAGCCAGGATAAGCCGGGAGGTGACAGGCTGCTGACTTTGCCACGAAGCAGCAGGGATTCTAGACTCCAGCCTGGCCCTAAATAGTGTGGGAGGCTGCTTCTCACCCCAGAAGCCTTCTCTGGGTGAGGACTAGTTCTGGGCCCAGAAGACAGCTCAAGAGTCCAGGAGGGACCAGGAAGCTCTGCGGGGAGGGACAGGGTGTGTCATCTGAACCCACACACCACGACCAGGGGCTGCCGTGCCCCTGAAGACTTGTGCCAAGAGACAAATAGTGACTCAGACAGTCCCCGTGTCTGCTGGGGTCTGGAAACTTAGTCACAGACCACAGAATCACCAACTACAGGAAATCCAAGCTTAGAATTAGCATCAGCACGGAGGAAACCCTTCAGATCCCCCAGCCCAGGCCTCCCGTCTCTGCAGCGGCGGGAGCTGGGGCCCAGAGAAGGCAGGGGGTACCCACAGTCACAGAGCAAGGGCCAGCCTCAGGATCCTGTCTTCTGGTCCAAGGTCATCTGACTTTCCTGGTGACAGTTTCTGGGCTGCCCTGTCTCAATGGCGGGCGAGCCAGAAGCTTCCTATTAGCACAGGTGGGCCACCACCACAGAAGCTACCTGAATGGGATTGTCTGAGGCCCTTCTCTCCACCCCACCTCCCGGCTTTTGAGCTAAAAGAGGGGAGGATACTGTGGTCCACTGGACGAGGCAGGCAGGAAGGCAGGAAAGCAGAGTGGGTGGCTATTCTCAAACCCCACCAAGGAGAGAGAGGCAGCCTTTACACCTGCTCACTCCCTCTTCCTTCTCTCCTTATGTTCTTGGTCCACACCCCCATTCCTGGCTCCCGGTCTCAGCACAAGCCCCACCATTCTCCATGCCGCTGCAAACACCAAAGCGAGAACTGAGGAAACGAAAGATGTCCTGTTTGTCCTCAGAAAAGATGTTATGGACCAGAGGAGGATACAGGACAGAGAGATGTGTGAACCGGAAGCAAAGAAAAGAGATCCAAGGAGGAGGCATTCGGGCTGGAGGCAACAGTGCATTAGCCAGTTAAGAAGCTCACCTTTCCCCTCTCCAAACATCGAGCACAGTATCTAAAAAAAAAAAAAAAAAAAAAGATTTTTGGCTTCTCGGCCGCTGCAGGCCACCATCCTCCCAAGCGCGTGGGCAGGTGGGCAAGGGCGTGCACATGTAAACGGTGGGCCCCGCATCCCCGGGAGCGTTGGACACACGAGGCAGCAGCAACAGTTAACAACCAATAAATAAAAGATATCAATTATATATGTATAAAAACAACCGCACTTTCCCCACAAAAAGCACAATACTGTTATCACAAAAAACCATCATCGTAATTAATCATCTTGGCCACGCAGGTGGTTTTGCTGCTCGAGGATGGGGTGCCAAATCATGACAGGCAGACAGGCCCCCCACGCCCCGAGCCCCCGCGGCCAAGGCCGTGACACCCGTGGCCTCTCCGGCTGCGAAGGTCAAGGCGGGAGGCAGAGTTCTCTGACGTCCCCAAGGCCTTCTCCCCATCCATCAGTCTGAATCTTCTAGGACAGAAGGTAGTTTTTTTTTTTTTCCTCAATGTCTGTTTGAAAAAGAAAAAAAAAAAAAGGACACACGCAGGAGAGCAGGAGGGACCAAGGGGCTGCCTGCGAAGCAGCCGAGTCCTTGGTTTTGCAGAGGGCTGGAGCCTTTTCCCATCAGTGTTGTCGCTTTCTGGACAAGCAGAGGTTGTTTGCAATTGGAGCCGGTGGCTTCAGGCAGCAGGTGGGTGCGGGGCAGGTGGAGGAGAGCCGGACCTCACGGTTCCAGGGCAGCCCGGCTGGGCGTGGATGCGGAGAAAGGCTGGGTGGACACAGGAGGGTGGTGGTGTCAGGGTGGAGGTGGCCTCATGGTACGGGAGGAGGTGAGTGGTTCCCAGGCATCTGGAAGACACAGGGAGGCAGGGTGGGTTCAGAGGTGGCTGCCAGGGACATAGAGTTGGCGGAAGTCAACTAGAGGCCAAGGTGTCGTCATACGCCAAAGTCCTAAAAAAGTGCACGCCCTCCAATCCACACATTTGGTACCTAGTATTTATCCTTAAGAAACAAATGTTTATGGGGGGTGGGGGAGGGATGGAACGGCAGTTTGGGGTTCATAGATGCAAATTATTACATATAGAATGGGCAACCAACAAGGTCCTACTGTAGAGCACAGGGAACTACAGTCAACATCCTGGGATACACCATAATGAAAAAGAATATGAAAAATAATGTATATAAAAAGAAATACGTATAACTGAATCACTCTGCTGTACAGCAGACATTCACACAATATTGTAAATCAACTATACTTCGATAAAAAATAAGTTTAAAAAAAGAAATACATGTTTATGACAGTATCATCTGTAATAGCAAAATCAAAAGGGAGGGAGCAAAGTCACTGCCCACTCTCAGGGAACAGGCTGGATAAACAAGGACAGACCATAGGATAAAAGAGTTTGCAACCATTAAGAACAATGTGTGCAATCGCCAATGAGCACATGAGAAGATGCCCAACAGAATTAGCCATCAAGGAAACGCAAATCAAAACCACAATGAGGACTTCCTAGGCGGCGCAGTGGTTAAGAATCCGCCTGCCAATGCAGGGGACACGGGTTCGAGCCCTGCTCCAGGAAGATTCCACATGCCGCGGAGCAACGAAGCCCATGCGCCACAACTACTGAGCCTGTGCTCTAGAGCCTGTGAGCCACAACTCTTGAGCCCATGTGCCGCAACTGTTGGAGCCCACGTGCCTAGAGCCTGTGCTCCGCAACAAGAGAAGCCACTACAGTGAGGAGCCCACGCACCACAATGAAGAGTAGCCCCTGCTCATGTCAACTGGAGAAAGCCCATGTGCAGCAACGAAGACCCAACGCAGCCAATAAATTAAATTAATTAATTAATTAAATTTAAAAAAAACACAACGAGACACCACTTTGCACCCACTAGGATAAAACCTGAAACTAACAAGTGTTGGTGAGGGTGTGAAGAAATTGGAACCCTTGACCATTGCTGGTAGGAATATAAAATGACACAGATACTGTGGGAAAGTTTGGCAGTTCCTCAAAAAATTAAACATAGTTACTATATGACCTAGCAATTCTGCTCCAGGGATGTACCCTAACAAATGGAAAATAGGTACTCAAATCCATGCACACCAATGTTCATAGCACCATTATTCACAATTGCCAAAAGGTGGAAATGACCCAGATGTCCGTCAATGGTTGAATGGATAAACAAATGTGATCTCTACAGGCAATGAACTACTATCCCGCCATGCAAAGGAATGAAGTATTGATACGTGCCCCCACATGGATGAAACTTGACAACATGATGCTAAGTGAAAGACATAAAAGATCGCATAGTAAATGATTCCATTTATATGAAACATTCAGAACAGAAACAGAAAGCAAAGTATGGTTGCCAGAGGCTCAGTAAGGGGTGGGGGGGCGGGGGAGAAACTGCTTAACGGACATGGAGTTTCATCTTGGGGTGAGGCAAAGGTTCTAGAATGTACCAACTGCCACTAAATTGTTCACTTTAAGATAGTTAATTTTATGTTACATGCATTTCACCTCAATACACTTTTTTAAAAAAGCAGCAGCCTAGGGGACAGTCATGTCCGTTACTGTCTGTGTCATCCAAAGATCCTTCCCGTAACCTGCACCGTCCCCGTGTTTAAATTGCAGGTCCCTGCTCCCCACTGGACAGGTGTGGGTGTCTGATCCAAAGGGGTCATTTTTGTGATTTGGGGAGATGACTTAAAAACATTATCTGGTAGTGGGAAGCTGCTGTATAACAAAGAGAGATCAACTCGATGATGGGTGATGCCTTAGAGGGCCGGGACGGGGAGGGTGGGGGGGAGTCGCAGGAGGGAGGGGATATGGGGATATGTGTATAAATACAGCTGATTCACTTTGGTGTACCTCATAAGCTGGTACAAGCAATTATATTCCAATAAAGAGCTTAAAAAAAAAGAAAAGAAAAAAATATATATATTATCTGGGGCAATTCGAAGCTATGGGGAGGTGGCCCTGGGGGGAGGAGGAAGGCCCCACAGGACCAGAATTGGGGTGGCCATTGTGGTGCAGGTGCCAAGGGGGAGAGAGGATGGAGCAGCCGCCCAAAGGAGGCCAGAGCACCCAGGGGAGAGGCCTGGGTCCTCTCAGCCTTCCAGGTCCCCTGCCAGCCCGTGGAGGCTCAGCAGGTCTCCAATCACATGCTTTGCCTTCCGTGGTGATCTGTGAACACATATGTCTTGCATTATTGTATCTGCTAGTTAAGGGAATTCCCTGGGGTCCAGTGGTTAGGACTCCATGCTCTCACTGCCAAGGTCTGGGGTTCGATCCACGGTCGGGGAACTAAAATCCCAAAAGCCATGCAGCATGGCCCAAAAAGAAAAAAGAAAACAATTTTAAAAAACTGCAAACATAGTGAAACTCATCAAATGGCATTAAATCCCTAAATTCAAAATTACACATATATTTTTAAAAAACTTCACTGGTCACCTCTAAGGATGTTAGAAATCCAACTTGTTTTGAGAACTGACAATGTCAAGCGCCCATCTTGCCTCCCCTGTGAAAACTAAGCCTCAGGGGAACCCACAAGTGGATGAGGGGAAGTTTCTCTTTGTGAAGCATATATATGGAATCTAAAAAAATGGCGCTGATGAACCCAGTGACAGGGCAAGAATAAAGATGCAGATATAGGACTTCCTAGGTGGCACAGTGGTAAAGAATCTGCCTGCCAATACAGGGGACAGGGGTTCGAGCCCTGCCCTGGGAAGATTCCACATGCCACGGAGCAACTAAGCCTGAGCGCCACAACTATTGAGCCTGTGCTCTAGAGCCCATGAGCCACAACCATTGAGCCCATGTGCCACAACTATTGAAGCCCACACGCCTAGGGCCGGTGCTCCGAAACAAGAGAAGCCACTACAATGAGGAGCCTGCACACCGCAATGAAGAGTAGCCCCCGCTAGCAGCAACTAGAAAAAGCCCGTGTGCAACAACGAAGACCCAACGCGATCAATAAATAAATAAAATAAATAAATAAATTTATAAAAAAAAAGATGCAGATATAGAGAACGGACTTGAGGACAAGGGGGTGTGGGGAGCGAGGGGGAAGCTGGGATGAAGCGAGAGAGTAGTATTGACATATATATACTGCCAAATGTAAAACAGATAGCTAGTGAGAAGCTGCCGCATAACACAGGGAGATCAACTCGAGGATGGGTGATGACTTAGAGGGGTCAGATAGGGAGGGGGGGAAGGAGTCGCACGGAGGAAGAAGGGAGGGGATCTGGGGATGTATGTATAAATACAGCTGACTTACTTTGTTGCACAGCAGAAACTGGCACAACAGGGTAATTATCTTTCCATAATAAAGCAATTATACTCCAATAAAGAGCTTAAAAAAAGAAACACTTTAAAAAAACTAATCCAGCCAACAACGAAGAGGAAAGACAGCTTTAGGACGTCACGATTTTGCACCATGTAATGAATGAATGGCCTGAGGTGGCGATTAACAGCAGCTGCCGATGTCACCAAGGCCATGTGCACCTGCTGGACACACACAACCCCACTCATGAGGTGTTCTCGCCCAAAGCAGACCAAACCCAATGCCAAGCCAGCCTGCACATCAACCGCCATTCCCAGGAAGAACAGGAAACAGAAGAGCTTGCTAACAGCATGCCGGGGCACCGTCAGCAAACCCCAGACTGCAAGGAACTCTACAGAATGCACTTCTCAACAAATAGCAAGAAGGAAAAGGGAAGGGGGAACATTTAGAGATTCAAATAAACTTGAGACCTATCAACCAATTGCCATCTGTGACCTTTATTCTGATTCTGATTTCAATAAACAAAGTGAAAAAAACTGTGAGACAACAGAAATTGGAATGGAAGCACCGATGCGAGCATATTAGGGAATTACTGATTCTCTTGGTGTTATGGAGTTTTTAAAGAATCGTTATCTTTTTTTATGACTATTTTTTAAGCTCTTTATTGGAATATAACTGCTTTACACTCTTGTACCAGTTTTTGAGGTACACCAAAGTGAATCAGCTATATTTATACATATATCCCCATATCCCCTCCCTCCCATGAAGAATCGTTATCTTTTAGAAATACATTTTGAAATATTTATGTATGGAATGATATGACATCTTGAATTTACTTCAAAACAAGCCAGTGTGTGGAGTGTGTGTGGGAGGGTATAGATGGTACAAGATTGCTGTGAATCGGTGCTTCTGAAGCTGGGAGCTGGGCACACAGCGCTACATATTCTCTCTACTACTGCATGAGAATGTTTCCATAATAACAATTGTTTTAATTCACTCACAAATTTCCAACAACCTAAGTGTCCCACACCACAAGACTGGCTAAAGTATGGTCGAGCCATAAATGGAATACTACGCAGCTATGAAAAATGATGGTCTCAAGCAACATTTAGTGATGCAGAAAACATGCATGATCTCAGTTCCTGAATAATTCAGTGAATTACACAATAGTAACTTATCTAAGAATTAGGATACTTTGGGAATCTGAGAAAGCAAATAAATCACAAAAACGATGGAACACAAATTGGATGGAATTACTCTCAGGCAGGCTCTAGGAAAGCCTGAGAAAAAAGGGGAGGGCTATTTTCAGGAAGAGCTATAGACAAGTGGATCTTGTCACCCTGACAAGCTCGTCATGGAGATCAAGTTCCATCGTCTTGGCTGACATGATGCTGGTGAGGGTAAGACAGATGTCCACATAAATCGTGTTAATGAAAGCCAGCGTAGACACAATAGGATGTGAAGCCAAGTTGGGTAAAACATATTAAAACTCTCTTTTCTTAGTGTTAAGTCTCCAAAAGAAAAAAAGAAATGTTTCCTACAAGTTGTTCCTTCAAACAAACAAACAAACAAACAAAAACCAGCCAACAGCATGTGGTTATGAACTAGTTGTTGAGGAAACAGATATACATATATATTCACAGAAAACTGTCAGACAAAAATAAATAGGATAATTCAAAAAAAAAAAATCACACACTTTAAAGAAATTAATTACACCCTACAACTTTTCCTCTGGAGGATACAGCCAGAATCTATGCTTGCACCATTTTTCCACGGCCTGGAGGAAATAAAGCAGCTGTTATATGACAGCTGCCAATGAGGCCACTGGCGTTAATTCACAAAAGGGGACTCTGAAAAATCAGACAATGCATCAGTACGCACCGTGGGACCCAGAGCTGCATACTGAACGTTTCTAAGATTATAGAAATAACTGTCACAATTCCTTTACAAATTGGTTTGATTATATGTTCCTCTGCGACCTAGTTACTGAGTATCAAGTTTTTGTAAGTGTTCAATTCTTTCTGAATCATTCTGGACACAAAATGTTCACAGTGGTTATTTCTGGGTTATATATGAAGGGTTTTTTAAGTAAACTTTTTTATGGAGGTTTTCTTTTTAAACATTTTCTAACATCTCATCAATGAAAAAGGATTTCTTGTGCAAAATAATAAGAATATTAGAAGATTCAAAACAGGCTTCTTAAATAAAATACCAGCAAATCAATTCTGATGGTACATAAAAGCACATCATGGGTGGCTTAGCATTCAAAAATCAATCAGGGCTTCCTAGGTGGCGCAGTGGTTGAGAATCTGCCTGCCAATGCAGGGAACATGGGTTCAATCCCTGCTCCAGGAAGATCCCACATGCCGCGGAGCAACTAAGCCCGTGTGCCGCAACTATTCAGCCTGTGCTTTAGAGTCCATGAGCCACAACTTTGAGCCCATGTGCTGCAACTATTGAAGCCCACGTGCCTAGAGTCCGAGCTCCGCAACAAGAGCAGCCACGGCAATGAGAAGCCCATGCACCACAACGAAGAGTAGCCCCCACTCACCGCAACTATAAAGAAAGCCTGGGCACAGCAAAAAAGACCCCACATAGCCAATAAAATAATAAATAAATAAATAAATCTTTAAAAAAGTCAATCAGTGTAAGTCAGAATGGCTATCACCAAAAACCCCACAAATAATAAATGCTGGAGAGGGTGTGAAGAGAAGAGACCCTCCTGCACTGTGGGTGGGAATGTAAATTGGTACAGCCACTGTGGAGAACAGTATGGAGGTTCCCTAAAAATGTAAAATTAGAGCTACCATATGACCCAGCAACCCTACTCCTGGGCACACATCCAGAGAAAAACATGGTTGGAAAGGATGCATGCACCCCAATGTTCATTGAAGCACGGTTTACAATAGCCAGGACATGGAAGCAACCTAAATGCCCATCAACAAATGAGTGGAGGCCTCTGGGCTTCTCTGGGGCCAGCAGCCGCCCGACCACGGGCCCAGGGCCGTGGGCTCAGCCGACTACCATGGGCTCTGTGTCAAACCAGCAGTGTGCAGGTGGCTGCACCAAGGCGCCGGAGGAGGCGCAGGAGGACATGACCTGGGCGGCTGAGGAGCCGCAGCTGCTGCACGGTGCCGGCATCCGTACGTGGTTCCACGTGCGCATGGGATTCGGCTTCCTGTCCATGAGCACCCGCACCGGCGTCGCACTAGATCTCCCGGTGGATTTCTTCGTGCACCAGAGTAAGCTGCACATGGAGGGCTTCTGGAGCCTGAAGGCGGGTGAGGCTGTGGAGTTCCCCTTTAAGAAGTCTGCCAAGGGCCTGGAATCTATCCGAGTCACTGGCCCTGGCGGGGAGGTCTGTATTGGGAGTGAGAGGCAGCCCAAAGGGAAGAAAATGCAGAAACGCAGATCAAAGGGAGACAAGTGCTACAACTGCGGAGGTCCAGAGCAACATGCCAAGGAATGCAAACGGCCACCCCAGCCCAAGAAGTGCCCCTTCTGCCAGAGCTTCAACCACACGGTAGCCTCGTGTCCACCGAAGGCCCAGCAAGCTCCCAGCAACCAGGGAAAGCTGGCCTACTTTCAGGAGGAGGAGGAGGAAGAGATCCACAGTCCTGCCGTGCTCCCAGAGACCCAGAATTGAGCCGCAGTGGGTGGGGGCTGGCCTTTTGTGATTGGAAAGTTTTGAGGAACGGGCATCCATCTGCAGAGTGGAGAAAGTGGGGGCAGGGTGGGTGGGGGCCAGCTGGCAGTGCCATATATCTCAGGCCGGGGTCCACAACATCACCCCTCTTCCCTCTTGGTGGGGGGAAGGGGTGAGGCTAACGAACTCCAATCGTGCTCTATCCAAGTGCGCGTGAGGGCTCTGGGGGGCAACCCTCCCTGCCTACTTCATCTGAGTCTTCACCCTTAGAATCTCCAGCTTTTAAAAGTGGCCTGGGTAGGGAAGTTGTTTCACTCTCAAAGAAGGATATGGAATCACATTTCCCATGCCAGAATGAAAAGATGAAGCATGAAACCAGATTGATGGACCCAACCCACAAGCCACTACATGCGGTGGGAGGAAATATCTCAGGGGTAAGGCAGGGTGTTCCACATCTTGTCTCCTCATAACCCCCTCTTGGGATAGAGTGCTGAGGACTGTCCCAAGCAGTGGGTTGTGATGCCAGGCAAAGGGGGTGGTTCAGGGAACGGCGGCAGACCTGCAGCTTCTGAGCTCACTGCCACCCCACTCTGGGCCAACACAATTTTATTTATTTCCTCCCTTGGATGACTGTACCTTGGGTCCCACTTTCTCCAGGAGGCCAACTGCACTAGCTGTGTGCGAATGACGTATCTTGTGCATTTTAACTTTTTTTTTTCATAATATAAATCTTCTGGTTTTGTATTTTTGTGTATTTTAATCTAAGGCCCTCATTCCTGCGCTGTGTTCTCAGGTACGTGAGCAATCTCAGGGATAAGTCGGCAGCAGCTCCGGGGATCTGCACAGCAGGAATACTTTTTGTTACTGTATCACCAGAGAGGACAACTATTTAGAGTCTATAGCCTATGGAACTACCTCATTTTTGCCAATGAGAGCTGGCTTTTCCGCCATAGTGTCCTCTTGAAACCCCTCCATCTTCAATGTTTCATGGAAGACTAGGTTTCAACGGGGTTGCCCCATAACTTGGTCTCCTTCTACTGAAAGATTGGAAATTGGTCTGCACAGGAAAAGGTGGTGCAGAGAGGTTAGGAGAGGCCGGGCCAAGTAAAAGGTACAGAGAAGGGAAGTCAAGATTAGGCAAAGGTCATCTGTATGTGTGATAAAGGATTCCTGTTTCAGACCTCTAATCACAGGGCACAGAACTCGTTTTACATACCAGATTCATCTTTCACTGGATTGGGTTAGGCCTACCATGCACAACAGGGTGTACTGTATGTGTGTTTGTAAAAAATGTGAGTCGGTAAGGATAGGTTTTAAGAACGATGCCTCTGTACCCATCTTGAGCTGCCCAGGGATGGAAATATGAAGCAAGGACAAGATCCTTAACCTTTAACAATTCTGGGCTTTTCCTCCTTGGCTTCCAGAGAGACCATCAGCGATGGCTTCTTTGTGGTTCCCAGAGCCAGTGTCCGTCCTGCCCCGCTGCAGCGGTGATTAGTGTCATGGTAACTAATGGAGAAAAGGGGGGTTCATTTATGTGCTGTGAGATCACTGCAAACCTACCTCACTGTGTTGTAACGGGGCAAATGCAACAGAACGCATAGGGTGATATATGTCTGATCCTGGGTTCTTGTCTCCCCGAGTTGCTGCCCCCCTCTAGTAATTGTATTTGTTCGGGCTTCGTAGGACTTCACGAGCAGCTGATTTGGTGATTGCTAGGTGGCCTAGTTTGTGTAAATATAATGTGTCGGTCTTCTCCATGTTCTTTTGGGGTTTTATTGTTTACAAACTTCTTTTTATATTGAGAAAAATAGCCAAAGCATCTTTGGCAAAAGGTTCTGCACCAGGCAAAAAGATCTGAAACATAAGCTTGGGAGCCCCTCGTCTTGAAGTGGGGGGTCTTGAACCACCCTCTTTTTTGTGTTCCCTTTCCCCTATTTCCTATTTCGAACAAGATCTTCTGTCCTAAAAACTGGACTCCTACCCCCTCCTCTTTCCCCCTCCGTCCCTGCCCCCAAATAGCCCATTTACCTATACATTTAATTTGTGGGGTGTCTGCGATTAAATGAGTTCTGCAAAAGTCCTGAAGAAGCTAAGAACTCTCCATCCCTCGTTCCCAATCTCCTGAGTCATGACCATTCCTTGATGTGATTCATGCCAAACAGACTGCTGTCTTTGGATGGATTAAAACCTATTTTAATCTCTAATCCTATGGTAGAGAGAAACAATGGGGGGCCTTCCATGTAGACAGTGGGGATGGGAGACCATGAAAGGAAGGATGAATGTACATCCAAGTCACTCGGGAACTTTTATGCAGGTGCAAGAAACATGTCAAAGTGGCCACAAGATTGTTTAACAGGAGATGCACGAATGTAACTCCATGTTTACTGCTAGAAACCAAAGCTTTGTGTGAAATCTTGAATTTGTGGGGAGGGAGGGAGGGTAGAAAAGCATGTACCTGTCTGTTCTTTCCCTTACCCATTCCCCTCATTCCTGATCTGCAGGAGACTGAGCACCCTTGGGCTTTGGCGACTCCATCTGGGCAGTGCTTATTTGATGGTTGATTTTGTTGTGCCAGGTACGTCCTTTCCCATTCGCTATCATTTTATAACACACATGCTGACCCTTTTCCCTTCCCTTTCTTTTCCCTGGGAAAATACAATGAATAAAGACCTATTGGTACTGAAAAAAAAAATGAATGGATAAAGAAGATGTGGTACATATGTATACAATGAAATATTACTCAGCCATTAAAAAGAATGAAATAATGCCACCTGCAGAAACATGGATGGACCTAGAGACTGTCATGCTGAGTGAAGTAAGACAGACAGAGAAAGACAAATATCGTATTATATCGCTTACATGCAGAATCTGAAAAAAAATGACACAAATGAACTTATTTACAAAACAGAAACAGACTCACAGACTTAGAGAATGAAGTTATGGTTAAGGGGGTTAGGGATAGTTAGGGAGTTTGGGATTGACATGTACACACTGTTATATTTAAAATGGCTAACCAACAAGGACCTACAGTATAGCACAGGGAACTCTGCTCAATATTATGTAATAACCTAAATGGGAAAATAATTTGAAAAAGAACAGAAAAAAAAAAAAAGACCGTGTATTTAAGTGGGCAGGAATCCATAAAATGTATTGACACACGCACACAAAATTAATTGGTGTAATTCATCACATTAACAACAAAAAAGAGAGGCAAGTCATATCAGCATCTTGATAAATGCAGAAACTTTTGATAAAGTTCAATACCACTCATGGTTTTAAAAAAACAACTCCTAACAAACTAGAAAAGAAGGAAACTTCCTGAATCTGATAAAATCTATCTACAAAGGACCTATAACAAGCATTGAAACTAATGGCAAGTTACTGAAAGCTTTCCCCCAAGATCAAGAGTGCAATAAGAATGTTCACCTTCATTACTCCTATGTGACTGGAGGTCCCAACCAGGGCAAGGAAGCAGGAAAAAGTAACAAAAGGCAGAGGAATAGGAAAGGAAGAAACAGAATGTAGACAATCCAAAAGAACCTAAGGCAGACTCTTAGATTTAATAAATGAAGTTAGCAGGACCATGGATATCTGATCAATAAACAAAAACCAACTCAATTTCTATAAATCAGAAACAAACAGAAAATATAATTTTAAAATTACTATTTAAAACACCACCAAAAAACATCAAATACCTAGGAATAGATCTACTAAAAGATGTGAAAGATGTTTTAGCTAAAAACAGCAAAATGTTATAGAGAAAAAATTTGAAGACCTAAATAAACAGAGAGATATACCATCTTCATGGATTGGAAGACTCAATATTATAAAGATGCCAATTCTCCCCCAAATTGAAAAGCAAATTCAACTCAATCCCAATCAAAATCCCAGTGTGTGTGTGTGTGTGTGTGTGTGTGTAGACATTTATAAGTTGATTCTAAAATTTATATAGAAATGCAAATAGCCTAAAGTAGCCAAGGCATTCTTAAGAAAGAAGTGATGGGATCTTGCTTCTCAAGATCAGGTTATAAAAAGACTGCTTTCATCTCGGGTTCTCTCTCTCCCTTCCTCCCAGAGAGCTTACCTTGGGGGAAGCCAGCTGCCATGTTATTAGGCAGCTCTGTGCAGAGGGCCACATGGCAAGGCTGCCACACCAAATGCGTGAGCTTAGAAGTGGGTCACCCCCAGCCAAGCCTTCAGATGAGACCACAGCCCTGACCAACAGCTGATGATCATCCCAGTTTATCTAAGACAGAGGGGTTTCCCAGGACATGGGACTTTCAGCACTAAATCCAGGACAGTCCTGGGCAAAGTGGGATGGTTTGTCGCCCTCCTGACAGCTTGGCTACATCCTCATGAGAGACCTTGAGCCAAAGACACCCAACAAAGCTGTATCGAAATTCCTGATGTTTGTTCTTTTCAGCTGCTGTCTTGCAGTACCGTGCTATGCAACAACAGATAACTAAGACAGCACTGCACAAGAGGTGATGGTAAAACGTAGGATGAACATATGACAAGATGCCCAACTCCAGTGCTCATCAGAGAGATGCAAATTAAGATTACAACAGGCTATCATGACACACCCACCAAAAAGGCTGAGATTTTAAAAGACAGAGAATATCCACTGTCGGCAAAGATGTGGAGCAAAGGGAGCATCTCAAACACCACGAGTGGGAGTAGGAGATGGTACAACCACGCGGGAAAACTGTTTGGTAGTATCTACTAAAGCTAAATATGCACACATTCTATGTCCCAGCATTCTACTCTTACATCTATATCAACAGAATGCATCTTCCTTCCACCAGGAGACACGGACAAGAGTGTTCATAGCTGGACAGGACCACAGCGGTCAGGTCTCCGCCAGGAACAGAGGCCTCCGTGGGCTATCATCCTACACTTACGCAAATCCAACCGGGTAAAAAAAAGAAACCAGGTTGGAGCTATTGATCAAGAGAGCCAGGAGCTGAGGTCTTCAGCCACCCCAATGGAGAAGAGATGAGAAACTCCTGTTCTCTCAGGTCCCTGGCCCTGGCTGAGAACTGGGATTTTCAACGTGTTTTCAACCCCAGGGAAACGTCTATTCAAGTAGACTCTCAGGCTGAATCTGGGTATATAAAAATGACAAAAATAGAGGAGCCCTAGCTGATTTGAAGGCCCTGCCTCGTAGGCCTCCCCCTACTAGCTATGCTCCGACTGGGCAGACCCCAAGCACCCCCCAGGAAACCCAGGTACTTATCTGCCAACCCAAGGTATCCTGTGGCTGGGTCTGCCCGCTTGCCCCCAGCCCAGGCCCTGAGTCCCCCTCCACTCACCGTGGCTCTGGGCCTTGGACTATACCAGCCCGTCGTAGAGGGACAGCGCCTGCACGATGGACGGGTCTGCCTTGGATCCCTCCTGGAACTCCTGCAGTGTCAGCTTCCCATCAGCGTTCTGCCCACAGAGAGGAGGGTGAAGGTGAGGGGACAACCAGCCTCCTAGGACAGGGGCCTCTGGCCTGGGCCCTGGACACTCCCTCCCCAAGCCCAGCCCAGGGCTGCTTCCAAAAAAGCTTCCAAAGTTAGGTCAGGAGGAAGGCAGTGCAGCTTGTTAGGTGGGAGGAGTCAGACATAGACAGACGTGGCACTTCCTGGCTGGACGACCTTGGGCATGGGACCCACCTCTCTGGGCCCTGTTTCCTCATCTGGGGACTGGAGAGAATTGCACGGCTTCGTCCGGGCACTGGGGTGAGCACTCCTTGACCTCAAGCTGTGTAAAGTGCTCGGCAGACGGGAAGCACCCGATAACCCCATAGTTATCAACCTTACTGCTGTTCCTCCCCACAGAGGGTGTTAATCCCATAGGGCCTGATGCACTGCTCTGGGGTCACCCCTGGAAGGGCATTTAAGCCTTCCCCTGGGAGACTTGCGAGGAAGCTGGATGGAGCCAATGTAACGGGGCTGTAGTGGGTCTCTTGCGGGAAGAAATGGTTTGGGTCAGAATCCCTTCCCTTGGAGCATCTTGCAAGGAAACCCACAAGAGCAAAAGAAAAAAGCCTTGGAGGCCACGGACCCCACAGCCCTGCACCCAGAGACGGAGACTGCAACGAGGGTTCCACCAGCTCTGCAGGCAGACCTGGAGGGTCGTCCACTGTGGGCCCCGCTCGTGCTGCATGGGTGCTTGGGCTCATGGGGTCCTCACAGCCACTCTAAGAAGAAAGGCTGCTCTTATCACCATCTCGCCGGTGGGGACGCTGAGGCTCAGTCACCCACCCGGGGCCCCCGGCTGCTAACTGGGGAAGCCAGATTTACACCCAGTCTGACTCCAGCGTGGGCTTTGCTTCCCAAGATAAGGGAGGCTTGAATCAGGGATGGGGAGCGGCGGTAGGGTTTAACGCCTGGGTGTTGAATAACATTGATCCACCCTGCGAGAAGCCAGTATTCTCTGCTGCACGCTCTGTGGACGCATCTTTTGATTATTACCAGAAGCCCAGCACAGTCTGAGCCTGCATGTCTTTACCACCTCTCTGACATGTGCTGATCTCACTTTTTTTAATTAAGGAAGGAAGGCCTCAGGCTCAAAGTGTTCAGGGCCAGCACCTGTACCCAGAATGTAATAATAAGCTCAGGGTCACTGCCATGGTATTCTTTTATTGAAGGCAAGCAATACTGGGTTTCCTTACCATCCTGGTATCAAATTCCCATTTGAAACAAAGTTATTTCCAGTTAAAAAAAAAAAAAGTTTGGTATAAAGAAGAGTTTCTTAACCTGGGTCTGTGGGCAGAATTCAGCAGGTCTTTGAATTAAAATGGGGGAAAAAAATGAGGACTTTTCGCTAACTTCTAACTGAAATTGAGCTCTTCCTTCCATAATGAATCTAGGTGACGAGCCTGCAGAGAAGCAGCAGTACCTGTGACTTTGTCAACTGTGGAGATCGTGGAATTTTTATAACACGTCACGGATGCTGTAGGCATCACCCATACATATCACTGCTTCGAAATTACGGGGGTGGTTAAACCCACCACTATATCTCATTATCCAATGTGTTCATAAAGAAGCTCATATACCACATCACAAATTCATTTAAAAAAATATTTTGATAGCTGCATTCCAATATAGCTTCCTTCTTAATCCTGTGGATATTATCTGAAGTGCTTAAAATCATTATTCTGAGAAGTCCACACACAAGTTCTCCAAAATGCCAGAATTTCTCATCCATGGCAAAAAAAATTTTAAAGGTTAAGAATCTTAGTTGATCGAACAGTAAGCACTGGACAAATTTACTTAAAACTCTGGATGTTTGAAGGGGACACTGCCACAGAGCAATGGGCATCATACCAGGTATGCCGTCTGCCTCAAGCCAGGTCCCTAGGTGCTCAATGGTACCTATGGAGAGGGGTCTTACCTTGTCCATCATGGCGAAGATCCGGTCCACCCTCTTCTCAGGGGTGTTCTCCTCCTCGGGGAGCTCCACGGTGTTCCCCTGCCAGGGACAAGACCAGGTCGGGGCTGGCTCCTGGCACTCCGGGCTTTAGGTCCTTTGCCCAAAAATATGCCCCCCAGACCTGGGCTGGTTCCGGACGAGGCCTGCCTCTCCCTCCCACTCCCCACAATGTCCCCCACCATCTGTAACTTTGTGCTGGAACATCCCACCCCCCCCAGACCCCCAGGTGCAGTTAGGCAGAGTAACCTCAGGTAGTGACCCCCGCCTGGCCGACCCTTACCCCAGACAGGAGCGGCACCAGGCCCAGTCACTAAATTCGATGCCCCTACTGCTGCTCCCTGCCCCACAGGACCCATGCCTCTCACCACCATCTGGTAAATGGCGTCCACAATATCCAGCATCTCGTTCCTGGTGATGTAGCCGTCGTTATCTAAGTCGTAGAGCTTGAAGGCCCCTGCAATCAACCAGCCAGGGCAGAGTCACCCCTGGCCCGGGGCAGGGCAGGCTGCCCCCCTCCCCTCTGCACCGCAACACGTCGTCAGGCCAACAGTCCCATCACTCATCCAGTCAACGAATATTTACATCATCACAGACAGGACACGCATGCACACACACATGATAGGAAAACACATACCATTTCAACTAGGGTTATAAAAAAACCCTAAATATAAAAAGGAGGGGGCACTGGGTCTGCAAGACCTGAGGCTGGAGCTGGAGCTGAGGGAGGGAGGGGACCCCAGGAGGAGCCCTAAAGCCCCCCTCTCCTTCCCCACGCTCCAGCCTCTGCCTCCTCTCAGCCCACTCCCTTTCCATAATTACGCTGTATCCTGCTAGGGTCAACATAGAAAATAAAATAATATGTCTGGGGAGGAGAGGAGGGGCATCTGTATAAATAAAATCCTCTTTTATTCCTAAAAAGAGAAAGAAAAAGAAACCGCAGTGTTTTCTCGGTGCCGATGCAAAGAGGTGAAGATGTCTCAGTGGGAAGTGAGTTCTGGCCCAGCTGCTTTCATCTTCTCTCCAGATTTCCTCTTGCACCAGCACGGGGGCACAGTCTCCCCTCCGTATGCTTCTCTCGTCCCTCCTCAGGGCCTCGCACATGCTGTTCCCCTGCCTGGAGCCCTCTTCCCTCCTTCCTCCCCCGGCCAGCCTCACCCTTACAGCTCAACTCCTGACTCATAACAGGGTCAGTTCCCCTCCTGTCGGTTCACACTTTCCTCTTTCTGCCTCGGTGGCAGTTTTCTGAGATCTTTTGAATAATGTCCCTGAGCTAGACTGACAGCCACGAGGGCAGGTGCCCCTCTATCTGATGCACCCGCGGGTCCTGGCCTCTGCCCAGCACTGACACATGGCCACGTTTGGTCAATATCCATTGGGTGAACCAGTAAATAAGTGAATGAATGAGATCGGTCATCAAAACAGCCTCCGAAGTGGTGGATCCAGCCCTCGAAGAGGGTCTTTTAACTCCACACTGTCCTGCCCGAGGTCCCATGTCTGCACCTGCTCAGATGCCCCTTTGTTCCTGCCCCATCTGTCCACCCACCGAAGGAAGCCACATTCCTCCTGCCTGGCAACCTCCAAGAAACCACCTCTGACCTGGAAGGGCAGGACATCCACTCTCAGCCCCAGACAGACAGGCTGGCCCCGGTATTTGGCCTCCCTCCAGCCTGGGACCGCCCAGAGGCCACTCAACAGTGCCCAGGGAGCAGGACTTACACCGCAGCTTCTCATCCAGGGTTCCCCTCGAGGTCACCGACAGCGCCTGGATGAACTCAGAGAACTCAATCCGCCCGTCCTGCAGGAGAGAGGGGGGTGGGGGTGGCCCCGGTTACTGCCAAGTTGCCTGGTCAGGCCGCACCTGGGGCAGACAATGATGGGTGGCAGCAGGTACCAGGGACCCGAGGGGAAAGCGCGGCAGCGAAGGGTCAGGAGAAGGAAGGGAGGGGGAGGGGGAGGATTAGAAATGGGACAGGCCAGGCAGGAGGGACAGGGAAGAGGGTGAGGCCGCAGGGAGAGCCTGACTCCACATCTGGTGGGAGGAAGAGGCAGAGGCACCCCAGCACACACGACCCTCTCTGGGCAGGAGTCACCCAGAGACCCCTTCCTCCTTGGCCTAGAACCACAGGCTCAGAGGCTTTAGAAGAAGGCGGGGCTCTGGACTGTTCATTCCTATTTGTTTTGCAAATAAGGAAACTGAGGCCTGGAGAGGCCAGAGCACTTCCCAGGGCCAGGCAGTGTGACTCACAGCCGTTGGCACCTGCAGAGAAGGGTAGGGTGTGACAGAGCAGAAACAGGAGCGCCTGACAGCATGGGGCAGGGAAGCAAGTTACAGTATGTCCACTGTGAATACGGGGGAGCCATGAAAAATGCCGGCATGGGACAGAGTCCTGAGGACTGCAGATGCTCCAGTGGTGGACACGCCAGCCGTCAGGGTGGCCGTCACCAGGAAGGGACACGCTACAAGACAGATAAGCCTTGAAAACACAATGCTCAGTGAAAGAAGCCAGGCACAAAAGATCCCATATGATACGATTCTCGGTTTCCTCATCTGCAAAATGGGGGTAATTAAAAGGCATCCCTCACAGGTAGCTGGTTGTCAGGTCTCACTAAAAATAATCCGCGGAAGGGCTTCATACACAGGAAATGTTCAGTAAATGTCACTTATGAGTATAAATCCTGTTATTATCCCTGGAGGCACTTATTTGGATTTTGCACTTGTAAGAAAAGGGTCAAGGTGTACATATGTGTGCATGTGTGTATACAGGCAGGTCTGTGTGCATGGCATGTAAGTGCATACGTGGATCTCTGTGGGTGCCCTGTGCACGTGTGAGCTCATGCAGTGTACACACATGCATGCATTTGTGTGCATCTGTGTATGTGTGGCTGTGCCTGCACGCGCATGCGTGTGTATATGTGTATATGTGTGCGTATGTGCACTTATGTGCGTATATGTGTTAGGTGTGAGTGCACGCGTCTATGTGTTCCTTCTCGGGAAGGGAACGTCCATGGGAGAGCGTGGGTGTGCAGACGCCGCGGGTGCCCGCAGGAGCTGCACAGGCTGCCACAGGAGGGAGGGGACTCGCGCTGGCACAGGCCCTGTCAATCCCCAGCTCACCTTGTTTTCATCAAAGACGTTGAAAACAAATGTGGCAAACTTGGTGGGGTCTCCAAACGGGAAGAACTGCTTGTAGATCTTCTGGAAGCCTGCTGCGTCCAGCTGCCCGCTGGGGCAGTCCTTGATGAAGCCTTTGTACCTGGAGGTAGAGACCAGGAAAGAGAGGGTAAAGGAGACTCCAGCATCGCCCACCTGCCAGGAGCCCCTGCCCAGCGCCCTGGAAGCCTGTGAGTGCCTGTCCAGGGAAACAGTGTCACACGGGGTGGTGAGCACAGACCTGGGCATCACAGGCATGGGCTCATCCCACCTCTGCCTCACTAGCTGTGTGACCTGGGACAGGTGGCCGCACCTCTCTTAGCCTCATCTGTCCCAGGGGGATAAGAGTCACTTGGCCACTCAGCATCCCCCCTCCCCCCCCACACACAGGCAACTAAAACAAAACTCACACCAACAACCTCTGGGATGCCTCGCTCTTGCGCAAGGCACTCCCTCCTCCCCCACCTTCTCCACCGAGCCCCTCCCACAGCCGGCAGTCTGGTGGTGCTGGTGGGCAGAGCCGCCATATGGGACTGGCAGCTGGCTCCTCCCACACGCCTGCCCCCACCCCCCGCAATGGGCACACACCCGCTCGCCTGCCTCTGTTCCCAGGGAACTGTGTAAACGACACGGAAGCATCCCAGCAAGCTCAGAGGGCATCCTGATGGGTTCCAACTGGACCTGTCCACCCTGCATTCCCACTGCCCACCACAGGACCCTCCAGATACCCAGCCAGATGACGGCAACGTGGCTTCGCAGCCCAAATCCCAGTTCTGCCATTTGCTAGCTGTGCACCCTCAGGCAAATGCCTTCACCTCTCTGAGCCTGACTCTCCTCATCTATAAACAGGGACAGCTATCACATCCATCTTTGGAGCTTGGGTGAGATGATGATATAGCATCCTTGGCACAGGGCTGGGCATACAAGATAATCAATGGCGTGATCTTAAGTATTGACCTCAGTGTGTTCTTTCACATCAATTCACACGTTGGCTCCTGGGTGTAGCTTGGCAACTCCAACTGGGACATACATTCCTCTGGGGAGGATTCCCAGCACAAAGCGGGGCTAGAGAGAAGGGTCAGCTATTATCAGCTGGACCATTGTCTGCTGGGAACTTTGCAGACCTGATTCTCCTAGAACACCCATAACAGCCCTATGAGCAAGGTACTATGATGAAACCCATTGTAAAGATGAGGAAACCGAGGCTCTGAGATGGGGAGATTTACAAGTCCTTACAGCCCAGACTGGAGCTGAGGCGGAGTTTGAAGTAACCAGTGATGAGGCCAGATGCTCAGAGACGTGGGCTCGCCAAAGATGTCCCCACCAGCCCAACCGCTCTCTGGTCTACCTGGGGCCACTCTCCCCTGTCACGTCCCAGGGAAGTTGCTGGTGGTGCCGTGACCGGAGGCCATAAACACAGGGAGCGTGTGGAGAAGCCACTGTCCCCCCACCCATCAGAGAATAATCTAAGGCGCCTGGGCTGGGTGAAGGACACGCAGGGCACCGGAACGAGGGAGCCTTGGGAATCCTGGGGCCTAAGTGATCAAGGTCAGATGTCAGAAAGAAAGCAAGACAAGACTCTTGCTAACATGACAGTGGTTCCTTAGGGGCGAGAGAGAGGCTAGGAGGAGGCCAGGAGATGGATTGGGGTGTGGGGTCAGGCTGGTGTGAGCACCCACCCCGGCAGTGCCCACAACAAGCGTGAGACCATAAAAAGAGCTGGGCCTCCGAGTGCCTCCACACCCACCCCCTGGGACACCTCGAGGGGCCAAAGGCCCAGGGAGGCAGTCCTGGCCCCATCTGACCACCGCCTGCACCTCTGATGACAGCCCGGTGCCGGGCACTGGGTTAAGCCTTCGTGGGCGGCTCCTCCTGCAATCGCCCCTTAGCCCTGTGCAGTGGGTTCAGTGATCCCCATTTCACAGATGAAGGCACTGAGGCACAAAGGTCAGGACCCCTCCCACAGCAGGTACCAGGAAGGGACTCGGCCCCTCCAGGTCACTGCCCCCCAAGCCTCCTTCCCAGTTGGGTGTTCCAGGCTCAAACCTCCACATATGGGCCAGGACGTAGAGCCAGGGAGGAACGTTTCGGGGCCAAGACCTGGTCTGTGACCCTAGGCCCCTGGTCGGGACGGGTCCCTGGGCAGGAGGACAGGACAGGCCCAGCACCAGGACGTGATGACCACGTGGGGGCACAGCCGGCCCTGGAGGCCCAGAGGGGGGCCATCACTTCCCCGTGTGTCCCAGAGCCTCCCATTTCCCCACAATGGCTGTATGTTACTTGAGTGATCCTTAAAGATTATTAGAAACAATAAAGGGGACTTCCTTGGTGGCACAGTGGTTAAGAATCCGCCTGCCAATCAATGCAGGGGACACGGGTTCCATCCCTGGTCTGGGAAGATCCCACATGCCACGGAGCAACTAAGCCTGTGCACCACAACTACTGAGCCTGTGCTCTAGAGCCTGCGAGCCACAACTATTGAGACCATGTGCCACAACTACTGAAGTCCGCGCGCCTAGAGCCCTTGTTCTGCAACAAGAGAAGCCACTGCAATGAGAAGCCTGTGCACTGCAAAAAAGAGTAGCCCCCACTCGCCACAACTAGAGAAAGCCCATGCACAGCAACAAAGACCCAACGCAGCCAAGAAATAAATAAATTTATTAAAAAAAAAAAAAAACAAGGGAGAAAAAAGGTTCCCAAAGCTGTCTTCTGCCTGGGTCCCTGCGGGTGCCTGGCTCTCGGGAGCAGAAGGCGGTGCTGGGAGCTGTCGGCGGCGGTCTGAGCAGCTGCGGGGGGCTGCCAGTGGGGACCCTACAGCTTTATTGGGGTGGGTGGGTGCAGGCAGCCTGGCCTCGGTGGGGAGCCTCCAGGGGGCCTATCTGGTTTCCTCTGCAGAGACTGTCACTGTCACTGTGGGGCCCCAGCCCCCTTGGTGCCAATAGCAGCAGCCCCACCCCCACGAGTGCCCAGTCGATGAAGGCTGGCCCCAGTCTGATGGCCCAGCCTCCTCTGGCCACCCCCCCCAGCCCCCACCCCCACCCATATTCCACACCCTGCCGCATTCTCCAGAGCTTGCCAGGCCATCCAGCCTCCAGGTCTTTGGACCTGCAGGTCCCTGTGCCTGCAAAACACATCCTCCCCCTCTTTACCTGGCTAATCCACTCACCATCAGGTCCCAGCTGCCCTCCAGGAAGTCCGCCCAGGCCCCCCAGGGGCGGCACTGCCCACCTCCTCCCCCACGATGCAGCGTATACCATGTTTGCCTCCAGGCTGTGCCCCCACGCAACAGTGAACTCCCAGTGCCCCAATGCCTGGCACATACAGGGGCTCAGCAAGTGCCCAGTGTGCTCAGTGTATGAGATGAATGAATGAATGAATGAATGAACACACAGAGGGAGGGAGAGCCCAGATGTCGGCGTCCTCTTCCTGAGCCCCAGGGACTCTGCTCGGAACCTGAGAACGCCGTGCAGACGTTTAGAGAACCACGGATATACTCCCACCCCTCCGTGGATTGATGGGGAACTGGGGTCTCAGAGAGGCAGAGAGACTGGCCCAAGGTCACGCGCAAGCTAGCAGCAGAAGCAGGGCTCAGACCCGGGACTCCTGCCTCCCAAGCCCCCTCTCCATCTGCTCCTCCGGCGAGCCAGGCTGCACTGCCCCCAGCCCCATGGCAAGCCCAGTGCCTGCTCCCCAAACACTGCATAACCCCACTGTTCATCCTCAGAAGATGGGGAGCACCCCGCCTCGCTGGAGCAGAGACCAGGAGGTCCGTCCCAGGTGCCCCACTTGCTCCAGGCCCTGCATTTGCTCTTCAAGTCCTCACAGCTCTGAGACCAGGACCTCCAGCCACGGTCAGATTCCGAGGTACAGCCCAGCCCCCTTGACTGGCTGAGCTGGGACACCCACCCCAGGCACACACCCCCTCCCCACAGCAGGCACCCAAGGGAGCTGCTGCTTAATAACAGAGCTCCTACCCAGGAATTCTGTCCCAGGATGACGGAGAGACGTACGTGACTGCACCCCTATCCCTGGCCCGGGCTCAGGTTCCAACAGGCCCAGGCCTCCTCCCCCCACCCCCGCCACCCCTCCTGCTCTCCTTCAGACACACGGCTGCCTGGAAACCTGCTCCAGGGCCTGCCCTGTGCTCCAGTCCTGGTCCATCCTGTCTCACTGTGAGAGGGGCCCGAACAAACCCCTTCCCTGCAATCCTCTCCCCTCCCCCCCCGTTTCCCTGCTGGTAAAATAAGTGCCTTAGACTAGATCACTAAGACTAGGTCCACCTGCGCCATGGACGTTTGGGGCCGGATGAACCTTGGTGATGGGCGGCTGTCCAGTGCCTTTAAGATGTTTAGCAGCATCTCTGGCCTCTACCCGCCAGAGGTCAGAAGCACCCCCACCCCAAATTACAACAACCCAAAGTATCTCCAGACAGTGCCAAATATCCCCCCAGGGCAAAACCACATCAGCTGAGAATCATGGCACTAGATAGTCTCTGGGGACCACCACAGAGCAGGGGGAGGGTCTTCCCCAGTGTCTGCCTTTCAGTGGTCTGGGATTCTGAATAACAGGGACTTACTGAGAGCTGAGCACAGGGCTATGTGATTTCCAGGCATCATTTCACCAAACGGTCCCGACAAGCCCAGGGGTGAGGATTATTGCGCCCATTGTACAGATGGGAAATCTGAGGCTGGGGGTATTAAGTCCCCTCCTGGCTCAGGGCCTTCACAAGGCATTTCTCCAACCCAACCCACACCTTCCCCTCCTCCTTCCCCCTTTTTCTCTCAGCCTCAGTGCATCTCCCCTAGAGAAGCCCCCTCTGGCCACCCAAGACCACCCAGACTCCAGTACACACACTGGTCCACACACGCACAGCACCCCATCCCCAGCCTGAGCCTCACAGCGGTGCCTGTAGCCTGTGTGATGGTGGACCGGTGAGTGCACTGCAGGGTCCATCGAGGCAGGGACCCCATCTTCTAGTTCACCCCCAATCGGCAGGCCCATGGCTGCGCCTGGCACACGGCAGGGGCTCAGTAAATGCCTACTGGAGTTGCACAGCTGCAAACGGGGGCCCAGAACTGGACCCCTGCCACTGCCCCTGTGTGTGGCCAGCCACCAGCCGAGGCCCGAAGCCTCCGTGGCCTGCTTTCCTCAGCGCCTTCCGCTTGATTCCAGACCAAGGGTGGAAGTGACAGGAGTCCTGGTATTGTCACTGGCACAGGTCAGGCCGGGGAGAGGGGGAGAGGCACAAAAAGCGTCCTGTGATCACACACGTCTCTGCAAACTGGCAGCCTGGGGTGAGCAGCAAGGTCAAGATTTCGGGGCAGGATCTCGGGGTCCAGCCCCAGAACCTCCAGGGACCACAGAGGACGGAAGGTCCTGGCGTCCAGCACGCGGGTCCCACGGTGACCAGCCACCCAGAAGGGTACCCACTTCAGACAAGGGCTTCAAAGGTGCAGTGACAAGGAGTCGGGGAGGGATCTCATTATTACTATTATTATTCATCTCTGTGCCTATTGTTTCACTGGCTGCACTGACCACCCAGGAATTCTGTAATATGGAAAAAAAAGTTTAATTTTATTTATTTACTTATTTATTGGCTGTGTTGGGTCTTCGCTGCTGCGCGCAGGCTTCCTCTAGTTGCGGTGAGTGGGGGCTACTCTTTGCTGTGGTGCGCGCGCTTCTCATTCAGTGTGGCTTCTCTTGTTGCGGAGCACAAGCTCTAGGCACGTGGGCTTCAGTAGTTGTGGCACACGGGCTTAGTTGCTCCACAGCATGTGGGATCCTCCCGGACCAGGGATCGAACCCGTGTCTCTTGCATTGGCATGCAGATTCTTAACCACTGCGCCACCAAGGAAGTCCCAAAAAGAGTTTAATTCTTTAAAGTGTGAAGAACTGAAAAAGAAGGGCTCAGGCTTTCAAATCAGACCTGGCTTGATCCCAGCATCATCCTTGACCTGTGTGTGACCCTAGGCAGGCAGCTTCCCCGTTCTGAACCCTAGTTTCCTCATCTGTAAGGTGAGAGCCAATACAGCACTTGCCTTTCAGGCTCTGAGTAAGCCTCGCCAGATAGCAGCAATACTGAGGACAACAAAAGATGTCCTAAGCCTCCGCCCTCCGCTAAGCCCTCCCACAGGACCTCCGCCAAGCGCCAGAGCCCGGGAGCCTAACCGGCTGCCCTGTCCTGCCAGCTGTCCTGAGAAGGAGGGTCCAGTACATTCTCCGGAGGCCCCAGCTCTGGCCCCAGGAAGTCCTTCCTAATACCTGACCTCCTGGTACATGGGCAGGTCTTTTGGGGATGTTCCCAGACCCCCGAAGTCCCCTCACCCCCCAGTCACGCAGCCTGGGGAATGTATATGGAGAGCACCTCTCACACAACCTTGTTCAAGAGCAGGGGTCTTGGGACATCCCTGGTGGCACAGTGGTTAAGAATCCGCCTACCAGTGCAGGGGACACGGGTTCGAGCCCTCGTCCGGGAAGATCCCACACGCCACAGAGCAACTAAGCCCCTGCGCCACAACTACTGAACTGGTGCTCTAGAGCCCGAGAGCCACAACTACTGAGTCCACGTGCCACAACTGCTGAAGCCCGCGCACCTAGAGCCTGTGCTCTGCAACAAGAGAAGCCACCACAATGAGAAGCGCACGCACCTCAACAAAGAGTAGCCCCCACTCGCTGCAACTAGAGAAAGCCCGTGTGCAGCAATGAAGACCCAATACAGCCAATTAATTAATTAATTAATTAATTAATTTTAAAAATCAGGGGTCTTAACTCGCTTTGGGGATCAGAGGAGAAGCTATGGAACCGAGCCTGGAACACGGCACAGCCCCTGAGCTCCACATACGCCATCTCCAGCCACCAGAGCACAGGTTTTTGACGTGGTTGACTGTGCTTGGGAACCAGCTCTCCACGACAGGGTGGAGACGAGAGCAGAAAATCCCAGATTCGACAACTGCATTCTTACGCCTCTTTAAAAAGAAAAGGGAAAAAAGAGAAATCTGTCATTTCATAAAAGCACTGACGGCTGAAAGCCACTTACAAAACACTCCTGACTCAACGCCGGGCTTCCTCCCTGGGAGCCTCCCCCATCCCTGCCTCCACCCCTCCCTGCGCCAGCCTGTCCCCCAGGAGACCCCAGCACCTCGTCTCCCCCAGTCCCTGCTGTCCCCAGGGCCAGGCATGGGCCCAGCACTTATTACGTACTCAGCGAAGATTTACAGAACGACAGAACCAACAAATGAATGAAGGAATGAGTGAGAGTGAATGAATGAGGGAGTTGAGGGATTGAAGGAGTAAAGGAGTGAATGAGGGAGCGAATTAATGAATGAACGAGAGATGAGTGAATGAGTGAATGAATGCTGGCCATGATGCAGGCGTCCAATTCCAGCTCAGCTCCCCGTTCTCCGTGGCCCCCGGCAGCCCCAACGCCACCAGGGCCCTGGTTCCCCAAAGGCCCCACCTGCTCAGATTTTCCGGAATTCACCACTCTCGTGCCCACAGAGCGTGGTCCTCCAGCATCCAGCTGGAAGCAAGCCCTGCACAGCCCTCCATGCCCACCTCCCTCCCTGCCAAGGGTTAAGTGTGGCGGATGCTGCTTTCTGCAGTGTGAAAAGTGGGCAATAAATAGATGGATACATAACACAGCATAAACCCCCAGCTGCAATCAGCCAAACGCAGCTGGGACTGCCGCAGTGGCCCTGGCAAACTGTTCTCCCATTATCTTTTCAAACACCTCCCTTCCCGTGGCATTCCAGTCCCAGCTCCCCGGAGACCTGCCTTCAGACAATCCTGGAGGAGGGGCCCAAACACATCCAGGAGGATGCGGCCTCTTCCCTTCTCTCCCGTCCCCCTTCTCTCTCCTTCCACCCTCCCCCACCACCTTCAGCTTTGTGGGGTTTCCCAAAGCCAGAGGCAGCAGGGCTGAGCCCCTGTAGCCCGGGCCATGGAGACCAGCAAGCTGGACCCACACTCCACACACACACACACATACACACACACAGAGCTGTGTGACCCAGGCAAGTGTCTCTGCCTGTCAGAGCCTCAGTTTCTTCATCTGTAAAACGGGCTGCTCCTAGACTGACCCCATGAGATTGTCCTAAGTAGCAGCACAGTAGCTGGCCCACAGGAGGCGCCCACGGACGTTAAGGAGAAGTGGCCTCCTTACCCATGGCTGCGACTGCAGAGGAGGGTCCAGGATGGACAGCCGGCCCCGACCAGGCGGCTGCAGAATTCCTCCTGCT
This sequence comes from Hippopotamus amphibius kiboko, assembly GCF_030028045.1. NCBI lineage: Eukaryota > Metazoa > Chordata > Mammalia > Artiodactyla > Hippopotamidae > Hippopotamus > Hippopotamus amphibius. The sequence goes on from NC_080187.1 coordinate 6,394,093, forward strand.
TCTGCCCAGTGCTTTCGTTACGATACCATCGGGTTACTTGGTTATTATAAATGTAATAATAAAAGCACTACAGAAAGCTTGTAAAATAGAAAATTTTACCATTTTAAGAGGTAAATTTTAAGAGAAAAAAAATACCCATGACCCATGATGCCACCATCCCCAACACACCCACGTGCAGCCTCTGGTTGGTTTCCTTCCCATCTTCTTTTCTCTCCGCACTCTCTGTATCACGGAAGTGTGCTGGGGGCACTATTTGTGCCCTGCAGCTCCCACTCAGGATCGCATTCCCTTCACTCTCCAGGTGATCACAATTTCACAATCGCCTTCAAGGGCCTGGGGCCTGCTACAGTTTCCTAGTCAGCCCCCATCGAGCTTCCTGATCTTCCACGGTGGTCAATCAAGCTCAGAGCAGGAAATAAGATGCTCAAGAGCAAGCGATCGGGCGGGTGGGGTCCTCGGGCTGGCTGCCGACCCTAACCCGACACGGCCCCACCTCCCTAAGCCCCCAGCCTCCTCCCCTCCTCTGCCAAATACAGAGCTGGGAGCCGTGGAGATGACGCCGTGGGTGCCCAGCATGAAGCCGGGTGTGAGGTGAGGGCCTAGCTAGCCCGGCCCAGGCATCACATCGCGGTGGCCTGGCCTGTGCGCCTGGCCACCTGGGGCCTGGGCTCTCCCAGAGGACCTGGGACCCACCCATCTGTTTCTGCTCACTGGGTGGCCCAGGACAAGTCACAGAGTCACAGAAGACCCCTGGGCCTGGTTCCTCTTCTGTGAAGCAGCTACTAAAAGTCAGCACCAAACAAGGTGATCCTGTACCAGGCTGGAGAAACAGGGGCAGGGTGGTCAGTGCAGACCTCTCCCAGGAGGGACACTGCAGTGAAGATGCCAAGATCTGGGGCAGAGGGAACAGAAGAGGAAACAGCAAGGATGGAGGCCCTGAGGTAGGAAGGAGCCTGGCATAGCTGAGGGATAGCAAGTGTGGCTGGTGCCTGGTGAACCAGGGGTGAGGGAGCCCTGAGGGCCAGGCAAAGGGGTTGGGCCGTTATTCTAAGCGCAGTAAGAAGCCAGGAAGGGGCTTTAAGCAAGAGAGAGAGAAACACAGGAGGAAGCTGAAGCCAACCCGCTGCTCTCCACGTGCCCCTCCCTCCCGTTTCCCCATCCCACCCCAGATGGCTTGGTCCTAAATTGTCTGCTGCCCTGGTAGGCTGCGCTCAGGAACCCTGAGTTTTCCCAAGGAAGGGCAGGCATTCCCCAGCTCTCGGGTGCCAGAGAGCCGTTTAGGACATGAAGGGGCATGGCTGGAGGCCGTGGTGAGAGAGGGTCCTCTGTGGGGCATGTGGGATGCAGCGGTTCGTCCCGTTTGTCTCCTGTGCAAAGGACAGAGGGGCTAGCGGGCTGCGTGGGTCTGGCCTCTGACCCAGCAGGCTTGTGTTATGGTCCTGGTGAACCAGGGAGGTGTAGGCCCATCAAGGGATAACAAGTTGGTTCATTTCATGTGCTAAGAATAAATACACTGGCTGCCCAGAGCACTGGAGGAGACTGATCCAGAGTGCCATAATCTGTGATCCATTACTGATGTCTGCTGTGGGCACCGGTGGGGGGGAGAGTGGTGGTTTGAGGGTCACTGTTTAATCATTCCTGGTCTACCTTCTCCCTGTGAGGTGTAGCTATTCTAGAATACAACAGTGAGGTGGGTGGTAGGCTGATCCAGGAGGGTTAGAGAAAGGCATTGGTTCAATTATCTCCTAGCCTGGAAGGCACCACCAAAATGAACCAAAGGGCATGTACTTAAGGTCCATGGAACTTTGTGGCAAAGATCTTTTTTTTTCTTTATAAGCTCTTTAGGCAGAGTTCCCCTACAGCAAGGACTGGGCATCACAAGGGCCCTGGTTTTGTTGTAGGAGCCTCAACTGCCCCCTCCAGGCTGGCCTCCTTGGCCTCCCTTCAAACACACCAAGCCCAGTCCCACCACCGAGCCTCTGTCCTTGCTGTTCCCTGTGCCTGTAACACTGTTCTGTGGCTGAGTCCTGTCGTCCAGGTTGTAGCTCAGATGTCAGCCTGATGAAGGAACAAAAGTCCCTCCACCTGTCTGGGCCTCAGTTTCCCCATCTACATACATAAAGCTCGACTATTGTTACCTTCACTTTCCAGATGGGGAAACTGAGGCACCGAGCAGCCCAGTAACTCATCTCAGGTTGCTCAGCCAGGTTGCCCGCCCAAGCCCTGGTTCCAGAGCCCTTTTGGCCACTTTGCCTCCTGTCTCTCCCAGGGAAACCCCAGGGGAGCAGGGGAGGCTGCTGAGGCTCAGGTGTGAGAAGGCCATGGTGGGACACTGCTCTAGGTGACTACGAGGACAAAATGAACAAGGCCCCCCGGCACACAGAGGCACTGGGGAGGCATCTGCTACCATGCAAGGACAGACCTCACCCTCATCCCTGCTCTGACCTTCTCTGAGCCTTGGCTTCGTTTTCCCATCACCATGGAGATGATAAACCACGTCAACCCCCCAGGACAGCGCCCAGGAGTCGATGACAACAGGTATGTGAAGTGCCTGGGGGTGCCGGTTGGGTGCTGAGCACCTGCTACGGCCAAGCCCTGGGGACACAGCAGTGAACAGGGCAGAGCCGGCCTCAAGGCCAGGAGGGAGGCAGAGAGGGATGCAGACCTATAACTGCCATTTGTCCCAGGTATGTGCTGTTTGTGCCTGGTGTGTCTCACGCTGACACTGAGCTGTGGGAGGTCAGAGGAGGCCCCTAACTCAACTCCGGGGCTCAGTGGCGGGGGGGGTGGGGGCAGTTCAGGGAAGGAGGCCTGAGGGTGAGGAGGTGATGGCCGAGCAAAGAGCAGGAGGGGTGTTCCCAGCGCGGGGAATAGCCCGGGCAAACGTCGGGAAGCCCCAAAAAGTAAGGTGAATTCGGGAACAGATAGCAATTCAGGCAGGACAGAGGGCAGAGGGAAATGGCAGTGAGACTGGAGGGGTCAGCACAGCAAGGCTGGACTGAGCCGGGCCTCATAACCGTGTGACCATGCCAAAGGCACAGACTTCACCCGAGTCCAGGGAGAGTTTAGGCGGAAGCCTGGCATTGCTGGATATTTGCTCAACAAAGACCCTTCTGGCTGCCGTGTAGGAAGGAGGGGGATTATGAACAGATGGGGGACGGGGGCATCCAGGAAGGCTTCCTGGAGGAGGTGACTTAGGTGAGCCTTGGGAGAGTGGAGCTCAGATGGTCCCGAAAGGAAGGGTGGGGCTCTCCAGGAGGGAAAAATGAGTGACAAAGGCTCAGGAAGGCAGGGTGGGGCCATCCAGGAGGGAGAGCCCTGGGGATAAAGACCTAGAAGCAGGCGTATTTCTGGAACACTCACCTGGGGAAGTGGAGAAGTGGAAAACGAGGTCGGAGGCAGGTCAGGCCCACCTGATGGGTCCCAGGATGTGGGGGAGGAAGAAGGGAGTGACAGCTGCTCCCTCTACAGCCGCTCCCTGTGCCAGCCACAGCCAGCTCACCACCCAGGTTCTGCCCACCTGGCCGGGGTCTCCAGCAAGGGGTCCGCAGAGCCAGGCAGGGCAGCCACAGCTCTCCCCCTCTGCCACCTGGACTCAAGGACAGGGAGGTGTAGGCAGTGGCCCCTGGGGAGCTGGCCCTGCCCCCAGGGGAGCTGGCCCTGCCCCCAGCGGGGCTCGCCCTGGAGTCTCGCAGCCTGGGCCCTTGCCATGCCTCCGTGGCCTGCTGTGATGGCGGACACTTCTGTAGGCCTCAGCTCCCCATCTGAACAGTGGATGGAAGACCACTGTCAATGGCTGTCATCTCTTGGGCCCTGTGCTGTGACCTTTACAGGGAATGTCACCCCGATGTCTCCTCACTGCTGTCATACACATGTGGAAATGGGGGTTGGATCACTTGAGGTCACTCAGATAGGAAGAGGCAAAGCCAGGACTTTTTACAGAGTCCATTTCTAAGCCACTAAACTTTCTGGAAGGTCTCCAAGCTCACCTCTTCGTTTACCTACCCACCCCCAACTCAGGTTCACCTTACAGTGTGTGAGTCTCCCCTGTCTGCTCCACATTCCACAATGACAGATGGTGCACCACTCTCCCCTCCCTGTCCCAGGGCAGGCATCACTAATCCATTCCAGACCTCATTAAGGCCTCACTGCTATACCTTCCATTTGCTCCATGACATACAGCCTCAGAATCCTTCTCAACACATCACTCCAGGCAGCTACTATGGATTGATTAGAGCTGGCATCCAAGAAGAAACCTGTCTGCCATCGCTGATTCAACCTAATCAATCACTTTATAGACAGGGTGGCTGAACCCCAGAGAGGGGAAGAGACTTCTCAAGGCCAGAGGATGATTTAGTGACAAAACTGGGCCTGGTATCCAGTCTCCTGACTTGTCTCTGGTCCAAATCTTTCCCTTGGGTGAGGAGGATCTGGAATTAACACTGGTGGTCCTTAGAGATGCCACACAAGGCAAAGAGTCACCAACACCCCATTCCAATTCAACTGGATCTCTGTCAGTCCCTTGTGAACAAAGGGATGTGAACAAAGGCTGTCTGGACTGGTTTGTGGATAAGCCACTCTCAGAGGGTCCTCCACGTGCCCCTGTCCTGGGCAGCTGGACCGCCGTCCCATCAGCACAAGGCCAACACCCCTCCCCCTCCCCACAGTTTGGAGAAAGCAGCTACTCACCACTGCTGGACTTCCTTCTCTGTAACTGCAAGAGAAAACAGAAAAGTGGTGTTTTAGTTCAGGAAGGTGTCAGACAGGGGCAGACAGACACAGGGGATAGACAGACACAGGGGAGCCTCCTTCTTGCCCTCCTTGCCCCAGCCCATGGCCAATCTGCCCGTGTCTGGGCACCAGCCAGCTCTGAACGAGAAGACGCCCGCCATCCCCACCCCACCCAGTGAACACTCCCAGTCAGGAGCTCTGCGTCTAACCCCCCAGAGGACGAGACTGGCCCATCCTCTCCAGATGCCCACTGCTGCTGGGAGGATGGCCAAGATCAGCCTCTTGCAGGCAGGGGCTGGCCTCTCCCTGACGTGCTGGGCCGGGCAGGTAGGATTGTTGTGCCGAGGGCAACCCTGAAGATAGCTCTTCCCCATCTGGCATCCCTGGGGACAGGACCGTCACAGATATCACTGGCTTCCCCCAGCACTCCGCTGCCCTGCCTGCACGTGGGGGGCCAGGACAGAAAGGCTGAGCCCCCTCCTCGGCCCCGGCAGAACCCAGCCCCCTCCCCTCCTCCACCCATCCCTCCAGCCCCTCAAAGCAATCAGTCCCAGGTTCTTTTTACAGGCAAGACGCGCACAGAGCCGTGAACCAAAAGCTGGAACGAGCCACATAAAGTAGCTGAACCTCCAGCCCAGCCCAAACAGTCATTCTTTACTGAACCACGAAACAAACAAAAAAAAATGGTTTTTTTCTGAAAAGTACTGAGTCGGTTCAGACGGGAACAAAACCAGTAATTTCGCTAAAATCACTGAACAAGAACATCTAACCAACTCTAAGGTCTCACTCATTCTCTGGCGGGGGCAGGGGCGGGGTGTGACCTTGAGAGAGCACCTCCAGCTCCCCGGGCTTCAGTTTCCTTGTTTGTAGAGTAGAAATAATAGTTATAGTACCTGCCACACGAGCTGCCCTGGGAATCCAGTCAGAAGAGGTGTGAAACGTCCTGAATCCCCAGCACAGGGCCCGGCACTCAAATGTGCTCAACACAGGCTTGTAGAATGAATGAATGAATGAAAGAATGAGAGAGTGAGGGAATGAATGAACGAATGGGCAGGAAGGTGGGTGTTGGGTGCAGGGCAGGTGAATAGAGGAACTGGAATCCCTTCCCGGCGAGGTGAGGAGGGAGGCCCAAGAGGGCGCACCTCACCACTGGTGCCTGATCAGACTTAGGAGACCACTTTTCAAAAGCTGTGCAAAGGAAGCTCAGAACAGCTGCCAGGTCCCGAGTGTCCCCTGCAGGCCTCGATCCGTACCCGGGTGGGCCTCTGTGATTCGGCCCAGCTGCCCTGACCATGCTCCCAGCTAAGCTGGGACTCTGTGCCCTGGCTGCAAATGGGGAAACCGAGGCACAAAGCAGGCAGAACGTGAAGCAGTAGGATGAGGGTCTGCACTCAGATCTGTGGCTCAGCCACCCGCCCACAGCCAGACCCTGGGGCAGTCAGACTCCTGGGGCAGGCTGCAAGCCCCCACCAGGCCACTCCTCACTGACACTCTCCTCCCACGAGCCCAATCTGAGACTAAGGAAGAGCCCTGTCCGCAGGCAGGATGCTCACAAAAAGAGAGCGAGGCAACAGTGAGAGCTGTGGGTTGCCTGGAATAGCTAGGCCTGGTGTAAAAGAATGCAATGTTCCAAGAGAGTTTTGGCAGGGGGTAGGGGGTGGAAGGGGACCCGGCAGGGGGGCGGAGAGGCAAGGTGTCCCTCATCTAATTCAGGGGGGGCGGCCCTACACCTGCCACCCACACCTGGCAGTGAAGGGCAGCGGGGGCCGAGGGGCTGACACCTAAAGACCCAACCTGGAGACACAGGAGACCCATCACAGCACAGCTGGGAGCTTACAGGACTCGTGCCCTGGGGCCAGACTGAATGGCCTGAGTTTAAACCTAGCTCCACAGCTTCCTAGCTGTGTGTCCTTGGGCAAAGTTCTTCCCCTCTCTCCTCAGTTTCCTCACTTGTCAGACGGGCTTGTTGTGAAGATTAAAGTGCTCGGTGCTCTTCACGGGCATGAGACTCCCACAGGTAAGTGTGAGCCCATTTTCCTGATGAGGAGACCGAGGCTCAGGCAGGTGGTTACTTGCCTGAAGTCACCCAAGGTGACTGGGTGGGGCCAGGGACCCAGACTGTGCCTCCAGAGCCCAAGATGGATGCCCGATTGGGTGCCCCCCCCCAACGCTAGTCAATGAGCTCTGAGACCTTCTGTGATGTTGGCATCACATGACACAAACAGCAGGAGCTGTGTGGCAAGCACTCGGGTGGCAGGTCCACCGCTGACCTTAGGTGAAGCCTCCCAGGGTCAGAGAAGGTTTCCCTGAAATCCCCCAGCTCAGAAGCCCCAACCCTTTTCCTGACGACACCCCCCCCCCGCCCCTCCGCAGCAGCCTCCCCCCAGGGCATCTCAGCCTCCAGCCTCCCATGTGCCCCTCACCAGCCCCTGCACCCAACAAGCCCCCAGGATGCAGACGTGGTGGGCTGTCCCCTCCCCCATTAGAATGGTCCCAACACAGAACACTAGGTGGTCAGCAGGTGGCTAAGCTCTAGGGGCTGTGAGCTGGGGAGGGGGAGGCAGGCCCTGCCCTGTGCTTTAAGCAGCTAATTAACCTTTAGGAAACAGGTATCCCCTGGCACCGAGCCAGACCCTGCAGCTGCCACCGCTTCACTGCCTGGGGACTTGGGGGATCTTGGAGGGGGGTGGGCAGGAGGCAGGTCTCAGGGGGCCTGGCCACCTGCCCCCAGCCCCTCCACAAAGGTCAGGCAGGCCTGCATCCAAATCCCAGCCCCCTGAGTCTAATCATGAGGCTCTAACCAGGCAGATGCAGAATGTGGGACACTCTACAAGACAAGTGGACAGGGTACTTTTATAAGTCAGTGCACGGAAGGTAAAAAACAAGGCAGGGGATCATTCCTTTAGAAAAAAAGTCTAAAGAGACAAGGCCATCAAATGCAGCTCGCAATGCCTGCATTGGGTCCTGGATCTGGAGTTAAAGACCAGCTAAGACGGGTGTGATAGATATGACAGGGTCGGTGGGGAAGCTGCCCACGGGCGGGCAGGCAGACGCCCCAATGGACTCACTGCTGATTTCTTCAGGAGCGCCAACAGTGCAGAGGTTATGTGGGACAGTGTCATTCTCCCTTGGGATGGGCCCTGAAGTATTTAGGGGTGATGATCAGGATGCCTGCAGCCTCTTGCAAGAGGTTTAGAAATACATACACACATATTTAGAAAGAGAGAGGAAGCGAATGTGGCAAAATGCTGACAGCTGGCGAAGCTAGATGCGGACACACAGGTGCTCACGGCACTAGGGTTGCTCTTGAATTTTCAAAATAAAAACTTGGGGGGAAATTTTTGTCCTCATCAGCCCACACCACCTGCATGCGCCCCTCACAGCGCCAGAAGGGCTGAGGGGCCTGCCCAGGGACACGCCCCCAGCAGCTCTGACCACCACAGGCACTAGGAGGGAGGAGGGGCTGGGGGACAGTTATGGGGTCCCTCTGCCTCCACCCTCTGCCCAGATACTAGAGCAATAGGCTCAGGCTCTGAGCTTGGTCCCATCCCCCCATCTCCCAGAGCCTCCATCCAAGTGTGAAATTAACAGGCATCCACCACACACTTGGTGGGTGAATGCTCAGCGCTCAGGGCCCAGCACGAACGAAGGTCATTTTCAGTGCTACCAGCCGTTGGTCTCCTGCCTTCCCCCAACCCTGTGACCCCCCTCAAGCTCCTCTAACTGGTCCCACCTCCTCCTGCCCAGAACACTTGCCCTCACCTCTGTCACCTGTAACCCTTACACACTTTTCAAGTGCCAGGTGGGATGTCCCTTTTCTAAAAGCCCTCCCCAGCCCCCTTTGGAATGTATGTGGGAATCACTGCTTGACATGTAGTCTGTCTTCCCATCAACTGTACAACAGAGGGTCAGACGGAGTGCTGCCTGCGGGGGCCAAACTGGGGAGAGGGGGTAACGGGACCCTGGTAAAGCAGGGTGGGCCACAGAGAGGGCTCTGGTTGTATGGCCTTGGGCAAATGACTCCACACCTTCGAGCCTTGGTTTGCTCATCTGTAAAATGGGACAAATAGCAGACTCTCTCAGAGGAGGAGGAGGATGGACTTAAAGTGTTTGGCGTGAGGTCTGGCACCCAGCCAGAGCTCAATAGAACCCCTTTTTTCCCTCATCTTCCCAGCTGGACGCTAAGCCCCTGGAAGTCAAGGTGCTTCTAGCATCATCCTGGAAGCCCAGCCCAATGTCCTGTATGTTGGAGGCAGAGAATAAACCCTTGTTGATTTGCGCACTGTCACCAAGCCACTTGGCTGGGTTGGGAACAAGTCCTAAAACATGTTTCTCACAACATGTTTACCTTCACAACTACAACTGGCTTCAGCCAATTTTAAAAACAAGCGGCCTCTCTCCAGCTCACTCCCGCCTCCAGGCCTGGGGCGCCCAGGCTCATTAGGAAACCGAAATGATGGGAGGCTCTGGGGCAACAGCCTATCTTGATCCCTTGTAGACTGGGTTGCTCCAAACAAGTTACTTAACCTCTCTGAACCTCGGAGTCCTCATCTGAAGGATGGGGTACAAACTGCTACCAGGCAGAGCCATCTGGAGGGTTTCTTGAGAGGGGGACAGAAAATTTCCAGCTTAGCCGGGTGCTGGGCTCTACTCCCCTTCCTCTGCCGCAGGCCGCAGAACGGGTGGGAGCCTTCAGGAAAGGGCTCAGCACGGAGCGAGGGGCCCAGTCCCTGCCCACGGCCCAACCTTCACCCCCGGATGTGGCGGGGGTGCCCCCAGGGCCCCCTGCTCCCCTCCACCCCCAGAGCCACGTTCCCGGGCACTCCCTGCTCCTCCTCCCTTCTCCGCAGCTCTTGTCTGCCAGGAACGAACACAAGAGCCTGTCCCTGGAGCCCAGGATAAATGTTGAGTCTGATTTTGATTTCCCTAAAGCTAAATACCTCTCTCCTGATGGAAGCTCAGCTCAAACATGGTGGGAACAGAAAGCAGGGCTGCGGCCCCCACAGAGGCACCGGAGGCAGCAGGAGGCAGGGAGGGTGCCCTGCATGCGAGCTCCCGCCGGCCTCCCAGCCGCCACCCTGTAGCCCCCTTCCATCTGCAGGGACAAAGGCCGGGTAGGTGTCAGCTATGCCTCCCCTACCCCCACCGCAGATGAAGGAAACCCCTCAGCAAACGGGGCTCCGGCATGATTCACACAAAAAGGGAGAGATGCTGGCCACCAGCATCACCGTGTCACTAAACCCCACCCCCCCATTAGTCCTGACATCACTGCTTATGCTCCTTCCAGAAGCGCAGCCCCCTCGGACAGCTCCTCCCCAGGCCCTAGGCCTCTCCTTCTTTGCTCGGCCTCCAAATATTGGGGTTCTCCAAGTCCCCGCCTCAGTGCCCTCCTCACGTGCAGCATCTGCACCCTGTACTCCTCCCTCCAGGCTTCCAGCCCCTCTTGACAGCCCAGGGACCCCTCACGCTCCATGTGACCCAAAGGGACCCCCATTGCAGACCGGACCTCCCCTCCTGGGTCCCCATTCTGTAAGCACCCCTCTTCCTGCCCTACCAGGCAGTCCCACCCCATCCTGACTGTCTAGAGAACACAAGAACACCCTGACTGTCCAGGGCCGGCCCGGAGTACCCCCACCCCAGCCCAGGGCCGTGCCAGCCTCAGCCTCCCACCTCCACCCCTCCTTCCAGATGGTTCCCACCCAGCAGCCGCCAGCAGCCCTAATTTGGTCACATCCCTCCCCTCCTAGCAAAGCTTCTTCAGAGAAGGGAGGGAATGTGCTGGTGGGTCAGGACGAACCCCCCTGCCCCACAGCAGCCTGACCCCCACCCCAGGGGCAGTGACCCCCACCCCGCCCCCAGGAGGGGCAGTTGCCTGCAGGAAAGATGGAGAAGATGGTGGTCTTGGGGGACCTGCATTCCAGAGGTTGGCGACCCCCTTCTTGCATGACCTGTCACTTCCCCGGTCTGGGCCTCAGCGTCCCTGTCCCTGAAAGGGGACAGGACTTCTGCTGCTCACACAGCGTTACTTGGCTGTGCCAAGTGTGACGGGCCACACCGGGGAGGTGGGGGAGGACCAGAAAGAGAGCTACATGCCCGTGGGGTTTGCCACCCGCAGAGGCCTGCCACACGCAAGGGCTGGGCGAGCGGACCGCTGCCTCTCTAATCCTCCAGGAGCCACAAGCTCCCCCAGCCCCAAGTCACCCCCCCCACCCCTAGCTGTAACAGACCCACGGACCACAGCCCCTGAGGTCAGACAACACAGTCGGAGCAGCTTCCAGCAGCCCGTGGAAATGCACCGGTGCCCCCGGGAGGGGCAGGGCAGCCCCGGCTGCCCACCGTGGCCACGCTGCTTGCCCTCTCTGGAGGCTCCTGAGACCTCCAGGCCCCCACGAAGTGACCGTCGAGCAGCAAGTCAATGACGATGGAGGCCCATGGGCCCCGAGCCCAGGGAGCAGCCCGTGGACACCACGAGGGGCCGTGTGCAAACGGGAAGGGGCGCACCCACTCTGGGCCAGACCCGATGCCCTGGGTCCCAGATGTGCTGATGGGCCAGCGGACCTTGGACAGGGCTGGCAGGCTCCTCTGCAACACGGAGTCCTCCAGCAGAGCCACCGCAAGATCAGACGGGATGCGGTAACGCGCACGGGAGCCCGAGTGCCACGGTCACGGTCGCTGTGACCATCCTCCCGTGCCTCCGCCGGGGTGGGAGGAGGGAGGACCCATGCCCTCCACCCCGCTCCGTGCCTGCGTTCCATAAATGCCCAGCTGCAGGGGAGCTGGGCCCCAGGGCCGGCCTGAGTTTCATCAGAAAGAAGGCCTGGCTCCCGCCCAGAATTCCTGGGCACTCCGGGCTGCGCCGGGCGCTGCGGGAGCCCCTCGCCCTGACCCAAAAGGAGTGAGCTGCCCAGTGCCCCAGCCCCCACAGCCCTCCGCTCGGGGTGGCAGCGGCCCAGCACCCCGGCTCACTATTTCCACCCTCGTCGTCTGAGCACCAGCCGGTGCGGCCCACAGCAGCCCCCCGGGCCCCATCTGCCTGGCTCACCCTGCACCCTTCTGTGCAGGCTCACCCAGGACATCAGACTGCCAGCCACATGTAGATAAGGACCAGACCTGTGAGCCACTGCTACAGCCGCCAGCCCTGCACCAAGCCCGCTACACACAGGATTCCGGAGACCCTCACAAAGCCCTGGGGGTCCCGGGGTACAGAGGGAGCCACGTCCACGATCACGCAGCTGACCAGGCTCTGACCGCCTCCCGAGCCCTGCTCCTTACACCCTCACAGCACCTCCATCCCCTACATGAAGAGGTGCCAGGGCACCGGGGTGGCCGGAGGATGGCTGAGAAGTCCTGGGACTACTTCATCTACAGAAGAGGCCCCTGCGAGTCTGGGGGGAGTTTCAGGCCCATAAGGCCTGACTTCAGGAACCTGGAGTGGATGGTGGTTCCCTGACCACAGAGGGCGGGTTCGGGCCAGGACTGGGCCAGATGAGCCCCCGGCCCCCAGGACCTGCTTTTTGCCACCCTGAGCTCAGGCCTGGTAGATCTGACCGTGGCGCAAACAACCTGGGCTCCTTGCCTCCGCGAGCCTTTACAGAGAAGGGTCCACCCACCACGTGGGCGCTGTGTGACCCCGATCAATGCACACTCCTCTCTGACCCACGGTTTCCTCCTCCATCACAGGGCTGCTGTCAGAACCAACAAGAGGAGGTAGAAAGCACTCCATGCTCCACATGGAGGCTGCCATGATGACAGTTATGGCATTAGAATAAAATGTCAGGGGTCCCACCACCATGGGGCAGCAGCGGGACACGTGGCTGGAGGGGCCAGGCTGTGGGGTCCACGCTCAGATGGGAAACTTCCTGGGATGCAGAGAGAAGCCAGGCACTCAAGGGAACCCAGGCTGCTCAGAGCCACTCAAACCCCCATTCAAATCCCCCTGTGCTCCACTTGGCCCCTCAGGACCTTTCCTGAGCCCCAGACGGCTCCATCGGCTGACCTTTGAGGCTGCACCAGCCCTTGTGCCGAGAGATCGGGGTCCCCAGTGGCCCACTTCACTGATGAAGAAACTGAGGCTTCAAGGAGAGGCAAAGGCACTCATCCCAGGTCACAAGGTCAGTGGCGGAGGAGTGGAGGTGGGAGCTCAAGTTCATCTGACTCCAGAACCCAAACTCAAGAAGGCTTTAGCCTGGAGATGGTCATCCCCAAGAAGGGGGCACCCACTCAGCACCCCGAAGCCATGGCAAGCACCTGCTGTGGGCCAGGCACTGGGGTGCACGAGACTTGGGGAGCATGGCTCCTGTCCATGAAAGTATCCCTCGGTAGTGCCTCCCCTGGAAACCCAGGCCCCTGGGCTCCATCTTTCTCTTGGATGCTGTGTGACCCTTCTCGCTTTCAGATTTACTAAACAGAGCTTGAATCTTTGTGATCCACTTCCTACTCCGAGCCTCAGTGTTCTCATCTGACAAATGGGGTGAGAATGTTCACTCTAACCAGCTCACAGGTAGGTGAAAGTGCTTGGTCCCTGGAGCAGGGCCATGTGGTACAGGAGTCCAAGGGGTCCCCAAAGGTGCCCTCCCCAGATTCCCTGAGGGGAGAAGGCCAGTGCCCCCGCCCCTAGGAGTGAGGGACAGAGTCTAGGCAACCACCGAAACAAGGTGTAGTTCAAATATCGTGTTTTAGCTCAAATATTTCTGCGGATTTTGCATTCTATTCCACCATTTATAGATGTTTGCTTTACTTCAAAATTAAAGTTATGAAATGCATTGATTTTAATTTCTATGTAAGATGAATAACTCTTCCCAAAATGTTCTCAAGTAAAACTGCAGGAAGATGTCATTCGTCTTGTGGCTTCCAGGAATAGCAAGACGGAAGAGCTGCCGTGTGTGTCCTACACTAGGCACTTCTCATGACTGCATCTCATTCAATGCCTGGACCATGCTGTGAGGCAAGGATTTTGATTATCCCCATTGTACAGATCAGGAATCTGAGGCCCCTAGAGGCGAAGCCACCTGCCCAAGAACCAAAGTCAGTCTGCAGTGGAGCTGGGACCAGAACCAGAGTCTGGGGGACCGCAGAGCTTGTCCAGAAGTGCAGTGTTTAAAACATTATACAAACACATTCTGAGAATAACCTTCTTTAATGTCCTGCCTGATTCCTGAACTTTGCCATCTGGTCCTGAACTTCGCCGTCTGGTCTCACTTAATCTTTGGCTTCTCTGAATCCCCAACAAAGGGCCACTGGGGCTCAGAAGCAAAGGTCCTCAATATCTGCTGATCTCTTAATAACTTGCTTTGCCTAAGTGACCCAGACTAAGGCATAATGACACGGCTTCAAATCCTGGTTCTCCCACGTCCCGGCTGTGTGAGCCTTGGACAAGTCAGTTAACCTCTCTGAACCTCATCAGAAAACTGAGGATGATAAAACCTACCATAGCTATATACATAGAGAAAAGACTAGAAGGAACAGGTGAAAATCTGACGTAACGACAGTGACGTCAGAGAAACGGTACAAGGGGTGGTTTTGTTCTCAACTTTGGGACGGCCCGTATTTTCCAATTCTGTCCTTCCCCAGTCATTGGGGGCCCTGTTGGCAGGATCTGGGTCTGCCATCACAGCCACAGAACAGCATCTGGTACACAGTAGGTGCTCAGTGCATATTCATTCTTATAGAACACGTGTTATGCTTGATGTAGGTGGGTAAGTTGGAAAGTAGACAGGCCTATTTTTATTTTCTAAAACTCAAAGTTATTCCTGGCTAATAAATGGACTTGCCCTGGTGGCTACACATGTGCTCGCGCGCTCTCGCTCTCTCTCTCTCTCTCTCTCTCACACACACACATACACACACACACACACACACACACACTCCTCAAGGTAAGACTCCAACTACTCCCTGGTTCAAGCCATCTCTACTGCTAGATTGAATCTTCCAGAAGAGGGGTGGGTCCTGAAGGAAGTGAACCACACCTTCTGCTTCCTTCTAGACCTTGGGGAAAGGTCGACATTAGGGATTTTCTCAGGATTCCTGGTGGAGAACCTCGTAAACATTTCAGAGCCGAGTCGAGCAGAGCCGAGTGCCCAGGGATTCGGTTCAGCCCAATTTCACGAACATTTTCCAAGCACCTGCCAAGGTCAGAGGCTGTGGGAGGTACTGAGGCACCTCGTCAACAAGAAGGGTCTTTTTCTGAATTGAGTCATTCATTCTTTAGCCCCTGTGTGACCTTGAGAAACTGAGATCACCTCTCTGAGCCTCAATTTCCTCACCTGTAAAATGGGGACGGTGGTTGTGACAATACCTTCCTTCCAGGGTGGTTAGAAGGAATAAACGGGATTTTTCACCCCTTCGTTCATCCAACAATTAATTACTGAGGATAGCAGTGACCCAGACACCGGTCCTTGTCCTCCGAGGCCCTGATGTAACAGGAGAGACAGACCTACAGGCACTGGACCACACAGCTGTCTAATTATCTGTCGCGATGAGGAGGGAAAGTGTAAAGCGGGAACTCGACCCAAGCAGAGGGTCAGGGAGTGCCCCCCGGGGACAGGGTGCTTGGGCTGATGCATAAAAGATGATCAGACCTCAGCAGGCAAAGAGAAAGGGCTTTCCAGCGGTGGGGGTGGGGGGGGGGGGTGATGTCCAAAACTCAGAAACGATACAGAGCATGGTGAGGTCAGGGGACCACCACAAGCCACATCTCTCTAGAACAGAGCACGAGCCAGAGTGGGCACAGCAAAGGGTTCCAAATCATTAACAATTGCTACTATTATTAACAAAGGTGTCACAGCACCCAGAGACAAGGCAGGACGACCAGGGCCAATAACGTGAGCACCTGGGAGGGGAGGGGGCTCCGAGAAGCGGCGGACCGTCGCCCTCCTCTTCCCCACCCCGTCCTGGGGCATGCGGCTTCTGCTTCCCCCAACCCACAGCCCCACCTCCTTGCTTCGTCCCCAGCCCTGGGAGGGGGTGGGACACGCTGGGCTGGGCTTCATCACAGCTCAGGCACGAGCCGGATCGGCCATCGTCCTTAAGGTCACAACCACTAGAGAAAGGAAACCTCAAAATGGGAGTGGGGGAGGGGCACCCAAAGAAGGGGGAAGGGCGCATAACCCCGCCCCCCACAGGGAGAGACGCAGGCAACCCTGACAAGGACACAGATGAATAAGCAGGGGCTGTACCTGGAATGGGATCCAGGCAGTAGGGCTCATTAGGACCCAGCCCCACCCCCACTGCCACATCCCGCCCCCCCCCCCCGCCCCGCCCCTTCCTGCCCAGGACTCGGCAAATCCCTCCTGAGGGTAACCAGCCAGCCGGGACCTGCACCTGAACCGCAATGGGGCGGAACAACTCCAGCAGGGGCCCCAGGGGCTTCTGGGACACAAATCCTAGGGCCTCTGGCCTGGGAGGGTGGAGCCCCAGCTGCCCCAGGCAGCGGCACTGCTCCAGCTCTGGCCCTTTGAGGACCATGGGTCGAGTAAGTCGTTGTCCTGGTCCTGGGCAGCAGGAGGACCCCAGCACTGGGACTCCAAGAAAGGCACAGCCGCACACCCATCAGCCTGGACCGAACCCACCAGCGGCTGGACCATGACCCTGACCACAACGATCGCTGGTGTCTCCTTCAGCCAAGGTAGGCCCCGTCTCCCCTAGTGTGCCCTGTGTCCTCGCCTGTTTCCCAAGACTGGCCCCATCAGTGTGCCCTCCAGGTAGGGCCCTGCCCTGCTGGTCATCCAGCCCCGCCGAGGGGCTCACCGCACACCCCCCTCTACACTACCGCCCCTGCTCCGGGTTTCCAGGGCCTCAGAATTGTGACCTCGATGCCTCCAGACCTGGAACACGCTGTTCCTTCTGTCTGAAATGCTCTCAGCATCTCACATAAACCACCCTCCCCAAATCTCCCTGTGCCTTCTCAACTCTTACATCTCCCTCAGGTAGGGCTGCCAAAGTTAGCAAGTAAAAATACAGAATGCCCAGTGAAATTCAAATTTCACATAAACAATGAATAACGGTTTAGTATGTCCCTTGGGTCTCCGCTGAAACACTGACTCCTCCAGGAAGCCCTCCCGGGCGCACCACAGACCCGGTGGACTCCCGCAGTGTTGTGCAACGCTCTGTCTTGTTTCCTCACCAAATTGTGAATGCCAGGAGGGCCAGAAACCCATCCATCCAAACTGCCTCGTGTCCTGGCACCCACGGGACCTGGCAGCGGTTCCACAAACAGTTTCTGCATCAGGGAGTGAGGGGTGGCAGAGCAGCCTGGGGACGCCCTGGCCAGGCTCACCCACACAGGTACCCGGGGCTGCCAGCTGCGGGAGAACGGGCCTCCTTCGCCAAGATGTGCCCAGAACACGTCTCATGACCACCCACCCCCCTCCACGGAGCCAGAGCAGAAAAAACACGAATCACGCTGAGAGCAGCGAGCAGGCTCCTCTCCTGTATTTTGACGGCTACTGTTGGTTTTAATTAAGATCCCATTCTGCTCAGGCCCAGCAAGGGCCTCATCTCAGGCAGTCTGGAAACAATAGTTGCACGTGGCCGTGTGGGCTACCGAGCCACAAGAGGGTGGCCGGGCCACGGGGGCTGGGCAGCAGGAGCCCCGCCAGCACAGGCTTTGAGCTCAAAGAGCTCCTCGCCTGCCCAGCACATACACCATATATTTTTGAACAGAAGGGAAGCGTTCGCTTTTTCCCCCACAGTGCCAAAAATAGCCCTATCTCCTGCCTTTGAACAGGAATCTTTTGGTTCTTACAAAGAGACAGGAGCAGCAGAGGCCTAGAAGGAGGGGCCGAGCTGGCTGGCTGGACCCCTCCTCATCTCCCCAGCCCCAGAAGGTGAGAGGGGCTGGCATCCTGGCTAGGCTTGACCTGCTAAGGCCCAGTCTCCCAGCACCTGACTTCTGAGGATGCCCTCCAAGATGTGTAAAGCCCCTTGTCACCCAGACCAGGAGGTAGGAGGAGGCCAAATGGAAAGCAAAGACCCAAGATGGATGAGAAGAAACGTCATTCGGGGACGTCCCTGGTGGTCCAGCGGTTAAGACTGCGCCTCCACGGCAGGGGGCACAGGTTCAATACCGGGTAGGGGCACTAAGATCCCGCCTGCTGTGCAGCTCCCCCCAAAATAAATGTCGTTCATTCATTAGCTTGTTCATTTATGAATTTTCTTTTTCCTTTATTCCAACAAATGTGCACCAGACTCTGTCCTAGGAGCAGGGCTGCAGCAGTGAACTGTGAAACCAGATGCGTCCCACCCTCACGGCGCTCACAGCCGAACAGAAAGAAGGTGGGTTAACCGTGTCCTCACCACCGGGTCTGGGGCAGGTACTGGCTGGGCCCAGGGCACCTCCGTGGAAGGGGACATTGGGCACTGGTGCAAGCTGGGTGGGGGTGGGGGTGGGTCCCAGGGTCAGGGGAACGAGGCACACAGAGGGTCCGATGAAAACCTGCCTCAGCAGCCCCTTGCCCGGGCAAGGACCCTCATTTCTCCAGCAGCAGGCCTGCAGGAGGTGTTTTCCCACTTTACGTGTGAGGCCACCAGGACTCAGAGGAGGGATTTCAAGACCCTAGGATGTGCCAGGCCCTCTTGCCAATATTTTCACACTCATTCCATCCACCACCCTGGGAGGCAGGGCTGTCACCATCCACCCATTTTACAGATGACGTGAGGAGGCTCAACAGGAAAGGGCTTGGCCAAGATCCCAGAGCTGATGAGGGGAGCTGGGCTTTGTACCCAGGCCCAGCCAGTCCCTTGGGAGGAAGTCCTGACACTACCGAGAAGCCGTCTCAGCTCCTGTCCTCTCCTCCCCCCAGTTCCCTAGAAGAGAAAGCAAGGGTTCAGGGAAGGAAATGATCGCAGGTCTGGGAAGTGGAGAACAGGGGATTTGAACCCAGCTCTCTCGGCCTCCAAATCCAGGATCCTTTCTGGTTCCCACAGCAGCTTCTTAGTTCCAAAAAAAAGAGAGAAGAGGCCACTTCCTGTCCCCAAAAGGCCAGAGCAGTGGGGGAGCTGGGGCAGGCGGGAGAAAAAGAGAATGGCGCTCTGAGCCCACTTCCTAGCTGAAAACCCAAGCCTGAAATAAAAAAAGCGGAGTGCTATTTCTGCCTTGGGTTAAACATTCCTCAAAGCCGCATTCCTCCGCC
The DNA here is from genome assembly GCF_030028045.1 of Hippopotamus amphibius kiboko. Classification (NCBI taxonomy): domain Eukaryota; kingdom Metazoa; phylum Chordata; class Mammalia; order Artiodactyla; family Hippopotamidae; genus Hippopotamus; species Hippopotamus amphibius. The sequence continues at coordinate 6,412,953 of NC_080187.1, forward strand.
CTCCTCCTTCTCCCCTGCCAGGGAATCCAGAGCAACGGATGCCCCGCCAGCTTCCCGGGGCCACCTCATGAGACCAGGAATGCCAGGCGGCAGCTGCCCTGCACCCATCCCAGGCACCGCCAACCCAGGCTCCCTAGATGGGGTACACAGCCTCCTAGGTGGCACCATCAGCGTTCCCTGGGGCTGAGAAAAGGTGACATCCCATCTCACTGAGAGGGGGACGGGTGGGGACACTGAGACCCTGAGAGGTGCAGCCACAGCAAGTCAGGCTGGAACCAGGATCCCAGACTCTGACTCCCTGGCAATTCCCTGCCCCCATGAGACTGCAGGTCAGGGACACAGGTGGGTCCCGCCCTGGGCAGCTGAGGAACAAAACGAAGCAACATGTGGACAGGCACTTTGGAAGGCCCAAGCCTTACCCAGAGGTAAGCGCACAGCTCCCAGCTGGAAGCCGAACAAACCCCCAAATCCACCAGATGTGTCCCAACCCTCAAGCTGCTTACCGTCACCCAGGACACTGCAACCAGACCTCCAGACCCCGAGGTCCTCTCTGTCACTGTGCCTCTGAGCCCCGCGTGGCACCCGTGAGGACTCGGTCTCCTTCTTCGTCCAACAGACACCACCTGAGGCACCTGGGCCACGCCAGGCACGGACAGGGCAGGATGGCCGGGGTGCTGTGGGCCTCTACAGCCTCACTCTGGAGCTGCCCCTTGGCACCCAAAGCCCGCCCTGGATGGGGCAGAGGCTAAGGAAGCCTCAGAGGCCTGGGTGTGGCCGGCCTGCTGCACGCTCCCAGCAGTGCTCCCAGGACCTGACACAACCCTTCTCCTGCCACGTTCCCAAGGGCCTCGACTCTGCCTCCACCCCAGAGGAGGCCAAGCGAGGCTGCCCCCAGTCCCCAACAGGAATCAGAACAGCAAGACCAGTAGGGCTGGGAATTCCCTGGCAGTCCAGTGGTTAGGACTCTGAGTTTTCATTGCCAAGGGCACGGGTTGGGGAACTAAGACCCTGCAAGCTGCCCAGTGCAGCCAAAAAAAAAAAAAAACTAACAGGGCTATGTTAGTTATGTGTTCCCAGCTGGAAGGATCCTACCACCCCACCATCCAACCTCACATCCAGCCCAGGAATCCAGGACGCCTGGCAGTGTCAGACACCCCAGCAGCTGCTTGAAAGCCTCCAGTGATGGGACACTCATTATCTGCAGCAGCAGCTCTAAGGTTACAAGGCTCACAGAGGTCATGGGAGGTGGGCACGGGATGGGAAGGGCATGGCTTTGGCATGACAAAGAACTAAGCCTGAGCCCCAGCTTGGCCGCTGACCGGCTGGGAGGCCTCGGGCATGTCCCTGAATCTGCCTGGACCTCCTTTTCGTCATCTGTAAAATGGGCATAATAGTCCCTCCTCCCAGGGCTGTGGTGAGAACACAGGAGGGAGAATATGTACTCAGCACTCCTGACATCGAGTGCCCACTTGGTAAACAGGAGTCATCATCCTGTCACTCCTCCCAAGGACATTTCCCCACTGCTCGAGGGCAGAGGGGCTCCCAGAGACCACCGCGGCCAGGGCAGAAGGGGAGAGACATGGCAGCCACGTCACCTGGCCCCAGGGCGGGCAGCGGCGCGATCAGCTTCTGCTCTGGGCACCTGGCCTGTCTGTGCCTCCCACCCGAGTGCCCCGCCCCCCTTGCACACCTACATTACAACCTGCTCAGACCTGCCCTCACACACACCGCTCACCCACTCCTGACACACGCCACGACCCCATCACTCACACTCGGAGCGTGCCCACGTGAGCCAGGGCTGCACGCCTGCACCCAGTGCCCACACTCGCTCACGCTCACCCACACCCCTGCACCGCAGCTTCCCGGCGCCTCCCACCCGCACGGGGCCCCTCATCACAGCCCAGGGTCAATCTCCCCTGCACCACTCACCAGATGTGTGGCCCTGGGCCAGCTCCGGTCCCCTCTGAGCCTCGGTTTCCTCATCTGTAAAGCGGGGACTAGGCAGGGCTCCTGGAAGGAGTGGGTGACGACCACATGAACATTCAGCTGGGCCTGCATCACACAAACATCCTTAATACCAGACTCCTGCCGCAGCGACAGCCTGTGATCCTTACACATTGCTGGGTGCGGGGTCTCCATCACCACTGATAAGCTAAGAGGAGCACCCAAGCCACCAAATTCAGTGTCTTTGCTGTTCCTAACCTCGCACGCAACAGCCCTGTGCTATGAGGGTATGATCCCCAACTCACAGATGAGAAAACTGAGGCATCAAGAGATGAAGGACTGTGCCTGTGGCTGAGACGGCCCGGGAGCCCCCGTCATCTGACACTGGAGCCCGAGCACATTCCGTCCCTGGGGACCAGGAGGAGCTGCCCCACCGCAAGTCTGGCTACCTGGCAATCTGAATATTGTACAGAAAGGGAAACCCAGGCCCACTGGGGACTAGTGATTTTAAAGTCACTGTCCAGGCTACGATGGTTCTGGGACAGAACCCCAGGCAGGTGCGTCTCCAGTCCTCCAGGCCCGCGTCCACGCAGGATCCTAAAACCCAGCATTCCAGGGCCGGCCCGCCCTCCCCAGATCACTCCCGCTCCCAAGCAGCAAGGCCAAACACAGAAGCCGTGTGCACGTACCATTCACTCTCAATGCAGCCAAGGGCCTGTGACAGCTCACCCTGTGCCCCCCTAGGAGGTGGCCATGAACTGTCCCCTGACTCTGACGGCCAAGCAGCCCCCTTCCTGTGAGGACATTTACTGAGCATTTACTACGTGTCGGTCCCTGTGCCTGCCGACGGCACACACCAGGCACCCAGAGCTCAGAGGGGTGAGGGGCTCCCCAGAGTCACACAGCCAGCAAGCTGGCCCTTGAGCCCTCACCACTTTGCTGTCCCAACCCCCGCAGGGAATCTGATCCCAATTGCACAGGACCTGGAAACTTGGCGTGTTAATGTATGACGCCCTGGTAGACAGACCACATTCAGAATGTGCAAAGTATTTCATCTCATAATGACATTAAGAAGGAATCTCTTTTTAATGCATGCTGGGTTTTTTTCTCCTTACTTGACAGCAAGAGAGATTTAGGACAAGAGGAACCCTATCAACTTCAATGAAGAAAGCAAGACATCCTCATCTCCACCCCAAGGGCCAACCCATCACGGCACCGTGGGAGGCATCCGACAGGAGGCAGCAATCCTAGGTTCCTGCCTCGTGTATTTGTCATGTGACCTTGGGAGAGATACTTCTCCTCTCTGGTGCTCGACTGGTCCATTACTAAAACGAGGACATTGGACTACATGACCCCAAAGTCTCCTCTGGCTCGAAGATTCCAGGATTTTTTTTCATAGTAATCAAAGAAATGAATATCAAAATAGTGAGCTACTCTTTTCTTCTGCATCAAGCTGACAATTACTAAGAAAAACAATAATAATCGGTGCCGGCAACGATGCAGGGAAATAGGCACTCTCTCATCCACTTTTGCTGAAAATAAAAATGGGAACATACTTTGTGGAGAGCAATTGAACAATTTTTCAATCAAAAGCCTTTTAAGATGTTCCCAGCCTTTAATACCACAACTTCATTTGGGGAAATTTATCTTCAAGTAGAGACATGTGCGAAGATTTACTACAAAGATGTTCATGCCAAGATTTAGTACAAAGATGCTTTTCACAGCACTGTTTATAAAAGCCACCTAACTGTCCAATGGCCGGAGATTAAATAAAAGACGTTGCGTTCACATAATACAACATTAAAAAATCATGGGCAAACATTCACGATTGTCAGGTTTGTTACAGTTAAAAAGCATATAATTCCGCATTTACAAGGTAATGAAACCCATGTACAAGTCCTGTTGAGTCTTCCTCCTAAATATACGTAGGATCCGTCCTTGACGTCACCCCTGCTGACACCCGAGGTTTATCACCATGATCACCAGGCCCTGATTACATCCCCTCCTCCAAGCCATTCTTTGGACTAGGTGCTAAAACGATATCCAGACCCAAATCTGACGTCTCCACCGCCTCCATCCTCAGACCACCCCACCCCCACCCCGCCCATCTCGGAAAATGTCCAAATCCCTTCCTACGACCTTTGGGGCTCTTGGTGAGGGATGGCATGAGCCTGGCGCACTGGCTGGCTGCATCTGCCCAGAGGGGCTCAGGTCTGGCCTCGGGAGCCGAGGAAGCTGGTCCAATCTCAAGCCCACAACCAGGAGAAAGGGCTCTCACCTGATACTGTGAGATGTGAGATGCCAGAATTCTGTGGGGTGGGGGTGGGGACGAATGGAGCTGGAGGAGGCAGAAAGAACCAGAAGAAGCTTTTGGAGGAGGGTTGGGCTCTGGGTCCCGGGGGGGGAGTCCCTGCCCCTCTCTGGCCTCTGCTTCTCTCAACAAGGGGTGGCTGTAAACCAGCGGGCCCGTTTGCCACCAGGAGAGGTTTAAAGGGTCCCCCCAGAACCAGGCCCCGTGCTAAACCCTTCAAGTGCACTGAGTCCTCCCACCTCTGGGGCCCCTGTGATGCCTGTTTTCTGGAGAAGGAAGTGAAGCTCCATGAGACGGGGCTTGCCCAAGGAAAGGGCCAGAACCCTAGTACATCTGGTTCCCAGGGTCTACTTCCCTCCCTGAGATTCTGTGGCTAAACATCCCCTGACCCCTGCTTCTGGCTCACGCTCGGACCTCAAAGCCCTCTCCCCTTTAGATCCACAGAGTGGGCAGGTATTGCAGGTGAGCAAACTGGTGCTCAGAGAAGGTAAGCAACTTGCCCAGGGTCACAGAGCCCGAGTGAGGACCCCACACTATTCTCCAGGATATTGAGTTTACAACAGACTTGGTACTTCTTACGCAGATGCCCAACCCTGCTTTAACCGTCTAACCTCGATTCCTCCCGCTGCTGCTCTGCTTAGCTTCGGTGGAGTCGGGGAGCAGCCTCCTTGGTCTTACCTGTGTGCGCACAGGATGCAGAGGGATCGCAGAAGCCACCTCCTTACCTCAGGGCCTTCCCTCTCCCGGGTGGCTTATCCCTTGCCTGGCCCTCTGCACAACTCCCTCATTGATCTTAACATGGGTGCCAGATACTGCCTCCTCCCCGAGGCAATGTCTCACCCTCTCTGGTCAAGCAGAGTCGGGTGGGGGAAGTGACAGTCAGAGAATATTCCTTATCCTATAGGAAGGGACCCTTGTGGGACCCTTCCCAAAGCCAGAGAGACTGGTGACATCTAGTATCTCTCAACCAGACTCCTGGGGGTCCCCTTCTCTGCTCTGGTCTCAGGGGCCTTAGCTGCCAGCTACCCCGCCCCCCCCCCTCATCTAGACACGCCTCCCTCCACCATTCTGGGCATGAGGGAAAGGCCGAAGAGGTGGACAAGACCCAAGGCTGGCAACCAAGGTCAAGGCAGAGCCTGCGCTGACCGAGAGCAGCAGGGAGAAGGCGACCTCCTCTGAGTCCTGGACGGAGGGTCCAAGGGAAGAGAATAAGGGGGAGGGAGGGGGAGGTTTCTGCCTCTGGGGCTGGCTCGGCCCAGAAGCCTTTAAACAGACTCAGCTCAGACCACAACGAATGGCTTGAGCCCCACAAGCTCTGTTTTCCGGATGACCCGTCTAGTTTCCACCTGAGGGCAGGAATTCCATCTCTCTCGTTCACATCTCCATCTCTGCGCCCAGCACAGAGTGAGCATTCAGTGAAGGGCAGGTTAGGGCAGCCTCCAAATTAACAGGTGGGGCGGGCGGGCGGGGTGGGGAGAGACCGCAGCAGTTGAAACAAAAACCTGCTAAGATCCTGGCAAACCAAAAGTCCCATCTTTCCACGCCTCCTGAGGGCCAGGCACAAAGACCAGGACCACAGGAAGGTTCCTCCGTGGAGAGATGAACTTCGCCCACAAGATATATTTACGACCCGTTTGGGATGAAGCCGAATTGTGCAGTCAAAACAACAACGTTAATGACGATCGCTCACACACCTCCCTGCATCCTTGACAAACCCCTTACCATACGCCTTACACTATGCTATACGCGCATCTTGTTGCCCCCTCACGCGCCCACAGAGTCAGGGACCATGAGCACACCCATTCTGCAGATGAGGAAACTCGGGCTCAGCTAAGTGAAGGGCTGGCCTCTCCCATGGCCTGGACAGACAGGGATGACACTATCCTCACCAACAAGCTGGACAAAAGTGGGCCAGACCTCACAGGAACCGGGCTGCTGGTCGCACCGAGCACCGTTCAGTGGGCGAGGCCCCCACCTCTTGAAAACCTCCTGCTTCCCCTGGAGGTGCACTGTGCCAGGAAGGGTGAAGATTGGGTTACGGGGTGCTGATGACTTACAGAATCTTATCTGCAGAGGAGGAAAAAAATCTGCTCTGCAGTGTTAAGGCTGAATGACGGAGGGGTTTAGCTGGGCTGGGTCCAGATGTGCCTAGGGAGGGCCACACTGTCGGAGCTGTAAGACCTCCTGCTTCCTCGCACACACGGACCACCGAGGCAGTCTTTTCCAGAGAGCAGGAGACTCCCCACCAAGGGTGGCAGCCAGCACGGACGCAGGCGTGAACATCTGGGACTCCCCTCTGGGCCCTCCTTGGCGTTGTGGCTGGCTGTGGGACGCCCAAGGTGGCCTAGGCCACCACATGATGCTTGCACACGCCAGGACCCGCAGTTGTGGGTCTTCAACTGGGACTCCTCGGAACCAAGGTCTGCTTGACAAACACTTGTCAAGGATACAAATTCCTGGGCCCGGCCCAGACTCTAAGAATCGGAAGTCTGGGAGGGTGACCAGGCACCTTAGTATTTAACGGGCTCTCCAGGAGATTCTGACATTTGAGAGTCCTCCGCAAGCGCTCCTCTCTTGACCCTGTACAATACACAGAATCCCTTGAACTAAGAGCAGATGGCACCACGCCCCAGCACAAGGAAGCCCATCTGGGGCCTTAGAACAGGCTGGAGGCTTTTCCTGCTGTTCCTGCTGGGAGACTTTTCATTCAACACATACCTGTGGCCCTACTAAGAGCCAACACAACCAGTCAAGGAAGGGCCTGCCCTGAGGAAGCTGACATCAGCAAAAGAGACAGACAGGAGGCCTGTGAGCCCACCACCACCTCCATCAGCCCAAACCCAATAAGAGCTCTAGAGGAAAAGTACCCAGCTCACTCTCTCCCTGATCGAAACTGTTCCAGGTCTCCAAAGGCCTTTAAAAATAGCCCAGCCCAGCCCAGCAACATGGGGCTGGTTCCTAACAAGGCTTAACTTGGGAGCCAGACAGGCCTGAGTTCAAGTCCTGGCACTGCCTGGTGACGGGCCCTGGGATCTTGGGTCCTATGATTATTGTGAGGATTGAACATGCAGGGAGCCAAGGAGCTCGGCACGCAACCTGCTCCAGAAGCAGGAAACCTGGCTTCACTCAGCTCACAGCTAATGGAGACACCCTGGTGCAGCCCAAATCCACCCCTCCATTGAAGCCCACTGTGCCCTCTGCCTCCCTGAGCACAGGGGCCCAGGAAGTCCCGTGTACAGCCTGACTGCTGACAGCTATGGGCCACAACTGGACAGAGCCTGAAGGAAGGCCCAGCAAATCTCTCAAAACAGCGGCCAAACTGGAAAAGGCCACCTACCCACCTTGGAAAGCGGGTAAGAGCAGCAAGGACAGAGTCCCTGGTCCTCAGAGCCTCACCGCCTTTGAGGAGCAGCTACTGGGATGTGAGCGCCTTGCTGCAGAATTCCACTGGAGAAGGGCCAGTACCTCCCAGTGAACTAGCACCCACTCAGGAAAGCCCCCTTAGTTCAAGTACATGGGGGCGAGGGGCATGGAGCTGAAGTGTGAGCTTGGACAGACCTGCAAACGTGCCCAGAAAACCAATGGAGTGGGGGGGAGGGGGGAGCAGAGGTTGTGCAATGCACCATCAGAAGCTGCCTCTCAAGCCTCCATCAATGCGTGGAGTTGGTGGTCCATCTGCCTCCTCCAGGGAGGGCGCAGAGAGGCTGGACCCACGCAGGTGAGCAGGTACGGGTTCAGAATCCCAACCCAAGCCCAGAGCCCCTGCCCCTTTCCAAGCCAGATCCCCAGGCAGAAGCCTTGCCCAGGTCAGGACTCAGTGCCATTAACCCTTGGCATGCTGAGGCATCTGCAAGAGGCTTGCAAGGAAGGGAGAAGTCTGATGTGGAGGAACCCGTGATGTGAGGGGACTGGAGAGTTAAGTTGGGCACATGGAGAGAGACACACTGGGACAGAGCTAGAGAAATCTGAAATTGACAGGCCCTCCTCTCAGGGGTGCCCCAGACGATTAAAGGACGGGATGGACAAGATCATCCAGGGCTGCAGAAACCCATTTCGCAGCCTGGCAGACAGAGACAGAAGCTGAGAAGGTGAAATCAGGGCCAGAGGAGAATTCAGCCTATAGATCCTGCAGCCAAGAGGGCGCCCAGGACCCTTCACCGCCGCCGCTGCCACGAGCTCTCTGACAAGCCTCGCCACCCGCCACACACGATCAGGGCCAGGCAGGGGGCGACAGACCAGCCTCCAAGCAGCAGCGGCAGCGGCGGCGGCGGCGGCATCGTGATGCATGAATCACCCGCCCCGCCGCGCTCGTGCCAGTGGGCACCTCGCGAGCAGGCGCCCCCTCCCCGGCCCGCCGCCCCGGCCCGCCGCCCCTCGCCCTGGCACACCCCGCCCTTTTGGACAGCTCTGCAGGGAGGGGGTCGCGGTGGGGGGCTGGGGCCTTCCCTCCGGGCCCGGGGATGGCCCCGCGCACGCTGACAGGCGACGCACGTCCCGGGCGCGCGTGGTGGGGGGGTGTCCTAGAACAATAGGGCCAGGTGTGGGGCTGGGGGCGCGGCCGGGAGCTTCCGAGGGGCCCGGGGCGGGGGATGGCCGAGGGAGGGGGGCAGCGTCGAGGGGGCGGCGAGCGGGCCCGGGGCGGACGGGGTGGGGGCCGTGGGGGGACCGCGGGGGGGAGGGGCGCGAGGGGGCGGCCGCAGGGCCCGGGAGCGGGGGGCGGGGGTCCCGGCGCGCGCACTCACAGTAGGTTTTCCTGGTCAGCTCCTCCACAACTTCAGGCTTCAACTTGCTGTTGGATTTCCCCATCCTCGGCGGCCGCGGCCCCCGCGCCCCGGGCCGGACCCCGTCGGGGCGCCCAGCGGGAGCGGCGGGGCCGGGGCGGGGCGCTCGGGGGGCCGGGGCCGCGCCTTTGTCTGCGCCGGGCCCGCGGGGCCGAGGCGCGGGGCTCTCCGGCGCGCGGCGCTGCGCGGCTCGCGGCGCGGGGCCCGGGGCGCGGGGCAGCCGCTCGGCAGGCCCGGGCCGTCCGGCCGCCGCCCTCTCCGGGCGCCGCGGCGCGGAGCTGCGCTGGGCTGGGCGCCGACGCGGCCGCGGTGTGGCCGCGGTCGTCCCTGGTTACTGAGCTCCGCGGCACATGCTCGCGGCTGCGCTGCCTCTCGCCGCCGCCCCTGCGCTCCCCGCCTCCCGCCCGCACCGGCGCGCCAGGGGTGGACCCGGAGCCGCCACTCAGCGCCCGGCGCCACCTCCCGCCCCGCACCCGCCCGGCCGGGCCTGCGCCCGCGGCCCCACGGCCCCGCGAGAGCGCCCCGCCAGGCCCGCAGAGGGGCGCGCCCGGCCTCACCGGCCCCCGGGCGGGAGGGCGAGGTCCCCCCCGCCACCTCCCTCGCGGCGATCCGCGGCGCTCCGGCCCCCCCACCCCCACCCCCAGGGCGGAGCCGGGCGGGGGAGGGCCCGGAAGGTCTGGCGTGAATGAGGCCGCGGCTCGGCCCGGCGAAATTCATTCATTCGACACGGATTTGTTGGGCGCTGGGGACGCCGGGGAGCAGGACAGGCGCGGTCCCAGGCCTCCCGGGGCGGGGGCGGTTGAGGGGAGGCCACGGCTCCGCAGGATGTCACATGCGGTGGCGGGGGACACCCACCGCGGTCTGGGGAAGGTGACCTCCAAGCCCGGGGGGGGGGGGGGGGAGGGCGGGAGGGTGGTTGGGAACGTGTTCAAGGCCCAGAAAACCTGGAGGAGGGGAGGAAGCCTGAACCCCAGGGAGAGCTCTCCGCGCACAGGACTGCAGCACAGCCATGGGGTATATGATGTGAAGCCAGAGAGAAGGGTGAGGACCAGCTGGGACAGGCCTGGGCTCTCCCCAAGGAGCTGGGCCTCTGCGATTTCAGCAGGGAGGTAGCAGGGTCAGATGGGCCTTCTCTGCTTCTCTGGCCTCAGTGTGGAGGGGCGCTCTGGGCAGGAGCTGTGGCCCAGACAGTGGCCAGGGCTCCACCTGGATGGACAGAGACAAGGAACGGGGGTGGGGTGGGGGAGTGTGTATGATGAGGGAGTCTCCACCACCTTCCTGGGCCACCCCATCTCCAATGTCAACCTGGGGAGACCTCTCCTATCCCCTTCCCAGATTTATCTTTTTTCTCTTCAGCAACTCTCACAGATTTCATTAGCAGATTTTTTTTCGTTGTGTTTTGCTGTCCCCTCCTCTAGAGTATGAGCCCCGCCGAGGGCAGGGATCCTTGTCTAATTTGTAGTTGTATCTCCAACACCAGACTTGCAGGGGCCATTTAGCAAACCTCTGTGAATGGGTGAGGGGCTGAGGGAGGTAGGACACTGGTGCTGGGAGCCTGGGGGTGGACAGAGCATGGCGGGAAGAGGCTGCCCTCTCTCAGGGCCACAGGGATGAGGTGATGCGCTGGGTCTCTTTTTGTCCCTGCTTCGGCACAGTGTTCAGACCTCAGGGGATCTGGGAAGCCCAGAGAAACCCTGCTTCTCAGCCCCCAAATGCCTCCTCCTCCCTCCAGACATGCCCCATTCCAGTTCTTCCCCTGAAGGCCTTGCCTGGGTCGAGCCCCCGGCCCCAGGAAGCATTCAGATGGGGGTACGCTTGCTGGTCTGCTGGGGCTCGTTCTATCAAAGATGCAGGGAGGGCATGGATCCCAAGTGCTGGGCCCACAGTTGGAGGGACCTGGTTTAGACTTGGAAACAGGATGTCACAACCACGAGGACTGGCTAGGAATAGACATCTCAGAGGCACACACAGTGAGGGGCTCAGAGCTGGCCAGCCCAGCCTGAGCGTCCTGCCCGGGAGGAGGAGGAGCCAGCATGGGGACCAAGGCTTGGTTGGGGTGACAGTGACAGCGGTAGCAATTAAAGCCCTAATCCACAGTGCTCCTCCTGTGCGTATTTCTTGCCCACTGTCCACGTGCCAGGCACTGAGCACTGGGGACACAACCGTGACCAACGTGGTCCATTTCCTCAGGGAGCTCAGGGACCGCCCCCTCCCCCCATCTGCCCCACAGCGGTCCCCAAATCACACCAATGACAAACTCCACAAAAGGACATGAACCATGCACAGAAACTCCTGGGGCCCGGCGGAGGGTGGGGGGGTGGGAGAGGTAGTGGGGGAGAAGCTTCCTGCAGGCTTCGCAGATTCACTCTGTCATTCAGCAAGTATTTACTGAGCACCTACTATGTGCTGGGCCCACAGGATAGTGACTCCTGGGACTTCCCTGATGGTCCAGTGATAAAGAATCCACCTTCCAATGCAGGGGACACGGGTTTGATCCCTGGTCGTGGAACTAAGATCCCACATGCCACAGGGCAACTAAGCCCAAGGGCTGCAACTACGGAGCACATGGGCCACAACTACAGAGCCCATGTGCCACAACTAGAGAGAAGCCTGCACACCGCACCAGAGGATCCCGCATGCCACAACGAAGATCCCAGCAAAGATCCCGCGTGCTGCAATTAAGACCTGATGCAGCCAAAAATAAAATAAATAAATAATTTTTTTTAAAAAAAGAGGGTGAGGTGAAACTCCTGCTGTCGTGGAGCGTACAGTTAACGAGGGGAGAGTGATATAAACATAAACAAAACGCATGAGTAAAATATATAATGTCAGAGGTGAAAACAAAACAGTAAGTCAGGGAAGGGGGAGGATAAGGGCTGGGGTGAGGGGTGTGAGATGTTTACTGGCAGGGAGGCCTCACTGAGAAGGCACTATGTGAACAAGGACCTGACAGAGGGGGATGCCCTGGAGTGGAGCCCGGCAGCCTGTGTGGGGCCTGGCAGGGGCGCAGTGAGGTAGGGCTTAGAGAGGAGGGCAGAGATGGGAGATGAGGTCAGACTCAGGGATCTGTTGGTACTTAGCCAGATCCCTGGGCGGCTGTGCACTGACTCCAGGCAGGCGGATGGAAACAGGGACCTTCGGAAGGTCACAGCATTAACAGGCGGGGTGGTGGTAGCCGGGTCCAGCACGGCAGGGGGAACGTAGAAAGAACTGGTTAGACTCGGTTACATTTTGAAGGCAGAGATGACCGGATAGCCAAATGGGTTGGGTGGAGGTGTGGCACAAAGAGAGAAGGGAGTCGAGGTCAAGGCCAGGGATTTTGATCTGAGCCACTGGGAGAATGGTTTCCATTTGCTACCGTGGGGAATGGCCAGGTTTGCAGGTGGGAAGAGCAGGAGTCCGGTTCTAGACGTGCCAGGTATGGCAGGCTTATTAGATGCCCAAGTGGAGGTGCCAAAGAAGCAGATGATATGGGTGTCTGGAGTGCACGGGTGGGACCAGGCCGCAGGGGTCAGATGACTCCTGGCAGAGACGGACGTTTTAAAGCTCTGAGACAGGATAAGGTCACTAAGAGAGCGAGTGTAGCCGGAGGACTGAGCTCCGGGGACATAGGTCGGGGAGACAGAGGTGGTGCTGGCAGTGAGGTAGGAAGAGCACCCGGAGGCTGGGTTTTCCTGGAAGTAACTGGAAGGAGGGAAGAACACGTTGCAGCAAGAGTGAGATAGATATACAGGAGCTGGTCGAGCCAGGCTGGGCAGAGCGTTTCAGGCTCCATGATATGGGGACAACATGTGGGAAGGTGGTGGGCCTTGGGGCCAGCCTTACGCTCTTTCCTGACCTGGATTTCAGCTCAAAGGGTCCCTGCCCACATCCAAATGCCTTATCCCGAGCCACCCTGGACCAAGCACTCAGATCCACTCTCTGTGCCCTTCCAAGCCTCAGTCCACGTATCCAGTGCCTTACGGGGTGTGTCTATTTGGATATCCCGCTAGCATCTCAGACTCCTCAGGGCAGAAACATAACCTATCACCTCCCTCCCAACCATCCCCCAAAGAATCTTCTCCCTTTGGGCAAATGCCCCCCCCCGAACTCAGTGGCTCCAGCCAGAAATCTAAAACATCTTAGGCTCCTCCCCTCCCCAGGACCAACACCCCCCTGCAAGAGATCCATCAACCTGGTCCATTGGATTTCACTCCTTAAATAGCCCTCAAGTCTTAACACTTTTCTCCACACACCCCCCACAGCAAGTCTAATCCAGCCACCACCCTCTCTCAAAGCCACCGTCTCCTTTCATCTCTTGGTTCCCCTAACAAGCTGTTACCCCAGCAGGGCTGCCCTCCCTCCCCCTCCCATATCGTAGTGACCACCTTAGACCTGCGAGGTCCAACACGGAAACCCCTCCCACACCTAGCCACTGGACACCTGAGGTGTGGCCAATCTGATGGAGATGTGCTCTCTGCATAAAGTACACACCAGAGTGTCATACAGAATAAAAGGAATGAAAACTTTCTCATTAGTATATTTTAAAATTTTGATTACACATGGAACTGATAATATGTTCGCTATAATGGGTGAAATATATTATCAAAACTAATTCCACCTGTTTCTTTTTTTTTTTTAATTGAACCTACCAGAAAATATAAAATTCCAGATGTGGCCACATTATATTCTTGTCAGACAGTGCTGTCTTGGACGTCCCTTCTAGTATCCATTTGGCATCACCTCCACAGAGCCTTCCCAGGGTCCCACAGGTGAGCTCATGTTTCCCTAGTGTACACCTGCCCAATGGCACCTGGTCCTGGGTTTTGCAGCACTTTATGTGATTTAAGGAGGTGTGTCCCGAGGAACTCCTTTCCATTCCATCAGTCAAGTGGGTGAAAATGGGGGCTGCCCAGGTACAGCCAGCTGCTAGGAGTTGGGGGAGGGGTGTGCTGGAATTTGGCCCAGGGGAGGGGGAGTGGGAGGAGGAGGAGGGGACCCAATGAATGCCCAGCATGGAGCATACATCCTGAGGCCCAGGTTCAGGCCTGGTCCTGTTCTTCACACGCTGTGTGGCTTTTGGCAAATCACTTCCCATCTCTGAGATGAATCCGATCTCCCCATGGGGGAGGATTTATAAGCATCAAAAATGCTTTACAGGGACTTCCCTGGTGGCGCAGTGGTTAAGAATCTGCCTGCCAATGCAGGGAACACAGGTTCAATCCCTGGTCCAGGAAGATCCCACATGCCTCGGAGCAACTAAGCCTGCCCACCACAACTACTGAAGCCTAGAGCCCACGAGCCACAACTATTGAGCCTGCGTGTTGCAACTACTGAAGCCACACACCTAGAGCCCGTGCTCCGCAAAAAGAGAAGCCACCGCACTGAGAAGCCAGGGCATCCCAACGAAGAGTAGCCCCTGCTTGCTGAAGCTAGAGAAAGCCCACGCGCAGCAACGAAGACCCAACACAGCGGCCCCACCAAAAATGCTTTGCACAAGGGCACGACAGAGAGTCAATATCTTTAACCTATTAAGAACTTTCTAAGCTAATAAGAAAAAGATGAGCCCTCAATAGATATTGGGGAAAAGACTCAAAGAGGTGAAACTAGAGCAAATGCAAGCCTCCCGTCAGCACAAAAGCTGTCCCTGACAACTCATCAGAGGAGCACAAAACAAACTGGAAAAAAAAAGTCAATGACCATAACCCCGTGTTGGCAGAGGAGGGAGAAAATGGGCCTCCAGACACTGGCGGGCAGCGTGTGCGTCGGTACAAAGTTTCCGAAGAACATTTTGGCAGTAAATATCCATATTCTCCGACTCAGCAATTCCACTTCTAGGAAATTATCCGAGGCCATCAATTAGAGCTCTATACACGTGTTTAGCTTCAAAGATGCTACTGTAGCGGCACTTATAACAACAAAAATGGAAACAACCTACGTATCCAAAAATCCAAAAACGAGGGTTTCCGCTATCCATACCATGGAATCCTGTCCAACAGTATTAAATCATAGCATGGACAGACATCTACTCACATGGACAGATCTGGTAACAGTACAGTAAGCATAAAAAAGTTTCAAAAATCCTAGGATGATCCCAACTGTGTGATGAAAAGAAAATCTGTGTTCCTCATGCTTCTTCATTATTAATCATATTTTTTTCTCCAAATTATAAAAAGATTGTTAAAAGTATATAATCCAGGCTTCCCTGGTGGCACAGTGGTTAAGAATCCACCTGCCAATGCAGGGGACATGGGTTCAAGCCCTGGTCCAGGAAGATTCCCTCATGCCGCGGAGCAACTAAGCGCGTGCGCCACAACGACTGAGCCTGTGCTCTAGAGCCTGTGCGCCACAACGAGAAGCCACCACAATGAGAAGCCTGTGCACTGCAACAGAGTAGCCCGCACTCTCCGCAAATGGAGAAAGCCCGTGTGCAGCGAAGACCCAACACAGCCAATCAATCAATCAATCAATAAATAAATAATGTTAATTAATAAATAAATATATATTTTTAAAGTATATAATCCAGTATCTCCTGAAGAAAAACCAGTCTCAGTGGTATACATATCCTGTGGGGAAAAGGGTACCCTTGTCAAATGATTTAGGGGGATATCCCATCTAAAAGTCAGGGCACAGGGGACTTCCCTGGTGGTCTAGTGGTTAAGACTTCACCTTCCAATGCAGGGGGTGCGTGTTGGATCCCTGGTTGGGGAGCTAAGATCCCACCTGCCTCATGGCCAAAAGTCCAAAACATAAAACAGAAGCAGTATTGCAACAAATTGAATAAATACTTTAAAATCGGTCCACATCAAAAAAAAAATCTTAAAAAAAAAAAAAAAAAGAGTCAGGGCACACTAGCACACTAAAAGCTCTGAGAAATCCTGTGGGAAAGAAATTTGTTTTATTTCAGTATTTCCATGCTTATTTTGTTTCCTTAACTCCAGACAGCATTCGAAGAACTGATGTCCTATGGAAGAAACAACCATGAGGAACCCATTGTTTTATGGTTTCTGACTCCCGTGGGAAAAATGATGTAATGAGGAGGTGAAATGGATGGAGGTGAAGCACTGAGCCTTTCGTTGGCATATTCACAGGGTGGGCACTGCTGGAGAGAGCCCACCCAGAAGCCAGCTCCATCGCCATCTCAGACATCCTGCAGGTGCCTGACTGGATAACCACAGGCTGGGTCCAGCTGAGCTGATTCACCCTGTCCCCGCAATATACTGCAACGGGCTGCCGACTCCGGCCAGTAGGCAGTGGCTGCTGGAGGGCTGTGTCCGGCAGGGGCTTGGCTGGAGGGAGTGGCATGAACCACTGTGCTGTGGATCTCGGTCACCAGGGAGGAAGAGGCAGCACTGTGTATCTCTGTGTTCCCTTGGGAAGAATTCTCCAGTCTTTCCCATCCTTCTTGCCTGCCAGGCAGGCTACATCATTCACCCCAAATGAATTATCACCCAGTCAGGGCAACTGGCGATTGGAAAGGACCAGGGACTCTGGGCTCAGAGAGGACCAGGGGCAGATCACCCATCCATGACATCAGAACTGACCACCTCAGTCACATCCTCACAGGGCCCTCTGGCCAGCAGCCTTGTGTTTTAGGGGCCTGCGGAAGTGGTCAATGGAACAGTGGTTAGCACAGGCCTTGGAGCCGGACTGAGCTTCCTGGTTGTGTGGCCTGAGGTAAGTTATTTAAACTCCTTAAGCCTCAGTTTCCATATCTGGAATGTGAGCACAATAAAAATACCACATCCCCGCAGAATCGTTGTGAAAATTGATGTATGGAAATACTTAGCACTCCTTAGCAAAGATTGGCTATTGTTATTATTGATGAATAGTAGTATAGGTTTTAATATTATAATTATTGTTATTGACAAAGGAAAAGAGAGATCATTTAATGACACTGTCTGTGAAAAGGACCCTGAACCAAGAGTGTGAGGGCTGGTCCTAGGATCAGGCCTGGGGCCCCTCTGAGCTTGGTCTCCTCACTTGTAAGTCAGGATCGTGGTGGCCTGGGGAGGCTGCTGCCTCGCGGGGCTGCTTATGGGCCTTGACAGTGGGGCCTCCCCATCGAGGAAGGCACAGATGTCACAGTGAGCACCTGATCGAGTGGGTCTGTGAATGAGAAGCAAGTGCAAAGCCCATTGGCTTGGAGACAAAGGCCTCCCCGCTCCGTTCTCTCGGGTGCCCTGGGAAGTGAGAAGGGATCTCTTTGCTCTTGAGTCCATGACCATCATGCCCACCCACCATTACCAGGGAGTGCTCTGGTCCGCAAAGTCTCTCTGCCCAGTGAGCTTGGGAGATGTACCTTCTCTGAACCTCACCTTCCCCAAGAAGCCTTCCATGAGGGTCTTGAGGGAGGCACTTCTCACAAGTGGACAGCTGGCCACACACACACACACACACACACACTCACACACACCCCTACTGCCCCAAGCCCCATGCAGAGGCTAAGGGGAGCAGTCTGTTGGCTAGCACTCCCCTGTCCTTGCCAACCCCATTAAGCCTTATTCTCTGGGTCTGAGGGAGGGTCAGGGAACCCATGTTTGCTCCGACCCAGCCGAAGCGAAAGGGGGATTTATTAGAAAGTCAGAAGGATTCAGGGGGCAGGCCTGGGGCTGTGCTGGTTCCTTCCAGACCTGCCGGCTCCCAGGTGGCCTGCAGCAGAGACCAAAGCCAGCTAACATCAGAACTGGCAATGTTTGTACTAACAGAAGTGCTAAGGGGACTGAAGGAACAGCGGGAGAACAGGCTGAGGAGGGGCTGGACCCAGGAATCTCCAGGATGTGGGATCTACCAGCAGAGACGAGGGAACAGTGTCTTCAGGCTGAGATGGGCTCTGGCCTCTTCCTCCTTCTCTGTCACCCTTTGCCCAAAATCCAGTCCCAGGAGAGGCTGTGTGATGGGCCACACTGGGGTCTGGGGACCACACTGGATGGGGGGTGGGCAGGGCAGCTTGGTGGACAGCTTCCCCAAGGCTGCTCCTCGTAGAGGAGGTGCGGGAGTCTCCCTCCAAAGTAAATTGGGTGTTTTTTTCCAAAAGAATGGGGAATAAATGTTGGGGAGGGATGGGGTGCAGCGGGGCAAAGTCCAGTAGATGATGCCCAGGACCCTGCCTGGCAGACAGCTTCCCCTGTGCCTCCTGCCTCAGCTCGGCCTCACAGCCCCTCCACTTCACCTGCCTACCAGACTGCATCACAAAGCCCAGTCCTGGGGAGAGGATTTCATCGGCTCACGTAAGTCACGTGTTTGCCTGGTCCAATCAGCCCTGGCCAACGAGGTTAGGTCACACAGTTCCAGCTTCAGAGGTCCACCCTCTGGAAAAGGAAGCTGGACAGACACCCTGAATACTGGCGACCACAGAATTTGAGAATCCTCAAAGCTGGGAGCCTCTATTTGAAGCCCACCAGGTCCAGTGTGCTCACCTTGCAGATGAGAAAGGAGGACAGAGGCTTGCTTCTCTCTGAAGGGAGGGTGCTGTGGCTCCTGCCAGGCATGGTGGAGGCTCCAGGGACCAGTGGGCTCTCCCAGGGTCAAGTTCAGACGTGCTCAGAGCAGGAGTGGGGAGGAGGAGCCACTCTTCTGGAGGCCCAAGCCCTGGAGCCCATGCTCACCGCCTGGCCCGCCCCCTGCTCATCAGTGAGATGCAGGGCAGCCAGAGCTGGGAGCCAGGATTTGGACTCCTCTGGACAGATGCAAGGGATGGTTCCTAGGAGAGGCCCTGACGGCTGCTGGGGCCTGGCTCAGCTCTCCCAGGGTCCCGGCACCCCATATGTCAGTTACATCTCAGCTAACCCATCAGCCCCGCAGGGCAGGACTGCGTGTGTCTTGTCACTGCTGCCTGGCCAGGGCCCAACCCAGAGCGGAGGGTCAGACAACACTGATGAATGTGGGTGTTGACTCCTCGGCCCCTTGACTCCTCTTTGACCATGACATTAAGTCCATCTGTCTCCTTGAGGTCAGCCATGCACTGAATTCAGTAACGCCCAGACCACTGTTGTGGGCTCCAGGCCCAGTAACCTCCCTCTGGTGCAGACTTGGACAACTGCACTCACTCTCTGTTTCTCCATCTGTGCAATGAGGGGCTTGAAGTTTCCTTCCGGCTGGGACACTGTGTGCTGCAACAACTCCAAGTTGGAGTGCAGTCTTGAGGCATCAGAGCTGACCAGCAGGAAAGCGGGACAACTTGCCTTCTCTTGGAGTCCGTTGCTTCTCTTGCTTTCAGACTTGAACTTAGTAAAGAGCAAGTCTGCAGCAACAGTGGCAGCTACCACTCACTGCGCCCTTGCTGTGTGCCAGGCAGTGCGCCAGGTGCTTCCTGAGCACCAGCTCACTGAGCCTTTGCAGGATCCTGTGAATTAAGCAGCCCAGAGAGGTTGAGGAGCTGGGCCTGGGTCACACAGCTGCTGACCGACCCTAGGGATTCAAGTGAGGCCTGTCTGATCCCCAGCCTGTGAGTTCACTATGTGGTGCAGAAACATCCCCAAATCTGCATACAAAGAGATGTGCACTCTGCTGAGACCCATCTTTGTGTAACTGCTTGATTTCATGGCTCACCCACTCCAGCAGAAGGCAGGGCGTCCACACGATTTGGGGCTACTTGCTGCTGGGTGGATAAGTCTGCAAAGCCCTTTCCTCCCAACAGATCAGGGCTGCACCTGCTCGACCTCTGAAGTTTTGTGGCGGGAGCCTGACAGCGCTCCCTGGGGTCCAGCAAACAGTGGACGATCATCAGCTCTGCATCTTTTTTTTTTAGATGAATTGTATTTGTTTGTTTGTTTGTTTACTGGATGCGTTGGGTCTTTGTTGCTGTGCGCAGGCTTTCTCTAATTGTGGGGAGCAGGGGTTACTCTTCATTGCAGTGCGCGGGCTTCTCATTGCTGTGGCTTCTCTTGTTGCGGAGAACGGGCTCTAGGCACTCAGGCTTCAGTAGTTGTGGCATACGGGCTTTGTTGCTCTGTGGCACGTAGGATCTTCCCAGACCAGGGCTTGAACCCGTGTCCCCTGCATTGGCAGGTGGATTCTTAACCACTGTGCCACCAGGGAAGCTCAGCCGTGCATCTTTAAAGCCCTGACTGTCAGGACTTCCCTGGTGGTCCAGTGGTTAAGGCTCTAAGCTCCCAATGCAGGGGTCCTGGATTCCATCTCTGGTCAGGGAACTAGATCCCACATGCCGCAACTGAGATCCGGTGCAACCAAATAAATAAACAAACAAATATCAAAAAATAAATAAAGCCCTCATTCTCAACAGCCGCTGGGCCATCACTAACATACTATGTGCAGACCACGCACCCACTGCCCCAGCCCAGGAAAGTCCACGCTCCCTCACTGACTGCTGGCCAAGGATGCCTGACCCAGGGCTCCATGCCCAGCGTGGGACCCCTGCCTGCCCTTTGAAGCCCAATTCACTGCCGGGGGTGCTCAGACGGGGGTCTTCGTGTAGATCCTGGGAACAAAGAGGCAGAATGCTGTATATTAGGGCATAGGGAAAACTCCTCTGGTAGGTGGGGACACAGGGCTGGGGGTTTGGAGGTGGAGTTCTAGAAGTGTCTTTCCTGGGCTCCCCAGCCCCCATCTCTCTGCGTCTTCATTTATAAGAGTGGCCTCTGCTGCTCCTGACTCTGAAATCCTCCTAGAGCTAGCACTGCCCCTACCCTTGCAACAGGTTAAATATGGGCTGCGGGCTGGGGAGGGGACATCCTTCCCCCCCCACCCCAACTCTGAGAGCCCATCCAGCAACAACTACCCAACTCGAGTCCCCAGTCGCTGGCAGCTGGCTCCTAGGCTGGGGTGGGAAGGGCAGATGTGACCCGAGAGGCCGTGGAAGCTGGCCACTCTCGCCTTCCTGCCTAGCCCAGCCTCTCCTGCCTCTCGTGGTCCTCTGCGTCAATCCACCTGAAGGATACCTGCCCACACCAAGCTGACGGCAGGGCCCTGCCGGTGACAGAGTGCCCCTCGGGGCCTGGGGCCTGGGGCCTGGGGAGAGATTGAAAGCAGGAAACGAAACCACAGGGAAAGGGAGGTGTAGCTTTTGGCTCTTTCCAAATGGGCTGGTGGCTTGGGGGTAACTTAAAGGCCAACTTGTCTCCGAGCGCAAGGTTTGGCCCTTAGCCTGGAGGGCCGTGGGAGCCCGTGCAGGCTGTGGGGTGGGGGAGGCCCTGTAATGACTTGGCCCCTTACTGCTCTTGTGGCCCTAGGTTCTCCCCTGCTCTGCCGCGTGGCCGGGCTTCTGGGCAGTCCCCTCTGGAGTTGTAAATACAGCCTTGTTAATAATTCTGCCTGAATCACCCGGCAGAGTCTCTGGATTCTCCACGCTAAGAGTGTTCATCGGGGCCTGGAGAGACTCATTACCGGGAGGTAAAACATGATGGAAAATCAATGAGGCCACCCGCTAATGGGCTCTATGAGGCCTGGACCAGGAAAAGGCAGGAGCCACAACAGTCGGGGCCACCGACATGCAGGGTGGGCAAAGGAGCCCGCGTATGAATTCTAGAAGGGGTAAACGAGCTCTCTCTCCAAACCAACAAAATCAGCTTTATCCCAGGCTCTGACCTGGAAGGCTTGTTGCTTCCAGCCAACACCCAGAGTGCTGGGTGGGAAGGACCCGCCCCAGGAGAT
Organism: Hippopotamus amphibius kiboko; assembly: GCF_030028045.1. NCBI lineage: Eukaryota > Metazoa > Chordata > Mammalia > Artiodactyla > Hippopotamidae > Hippopotamus > Hippopotamus amphibius. The sequence goes on from NC_080187.1 coordinate 6,434,580, forward strand.
GGCATGTCTGGGCTCCAAGTCTGGCACTTGGTGTGTGGCCGTGAGCAGGCCAGCTGCCCCCAGGACCTCACCTTGGCTGCCTTGTCTGTGGAATTGGGCAGGCCCCCTCTTGTAGTCTCAATGTTGGTTCTGGGGTCAGGGCTACCGAAATCCCACCTGGCTGCCTGCCCTCAGGGCACCAGTGATAAATGAATGTCATTAGCAGATTCTCAGGAAGGACACTTTGTATAAATTATCCCCTCCCCTTCCATATCAGCCCTTCCACCTCCTTTGCTAACTACTCCCTTCTCGGCTCAGAATTCTGCCCCAACATTTTCCAGGGAACCTTCCAGAATCCTCCACGGAGGCTGCAAATGTTCCTCAGGGCTTCCTGATCCCTTGTGCATCCCTTCTATCAGAGTGTTTATCTGCTGGGGCACTTTATAGTAAGAGAAAATCCGACTTAAACTGGCTAAAGCAAAAGAGAACTTTGATTCACGTAACTCAGGAGTCCAGCAGTGTCTGCCTTCAGGCAAGGCTTGATCCAGGCTCTTAGGTTATGAGAGGATCTGGGTTTCCTCTCTCCATTTCTGGCTCTGCAGCCTCAGTGTTGGAGCCATTCCCAGGAAGTCTCTCCAACTTGGCTGCAGGCGGCAGCTTGGGTGTCCCACTTGGTGTTCACATCTTGCTGAAAGTGACCTACTTTCTCCCCCCTCAATGTAGTGGGGTAGGAAGACGAGGGATGTGCGGATCAGTTTAAATTAACTGAAGTTCAAGCCTAGAGCTAGGAGTATGGAGTCAGTCTCACCCAAACCACAAGCCTGAGAAATCTGAGGTCCAGTCTGGGATAGAGAAGAGGAGACAAAAGCACGAGAGGACACAGCAATCCCACTCCTGGGCATATACCAGGAAAAAAACCAAAATTCCAAGAGACACATGTACCCCAATGTTCATTGCAGCACTATTTACATTAGCCAAGACATGGAGACCACCTAAATGTCCAACAACAGAGGAATGGATAAAGAAGATATGGTACATATACACAATGGAATACTACTTGGCCATAAAAAAGAACAAAATAGTGCCATTTGCAGAGACATGTCACACAGAGTGAAGTAAGTCAGAAAGAGAAAAATATCGTATGATATTGCTTATATGTGGAATCTAGAAAAATGGTACAAATGAACTTATTTAGAAAGCAGAAATAGAGACACAGATGTAGAGAACAAATTCATGGATACCAAGAAGGGAAGGAGGGTAGGAGACTGGGATTGACATATATCCACTATTGATATTATGTATAAAATAGATAACTAATGAGAACCTACTGTTTAGCACAGGGAACTCTACTCATTGCTCTGTGGTGACCTAAATGGGAAGGAAATCTAAAAAAGAGGGGATATATGTATATGTACAGCTGATTCACTTTGCTGTACAACAGAAACTAACACAATATTGTAAAGCAACTATACTCCAGTAAAAATTAACAATAAAAAAAAGCACGAGAGGCAGTCAGGCGATGTCCCCACATCACTCCTTTGTGCTGTAATCACCACTGTGCTGGCTGACCATATCACTTCCCTGTTACAACCTGCCAGTGCCTTCCCACTGCCCTCATGGTGAAGGCCAGCCTCCTTAGCAGAGGGCCTCCTGATACGGCCCAAATCTGCTTTTCTAGTCTCATCCCTCTGCTCCCGACTTCCCACTCATGATTCCAGCTCTACTGGATTTGTCCAGACGTGACAGGCTCTCCTCACTGGCCTTAGTACATGCCATTCCCCCTACCTGAACACACTTCCACCACTGCCTACTTCATTGAGCTAATTCATACAAAATGGTACTTCCTCCATGAAGCCCTCCTTGACCTAGCCAGGGCTAGGCTCTGTGCTCCTACAGACACCTCTCAGTTTGGATCACTATTTTTTTTAACAGCCTTTGAAATTTTTAATATTTATTTATTTGGCTGCATCGGGTCTCAGTTGTGATGCATGGGCTTCTCTCTAGTTGTTGCGCATGGGCTTAGCTGCCTCGCAAGCATGTGGGATCTTAGTTCCTTGATCAGGGATCGAACCCACATCCCCTGCACTGGAAGGTGGATTCTTAAGCATTGGACCACCAGGGAAGTCCCTTAACAGCTTTTGTGAGTTATAATTCACATATCATACAATTCACCCATTTAAAGTGTACATTTAATGGTTTTTAGTATATTCATAGTGTTGTACAACCATCACCAAAACTTTAGAACATTTTCACCAAACAACAAAATAACAACAAAAAACCCCATACTCTTTTTTTTAAATTTTTTATTTTTTTTAATAAATTTATTTATTTATTTTATTGGCTGTGTTGCGTCTTTTTGCTGTGTGCGGGCTTTTTTTAGTTGCAGTGAGTGGGGGTTACTCTTCGTTGTGATGTGCGGGCTCCTCATTGCTGTGGCTTCTCTTGTTGTGGAGCACGGGATCTAGGCGCATGGGCTTCAGTAGTTACAGCACATGGGCTCAATAGTTGTGGCTCACAGGCTCTAAAGCGCAGGCTCAGTAGTTGTGGCACATGGGCTTAGTTGCTCCATGGCATGTGGGATCTTCCTGGAGCAGGGATCGAACCCGTGTCCCCTGCATTGGCAGGTGGATTCTTAACCACTGTGCCACCTAGGAAGCCTCAACCCCACACTCTTTAGCAGTTACCCCTAACAATCCCCCTCCCCCAGTCCCTGGCAACCACGAATCTAATTTCTGTCTCTACAGACTTACATATTCTGGATATATTATATAAATGGAATCATATAATGGATGGCCTTTTGTGTCTTCTTTCACACAGCATAATGTCAAGTTCCATCCATGTTGTAACATGTACCAGTACTTCATTCTTTTTTCATTGCTGAATATTATTCCATTGTATGGATAGACCACTTTTATTTATCCATTCATCGGTGATGGACATCTGGGTTATTTCTATTTCTAGCTATGAGGAATAAGCCTGCTATGAATATTTGTATCCAAGTTTTTGTGTGGACATATGTCTCCATTTCTCTTGGCTGTGTACCTAGGAGTGGAATTGCTGGGTCATATGGTAACTCTACACTTCATCTTTTGAGGAACTGCCAAGTTTTTCCAAAGCAGCTGCATCATTTTACATTTTCATCAGCAAGTGTAAAGGATTCCAAATTCTCCACATCCTCATCAACACTTGTTATATATTTCTTACTATAGCGACCCTAGTGGTGTGAAGTAGTATCTCACTAATTTTGATTTACGTTTCTCTGAATGCTGAGCATCTTTTCATGTTCTTGCAGGCCATCTGTATATCTTCTTTATAGAAATGGCTATTCAGATACCAAGAGCATTCGATGGGAAAGTACAGTCTTTTCAACCAGCGGTGCTGGGAAAACTGGACATCCGCATGCAAGAGAATGAAGCTGGACCCTTATCCTTGCACTATATACAAAAATGAACTAAAAATGGATCAAAGACCTAATGTAAGACCTAAAATTCTTAGAAAAAAACATAAAGGAAAAGCTTCATGGCATTGGATTTGGCAGTGATTTCTTGGCAACAACAACAAAGTAAATAAATTGGACTTAATCAAAATTTAAAATTTTTGTGCATCAAAGGACACTATCAAGAGTGAAAATTCAACCCACAGAGTGGGAGAAAATATTGCAAACTGTGTATCTGATAAAGGATTAGTATCCAGAATATATAAAGAACTCCTACAACTCAACAACAACAAACCCAATCCAAAAATGGGCAAAAGGAACTTTGAGGACATTACACTAAGTGAAATAGGCCAGTCACAAAAGACAAATCCTGTGTGATCCCACTTACACGAGGTATCTAGAGTAGTCAGATTCTTAGAGACGGAAAGTAGAATGGTGGGTGCCAGGGAGTTGTGGAGTGGGGAGAATAAGGGATTGTGGTTTCGTAGGTGCAGTGTTTCAGTTGTGCAAGATGAAAGGAGTTCTGGAGATTGGCTGCAGAACAAAGTGAATGTATTTAACGCCACTGAACCGTACAATTAAAAATGGTTAAGATGATAAACTATGTACATTTTACCATAATTAAAACTAAACTAAAATTAAAATGAGCCAAGGACTTGAATAGACATTTCTGTGAAGAAGATAAACAAATAGCCAAGAAGCACAGAAAAGATCCTCAACATCACTATTCATGAGGGAAATGCAAATCAAGACCACAAGGAGATACCAAATCACAGCCACAAAGATGGCTATGATAAAAACAAACAAAATAACATACAAAATAACAGGTGTTGGCAAAGAACACTTGCAGAGAAACTGGAAACCTTGTGCACTGCCAGAGGAATGTAAAATGGTACAGCTGCTGTAGAAAATGGTGTGGCAGTTCCTCAAAATTTTAAATCCAAAACTAGCATATGATCCAGCAATCCACTTCTGGGTATATACTCAAAAGAGTTGAAAACAGAGACTCAAATAGATATTTGTGCACCCATGTTCACAGCAGTGTTACAATAACCAAAAAGTCGAAGCAATCCACATGCTCATGAAGGGATGAATGGATAAACAAACTATATGGAATATCGTTCGCCTTAAAAATGAATGAAATTCTGATACGTCAAGAAACAAAACCATTCTCAGATATACGATTCACAAATATTTGGGTTCTCTTTTCACTTTCTTGATGATGTCCTTTGAAGCATCTAAGTCTTAATTTTCATCAACTCCAGTTTATCTTTGTCTTTATTGCTTGTCTTTGGTGTCATACCTAAGAAACGATTGCCTAATACAAGGTTATGAAGATTTACCCCTATGTTTTCTTATAAGAGTTTTATAGTTTCAAGTGTATGATCCATTTTGAGGTAATTTTGATATATGGTGTGAGGTAGGGCTGCAGAATTACTTTTTGCATATGGTTGTCCAGTTGTCCTTAGCAGCGTTGGCTGGGGGAAAAATTTCTTTCCAGACTGAATTCAATGGTTTTGGCACCCTTGCCAAAAATTAACTGACCATAAAGGTATGGATTTATTTCAGGACTTTCTATTGTATCTCATTGAGCTATACATTTATACTTATTATTGGCGCCAATACCACATTCTCTTGATCACTACAGCTTTGTAGTAACTTTTTAAAAATTAATTAATTTTTGGCTGTGTTGGGTCTTTGTTGCTGCGCACAGGCTTTCTCTAGTTGAGGCAAACGGGGGTTACTCTGTCGTGATGCGAGGGCTTCTCATTGCGGTGTTTTCTCTTGTTTTGGACCATGGGATCTAGGTATGGGGGCTTCAGTAGTTGTGGCATGCAGACTCAGTAGTTGTGGCGCAGGGGCTCAGTTGCTCTGCGGCATGTGGGATCTTCCCGGACCAGGATTCAAATCCATGTCCCCTGCATTGGCAGGCGGACTCTTAATCATTGGGCCACCAGGGAATTCCCTGTAGTAAGTTCTGAAATTTAGAAATGTGAGTCCATCAGCTCTGCTCTTCTTTTTCAAGATTGATCTCGCTATTAAGGATCCCCTGCATTTCCATAGGAATTTTAAGATCAGCTTGTGGATTTCTGCAAAGAAACCTGCTGGGACTTGGGTATGGATTACCCTGAATTTCGTGATCAATTTGGGGGCGTATTGTCATCTTAACAATATTGTTTCCTGATCCATGAATATGAGATGGCTTTCTATTTATCTAGATAGATAATTTATTTCAATGCTTTTGTTTTCAGAGTATAAAATTTATACTTATGTTAAATTTATCTGTGTTTTATTCTGACGCTGTTGTAAATGGAAATGCTTTGATTTCTTTGTGTTGTTCATTGCAAATGGATAGAAACAGTTGATTTTTGTATATTGACCATGCATCCTCCTTGCTTGCTTTTTCGCCTCTGTGCTTAACACCGTAGGCAGGCACTCGGCCGAGGTGTGACAAAGGCTGGGAGTGGGGCAAGACTGGAGGTCAGGCCACCAGCTGCAAGGCAGCAGCGGATGTTGCAATCCAGGTGATGGGTGAGCATGACTGGCCTGGCTAGTGGCAGTGGGGAGAGAGAAATGGATGGGCTTGAGTCACAGGACTGGGCTGGGATGGGGGGCAGGGAAGTGTCAAGGATAAGGCCCAAGTTTTTGGCCTGGACCACATTTACCAGGACTAGGGAGGGGGCATGGTAATCACATTTTGAAAGTACGGCTTTGAAGCGCCTTTGAAACAGTCCAGGGACTTCCCTGGCAGTCCAGTGGCTAAGACCCTGCGCTTCCACTGCAGAAGGCACAGGTTCGAGCCCTAATCCGGAACTAAGATCCCTCACACCGGGTGGCTCGGCCGAAAAACCAAAACCAAAACCAAAACAGTCCAGGAGGTAGCTGAATAAGCCATTAGCAGCTCAGGACAGTTTTAGGCTGGGAGTAAAATCCTGCATGTCAGAGAGCAGGAGAAGAGAGCTAGGGCAGTGCCCGAGGAGCCGAACACTGAAGGGATGGACACAGGAAGCCAAATGGCCAAGCAGCTGGAGAGAGAGAAGGAGAACTACCCAGAAGTCTAACCTGGCTGGTGTGGAATTCCTGAAGAGGGAGGTGGTGGGTGCAAGGTGATGGGAGCCAAGGGTGACAAGGGAGGAGTCCCACTGTGCCACAAGCTGCTGAAGTCATGGCAGGTAATAACCAAGCCCCAAAGGTGGCAGGAGACTTTGGCCAATGGAACCCAGACCACAGTGAGTTGGGGGTACTGGAGGGAAAAGAGACAGACCTTAGACGTCTGCCCCGTAAGTGGGAGGTGGGGGCTGCTGCTTAGCCTAGGGAGATTGTTTTGGTTTTAATGGGAAAATAAACTTGAACAAGCTGTACAAGTTGCATACACAAGACGCAAGCGCGGTTGGTCCTGCAGAGGTTTCCACCAACAGAGTCCTCATTTTTCTTAGTGAAGGTCAGCGTCCCTCGCAAACTGGGAAGGAGCAGTGCGGGGTGCAGCTCCTGTGAGGGGCACACCGACCCCCTGAAATCCAGCTCCCAAACCACGGAGGCGGCGTCTCCCCACGTGGGGGGCTGGGCCCCCGCAAGAGCCGGCTGGATGCTTGGAGGTACCGGCTGTGCACGGGACTCATGGGGGGGAACTGAGGGAAGAAAGCAAGCACTTTCTCACCCTACTTAACCAGCATCGTTGTCGGGTAGCCTGAGGGGCCATTCCGTTCTCCACCTGCCGACCTGACAGATTCCCAGGGAAGACCAGGGCACCCAACGCGGCTGCCACAGGGAAGGAGCCCGTGTGGGCGCCAGGAGGACTCCACAGGGTCCCAGGGGGTGGTCGGCCGCTCTCAGCAGGCGGATCTGGGTCAGATGTCCGCTGCCCACTTGGCCTGCTCTGCGGCTCATGAGACAAGAGAAACCAGAAGGCGAGTGAGCTACTGGCAGACCCACTGGCCCAGACCTTCCTGACCCCGAGTGGAACCCGGAGGTGCAGGGTCCGCGGCTCATGAAGCTCACATGCAGTCAGCTACGTTCCTAACGTGGGGAGGAGGAAGCCAGTGATGAGGGAGGGGAGCGGTTCTAGCGGGCCCCCCGGCACCTGATGACCACTGCAACCCCGCCAGATGGGCCTGGAGTCAGGATGCCATCTCGCTGCTGTGGGTCCAGCAGAAGTCCGCACAGGTGGGCACTTGTCCCAAACCCCAAATGACTGGGGCAAGTCTTGAGAAGGGAGCTGGGTTACATCAGTGGTTCACAAGGTGTGACCTGGGACCAGCCGAGGCAGCATCACCTGGGAGCTTGTTAACAATGCAACCTCTTGGGCCCTGAATCAGAAGCCCTGGGCCCTCTGGGGGACTCTGACGCTTGCTCCAGCTTGAGAAGCACTGGATTAGATGGTCCCCAGCTTCTTCCCACACCTTTTTTCAGCTATCCCCTCCTGAGTGGCCTCAGCATCGCTCACCCTTGACTCTCACCCAATTCCTGGGCTCCACTCTTGAAGGCCCTGTCCCAGCTCCTCAGGCTTCTTTCCATGGACACCCGGGGTAACCCCAGGACTCTGCAGTCAGGAAGGAGTTGTGGGTGAGGCACGGCCACTAACCGGAAAACCTGGGCCAAACGACAAGGACTCTGAGGCCCTTCATTCCGAGCTCCTGTGCTAGTGAACGGAGGAGCATCCTAACGTCCCTGTAAACACAGCAGCAGTACCCAGGAGAGTGCGCGGCCAGGCCCCGGACTTCATCCTCATCACCCCCCCAAGGTCGGAGTCAGGAGACCTGGCTTCTCGTCTCAGCTCCGACCCTTACTGGCTGGGTGAGGTGCAGGGTGGGACACAATCTTCTCTATGCCTTCATTTTTGCAGCTTTAAAGTCAGGGCTTTGGATGGACAAGTCATAGACAGCCTCCTGTGTGAAAGAAGCCATACACGGAAGTGTGTGATTCCACTCAGGTGAACTTCTAGAACAGACAAACTAACCTACAGCGTAGAAATCGGAGCAGTGGCTGTGGTAGTCTGGGGGATGGGGGGGGGGGGCAGGGGCGGTGGTTTTCACTGAGAAGGGGCACAGGGGACATCACAGGGTGGCGGAAATGTTCCATCTCAGTTATGGGGGAGGACACAGAACTGTATATACACTTGTTAAAACCCATCCAACTACATGTTTAAAGGGTACATTTTACTGTATGTAAGTTATACCTCAATTTAAAACATTCCTAGTAAAATAAGGAATTTGGGATTGGATGACTTCCAAAAATGCTGAGTCGAAAATCTTGGATTTCTCTGATTCTGCTGTGGGATAACCGGCAGGGCTATCTCATGACCAAAACCCTAAGGGGGTGAACCTGAGCCTGTCGCCATGTGGGCTCTGCCCCAGGTCTCGCCTGTCATCTCCCCTCCCATGGCAGAGTGCCCGGGCCCTGACTCCGAGGGCGCCCCTTGTCCCCGGAAGAGGCAGGACACCAGTCAAGTACAAATCTCCAGTCTGTTCCCAAACAAAGCCTCTGGAGTTGAAGTCATGTTTGAGTTTCAGTAGCAGCTGCCACAGATCTGCTGAGACACAGGGCGCTTCTCTAGCAGGTGTCACTATTGTCAGTGGGAGCGAGTGGGAGGCAGTTAACTAATTTAATGAACAAAAAAATTACAAAGAAAAAAATTTCAAGAGGGAGGTGGAGGAGAGACAGCAGCCAGGAGTCGGCGACTCCCTCTGATTACAAACATACGTTTCCGTCATAGAATCTTTATTTTACATGTTTGCATCATAGCAAGAGAATCCATCCCCCATACATCACCCTGATCGGGACCCCCACCCATTATATGCTTACATAAATACTCTTCAATGATCATCAGTGTTTTTAAAAAAAATACTGAAAACTCCTTCTGCAATCTAACCTGGAAAGCAAAGGATATTTACAGACATTTTCTCCCCCCAGTGAAACTTATTTCTGGATTGGATGTGTCTGAGTTCTTTTGAGGTCACATGACTAGGCAATCCAATTTATCATCTGCAAAAGCTGCTTAAGGCGTCAAAAAAACCCCTTTTGTGGACAGGATTTTTGGATCCTTTTGTAATGAGTATCTTAAATGCTAAGAAGGCTGACCGTGTGGCCCCCTGACTGGTTTAGCTGCCCACCACGAAACCTCAAACCCTGCCCCAAGATAAGCCTGCTGTCTGGGGAGCAAGCTAGCTTTTCTGTTTCACCTTGACCTTTACTGACTTTATCCAGAACTCCTTCCCAAATGGCCTGCCAGCAGACTTCCTGCCACTAGAATCCCAAAGGTCCCTGGTCCGCCGTGATCCTTGCTCCTGCATCTCCCTGCCCACCCCCACCCCGCCGTGTGCTTTCTTCACACAGCCTCTCAGGGGATGTGCGTATCCACATCCTAGCAATGAGCCACCGAAAAACATCTTTCGAGCACAGGCTGTGCAGAAAGGGCAGATGCATCGCCAGGTAACAGAAGGGGCCCAGGGGGGATGTGGAGAGTGTCCGGCTTGCCAATCCATAACTACATTCCAGGTGGTGGTGACAAGTATTAGCACCCACTCAGGTGGAGCTCTTTTAAGACCTGCCAGAAACACCCTGGAGAAAACTGGAGTAAAGGGCAGATCTTCTAGAACGCCTGGTATGGTTTTTGATATACCAAGAGGTATCAAGTCAAAGTCTAACTTAACTTCTTCAGTGGGGAAGCCATTAATTTACTGAATTCTAAAGAGAGAAAAAAAAGCAGCAGGCCACAGGCATCCTGGACTCAGGCTATTCAGAATCTGTTGAAGGTAGGGGTGCGTCAGGGAAGCAAGGGTGCAGTATGGAGCTGGGGTAGGGGGGAAGAGGGGCGAGGACCATGTCCTCTGAAATCTGCTGCTCGGCAGCAGGAAGCACCAAAGGCCTGCTGCTGTATGGGGTGTACAAACAGGGCCAACACCCATCAGACTGTCTCAGGTCCTGGCAGCCTCCCTCAGAGGAAACCTCCAGGATGGGGGAGATGGCCAGAGCCACTCAATGAAAACCGGCATCTCTGACGCTGCTCCTTGGTCAGTAAGGACTAAAACAAGACATACATTTCTGTTCAAGGACAGGACATCATATACAGTCCACAGCAATAATATGTGCTCTCGGTATAAAATTCTCCTTTGCTTAGAAAATACATCCTTCACACAGCTGCTGGGAGAAAATGCTGCAATGCACCAAAGGCTTCAGCCTGTAGTCCCAGACTAAGCCCATGTGGAACTGATGGGCGAGGGCCAAGGGAAGGGGGGGAGGAGGAGGAGGAAGAGGAGGAGGAGGTGGGGGAGGAGGCAGCTGTGGGGAGGAGGGGAAGGGAAGGGGGAGGGAAGGGGGAGGGGAGGAGGTGGGGGAAGAGGGAAAGAGGGAATGGGAGAGGAGGAGGGGCAGAGCAGGCTGTGGTGAGATCACGACGAGGGATCAGACACCTCGCCGCACCTTGCTGCCGTGACAGCCCCGTAGAGTGGATTTATGAAGAGACTGGGGGCCGCCTTGGCTGGCTGGACATGTCCAGGGGGAAAAAAAAACTGGAAATTTTACTCTAAACTGGTTTCTTGAAAGGAAACTGAACTGACTCAGGCTATGATGTGAGAAACCATCTTTTACACTAGAGCAAGCTTCTCCTTCCCAGAGAGTGAGCCAGCAGACATATTCAGTGGAGGCACTGCTGCTGAAATGTTAACCCACTGAGGGACAGAGAAACAGGCTGATGGAGTCTTCAGCCACTGTTAGGAAGAGTCAGGATTGAGACATCAATGATGATTACTCTTGTTGTCCAAGAAGTAGTTTTCTAGCAAAATACACACACTTTATTAAAGGAAAACAGATCCTTTACTTCCTAAAATTTCACAGCCAGCGGCACCGCCACTCCACGGCCAGTTTCTCGGAGGAAGCACGGGTATTTCATGCAGGCAAAAGTGGGGAGCAGGGGCGCAAAGTGCAGCTATAAACACCACGGATCCCTGTGTGATGTGCACCGATCCTTTCTGCCCAGCCCCTGAAATACTGAGAGGGCTTACCACTGGAGCCCTGTGTCACCACGAGCCCACGTGGACTGTGAGAGTCGGGCTGCAGGCAGCGGGCTGCCGGCTGGGGAAACTACTTGGCTTCGGACCCCAGTCGGGCATCTTTACTCCAAGCAGCGCTGCATGCTGTCCACAGTCATTACGTCACAGAGAAAAAGAACAAATTTCTGCGAAAGGGGATGGATTTTCTAAAGACCTGAACCACCACCTGGTAATCCAGGGCTGGGGTTTCGATTTCTCCTCCTCATCAGCCTGACTTGAAACTTGCCGCCCATTACAACACAGGACGCGGGCCAATGAGCCGCCTGCCAGGGAGCCTGTGGCCTGGCTTTATTTCTAATCCACGACCTTATCTCATCCATACCTTCCTGCTCCAGAAGGGTCAGGACTGTGAAACTGCGGCCATTCAGCCGTTCCGTGGGCCCAGAGGTGCTGCGTGGGATGTGCAGACCGCCCGCTGGCTCACGCGCTCCTGTGACCACTGGGGCCCGGGGCCGGCCCGCACGCACACCCTCACTCGCTTCCCATTCCAGCATGTGAAATGAGGACACCTCCATGGAGACCTTTTTGGGGGTGGGGGGGGGGGGGAGGTCTCCTCAAACCTTTGGTTCTTGCCAAGAAGTCTACGGTCTAGTCAAGACCACCTGCTTCCAGGATAAACAGCAAACGCGTCCCTCTGAGGGAAGAACCAAAGGGGGTTTTGGCCACAGCACGAGACACACTTCTGAACCACTGGGATGGTGTTTACACACAGGAAAATAGTCTGAAAAATACTCCCGTGACCCCTGCCACTTCCTTCCCCTGTCACACAGCTCCAAGTCTACTTAGAAGAAAAAAAAGGCCCTTCCATGAATACTTAGGGTTGATTTCCTTCCTCCTGCAGGTGTGAAGACACACGAGCTCTTCCTTAAAATATATGTGGAGAGGCGGGCAGCAGTGGCCTTGGAAGATGCTGGCTCTTCCTCCACACCTGGCCAGGAACAAGCCCCTGCGGAGGTGGCACCAGGCAGAGCACAGAGGGTTCATCGAAGGGCATAAAAAGGACACCTGCCTCCTCCCTGCGCATTCAGGAAGTGGCAATGGCACAGCAGAGGGAAAACAACTGTTTTCTGAGGAGACTCTTCAGGTTCCCAAACCGGGATACTGAGCAGCACCCCTAAGTCCTGCAGCTTCTGATCGACCCTCCCAAGCCAGGGGTAAGAGAACCACTACCAGCCAGTCACCGGCCAGCACCCAGGAGGCAGGCCCAGGCGCGGGAGGGCTCGGGCTTCTGATGCAGGGGACACAGGGAGCCACCCCAACGGGCCGGGACCCCACGCTCTAGGGAGCTTGCCTGATGTGCTGTTTCAGTCCCCGTCTCAGGCCCCGGCAGCCAAAGCCTTAGCAGGAAATGATCAGCGAGCCCTGCTACGCCATCTGTCACCGTGGACCTTCTGAGCCTGTCCCATTACTCAAATGCCTCGGCTACGAGCCGCAATACGGTTCACCCTAGGCAGCATTCCTCAGGAACCCGTGTTCTTCTCCCAGCTCTGAAAGTTGGGAAGGGAACCTCACTGAGTTTCTGTGAAAGATCTCACCATTCCCACACCCTGAGGGCAAACCTGTTTAATCACCTTCATCTTCACACACCTATTCTTGGAATACAGGGACAAGGTCTGCTTCCTTCCTCCCTTTGGCAGTCCTACCTGGCTTACAGGCAAAGCTTTTTCATGATGACGGTTTGCCTGTACTTCAGGATTGGCTTCAACCTTATCCTTTCTGCCCCTAGCTGCTCCTTAAGGAAAAGTCCTTGCCGTTTCCCCGTATTCTGATCACACAAAAGAGATGCAGCTGCAAGAAGAGAGGGCGGCCAGAGACGGTGCTGCTCGGGGCCATCTGGGGAGCCAGACGTTCAGAGGAATCCTACAGGAGGTGGCTTTTTGAACTTAAAAACACTTCCGTCCACCCATCAGGCAACACAGGATACACTTCAGTCAAGAGAACCATTTGCCACTACCAGGGCTCTGACTCTGACGGTGACACCGAAGCCCTTGGATGACCATTGTTGCTGGCCATTTTAGAATCCGGGATGAAGGTCTGTGGCAACATTCAGGGCCGAGAATCCTGGGGCAGGCTCCTAATACTAAATTGGGCTTTGACTTTGCTTTCAAAAATAACGTGATCTCACTCAGTTTTGTCCCCAAGATGCAGCGATACCCACCCCTCCCTTCTTTGTGAGCCCCCGTGTCCCCACCCGATACCCGCTCATTTCCCAGAGGCCCTTCCTGTGCCCTTAACGGCTGAGGACACATGGCTGCCCGCCATCCCCCATCCCCCAACATTCTGTGCTACACCCTGGGTCACAGCTGCATCTGACTGAAGAGTTCCCAATTAAAAACCAGAAATAGAAATTAAAAACAAAGTCCTCCTCTTACCCTCCTCCTCTGACACCCCCTCCCACCACGCCCACCTGAAGGAGGATTCTAGCTGCCCATCACCAGCCACAGACCCGGCTTTCGGAAAAGAGTTAAGAGTTAGGTGTCTGCGGCACTGCGCTCCCAGCCACGTGCACCGTGGTGTCACTGCCGGGAGGAGCCGACTGCTCTGGCTGACCAAGAGGACTATGAATAAGTTAAGTATCTCCTTCAACAGCGCCGCCTCGGAGCCGCTCCGTCACGCGCTGCCTTCCCAGTCGCCCTGCGGCTCCAGTGAGCCGTTGGTCACCTTCTTGACTTTCTTCATGTTCTCCATCACCCCTGATGTCGTCACTCTGAATGAGGGAAAAAAACGAGGAAAACCTCAGCCTTAAAGTAAAAGGCCGTCTTCACCACAGCACAGCGGCAGTGAGGGGCAAAGGGCGTGGGCTCTGGCATTAGACAGGCCAGGTTCCAACCCTGACCGCTCCCAGCCAGCTGCGTAGCCTGCCCCAGTCACGTGCGCTCTCTGTGCTGCAGGGTAACCCTAACATTCACTTCCCAGCATCGTCCAGAGGGAGGAACGAGATGCTCCATCAAGCCCACTCACTACGCGTCAGCTGTTATCACAACCAACGTTCAGTTCACCTCTCTGTCACAAATTTTTATGTCACGTATGTACACTAGCATGATAACGACACCAATATCTGTACCACATTCTGCAAAAAAAGCTAATCAGCTGTAGACATTTACATCAAGCAGCCATCATGGGTCATTTCTGAGTCCTGGGACAGAACCATGGGTTTGGAGGAACTTTCTGGGCTCAAAGATTCTTTGACCATTAGAGACAGAGAGTGAATCACGACTTCTCTTGAGAAGGTGGGGTCTGTGAGAAGACAGCCTCTTGCCTCACAAAATGTGAGTTAGACAGATTCGAAGGACCTCTGTATCACGACACAACTGAGCGGCTCCGTAGCAGGAATCACCAACCAGATACTGAACTCCACCCGGCAGGCAGGGCACGGGGGCTCCTCAGGCAGAGCAATGACTCCGTATGTACTGGGAGGTACACGTGTCCAAACCCAGGGTGTACACCACCAAGAGTGAGCCCCGCTGCTGACTGTGGGCTCTGGGGGATGGTGATGAGCCAGCGCAGGCTCAGCAACTGTAAGGGTTGGACCACTGCGGGTGGGATGCTGAGAACGGAGGAGGCTACGCATGTGTGGGGCGGAGGGCACAAGGGAAAGATCTGTATCCTCTGTTCAATTCTGCTCAGTGTTATGAACCTGAAACTTTCACAAAACAGTGCTAGAAACAGACTCCCTGGCCCAGCCTCTTTCTAAGTACTCCAGGAGACATTGAGGCACCTGTGCCCCTCCATCAAGGACCAACAGGAACTTCCTGATCAGTGAAATAAACTCAATCAATCAACCCAATAGACTCCTTCCAAAGACCCTACCTACCCTATCACCCCACCCCCACAACTCCCAAATCCAGTCCCCTACAGATGGCAACGCAGTGCCTCTATATGTGACACATCTAGAGTCTGTCCAGCTGGACCTAACAACAGACAAATGATTTCATATGGGTGCGGAAAGAACATTTTTTTCCCCTTCTTTCCTGCCACCATGTTGCGGCTGTGACTAAGCCTCAAAGCCATCCAGTCCTCCCCAGAGTTGGGGCTTTCCTCAAACAAGAGTCCTTTGGGTTATCTGTGCTTCTGGTAAAGTCAGGACAAAAAGCATGCTGCAGGGAGGTGGTTCTTGTGGGAACCCAGGGACTCCTGCAGAGGCTGTTGGTGTATAAATGTAGCCCCCAAACAAAGGAGACACTGCAACTGAGAGAACCCAGCATCACTTCCTGTCAGCCAGTGTCCGTCTCGGGCGTGGCCTCACTGGGAAGTGCTCAAACTTCCCGCAGGAGGAATCCATGTACCCAGGGCTGCTTCTAAAGGGACCTTCCCCAGACCAGGCCATGGGAACCACTGCCCTTCCAGCCCCAGCACAGCAACCCCTACACTCCTCCAAACCTGCTGAGGTAAGGGAAGAAATACAACCTTGAGTCTTCCACAAACACTCCTGCTAACAGCCGGTGGTTCTGTGGCTGCTGCACCATGTTAAAAAGGATAAGGAATTCGACATGTGCGGACGCTGAGGGCAGAGCACAGGCACCAGCACCTGAGGACGGCTTGGACAGCACGCTTGCGAAAAACCTTTGCTCCCTTTCTTTCCCTAAGAAAACACTCCTTGCCAGATGGTGGCCCAATTGAGAAAACAACGTTCACTCTGTCATGACAGGCCTGGGGCAAGGACAGGGAGGGACAAAGCTGGAACTGGTGCTCTCAGGGAGCCCACTGCCCAGCAGAAGGGACAGTCTTCCAGGCGGACACACAGAGACACTTCTCACAGACAGGACGGGAGTGCCAGGGCGCAGGCGTGGTGCCAGCTTGGGGTGAGAAGAGTCACCTCTGCTGGGGTGGAGGAGGGGTTTGGGGGACACTTTGAAGCCTGTACTGAAAGACGAGGAGCAGCAGCAAGATGGAGGGGTCAGAGGAGGGCAGGGGAGTTTCTGAAAAGAAATCCAACAGGAAAAGCCACGGAGGAAACACAAGAGAGCTCCCTGGCACGGCCAGGGAGTGCTAAGCAGCTGCTGGCGAAGGAACGCAGCTGGAGAGTTGAGGGCGGGTGGGTGGGGTATCAACCAGGAGTGCACTGGGTTCTTACACCCAGGTTCTCGGCCCTGGCTGCAGCAGCATCCAGGGAAGTTAAAAAAGCAGAGAGATACCTGAGCCCCCAACGTTCAGAATCAAGTCTTGGGAGGAGCGAGGGAATCCACGTACAAAACAATCTGCAAGAGATCCTGGTAGCCGAGGAGAATGGACTGAAGGGGAAGAAGACAGGAGGTGAGAGTCAGCCACACGAGGGCAGGGCACCAGGACAGAGCAGGGAGAGGCTTGGGAGACACGACGTTAGGCCTCCACGAAGCGGTCACTCACCCTACATGGGCCGAGGGAGAGGGAGGCGTTTAGCCCAAGACCTGCGTTCTGCTGACGGTGCCTGGGTGGATGGTCGTGCCCTCAAGGCCCACAGGGTATGCAGGGGAGAGGCGAGCGAGGGGTGACGGGGGGCAGGCGGACAGAGGGACTCGAAGCTCAGGACAGGCGAGGGGGCTGGAGCTGGAGACTAGGGAGCGGTCAGTGAGCCGAGTGGAGGCAGCCTTGGGCGTGAGGGAGCCCCCGGGCTAGAAGAGGCCGAGCAGGGGTCCCCCACCTGTGGAACAAGGGGTGCACAGGCACAGAAGGGTGGCATGGGCGGAGCCAGCTATGATGGGGTGCAGCGGGAGGCCTGGAGCACAGCTGCTGAAGCGACTGAAGGCAGCGAGGCTGGGCGGGCCACTGCACCCTGGCCCCCAGAAAAATCTCTGGGATGTGAGAGGGATGCCAGGTGGCCGCGGGCCGCAGGTAAGCCTGGCCGGCCTCCTGCAGACATGGCGGTGATGCTCCTCGCAGCTCAGCCCGAGGCGGTCAGACTGACGCCCGAAAGCCACCCGGGCAGGACGTGGGGCTTCTGCAACTTCACAGCTTCACACGCGCCTCCCTGAATGTCCTAGTTTTGGTACAAACACTGAAGGGGGACAAAGAGCCGAAGAGCCGCCCCCGGAGCAGCACTCCGCACCTCACGCAACCTGGCAGAGGCCCTCCACGCAGTGCAGAAAGGCGCCGGGCCGTTTAAACTCAAACCCCAAGGCTGCGGCCCCCTGGAGCCGCCCAGGCGGGAAGAGTGTGGCCCCCCAAGGCCGAGGCCTGACCTTCCTGCCTCTGCCCGCTCCTGCCCTGTCTGACCAGCTCCTTCTCGCCCCCACTGCTGAGATGCCCTTCCAAGGCACCAGACGTACACCTCTGTCACAGCACTGTCTACGCGTTGACACTCTGTTCCCGCAGGAGGCTGGGGGCTTCGGCACAAGCAGCTCACACCAGCACGAGCCGTCCTGGAGCCCGGGCCAGGCTGGCCTCTCCGGCCGCCAAGTCCCATGCTGTTTCCAGTAGAAGCTGTCCTCCCCCAAGGCCTGCCCAGGGAAGCACTTTTGTGAACCAAGGTGGCCACTGCTGACCCCAAGAGGGCACTGGCCCCAAGGCTCAGCAGCTCCTGTGCCGGCCTGAGGCAAGGAAGAACAGTGCTAAGCCAACAGAGGTGCTCCCTGGGGGACGGGGCCAGGGGAGCATGGAGGGTAGAGAAGACGGTGGAGAAGAGAGGTGCCCAGAGGAGGGGGCTCCAGCGGAGCCAGGGGTGGGCGGGGGGAGCAGACAGACCCAGCTGCCTCCCACCTTCCTTCTACACCTACATGGTGACCACTCTTTTCTTTGTAGAGCACTGAGTCTCTGTTTGCAACCAGCAGGGCCTAACGAATACAGCAAAGATGAGAAAGGAGGCTTCGGGCCCCCACTGCTCCCTCTGCCACACGGGGCTGCCTGTCGACTGCCACCTGGGCCTAAGCGGTCCACGGATGCTTCTGTTTCTGTAAGCAAACTAAATCCAAAGGCTAACCGTTTCTGGACTTGAAGTGTAGAGAGGCTTGTGGAGAGACAACCGTATTAGGTCCCAACCCCTCATTCTGCATTTATTGGTTGCCCACTTGCAGGAATGCGGGAAGTAGTAAAACGTTAACGGCAACCCTGAAGGTGGCATTCTGGAAGGGGAACTCCAGAAAGACAGCTTCTGGGCCCTGGAACCCACACCAAATCTCTTTCTACTCCCACTTCTTGAGACGACAGAAATGATTCAGATCACCGAGGACACACAGAGCCCAGCGGTGGCTACAAGTCTGACAAGTGACATTACATCCAATACTTCTTACCTTGCTGATGCTTTTAGGATAAATTCTGTCACCAAAATCGGTTAGCTTCTCTGAGCTTAAGCCCAGAGAGAGATATCAGGAGAAACAGGAGAAAACGATGGAAAGTCAGTGTTTTAGAAGGTCATGAGCACTCCGTCATGAGCACTGGAGGGTGTTTCCTCAAGGAGGGAGCTAGGTCTGATCCCCAACCAGGACAAGTCAGTGTCACTTCTGACGGTGCCTCATTCCCCAAGCCCAGAGGGCACAGCCGCCCGGACCACGTGCAAGCCTCACCTGGGCTGCAGGTGAGGAGGATGCGCTCTACCCTGGGCCAGACTTACTTCCCAACGCAGCGCCCTCCTGCGCTTCAGCTTCAGACAAAGGAGGTAAAAAGAGGTGAATGAGAAACTACCCAGAACCCCAGTCAACAAGGTCAGTGCATGGCCCAGGTCGGAGGTCTGGTGCAGAGGACGTATCAGGAAGGGTGTGGACTCGTCCTGGGTGTGCGAGGCATAAACATGATTACTTTGCACAAAGAGGTGCTTCATGTCCTGGGGGATGGGGGGCATCAGACCTAGCTCCCTCCTTGAGGAAATACCCTCCAGTGTGTATGACAGAGCGCTCATGACCTTCTAGAAAACACAGGCAAGGGCGCTGCTGTCCTCTGGTTTGGGTTATTTTTGGAGGATTTAAGAAGGGCCCTCCAGGAACTGCCCTTCCGAGCAGGGGAGGGAGATGGTGGCCTGGGCTTGGTGGCCCCAGAAGCTGCTGAGCCTTGACCCTCACCTGCAGCTGAGTGTGGACGGCAGGCTGGAGGCTGGAGCCTCCCTCTCAGGCCTCTTCTGCTGTCACATCTTATAAATTCATAGAACGTTCCCAACAGTTGAGTTCTTAGCTAAAGAGAAACCCCAGAACAATTTCCTGGCTGACTTAAAGGCACCTGGCCTCAACCGGCTCCTCAACTTGTCTTTCACAGGCTCATCTGGGCTGGTGCTCCGGGGCACACCACCGCCCCTTGTGAGCAAACCTTGTTTGTTCGCAACGGCTGCCTCTCTAGCTGGTACCTGCACAGCCCTCCCGCCACGGAAGAGACCAAGAGACCGCAGCTCACTTCACCGTTCCGGCAGGGCTCACACTCAGCCCGCGGCGGAGGACATGGCTCAGTCAGAGGGCTCTTCCCCTGTAACAGGGTCATCCTTGGCTCAACTGCCCCCCCCCCCCCCCAATCTTGCCAGAATGAGAAAACACACTCTCCCTTGTCTCCACTGGACTGCTGGGCTGTCTTCTCCTTTCCTTTTTCTCCCCTGATTTTAACACACACACGCCCTCTGGCTAAAATGGTCACCACTACAACCTAATAAAAACCAAACCAAAATTTTTAAAAATTTTGCCAGCGAGACAAAAATACCTTCATAATGCATCTGTGCTTCTAGATGCAATGGCTGATGGAAAGGGTGTGGGGAACAGGAATGCCTACCTTGCTGGGGAGAACATCAACTGATCACACTTCAGTCAAGCGCAAGTTGCTAGGATCCAGCCATTCAGCTTCTCGCTGTGACCCCAGAGCAACCCTGCCTTACATGGTTATGGGACAGTGAGCTAGAGGGCCCCCGAGAGAGCAAAGGAAAAATACACCACGTCTCAGGTTACTTCCCGACGCCGTGCACAAGATGGGCTTTTTATCTTTTATTTTTATTACAAGTAGCGTATTTTACTTGTTTGCAACTAAGCTTGTTCATTATAACTATATAATGAAAATGTAGAAAGAATTATGTTGCAGTTTTTGGTTAGATTGAAGTCAAAGGCATTCACCAATTAGGAATCTTCGGATGTGAATATTCCAGAAATGTCTCTAAGCCATCCGATCAGGACAACCGTCTCTGAGTATGACCTTACTTTGGAAGGTACTTGCATACATTTGAATTAAACTCAGAGTTTTTCAAAATAAACCTTAACTTGAAAAACTATTCTATATTCAAACGAAAACAATTTTAAAAGAACTTTCCTTTCCAGAAATAATAAAGGAAACAAGGCATTTCGTAAAATGTGGTCCTGAACAAGTCACACTAAAAACTATATGTATAGTTAACTCCAGATGGACTCTTATTTGTGCCTCTTCAACCAACAGTCACTTGCTCAGATTCTGCTGCTCCTAGAAAAGGCACATCTGATGGTTCTCCTGCTTCCCCCTCCACTATCTATAAAAAGGGGCTTCTTCCTCTGCACAGGGAGCTGTTGTTGGGGCTCTGCTTCCGTTTACTGTTCCCACACAGGAGCTGAGCACATCCCACGCTGCCTGACCTGCCCGCCAGCCCAGGGGAGCTCAGACTCTGAACTGGGGAAAGTGGAAAGGCTGCCTGTGCTGGAGGCAGCACACTGGAAAGAGTGGACAGGAAGAGGGAAACTCAGCCGGCAGGCTAATCATCAAACACATCTACTGACCTGGCCCATCAGAGTTCATCAGTTAACAAGCAAATATTCTTAATCACTATTCACTTCTCTAGAAAATGACTGCTCTTTCCCAGAAAACAGGACCCTAGAGTCACTTACCCAGTGACTCAGAAAAGCCCATTTTAATGCTCAGATATAGGTCAAGTCATTGTGCTAGCTGTGAAAAGCTACTTAGTTATCCGATGACAAAGGACGTGCGAGGATAACTAGCAGACTTACAGATGACTCGGACGATTACACTTGCAGACAGGAGCTCCCAGTGGCAGGCCCAACAGGAAGTAGGGTGCCCATCCTCAGCAGTTTCGAACAGGCCAAGTATATCCCTGAGTTCTTGCCACTAAGTTATTGGAAGCAGGCTCCAATGGTGCTTAATAGGATGGCAAGTTCGACTTCCCCAGAAAAGACTAAGCGATGCTTGGCCGACACTGTACCTCACACTGAATACCAGAGCCTGGGGCCTGAGTGTCCATTTCCTTCTGCTAAAAATAGAGGGACCACCTCTGGAGCAACAAACTGTGGACAGCAGCTGCTCCAGTTCACACCACGCTGCTCTTAGGTAAGGGGTGAGGGAGAGGAAGGAAGAAAGGAGACTCTTACACAGATTCCATTTCCAAGTCATCTTCTTCCTGAGAAAGCTGTAGGTAGGGGTTATCTGAAGCTGGGCGGAACTTATACCCCGTTAGAACAAAGAACACCAGCGTGGCCATTTCATCCAGGAGCTGCAAATTTTAAAACCACCCCCAAATAAAGGATACTATTAGAATATTGTTCTTCAGAAAGCAGTAGAACTAAATAAACTGACCCCCTCTTCACTAATAACCCACCTCTCGCTGAACAGTCACTCAAATGCCAGAGCTGACCACTAGGGAGCGTTTTCCTTAGAGGATTTGCTAAAGCCTTAGCTAGCAGCATTCTGCCCACAGATGACACTTGAGACCCCTTGCTGTAAGTGTCTTCACTGGCATCTTTTAAGAGCTCATTACATACATACATTTTCCTACAGTGTCTTGAGAGCTACCAGAAAAAAGTCCCCACATCATTTCGTGGCTACTTTAGTAGTTAAACTAGTTCTAGTGTACTGCAAAGATACTTTTATTACTGAAATAATAAGAATGGGCAAGAAGAAGGGAGGTCTGGATTCTAAGCTAGTCTAAGCCCTATAACTCAAGGATAGGGCCCTGTTTCATCTAGATTTTAATTATACAGGGCAAATCTTTCTCTGCCTGAGGCTTTCCTCTTCAAAGACTTTCAAAATTGAAAACTAAAATCAATAATGCAATTGCTTCCAGATTTCTCATGTAATCCTCCAGCTTTCCTGGACAAACATATCTTAATTGTAGATCAGAAGAGACAGAAGGTCTTAGTGGCCACTGCCAAATAAACTGGTAACAACCTTAAGCTACACCTAAGACTTCATCCTCAGACACAAATTCTCTGGAAGGGTCCCCTGTGAGCAGCATACCTGGTAGAGCCACTTCCACTGGAACGGAACAGCAAGTTTGAGGAGAAATGCAATAATCCTGGTGAAGTATATATAACATACAATCTGTGTGAAGAGCAAAGAAACAAGAGATAAAATCAGCATAGAAATTATAGCACTACTTTCTCCCAATGATCTGCTTCCACAAATTAACTACAAAAGAAAAAACAGTTGCCTGAAGAAAATCATTTGACACTTACAGTGCTAATTAATAAACATGGTAAAGAGACAGACGCTCTGCTAGTTCCCCTCAAAAGGATTTCTCCTCTTTCTCTAGGTGACCAAGATGCTGAGTGATAACAGTCACACCCATGGGGAGGACACTGTGCCTACGGCTGCTCGTAACTCCTGAGTGACCCCTTCCTCGACTAATCCTCATACACAACCCACCGATTTCAAGCCCCAAAGGGTAACAGTTTTTTATTCCCAGGCTTTGAGAACTGTTTTCTAGCAGTAACAGCAAAATAAAGCCACACAGGAAAAATCGGACTTTCACTCTCTTCAGCAGATGCTATAAATGTTCAAGGTCCAGGCTCAGAGGAAGTACCCATGATCCTAAGCGCTCTAGTAAGGGAGGAGGTGACCAGGATTCAACACACTGACCCCTCGAGAGTGGACAGCTCACTGGGACCGTGCCCAGGGTGGACAGGTTTGCAGGGAAAGGACTGTGCAAAGTGACAGTCAATGCCAAAACCACAGATGAAGGTGACTCAAAAGCTTTCGTTTAGGGGTTGGGAAGCAAATGCTAGAAGACCCATACCTTATATATTCCAGGAAATTATGATCCTAATAATTTATAGCAAGTCCTGCCTTCGGTGCTATGCTTACCATTCCAGTCCTGTTTTTAGATATGATCCCATTTTTGTAATTATTTTTAAAAAAGTAAGTCAAAGGAACAGCTATGCATGGCATATGCCTAGAAAAGAATTTAGAGAAATAATGACTGAACTGTTAATCCTAATACCTGGGAGAGGAGGAAGAAGAGGGGAAGGGGTAGGAGGTCAGGGTCAAAAGGGCTTTTGATGTGTTCCTATAATCCTGCATTTTAAACATAGCAAGCATGTATTACTTTTCCGAGTATTTAAAGCCAAATTTAAAACTGAAATTTAAAAAGAAGTAACTAAGCTATTTAATTTCCCACATCTACAGCCAGCATTTGGTTTTGTGAGAGAAGCCCGCACACAGCTCCAGGCAGCAGCTTCCTGTGCTTTCACCAATCCTTTGGAGGTTCATTAGCTCTACTGCTTGAATTGACCTTATATACAGATTTAGGAATTTTCTACTCACCAAGACGTAGTAATGTCTGAAAAGTTTCAGCTTTGCTAAGTTAATAGCAGCTGGGGAGAAGAAAAGAACAAAATGAGAGGCTAATTCTTTTCTCATTTTTAAAGCCCGTGGCATTCAGGTACCCTCTCAGTCAAGAGGCCAAGTCTAATGCAGATGAGTACCACCCAGGGGGACATCTGTCTTTCTGGAAATGCAGCTTGGCAGGGTCTCCCCCAATCACCAGGAAGAATGTGGGAGCTGTGGGGGCAACAGGCTGGGGCTCCCAGCTCCAGCAAACCAGACACCTCCCCGCTCCAGGTTCAGAAGCTTTAAACAGCCATGCTGAGAGTACAGTGACACAGAAATCGGCAGACGCTACAAGTCAGGACTCTTCCACCTCCAGAAAGTCATCATTAAACATTTCAGCTCTGCCACCGTGGCTACAGAACTGCACCCCACCACCCCCGGCAACAGGACCGATCTCAGGTGGGCCCCTGAGCCCCATCCAGGGGAGCATCTGGCTAACCGAGGGTGTGAATTCAATGAGCCCATGGGTGCGTCTTGCAAATTTCACTTGTGTCTGGTAACAAAGCCCTTTAAATACGACCTCCCCAGCTTTGTCCTACTTTCAAGATTGCTCAAGGTCAGGAAGCCAGGACAGCTAACTTCCTGCCACCGCCAATGGCCATGAAATATTGATGACCACAGAGGGTAGCCTGCCTCCCTCCCTGAGGAGCAATCCTTTCATTCATCATAAACCTTCCTGCAGGAGGCAAATTAACTTTGCTTAATAGCATTTAATTACTGGCCCTCTTTAGGAGTGGAACTGCGGGTGGTGCAGGAATGACTTCCCTCTGTCTCCCTCCTCTGGCTCATGATCTGGGGGGGGGGGGGGGGGGCGGTGTAGAGGCAGCCAAGCTTAAGATTCCTGGAATCCTGAATTAATCTTCAAGGTGATTATCAACTAACAGTATCTGCAAGAACCTGCTCCGAGAAACCCACTGCGTCGACGACGAAGGAAGGCTCAGAAAATCTGAGAAATTCTAACCCCCCAAACTGAGAGACTCTAACACCCACATGTAAAGCTGCGAGGGACTCGTGCCCTCAAGCAACAGCTGAAGAAGCTAAATTAAGCAGGCAAAGCAACAAAAGCTTTCTAATCCAGCAACCCCTCTGGTGGTCTTGCTAGTTTTTAAATTAAATCTCTCTGGTTCTCGGTCCTTTTTCACCTACTCTGACCCTGGGCCAGGCCCTGGGATGCAGCAGTGACCACAGCGCTGCCCCAGGGGCGGCTGCTGTCCCTCAGGGGAGGACAGGCGCTGGGCCACTGGCCACCCACTCACAATGCTACGCGCTCGGAGTCCCGGCCGGTGCGGGTGCGGGGTCAGGCACTGCTCCCAGCCTGGGGGACAGGAGAGGTGTCACTGAGGACAAGATATTAAAACTGAGAAGCATCGGATAACTACATCACCAGATTTAAAACTTTACACGTCTGTATGAACCAGTGTCCCTCCTTGTGTGAGCGTCTCTGTTCACGCTGGCAGCGGTCAACAACATCGCCAGCTCCTCCTGCACTCCGCCCCACAAAAACCAGGCGGCCTATGAGAACTGGGGCCCTTCCAAACAAGCAAGTCGTTCTTGAATTTGGACGTTCAATCCTCTTGTTAATAACTGTCGAAGAACAGTACCAACAATCAGACCACTTAAACAATAAAAATGCTTTAAAAGTCACTTCTGAATTTTGCTTGCTGAAATAAATCCTAGCAAATGAAACTCCTGCCTTTGCTTCAAAAAGAACCATTAGCCCAACAGAGAGAAGCGGCACGTTTCTATTCCTGGATTTCAAGGTGCTGCGCTGGGATGTGTGTGGTTGCCATAGCCACGCCCAATAAAGGGCTCCCAACACAGGCCGAGGAGACAGGGAGGAAGGACAGGATTCCCAAAGGAGATGGTGTCCGAGCAGAGGCCTGACCAGGGCTCAGGAGGGAGCGAGAGTGGAGACCCCGAGTGGAGAGAACCCTTGGGAAGAGCGGGTTCGGAGGTTTGGAGGTGCTAGCATCACATCTCGTCTCGGCAAAGAGAAAGGAGCTCAGTGTGGCTGGACTGCGGGGAGGCTAGGGACCTGGCCAGGTTGAGGACAGAGCCCAACGCTGAGTCAGATGCACACCACGAGCTGCCCTCCTCGTCGCTGCCGAGGCCCCAGGGAGCCTCCAAAGGGTCTCAAGCAGGGCAAAGCCTGAATCACATCTACATTTTAGAACAATCTCTCCGGAGAAAGGATGGAAGGATCAAGAATAAGAGCCCAGGGAATTCCCTGGCGGTCCAGGGGATAGGACTCGGCGCTTTCACTGCGGGGGCCCGGGCCCAATCCCTGGTCGGGGAACTAAGATCCCACAGCCATGCAGTGAGGCCACCAGAAACTTTAAAAAAAAAAAAGAGAGAGAGAGAGAGAATGAGAGCCCAATTGAGGTCAAAACCCTTGAATCTGTGGTGCTCCTCTAAGAAGTGGCGAGGTATCTGTGCGTCAGTGTGGAGCAGTGGTGGGCCAGGGAACAAGGTGGATCCTGTCTTAGTGGAGGTGGTGGTGGGGGGAGGGGATGAAGCTCAAGGATACCAGAGAGAATTTTTCAGGTGCAGTCTGACCCCCACCCCCACCCCCATGACAGGAAAGGAAATCAGGGGGCAGAGGGAGAGCTGACTGAGAGGAAGCAGAGGGGCCAGGGCACTGCAGGTCTCCACGGGGCCAGAGGAAGGGGGCAGAGGGCACTGCCTGCCCCACCACCCTGTGATCTGCACCACCATGGCTGCCTGTCAGACACTCGTGGCAGGCCAGGAAGTGCTCAAAAAATGAGCCTGCACACCCATGTCCAGTCACCACGAGGAAACGTCAGCATGGGCACTGATGCCATGCCATCCCAGGACATGGGCTAGGATGGATAAACGGACCTTGGGAACAACCAGCGTTGACTCTAAGAAACGCAGCCACGATACGCAGAGCTCAGGGTTGACCCCGAAACCGACCACTCATGACAGACATCACTTCCAGTCACAAGTAAGATATCTGTTTGTGAGACGGCTGCTCGTGGGATCAGGCTCCTGGGTCCCACACGGGTGTTCTAGTCACAGCCAACACTGAAGGCAGGAAGCAAGCCCACTTATTGTTGTGAGTAACAGCGCAGGCCCTGCACATCTGAACGTCTAAGTCCAACTGTGCTGCTTACTGGCTGTGTGACCCCAGATAACTCGCCTAACTTCTCTGAGCCTCAGTTCCTTCATCCGTAAAACAAGAATACCACCACCTACCGTGAGGGTTGCTGGGGGCACTGATGAGACAGTACATGGAAGACAAACAGCACACGGTAAGCACTGAGGGAATGCCTGATGTTACAGCGTTAAGACTGTATCAGGATTATAGTTGATCCTTATACAACACGGATTGGAACTGCTCAGGTCAACTCTCATGCAGATTTTTTCCCAATGGTAAATACTATGGTACTTCGGGGCCCATGATTTGTGGAATGCAGACACAGAAGTGCCGTGACGGAGGGCAGTGGTATAACTACATAAGTTATACAGTATATGTAAGCACAGCTATGTAAGTTATACTTAGATTTTCGACCACACAGAGGGTCGGCGCCCCCAACCCCGAGGTGTTCAAGGGTCAACTGTACATAGTTTTAGGCCAGTATCAAATGCGCTGCAGCAGCTGTCACATCTGGCAGGAGTCCAGGCTCTAGTAAGTAAAGCGAGGACAAGCAGTGGCCCCGGGCTCTCCTGGAAGCAGGGCTGCCGTATGCACACGCTGAGTCAGCCTGCTGAGCGGGGGGAGGAACCAGCTCCGAGGGGCAACCTCACAGTGTGGTGCGATGGGCAGTGATGCGGCAGGTCACAGCATGGAATCCCAAGCCTCCTTTTGCTTTTCTTCCAAAAAAGCTTTCCCTGCAGTGAAGAACGCTGACAGCCTGTGGCTCACTGGACCACGGCAGGGCTGGGCTCCCACGGGAGTGAAGGCTGGCTATTTCTGACCCCACCACGAGGAACAGCAAATATGGTAAAAGAATGAGTGTGGGGAGAGGAAAAATACCTCGGACAGGAGCCAGGAGACCTGGATTCCGGCCCCTGCACCATCGTAACTCAGTGTGCACGAGCCTGGCCTGAACTTCCTTCTCTGGGCATCGGTCTCCTTTACAGGAGAACGCCCCTATGGTGGGTTAGACTTTCTTCATGGCAACGGCTCTTAGCTGGAGTGAGCCCCAGGATCCTCTGGAGAGCTCTACTTAAGGAGAGATGCCCAGCCTGTCCCTGATTCTTCTGGGATGTTGAAAAGCCTCCCAGGGAACAGGGAAGGACTGGGATTGGGGGCAGGGAGGGCAGCAGGTCCACCTGCTTTAGGAGCTCCTACAAGGCTGACCTCTCTTGCATTCCTCTTCCTCCCACTCACTCTCAGGAAAACGGCCACGACTGGATTTTGGCAAGTGCTTTTTACCGATGAGAACAGAACAAGTGCCCGTGAGGCAGGAAGAGCCCAGAACTGTCATGTGCTTAACAAATCAGTTCTCTGACACAGTAGCAAAAGAGCAAATGCACCCCATTTAGAGGAAATGCCACACCTTCCCTAGACTTTCCTCTTTACACCAATGGGTAACTTAGCAGGCTGACAAGAAGACAGATTGTCCCCTTCCTCCCCAGGGGTCTTCCCTGATGGTCTTGGAACCATGATAGTGCTGGTGGTCACATCTACTGAGCAGTAACCATGTACCGGGCACCCTTCATGTAATTCCCACGACAGCCTCCATGAAGTACCACTGCCTCCTAGGTGCAGGACTCAGGCCTGAAGAAGTTTAGTAAATTACCAAGGTCACACGGCTTGTAAGTGGGGAGGCTGGTGCTCAAACTCAAGTCCTTCCAAGGACCAAGCTTTTAATGCCTACACTTGGTGCTAATAGAAAAGCAGTTCACAGCTTTGTAATCGATTCACTGGCAGCTCAGGGACGTGACGGTGGCTCAGAATGCTGGGTGCTGCCCAGGGGCCGCCAGCAATCTACCTTGAGGGGTTAATACTGGCTATCCATGCAACATGCAGCGGCAAAGGACCACAACGGCTACTTAAAGGGTGAACAGTTTCCAAAACAATCCTTCCCCGGGTGCAAGAAAAGCCTCGGTGATTAAAAACACCCGCACCTACACATCATCTTTTCCTCCTGCTTCCTCCCTGCCACGCTTCAGAGGGAATTTTGAGTTAAGCACAAAAAATAAAGAAATGAGTGTGATGGCAAAGCCTGGACAGCAGGAGACTCACTCTGACTCACTCTCAACAGTACCATCTCCACAATCCGCTTCAGCTCCGGGCTCAGGCCCACTCTGTACGGGGGACAGGGCCGCTTCCCCTGTTCATGGTCAAGCACAGACCTGAAAGCCAGGCCACACGCTGACCTGGGACCACACTGTTTTGAAAGGGTCCTTTCTGGGTAGTGATCAGCTCATGGGGTGCCCTCTGGTCTCCATTAAGAAGAGATTCCACTAACCGATCTCACAGAAAAGGTATCAGGAGCAAGTATGGGGAAAGGTCTGCTAAGACAAGAACTACTTAGAGAATGAAATTCTTTGACCTTCTAACTGTTGAGGGTTGTGTGAAAAGTGGTTCAAAATAAATTTCCAATATACACTTCAAACAATGACCCAGGAGTGGTCAAAAGTCATTGAACTGAAGAGTTAAGGGCTGTGCATCTTACTGTAAGCAAAATTTTATCCTAAATGACTAATAAAAAGAAAGAAACAATGGCCCAAGAGAGCGGCTGACAACCATCCCACACAGGAAGGTAACTCTCCACAGGGCTTCTCACTGTCTCGTCAAGCGAACGTCTGCCCTCCGCTTCCCTTCTATCCTGGAACCACACCGAAGGCCCTGCTAGAGGGCTGATCTCAGACTCTGCTCCTGTCAGCCCCTCCCGTCACATCCCGTCTCTGGCAGCCCACAATGAGCTGAGCTGAGCTGAGCGGAGCGGTGTGTCTGGGACCACCCCACCCTCCCCGGGGGCTGCCCCCCGCACATATTCAGTCCATAGCAGCGAGGAAGACAGTCAGGCATTCCACTGCTTGAAGACACAGCCTGGTCAACAGCGGACAGCACCTTCTCAACAAGAGAACCGGACCTCCCTGAGTACTGCAGTGATGGAGAAGAGCTGGTTTCAGCTGTCTGTCTTGAAGCTCTTGAGTCAAATGCGTGCTGACACCCCTAGACAGAGAACCATGCCCGGAACCAGGGGGGCGGGGGAAGCCTGCCAACCCGGACCACAGACCAGGCCTACCAGGTGGCCAAGGAAGGGACCCCTCAGGCAGTTAGGTTCCCAATGTTTTCAAGGCCTAATAAAAAACTGGCCATGTGTCCATGACGAGGCTGGTTCTTAGCCTGGGGATATGAGAGGTCTCTTTGCTTTTCGTTGTAGATTATACAAACTCAAGAGTGGCAGCACTGGTTAATTGATTATTTCCAACTGTTGATCAGAAGCCGTGATTAGGTTGATGACATTGAAGGAATTTTGGGTGACTGGCAGAGGGAAAGTAATGAGAAGATTTTGGTATTTAAAGAAATAAAAAATCATTGTATTAAACCAGTCTCATAAAATACACTTTTTTCCTCTCATTCTCTCTTCATGACAGTCTATTTAGCTATGGTCTTCACCCTTCCTAGCGTCACAGACTTGTTTGAAAATTTGCTGAAGGTCATGCACCCCCTGCCTGTGCCCGCAGTGCCTGGTGCCACACGCCAGGGTGAGGTGCTCACAGATGCTACGGGAAGAACATGAGAATCAGAAGGGCGCCACACACTTCAGTGAGGTGGCCCTGAGCATAGGAAGGAATTCTTTGGAGGGCTTGACATGTGCCCCCTTGCCTCATGCCATAAGAGAGGCAGGAGTTTTATGAGTACTTCCACCACACTGCCTGGAGAGAAGGTGTTCTGCCTGCCAGCACTCTGCCCTCCTGGAGAGGAGGACTGCTGCAGTGCTCCCGGGTGTGCTTCAGACTGCTGGCAGAGGAGCAGACTGACAAGTGTTGCTCTAGCTGTACGTGGACAAAAGGAACGACGAACATTTTCTTTTTTTCTTTTTTGGCTGCGTTGGGTCTTCATTGCTGCACCGGTGAGCAGGGGCTACTCTTTGTTGCGGTGCACAGGCTTCTCAATGCAGTGGCTTCTCTTGTTGCGGAGCACGGGCTCGAGGTCCGCAGGCTTCAGCAGTTGCAGAATGAGGGCTCAGTAGTTGTGGCACACAGCCTTAGTTGCTCTGAGGCAGGTGGGATCTTCCCAGACCAGGGATCCAACCCACATCCTCTGCATTGGCAGGCGGATTCTTAACCACTACGCCACAGGGAATCTCATTTCTTCTGCCTCTTCTCTCCTGTCATCAGGAAACACTGCTCTAGTGGGAGAGCCCAACAGACTACCCCCCACAGCAGGGCAGACACAAGCAGATGGCAATTCTGGAGGAAATCAGCCTCGCCCAGGCCACACCCAGTCCTAGAGCACTGCCCCCCACCCCCATCCCACCCCGAGGAGGTCGGCTGTTAACCCAGAGTCTCCAAGTTTAACCTAATCATAGTCCTCAGTGCCTGCAACATCAGTGCATCCGGGGCTACCTTAGTTTCCACCTGGAGAGTGAAAACAAAGGCTGGCCAAACCTAGAATTATAACCGGGAACTGAGTCAAGGAGTCAGGGAAGCAGTGCTTATCCACATGGGCCAGGCGGAAGTGCACAACCCAAGCCCCACTGGTAAACGGAGGGCGTCCCTATGAAAAGTCATCTTGTTAAAGAAAAGCACCAATTCCCATTAGAGTAACAGGTCAGGTCCAATATCAGAGCAGATGAAGACACAAAAGCTACTGTTCCAATCAAACAACAAAGAACACAGTTCTGGACACAAACCTGGAGTTCAGCAAACACTTAAAAGCAGTGATTTCTTACATCTATGTGAGCTTTATAGTTTTCAAAGTGCTCAGTATAGAGTGAAGCCAGTCAACACCACTACACTACAGGTACGGTTTTTAAAGCGGCATCTCTTAAATGTCTACAACAGCCAGGAGCCGGCAAACTTTTTCTGTACAGGCCTGGAAAGCAAGCGTTTTAGGCCTGTGAGCTGGGTGATTTCTGCCACAGCCCCTTAACTTTGCCACCTCAGTGCAAAAGCAGCCACAGACCACAGACATAGATGCAGGCACGGCTGTGTTCCAATAAAACTTCATCTACAAAAACAGGCGGAGGGTATTTCTCTTCCTTTCTCATCAGTGGATTTTTCATTACGCCTGTTTACATGGACACACCCTAATAAAACAAGTTTTTTTTCCCCCTGTGAGTTGCCCAGAATGAACAGATGTCTTAAATAGTCACAAGAACATGGCCAAGTAAGTCTGAAACGGGCTCAACAGGCACAGGAGAAGAGAACCAGGCAGGCTTTCACTCCCATTCACGGTCATCGTGACCACCAGAGACTCAATTCTTGTCCCTAACACACGGTTCTCAATTTTCGTCTCAGGACTGCTTCACACCTTAAAAAATTACTGAGGATCACAAAGAGGTTTTGTTAATGTGAGTAGAGTTTACCAACATTTACCATATTAGAAATTGAAACAAATTTCAAAAATATTTAATAATTCATTTAAAAGTAACAAAAATAAACCCATTATGTGTTACTATAAACAATGTTTTCCTTACTAAAAAAAATCTTTCAAAAAAATTTCATGAGAAGAGTGGAACTGTTTTCCATTTTTGTAAATCCCTTTAATGTCTGGCTTAACAGAACCCAACTGGATTCTCCTACTTGCTACCCCCTTCAATCTGGAGTGAGGGAGTGTTTTGGTTGAAGTCTATAAAGAAAATAGCGCCCGATCTGATGTCAGCCTTCTCAGAGAACTGTGAACAGTCGTCTTTGATTCTGCATTAAAGCTTGAAAAGTGGTAGCTTCTTAAAGATAAGTGAGATGGGGAATCTGAAACTGCAGCAATGAACTTTCACGCTCTGTCACAGTAAAATCCGCTGGTCCATCTTACGCTTTGAATGGGTCTTTTATCCATGCGTGACTGTGTAACATGCATTGATTAGGTAGAAGATATTGTTTCACTAAGTTAAGCAGATCTCTGAAATGTTGAAACTTTTATCATAAAATATTTTAAAGTCACATTTGTTAATATCACCCCTGCTCACATCAGATGTCTGTTAAGAACTGGGAAGCTGTCAAGCTTATAGCGGTAGACTATAAATTTTCCTAAATTAAAATCTATGCTTTCAAGTGAAAATCAGATCACTGACAACAAATATTTTTAATTGTTGTCCTGAAGTGACACATTCACTTCATTCATTTTCAAGGAAATGTTTATCAGAAGCCCAGGTCTGAGTAACCACAGTTTAACTGTCATCATTCTTCCAAATAAAAAGTGTCCTGCGAGAAAGCAGCTAGTTCTGTTTCTGCTAGTTCTGAGCAGCTAGCAACTCAAACAACTGCACATGTGCTTTTCCTCAAGACGACCACCACATTCTGGTACGAAGCAGAAGTGCTCCCTGGGTACTTCCCATTCCACACAGAATGGTAAAAAACATATATTCACGGGCTGAGACTTAATAACATCAGTAGTTTCCCCTAATTCATCAAGGTCACGCTTAAGTGAAACGAGCCTTTTCCACCCCCTGCAAATAGGTGGCACTGGAGAAGGCAGTGGCACTAAGAGTTTGGCGCCACCGTGATGGATCATGCGGAGGCACCAGCTGTCTTACCCACCACTGCTTATGCCCCATCAGTGCAAATATCAGGAGCACAGAAGGCTGCTAACGTCTCACTATGAACAAAGCTCTGGTCCCGAGGACGCTCTCGAGAACGGCCGCCCTCTCGAGGCCACAGCTGCCTTCAGAACACGGCAGCAGCTGGGGCTGAAGCCATTCCTCCGTAACCTCTGCAACCAGCCAATCACTATCTGTTTAAGTGCTTCTGAAGCACACATGAACGCTAAGATTCCACAGAATACATCCTCTGAAATTTCCTTAGAAACACAAGGAGAGAAAAAAAGATGCTCAGAAGCAGAGATAGTTAATTACGGGCATGGTGTATATCCCCCAAGCCAGTCTTCTGTGGTGATGACACTGGAGAAAGAGAAGGGAACCAGGAAGGCAGGCGCAAGGGCAGAAAAAGCCAGTGGCTCCCGGCAGGCGAAGCACGTCAGCAGCAGAGCTGGGCGAGCCTGTGAAGACTCAACGAAGCCTCCTCTCAGAGGATGCAAGCAGCAGTGACACTAAATGACACAGGACCTGAGAGGAGCTACCACGCGTGACAGAAGGGACAAAGACACAAATTAAGGAGACGTAGGCAGCAGCGCCCTCAATATTTTCCTTCATACTTTCTCAGCTTCAGTCACAAGGAATCTAGAGACAAAGAAGTAAACAAATCCAAACCCCACACTCTTTGAAAGCAATATGCCCCCAAATAGCTGGAATACTCCTCCCACTCATTAGCCTGTGAAATTACCCACTCCTATAAAAACCCACAACCCCGTACCCTGGTGCTGCTTTCGCCTTCTGAGATGGACCACACTCTGTCCGTGGAGTGTGTTTTTCTCTAAATAAATCCACTTCTTGCCTATCAAAAAAAAAATAAATAAATAAATAAAGGAAAGAAAGCAATATGAATCCCAAGTGCAGGGAGAACAACTACCAAACAGCATTTCCCCTACTTTCAATTAGTCACCCTGGACTGCACTTAAACTGATATCCTTAAGCCCA
The DNA here is from genome assembly GCF_030028045.1 of Hippopotamus amphibius kiboko. Classification (NCBI taxonomy): domain Eukaryota; kingdom Metazoa; phylum Chordata; class Mammalia; order Artiodactyla; family Hippopotamidae; genus Hippopotamus; species Hippopotamus amphibius. The sequence goes on from NC_080187.1 coordinate 6,469,187, forward strand.
AGTCACTGTCAAGGTCATGTAATGAGTCAGTGGAATAACGAGCCTAAGAATAAGAACCAAAGCGTCAGGCTTCATCCAGCAAAAAGCTTCCAAAGCCGGGAGACTTCATTGCCCACGGCTTCCATTTTGTCAGCTGCCTCGAAGATGGGCTAGATCTCAGGCAGTGTGAACTGTGGGGCAGAGAGGGTCGACCACAACATTCCAGAACCAGCAGGCAGTGGGCCGTGCGCTCACTCGAGCTTTCCCACGCCACCTCACTTCTATCCTGGGGTGGCCCAGCCGGGCAGGCCCTCTCAGCAGTCACACCTGAGGATGGTCTGCCAGCACAGCGTGCTGTCCCTGAGTTCTCTGCAGGGGAGACTTCAACTCTGGGGACATGGCTGCTCTGTCTCTGGAAGTGTCACAAGCATAACCATTTTTCAGAGTTCAGAGTGAAATATGCATTTGTGGATTAGCTCAAAAGCATCCCACAGCCTAAATCAGTCCAACAAAAGAACACGAATCAAGAGGACACCTCTATTCTAACCTACTCTGTCCCCTTCCAAAGGGCTTGTGCTATTGCTGATGAGAAACAGCCCCGGGGTGCCTGCATGACTTCTGGCTTTCATGCTCACTCTCTGCTGAAGAGGTCCCATGCCGCCACCTGGTGGAGGAAACAAGAAACTGCCTTGTGTGACCCAAGCAATGACAAAAGCATTCCTGTTCCACAGTTCCTCTTTACGACAGATGCTGGGGGACAATCGTAACCCCGTCATGGGCCTCACTTGCTGTGTTGTCCACCACAGGCAGGACACTTTACTAAGATCCTCAGCCAATGATCAACATCTCATGGAATAAACGGTCACAGAGACAGTTAATTACCACAGTCACCCCCAAGCCCTCTAAAAGTAAAGTGGAGAAAGAAGAGAGGTGGTGTCAGAGGATCAGAACAATGGACAAGGGGAAAAGGGAGTGGTGAGGAAGGATGAGAGGAATTCACAAGGGGTAAGGGTGAAGCCAAGAAGAAAAGTGCAGATAGGACTTCCCTGGTGGCCTGGTATCCACTTTCCAATGCAGAGGACACGGGTTTGATCCCTGGTCAGGGAACTAAGATCCCACATGCCTTGGGGCAACTAAGCCCATGAGCCACAACTACTGAGCCCTCATGCTGCAACTACTGGAGCCCGAGCACCTAGAGCCTGCACTCCACAACAAGAGAAGCCACCGCACTAAGAAGCGCATGCACTGCAACGAAGAGTGGCCTCGCTTGCCACAACTAGAGAGAGCCCATGCGCAGCAACGAAAATCCAACACAGCCAAAAAAAGAAAAACATAAAATAAAAATAAAAATTATTTAAAAAAGAAAAGTACAGGTAAAACTTATCAACTGGAAAAAATTACCCTTGGGATTTTTAGACATTTTCAAACAGAAAAATGAAGCCAGAACTACTAAAGTATGAAAAAGTTAAAATTCTCATTTCAGCATATTAAAATAATAGAAAGACCTAATAAATAAAACCAACCTTTTATATAACATGAAGAGAAGGGGGGGAAAAAAAAAGACAAGAATATACTCAAACAGTAAGTATTCCCAGAAGGTGGGTATTTATTTTCTACTTTGGATTTCTCTGTTTCTGGCAGACTGCTTTGTCAAGATTCTAATTTGTGGTTTATTTTTTGCAGCTTTCCTTTACCCCCAAAAAGATGGCAGGAGGGGTCTCTGAGATTCCTGGCTCAGAAGAAGGCTAGGTAGCCAGGCTAAAAGCAAAAGAATTCTTCCAGCTTAAACTCATTGAAAAGAATCTATCCCAGAGGGCATGCCAGAGGGAGAAGGGAATCTGGAGCCTTTGAAGGAAGAGAGGAAAAAAAACAAACAAAAAAAGAGCTATTTTCTGGACTAGAAAGAAAGTGAGTTGGCACATTCTGGGGAGCTGGGGGGTAGTACTTGGGAGCCTGGAATCTGAGCACAGACTGGGGCACCCCCACACCAGGTGACCCTCACACACCAGGCTGTTCACAGCAAGGATGCTTCATGGACCCTGACAGCAGGAATCCCGACAGGAACTACCGTGGGCCCCAAACTGGAGACACCCCACCGAGTACTGTGCTCTCAGTAAGAACCCTGGGATCGTGCCTGACACTGGTGCGAAGCCTTGAAGTCACATTAATTCAACTTAAAGAAAATAATGTGATATTAATTGCACAGCAAATGTGAAGGATGATTTGTACCTACTATCTATTTTCCAAAATTTCCAAAATGAATCCATATGATATTTACAATCAGGAAACAGGTCAGGAACAAAATTTTATTTAACAACAACAAACGAATAATCTGCCTTAAAGAACATTACTACCAGCACTGAGTGTGTGATTTTAATGGGTTGAGAAGCAGCTGGGACCTTTGAGGGCATGGCTCCTCGACCCCATGATCTGAAATCCCTGCTTGGCCCACAGCAGCCTGTAGTCGTGGACATTATTCAGATAAGCCCAGAAACACAAAACATTTTCTCTGCGGTTTCTTTTCAGACTTAGGAGGCATGGATGGAAAATCAAGAAGATGCAAAAGGGTTATTATAATGGCATAACCGTTTAAAAACTAGAGCATTTTAGAGGTTCTTTCTGGCATCAGTCTCTTTTAAAATTAATACTGACACATCTATTTTGAAAGCGTGTTAAATCAGCAGGAAGGGATGCTTTACACATAGCCATCCCTGATCCACAATACCTCCTGTTCTCACAGTGAAGTGTTATCTGGTCCTTCCAAGACAACATCTTCTCCTCTTGACTCAGTTCTGAGAAGGTGAAGATCACACTCACGAGTGGGAATGCAATGAATCATCTTGGGAAGCAGAGTCACCGCCAAGCCTTACACAGCTGCTCTCTACCAGTAATGCTCCCAGCTGCCTCACCACCAAACAACCCGGGGCTGCTCTTACAAAGCCCCGAGGGCTCTCCCTTGAGCTGCCCCCACCCCAAACCCTCAGCAGTGCCCAGGCTTTGGGGAAGCCTGACCAGCACGAAGAGAGTACAAAGGAACTTACCTTTTCCATCTGTTGCTGATGCTTCTTGTAAATGTCTGATTGACCTAAAAATAAACAATTGGAGAACAAAAGGTCAGCTAACAAATCTGCATTCCTCTCTGTTCTCAGCGTTAGTAACTGGAGGCCTTGAATTTCTCGATTATAAACTTAAAAGGCTGGACTAGATGATTTTAGAGCACTCTCCCTAGACAACATGATTGCTGATAATCAACCCATCGGCATGTACGCAGCTCAAGCCTGAGGGTTAAAGATGCCCTCTGCTGGCTGAAAAAAGTCTGGCAGAAACCTGGGTGTGAGGGGAAAGATCAAAACATAGTCAGGTAACACTGATCGTTTTCTACCTAATCTCTCAGTCCCACAGCTACGCCCCCATCCCAACACGACTAGGACAATGGAGCCTCAGTGAGTTCACCTGCGACCTGGTGAGAATGGACCCTATAAGATCACAGGCCAACTTCTGAACTCTAGGTCTAGCAGCTGCAAGCACGAGGCTTCATGCAAACTCAGTATTTCATTGACCTGAGATTTCTAACTTTGCTGAAAAAATGCCAGCCTCCAGGGATCTTCTCTGGCTGTGAGGTGCTGGTAACTAATTACCGTCAGTTCGGTTCAGACGGGGGAACACAAACATTCTTAAAGAGGCTGAGACCAGCATTCCAGGCAGAGTTCGAAGGCAGAGAGGGAAGGATTGTCTGGGAGGCAGGGCACAGTACAAGCAGACCCCGCGCAGGGGGAGGAGGGCCGGGGTCTCACGGACCCGGGCTACAGTCCTGGCACAGCTAGCTGCCCACTCTCTGGTCGACTGTGAATAAGTCATTTCTCCTAAAACCTCTGCAGTTTGCCTGCCTGTGAGAACTGAATGACGCAAATGTGAAATTAACCGGCACCAAGCTGAATCTGAATGTCTAAAAACCTTTTTGATACTGTTTCTTAAATTACCTCTCTAGTACCTGAGTTTTTTCATTTTACAGCAATTTTCAGAATATTTACCTCAAAGAACCTTTGCCATTTGGCATCTGCTCCTCAGGGTTGTAAGTAACAAATGGCAGGAAATGGCCTGTTGTAGCTCCACAGCTCATCTGGGGCTCCCCGATCCCCAGGTCCCATCTATGTTATTGAGCTGACGGTGGCAGTGGGAGTGGAGGTTCTGTTCCCTAACAATACGATGCTCTTTCTACCTGAAGACAATGCTGGTCACCCTGGAACAGTGCCTGGGTCACTCTCCCTGGGCAGGATACAGGGAAGTTGTGGAGATTAAGAAGACTCACTCGTGCTCTCTCTCCTATGCTGGGAGCTGCCTGCTGAACGGACACGTGTACATGTGTGATGTATGATGGAGTCAGGGTTAGCAGTGAATCTAAGTGACTGGCTGGAATGAGGATTACACCCCACCAGCACCATGTTCTAAATGATCAGAACAACTGAACAACCTGATCAACCCCAGGAGCCTAAAAATGTTAATTCACTGCATGGGGCACTGCAGGGTGGAACACCTCACTTCTAATAAAAGGTAGGTAAATCTATTTTTTTAACCTTTATTCCAAAAGAATTGATTGCCTGGGACTTCCCTGGTGGTGCAGTGGTTCAGACCCCGCCCTCCCAATGCAGGGGGCCCTGGTCAGGGATAGATCCCACACACATGCCGCAACTAAGAGTTCGCATGCCACACAACTAAGGAGCCCATGTGCTACAACTAAGGAGCCCGCCTGCTGCAACTAAGACCCAGCGTAATCAAATAAATTAATAAGCATTTAAAAAAAAATAATTTTTTTGTGATAAATAAATAAATAAAAGAATTGACTGCTTTCAAGTAGCCAGGGAACTAGATCATCATGAGGGCGAGTGTTTGATTTTTGTTAGCCTTTCTTCCTTTACCTGCTTCCTACTGAAGCGAGAATTTCCTTCAGTTTGTTGATATCTAAGAAGGAGGTTCTTTCTCATCAACCACTGACTTGGCACTAACACATCTTTACACACAAAGCACAACACATACACGCATCTATAGTCTGCCACTTCCAGGAATGAAGCAAACCATTCTGAAGATATCTATAATGTTTATGAGCTGAGACCTATCGCTAGTTTTACGTCAATGTACTTCCTCATTTTCTATCTACCTTGGCAAGAAGAGGCTGTTTATGGGCTTTCTTCAACCCCTTCCCTTTGAATTCACACTGCTATTTCATGTTGCTACCGAGTTCTTATCTCCAGACTCTTCTCTAGTGGCTAAAATGCTAAAAGCCACTGCCAGATGAGCACTATCTCAATCTACTGGGGAACTCGATAGAGACACGAATTCCGAGGTCCTGCCCCTGGAGACCACTTCAGGTCAGTCTAGGACCCAGGAAGCGGTCATTTTTAAACAGATGCCCCGTGTGATTCTGAGCGGTTTGGGAACGGGCGGCTCAGCTGTCGCGCTGCACAGACAAGCCTGCGCGGCTCCCTCCTGGGCTCTCACCACACCACCGGGAAGAGGATGGCTCCACAGCACAGCAGGTCCACCAGGAACAGGGAATCCTTCCACAAGCCATACTCCGTCGTCCCCTCCTCGGTGGACTCTATGATGATGTAGGCCACGTTTGCCAGGACCTGCAGGACACAGAAGATGCTGAGGCCCCAAAGCAAGGACAGATCTTTACAACAGCAGCCCCGATGGAGGTGGACACCGGGATCTACGGGCCCCAACCTGGGACCACAGCATGGTTTCCAGGTCCGCGTGCTCTTGCAGAACTTTGCCTCCCTCTGATGAAGTAGTCTCCGTGCCTCCTCTTGAGATAGAGGAGGGTGGAAGTGATTGATGCCTGTGACTTCCAAGGTAAGTCACGCAAAGGACATTGGGTCTGCCTGGCTCTCTCGTGGGACACACACCTTCGGAGCCCTGAGCGGTCCTGTAAGAAGTCTGGCTACCCTGAAGCTGCCCTGCTGGAGAGCCCCTGCTGTTCCCGCCTCATCTGATCAAGTCCTCCTGGCCCAGGAGACAAAGGCAAGAGAAAACTTCAATGTGACCCTGGCCTCTTCACTGTCTGACTATAATAACTGCATGAGACCTACCAGACCTACCTAGTTAAGCCACTGCCGAATTCCTGACCCAGAGAAAACATGAGACAGAGGAAACAGTTACTGTGCTGTGAAGTCACTAAGTTCAGGGTGGTCTGCTATGCAGTCACAGACAACTGCGATACTCTGCTTTGTAGGCACCTTCAGCCTCAGCAGTCGGCCAGGTGCTGCACAGGTGGCGCTTCACATCCCCTTTAGCCACAACACCCACCTCCGAGGCCAGAGCTCTCCCTGCATGGGGCCCCTAGCTCTCGGGGACAGATAACAGGACTCTTTTATCAGAGACCAGAGTGGCAAGGAGGGCCGGTTTCAGCCCAGTAGGTGACTGGCTGTGCTGCTCCAAAGTGAAGGCTGTGGGACATCCCTAGTGGCACAGTGGTTAAGACTCTGCCCTCCCAGTGCAGGGGGCCAGGGTTCAATCCTGGTCAAGGAACTAGATCCCACTGCGTGCCGCAACTAAGAGTTCGCATGCCACAACTAAGGAGCCTGTCTGCCTCAACTAAGACCCAGAGCAACCAAATAAATAAATATTAAAACAAAAAAGTCCTTTACTGTCTCCATATTAAAATAAAAAAGTGAAAGCTGTGCCTTGTGTGTACGATCCTGTCACTGAGCTCTTAGCATGTTATGAAAAGTCCCCTGGACTTCCCTGGTGGTGTGCTGGTTAAGAATTCACCTGCCAATGCTGGGGACATGGGTTCAAGCCCTGGTGTGGGAAGATCCAACATGCCACGGAGCAACTAAGCCCGTGCACCACAACTACTGAGCCTGCGCTCTAGAGCCCAAGAGTCACAATTATTGAGCCCGCCAGCCCTGGAGCCCGCTCACCACAACTACTGAGCCCATGTGCCACAACTACTGAAGCCCACGCGTGCCTAAAGCCCGTACTCCGCAGCAAGAGAAGTCACTGCACTGAAACCCTGTGCACCACAGCTAAGAGTAGCCCCTGCTCACTACAACTAGAGAAAGCCTGTGCACAGCAATGAAGACCCAATGCAACCAAAAAGAAAAAAAAGAAAAAGAAAAAATTAAATATTAAAAAAAAAGAAAAGAAAAAAGTCTCTCAGCTGGTAAACAGAGAGGGCAATTTTTAAAAAAAAATATTTATTTGGTTGCACCAGGTCTTAGTTGCGGCAGGCAGGCTCCTTAGTTGTGCCATGTGAACTCTTAGTTGTGCCATGCATGTGGGATCTAGTTCCCAACCAGGGATCAAACCCGGGTCCCCTGCACTGGGAGCGCAGAGTCTTAATCACCGCACCACCAGGGAAGTCCCGAGAGGGTAATATTTTTAAAACTGTGACACTACTGAGGATAAGGAAGACACAATTTACTGGACATTCTTTTGAAGATTATCACTAGGTATGAAAGCAGAGATTAGAATCCCATCTCTGCACTCCATGTGGAGTCCATGGTCCCAGATACTCTGCTTCACTGCTCAAAGGAAATTCTCCATACTTCTACAAAAATGTGAAACCTGTCGTGCTGACTTGGGAAGGGCAGTTTCTCTTTCCGTCTAGGATTTATCAGTTAAATCATCACTGAAGCCACACTTCACTTAATACAAATGTGAAAATAAGCTTGAAATTTCAGACTCCCACCACCATCCAGCCTCTGGGTTCCTCCTGCAGCCCAGTCTACCCTAAACATCTGCATCCGTGGCTCTGTCTATGAAGACAAAGTGGAAAACTAACAGCTTAAATGCTTAATTCCACTTTGTCCTTGGTTCACACTCTTGACACAAGACACAAAATGCTCCCAGAGGTGCTGGTGTGGAATCAAGTGCCAATAATGTTCTTGAAACTCCATTTTTACATCACTCACTCCCTATTCAGAACTGTGCAGTGGCTCCCCGTGACCAAAATGAAACAGTTTTAACTTTTCAAGGCTGATGTTCAAGGACTTCCCAGACTAGTCCTTATGTTTAAATACTCATAACTTCCTTGTATTTTTTAAATGGCCTTGTTTCCTCAGAGTGACCTGCCATGTAACCCTTGTGTTTTGTTCCTTCTGGGGAACAAAAGAGGGAAAGCTGGGAAGATGTGCCCGTTACATCACAGTCTGGGCTGCACGAAGAAAAGTCAAACTGGAGGGGAGGGCAGTAGCTCCTAGAGAGAAGGGGAGATGGAGCAGGGCGGCAGTGGGGAGGAGGACCCCAGCCCCCTGCCTCCGAGCTCTGAGACCCTGGCAGGCTGGAGAACACAGCCTGGCAGAGAAGTGGCCCTGGTAGCTGAACAACCCAGACCCGTCCAGTGCCTCAGCACCTCCTGTTCACCACACAGCTGTGTCATGCCTCTGTCTTCCTTAAAATCTAGACAAGGCCCTTGTCCACCATAAAGTTCTTCCAGACCCTTCCAACTGCAGTGAATACTCCCTCGTTGGAAATCTACAGCAACTAGTCGGTACCATTCACTTGGCACTAACGTATGCCCCTTATTGAATGTGAAGATGGTTTTGCCACAGACATTGCCAAACCACCAATCAGAATCGAGCGGGCTGACCTGGGTGCCTAGAGTTGTCCCTTTCCCACCCTCACTTGCCACACTTACGCTGTGCTCCAAAATGATAGGCTGACGAGAACAACTTTATCAAATAGATGCTCTCTGGTCAGGCAGAGCTGAGGAGTTGTGCCTCCCTGCCAGTATCTCTCTGTTTATGATGCATCCCTTACGTCCAGGTTCTACCTCCAATAAGACTGTTATACACAAGACAAGGTTCCTTCCCTGAGGGGCTCACAATCTTGTAAAGTTGGGCTCGTCCAGGCCCCAAACATATGAAGCACTTAATAAACGTTTGCCCCAATGTCTCATATTCTACCTTGTGGAAACTCACTGGTGTCACTCACAGCTTTAAAATAATTTGTTGGGAATTCCCTGGCGGTCCGGTGCTTAGGGCTCGGCGCTTTCACTGCCGTGGTCCAGGTTCAATCCCTGGTTGGGGAACTAAGATCCTGCAAGCTGTGTGGCATGGCCGGCGGGGGCGCGCAGAATTTAATAAAGTCGCTGTGTCCCGGAGCTTCTGTGCTAAGAGGACCATCTTGTTACATGGCAAACGCATGCAGAAAAGAAGGCAGTATGTTTCCCTAACTTCTCAGCAGCTCCCTATTCAGATGCTGGTTTACAGATGGTGGGTGGGGGAGCATCTCCCAGTGCAGTGACCCGAGGTCTAGGTCTGTTGGAATTCAGAAAGAGAGGCCCAGCCTTCAATCCCAAAGGCAGAGGCGGGGGTTTCTGGGAGAACCGACTCCCTCCTCCCAGACAGGCGGGGAGCTGAGCGCAGCTAAGGGTCCAGAGAGGAGGTGGCGGAGCGGGACCGGGCCCCACCTGGAGCGGGATGACCACCATGAAGATCTTCTTGTCTTTGCCGGAAAGGATGTGCTTGATGAAAGCCCAGCCGGTGCCGATGAGCGCGATGGTGATGAAGAGCAGCGCCCCTTTCAGGCTGCGGAAGGGAAAAGACAGACACCAGTGGGTCTCTTTCGCCTCTCACTCTGAGAGTTAGCGTCTACAGCCCAGTCTACGGCTTCATGCACTTCCTGCAAAAGACAGGTGGCCAAACTCAGGGAACGCCCGTAAGTGAGCAGCAGTTCTTTTCAGGCGCACACACAGGCAGCCATGCCCCCACTGTCTGAGCGGGCTGTCGCTAAGGGGGGTGGGGGGTGGGGGACCACCCCCTCCAGGAGCACGCTGGCAGCCCCAAATTCTCAAGTCAGGACAGCCACCTGTATGCCACACGCCTCTGGCCTGCAGGAACTCGGCCAGGCTGCCCTGGGAGGGCGGGGCTGGTCAACCTGGAGCAGGTCTCGTCCTACCACAGCTCTCCCAACTTGTCTGACATGTCACTTCACCGGATGGGTGTTTCCCGTGTCACCCTGCATACTCACAGGTGAGTGATGTAATAGACCACGGCCCACCCTTCAATCGGGAAGCCCTGGGAGGAGATGTAGTGGTAGTCGATCTGCAATCAAACAAGCACATTTCAGAAAGGTTGGCGTGACACAAAGCAGAACAGGCAATGCCACCAAAGGCCCTCGTGACGGGGGAGGCCGCACTCCCACCCCTAACAGTGCACCAGCTGTTGCACAAGGAAGCATGTGAGCGCACTGTGAGCTTCAGGGAGCTTAAGAAACTTGATGCAAGGGCTCCACGTCACTAACACCTAGTCCAGGTCTCTCTCGCTCTCTCTTTTTTCCCCTTTTTGATCTCACTGCGTGGCATGTGGGATCTTAGTCCCCGACCAGGGATAGAACCCACATCTCCCCCCGCATCGGAAGCTTGGGGTCTTAACCACTGGACCGCCAGGGAAGTCCCAGGGTCCCTCTCTTGAGGGAGGTGATTCACTGACAGATGGCTGCCTATTCTTTTCTTTGAAATCTCCAAGGGAGTTCCCTGGCGGTTAGGATTCCAGATTTTCACTGCCGTGGCCCAGGTTCAATCCCTGGTTGGGGAACTGAGATCCCACAAGCCAATAAATAAGTATGCATAAAACCACCCCCACCCCACCCAAAAATCTCCAAATGCCATGAGTCTTTTCAATGTCCCAGTCAAGAGCTTTACTGTTCACAGCCCTGCTGCTTACTTAATAAATCAGTCAGTAAAAAATCTATGTGGAATCACACAGCTTCAACTATATTTTCTTTGAAAAAAAAATCTGTAAATTTAGAGCTGCCTGAAACCACCAGTGCATTTTAATTGAAGTGGCCAGTTTCAGTAGTGCCCTGAAAGCCTCCCGGCAGGACTCCCAAAGCTGCCATCAGTTTCTTTACACATCTTTCATTCTCCCACATGTGGCTGTCTAGATACCAAAGTGACTCAAGAATCTTATCGTTCGTTATCTACGTGGTTCCAGAAAGAATCTTTCACCTTAGATCCAAATGGGAAATTACCCAAATAACTGTCATTTCTTGAAATTGTAACTGGCTACACTACTACTTATTCTATGACAACATTTTTAAGAGCAGTAGGATCTTGAGCGCATGTCTGGAGACTGTCATCCTCACAGGTGGCCCATGGATACCTCGTAGGCCTACAAATCGCGGAAGTTGGGATCTTACTCCCACGGGCAGGCTCACTGCTATCTGCATCAGTACTAAATGTTCAAAGCTTAAGCTCAATTCCTATGCCTCAATCTTTAGAGGAACAGTTTTCTCTCAAATCAAACGGGAACAGGAGGGAATATTTGCGAAAAAAAAGGAAGTCATGGAAATAATTCAGCAGGTGGCACTGTAATCTCAAGAAATGACTGGGGGAAAAATAAACAACAACAAAAAATAAACACCAACAAGTGTTCTGAGAAAACTCTGAGTCTGAAGGTAATGTCTGAAGATGTCTTAAGTCTAGTACTAGGGAGGCTGTGATGATTTATCCCCATGACCAGACCCTCCCAGACTAAAGAAGGCTTCATGACAAAGGTATTCTTTCCTCTTTTGTTTGATGTATCCTGTCTTTCTAACTTATTTTTCCTGATAGTATAGGCATTGCACATCACTCCATAAATGATCCCAAAATACTAATACATACTGCGTGGAACACCAAGGAAAGAGACTTCGTGAAAGGAAGGGCGGCCATCAACCAGTGAATTTTAAATACATCATTCCTATAAAAGTAGAAAGAAAAGAATTAAAGGAATATCTCATACCCCTAAAGGACAGCCGAAGCTCCAGGCACCATATATTTATAAGGAGGCAGTAAATATAAGCTAAGCAAACCACAAACATGAAGCTTTTTAAAAAAGTGGTTGCTGCCAGCAGAAAAAGCCTGGAACGGAGCCCCAGGTCATCTCTATACATAGCTCAATGTTGTGAATGGAGCTGAGCTGTGCAAAGGCCTGGTAAGATGGAAATCTAAACAGGCTGCCAGCTTCCTCTCCAGAAACCACCTTGGAAAGCCCGCAGAGGCAAAAGTGAGGCAGGTAGATCTATGAAAATGGCATGAAATCCCCAAGAAGGCAGAGGTGATTACGTACAGCTGCAGGGGAAATCTGTAGCCCAGATGAGAGGCGGGTTTGGAGCCAGGCAGCAGGGATGGTCAAAGAGAAAGTGCCAGGGTCGTGCCCCTCTTTCTACCCCCACGGCTGGAACCTGCCAAACATACCAGGCCTGTGGCACAAAGCACTCACTCCCCCTCACCTCCCCCCATGGGCACTAGTCCACCTTTAGGCTGCCAGGCATTCAATTCCTCTAACCCTTTCCCGCCTTGCCCTAGGAATTAACCTAATAAAACAAACAAAACCATGATGGAGAAAAATTTTAAACTCTATTAAAGAAAGCAAACAAAGACTTGAGTAAGAGCTACAGTGGGAACTCCCACTCTCAGACATCAAAACATTGTGCAAAGCCACAGAAGGAAAAAATGGGGAACGGGCGCAGCATCAGACAAGTAAACCAGGAGAACAGACTAGGAAGCTTCAAAGCAGATTCAGGTGTGTATGGAAGCTTGTTATTTAAGGTGACACCCAGTCAGTGGGAAAAGAACAGGCTGCTGAATAACTGGGATGTAGCTCAAACCTATATAAGAAATAAGGAAAGCTGGATCTCTGTTTCACATTGACTTCACACTTACTCACAGCAGGTGGATTCTGCTGCTAAACATAAAATACACATTTTGTGATCTTGGAGTAGGAATGGGCCTCTTAAGATCCAAGGGGCGCTGCCCGAAAGACTAAAAATACATAGCTTTGACTCCATTAATATGAAAGATTTTTACTCAACAATTCAACTGGGAGAAGAAATTTGCAACGTCTAAGACATACGAGGGACTGAGATTCAAATGTGCAAGGACCTCATGCAAAGCAATGAGAAAAAGACAGAAAACCCAACAGAAAAATATGCAAATACAGGCAGTCACGGAGGGACAACCCAGAAGGTTAATATGTCTCTGCAAAGATAATTCACATCACTGACAGTCACACAAACGCAGAGGAAAACGCACTTGTGTGCACCACACTACACAGCAGACACTACGGTGTCAGTGCTGGTGCCCGTGCGCTGGGAGTCGAAGCCGGCACAGGCACGCATCCTGGCGGGCAACCTTGTGGCGCTTAGCGGAATTAAAGGAGAGCTCACCCCACACCCAGAGCACCTCCTTCCGAGAATGTACCTCAGAGACTGCACGGAGCCACCAGGGGACAGGAAGGAGGGCGGGTCATGACAGTTTGGGGGAGCAGGAAAATGAAGACAACCTAGGGGTCCACCATTAAGGGGGTGGTGAGTGAGATGGGGACGCACATTGGATGACACGGAGGGGCTGAACAGCAAGGAGCTGGATGTGCACGCAGCCCTGTGACTAGAGCTGAAAGAGGACACTACTGAGTGAAAAATGTACAGAAACAATACCTACAGATAGGACAGTTTATATAAATCAAAAATACATGCAATACCAATAAACATTATTTGTTTATGAGAATACACAAATATCCAAAAACACATACTAAATGCAGCTGAGTGGCTGGTCACGGAGGGGAAGGAACGGGAGAGGAGACAGGAAATAAAACAGGAGAGGGCCTGACACAGAACGATAAGGAGGGTGTGTCGTGAGCTGACACACACCCAGTTTCCGGGCTGGTTTCCTCCCTGGTATTTCCTGCTCCAGTGCCTACCTACTTGAAGGCTGAAAGGGAAGTCAAGGCCAGAGTAGTCTGTCCCTCCTGAATAGCAACCAGACTTAACCAGGGTGCAAAACCGTCAAGGGCTGTGCTCACCCACACGCCCTGGCCACCTCGACGTGCAGTCCAAGTTACAGCACCAGTGGCTGGGGCCGTGATGTGAACAAAGGAAAGAACTCGGGCTCTGCAGCCACACCAACCAGCCTCACATCCGGGTTCTCCCCTGACGGCCTTCACCTCTCTGGGCCTCAGCAACCTCTGCTGAAAATGGACCAACACGGACCTCAAGGAGCCACAACATCCAGTGCCTGGCTGGGCAAAGAGCAGGTACCAAAACAATCAGCTGCCAGTGTTCCCTTCCCACTTCCCGTGCTCTGGGGCCCACGACAGAACTCACAGAAGTGAGAGGCCACAAAGGCACAGCAAGCCACTCCGGGTGCCAGGGACAGCTCTGTCAGGGGATGCTAGCCATATCTCTCACCTCCCCCACCAAGGCCTCAATAAAATGAGGCAAAAACCTCTCCGTTCCCTCCAGCTCTACGGGGCTGCACGTCTCTGAAATGCGCCGGCAGCCCTGGAGTCACATCCATGATGTTACTCGAATTTCCAACCTCACACGGCTGGCTGTTAGCCTCCTGGAAAAACACGGGGGTGGGTCAGAGCGCTGAAATGATACACTTCTGTATATACGCTATACTTCAACAAGAAGTTTAAGATATGTTGTACAAAGTAGGTCAGCCTCGTTTAATCAGAGATTTTAAAATGTTGTCAGGATTTTATATAAGTGAACCACTGACAATGCCTGTTGCATCGCTAAACAAAGAGAAATTAAAATACCACTGAACATCTGCCTAAACTATTTTGCATGTCCCTCATCTTTGCACAGCACCCTGATTTGCAAAACCCTCTCGTACACATCATTTCAGGGGGAATCACATAAGAAACTCATGGATCTAAGACTCTGAGAGGAAGGCAGGGCAATTATGACTGTCTCAGTTTTGTAGCCAAGGAAAAGGAGACAGAGTGAAGCAAGGACACAGGCAGTAACAGTGTTTACACTTGAAATCAGGTCTCTGACTCCTAGTTCTTACTTTTCTAATAAAGGCAAAAGCAAAACTTTCTTCAAAAAAACAAACCAAACCTCCCCCCTGTCCCAAACCACCTTTTATGGCATGAATTTGTAGGATTCTTTTTTTCTTATTAATGGCTGCCTGATCTCTAGTCCAAACACGATTATGTAGGGTCCTTCACAAGTAAACAAGACTCGATTCCACACAGCGGATGTAAAAGATTTACAACAAACAGGAGTCAGCAACCGGATCCAGCAGAGCCCAGCCCCTGAGCTGAGCATGTCCACTAGAAGGCAATCGGGCCGCCTGAGGTTAAAGAGGTCTCAATCTGCCCCACTCTCCAGAGAAAGAGGTAGCTGGTATTGGGGGTGCTTAATTACTACCTGAATTTAAATCCATATTGTAATACCATATTCACATACCATCATTTACACAGCTTATGGACCTTAGTCTATAACAAACACTTCACACTATTCTTTAACTGAAAATTAGTATTTTGTTTTCCATTTTGGGGGAGGGACACAGACTTAAAGACTAGCTCCACACACACGCTGCTGCTCCCCTCAAGTACCATGAACAGGAAGTTAAAGCCTCAGGGATTTCAGAAGAAGGGCCAAGAGTCAGGCAGGTGGGCTCTGAAGAGGTTTTCTCTGTGACGAGCCTCTGGAGGTCAGTGTCTACCCTGGCTAGGCTCTGGGCTGGGGCCTTCAGTGCTCGGCAGCACCTCCATGCCCCCACCAAGCACTAGGCTATTGTCACTCATCTCCTCTTGAGAACAAACAGCCTCTGAGCAGGACCAATGTGTTCACTCCAAGTCCTGGACTTTGGTGTCTTCGCTATGGAAACACTTTGCTTAAATGTTTTATTTTGCGTGTATATTACTGAAATATTTGGGTTTGCTTTTTAAACAAAGCAATGGGAAGTGAACTCACACCAAGACATGCAAAGGCCTCCCACACTGCAAGGCTCCTGCACAGTCTCCCTTTGTTTCAGGGAAGATGCCCTTTGAAGAGAACAAGATCGCTAGTGCCAAGTCCTCCAGGTTCAGAAGATAGCAAAAGGTGAAATTATACAAATCCCCAAACACTTTTGGATGAAGGGCTCAAGGAGGTGATAATTTACCGTCGTTTTCGTAGGATGTGAATCCAGATGGTCCCAGAGAGAAAAAAGAAAAAGGCCATAGAAATGTATAATTTAGGGAGAGGGATTTCTCCTGCTGAGAGGTAGCTGTCTGGATTCTTCTCTGTGATCTCGATCTGAAACCAACAAGACATTAATTTTTATTTTTCAGAAATACATCATCCCATACTCAGCAATCTGGAATCCTAGCTGTTTCATGGACACTCAAGAAAGTGAACACCAGCAGATAACAGCCACATTCTTTCCTGAAACTGAGTTATAGCGGACTTACAGACGCAACAACCACATTCTTAGTGCACAGGCCAAAGTGGAAACACATCCTAAATTGCTTTGTATTTTCTTATTTATGAACCCTTTGCTGAAGTATCCTGCCCACTGGCAGAAATATTATTTTGGCCACATGTTTCTCTCACTCTGCTTAAGTGTTCTTAAAGCTACTCTCATAAAGAAATAACTGTCTCGCATTTTACACAGCTGACAACACCCACGTGCAACAGTTTCTATATGGTACTCACATTGAGGCTGAATGAAAACTTGTCATTAGACCGTCTTTCACTTCCAGGGCATTTATGAAAATAAAGACTGTAGAGGCCTTCCTGGTCATCAGTGCTGATGTTAAAGAAAAACTGAAAGTGAAGAAGAAAAAAATTTAAGGGTACCCAAATCCTCAGCTAAATTTCTAAATCTTAGAAATCAACTGTGAATACTATGAACAGAAGAAAACAGACTGCTTACTTAAATTAATCAAACACTCCCAGAGCAGAATTTAAATAGATGTTTTCCTATTCTATGATACCCTCCTAATATTTTGTCATAACAATTTTCGAGCTAACAGAAAAGTTGACAGAATCATACAGTGAATACCTATGTACACACTACCTAGATTCTACAATTAACAGTTTACTACACTTGCTTTATCACCTATCTATTCATCAGTGATGGGTTTTTGCAGAAGTCTGCAGAGCTAACCCAAGATACAGTTATCTAGTTTTCAAGCCAACATGTTGTTTTGCTCTTTAGGTAAAAAATACTTCTGAAAAAGAAAAGAGGTTCATCTGATATTTGAAAAGGTAAAGGACCAGTATACCCTTACCAAAATTTACCCATATGATTTTAGACAGCAGTAACAGATGCTACATTTTCTACATTTAGACATTTTTCTTTGTTTTTCAACATTTCATGTATTCAAATGAAGTTTAATGTAAATTTCAAAATGTATATATATAAAAGGATCACAGAATGCGACACCTTGATCAATTCCAGAGAACATTTTACTATAAGCCTAAAATATATTGTTTAGGGCTACATATATAGGTGGTAAACTATGAAGAAAAGTGAGGAAATGGTTATGAAAACATCTTTCATGATAGAGGTTACTCTAGAGTTGAGGAGAATAGGAGGGCCACAAGGGGTTTTGGGGTGTTAGCACTGTTCTAGTTCTTGTCCCAAGTGATGGTTACAAAGGGGATTATTTATAATTACTTGTACTCAACATAAGTACCATACACTCTTCTACAGGTACTATACCTCAAAGTTTAAAAGAATGGGGAAAATAAAAGACCAAGAATATTCAAGCTGAAATCATTAGTCTGTTAAACCATGTCCCAAACTCATCACTGTTAAGTGAGAGCATGTATTTTTGTCCACCCAAAGTAGCCAGAAAAAGAAAACTTTTCTAAACACGTAACTTTTAATTACAAAAGTAAGACTTGGACTTCCCTGGTGGTGCAGTGGTTAAGAATCCGCCTGCCACTGCAGGGGACATGCGTTTGATCCCTGGTCTGGGAAGATCCCACATGTCACAGAGCTACTAAGCCCGTGCACCACATCTACTGAGCCTGAGCTCTAGAGCCTGAAGAGCCACAACTACTGAAGGCCGTGCACCTAGAGCCCGTGCTCCACAACAAGAGAAGCCACAGCAATGAGAAACCCGTGCACCACAACTATGAGTAGCCCCCGCTCGTCACAAGTAGAGAAAACCCTCACACAGCAACGAAGACCCAACAAGGTCAAAAAAAAAAAATTAATTAAAAAATAATACTCATACAGAGTTTTTAAAAAATATTAAAAAAAGAATTCAACTGAACCATCATGGTGGATCAGAGTAGACACCTGACACTTGAAGGAAAAAAAAAAAAACAGAACAAAATAAAACAAAAATGAAAATTTTAGGGTTGGGATAAGCCCTGACAGTCCCTTCCCAGCTTTAGGTAGATAAACTCAGACCTATTCTATGGATGGAGCAGAATGGCTGCATTGTCCAAAACTGGGAGAATACTGGGTAGCAGAACAGGAAGGAGCCATCTACTGACTTCTTCACCAGCAGAGGGGAAGCCAGAGAAAAAGCAGGCTGTCCGTTTCGTGTGCTGCTGTTTTATGCATCCCAAGAGCCCCATGAACTGGCTGTTTGAAGCAATATTCTGAATCACCACAAATGCTGCTTGCCCCTCAGTACTCACCCCAACACAAAGCACTAGTAACAGACACATGTGTATCCTATAAATGCTTTCCTTTTGTGACTTAAAAAAAAAAATTCAAAATACTTATTTTATTAAGAAACATTTTAAGGTGAGGAAAAGAAGAGAGAGAAGTACCTTTTGTATTTTCTTAAGGTAGTAAAGCAAAGTGGTTAAACACATGGGCCTTGGGGTGAGACAAACCTGGGCTTGAACCCTCCCCTTGGGCAAGTTACCTAATCTCTCTGAGCTTCAGTTTCCTCATTTGTAACAGGAGAATAATAACAGTACCTACTTCATAGATTGTTGGGAGGATGAACTGAGACAATGATAATGTATAAGTACTTAGCATGATGTCTGACTCACTCATTCATCTCCATATTGATTGATGGGCAACCTATTAGGGGCCAGGCCCAAGATGAGGAATTTCATATACAGCAGCAATAAAGCAGATAGAAATTCCTGCCCTTATGGTGACCTTCCAAAGGGAGAGACAGACAATAAATATAATAAGTAAGTACAAGTATACTGTATGTTGGAAAGAAGTACTAAGGAAAAAAACAGAGCCGGGGGAGGAGGGGCCGCTTTTAAAATCAGGCGATTGGAGGAAGCTTTGTTGAAAAGGTGACATTTGAGAAAAGACTTGAAGGAGGAAGAAATTAATAACGTAGATTCTGAGGGAGAAACACTCCTCCAGTGGATACAGCTAGAGCAGAGCCCAAGGCTTGATCTTTCCTAGGAGCGGCGAGGTGGCCTGTGTGGCTGGGGCAGAGTAATAAGCAGGGGGTGGGGAGGAAACAGGAGCTGAGGTCAGCAAGTTGACAGCAGACAGACCACGTGGGCTTGCAGACACTTAAGACCTGAGCATTTCCCTCTAAGCAAATTATACCTCAATTAATGAAAACTGGTTAGGAAAGAGGCAGTGATTCTTACCAATTAATGACAAAAGATTATTTGTATCATGCTTTACAAAGCACTTTTATTTTTGAAAAACAATACACCTAACAACCCTGTGAGATGGCACCATCATTTCCATTTTTAGATGAGGAAAGAGCCAGAAGCTGAGCTGTCCAAGGTCACCAGCTAGCATGCGGGCTCCGAGATCCAGTCCAATGTCCCACCCCAGCCCCGCACATAGGCTGTGACACTGCCACAAACACTCCTGTGCAGTTAACAATGGGGGCAGCTGAGTGTGTCACTCAGGCCTCTAAGTGTCAGTGAACTCATCTCTGAAATGACAACATCACCCCAAAGATCACAATGGTCCTTTCAGGTACAGAATTCTGTGTTTCGACACACTGTGAATGGGAGGCAGCGTGCGATTGGAGAGGCAGAGTTGTGGGGAGATCTGGATTGGAATCTCAGCCTTGTCACTCACATTGGACATATTCTCTCTCTGAGATTTCTGATTTGGTAAGTGGTGGGTAACAACACCCACCTTACAAGTTTGTTACGGAGAGAGCTATTATATTCGAGTGACTGAGACAGAGCATACCTAAACTATTATTCCTAAATTCGAAATTTCTTTAAAAATTCACGCTTTTATATGGTAGAGAGAAATTCTACGAAGCTTGACTCAAAAAGAATACATACCTGAAATGAAACTGCCCCATCATTATTACGAACAGAAAACGATTTCTCTCCTGTTGCCTAAAAAAGACATTAACAACCTATTTTAGGATGAGACTGGAGGAAAAAGTATGCTAAAAAAATAAAAATTTTAAAACTCCAAAACATGTTCTTAAACCCTAAATTTGCTGGTCTTCAAAAGCTTGCTGAAAAAGAAATCCACCATCTTTTCAAGATGTATGAAATCCCCTTTCACAGAGAATGCTAACGCTTTACCCGTTTCCTTTTCTCATCTACCTCTTCTTTCTCTCCAGTAACCCCCCCATTCCCTGCTGGGCACCTCTCTAGTCTTAGAGCTTCAGCTAGACAACGACGCCAACCCTGGTCACACCCTGACACAGCACCTGGGCTCCATTCCCAACTTCAAATGATCAATATATTGATCGTTTAGTACAATGGACTAAAGCTAAGTAACAAAAAGAAGCAATTACTGATACATGGTGATACAGCATGGGTGAACCTAAAATAATTATGCTAAAGGAGACAAAAAACAGCAGGTGCTGTGTAATTCATTTATAGTAGCTTCTATAAAACTAATCCAGAGTGACAGCTCAGTGGTCACTCAGGGACAGGAGGGTGACAAAGGGGCAGGAGAAACCTTTGGGATGATGAGCACATTCACTCTGGAGGTGGGGACTTCACAGGCGCACACACAAGTCAGAACTTATCAAATGGTCACTTTAAATATATGCTGTTTACTGTATACCAATTATACTTCAATAAAGCTATTAAAATAAAACAAAATAAAATACTACCATTCAGATGCCCCATCACTGAAAAAATCAAGATATCCCAAACCAAAGCATTCCCATTCTTCCTTCTGCTATTTTTACTTCCTACCCCTCTGGGGGAAAAAAATCTACCTCTTCTCCTACTCTCCCCCCCCCCATCCCCCCAAAGCCCTCCCAGACTGATCCTTTATTTACATTCCAAAGCTCTGCTCTCGTTCAGGTCCTCATCACCCTAAACCTGTGTTATCACAACAGCATTCCTCCCGGTCCCTCTAATTTCACTGTCTCCCTCTCCAAGGCTACCCTGCACATTCCTTCAGAAGAATGGCCTTCCCTTTACACCTTCTGCATCACATTCCATCCTCAACAAGAACACATCAGGATGACTTCCTATTTTCTGTGCATCAATATCTTCAATTTTCCAGCCCTCCATTATCTAAGATCCCTCTCTCTGCTCCCAAATAGGTTCCTTTTACTTCCCACAGGCCAGTGCCCAGCACCTGTCATGCTCATCTCCACTTCTGGTCTTTGCTCAGGATGGTCTTCAGCCCCTTTCCCTCTCTTCTTCCCCAAACAATCTACCAAACTTCAAGCCCTGGTGATGCCTCCCTCCAGAGGGCTCTCCAGATAGCCCACTTCCCTCTCCCCTCCCTATCTAAGCCTCTGTCACGTAAGTGCTGTACCACTTAGCACTCGATCTTACTTTGAAATTGTTTCAGGGTATCTATGTTATCTCCCCAAACAGAAGGCAAGCCCTGTAGATTAGGCACGCAGATGTATGTGTGCACCCTGCATGTATATATGTATATAAATACACTCCTACACACACACACACACACACACACACACACACACACACACCCAGGAAAGCTGAGAGCACACGTCAGGGTTATTTCTTACCTTTGAATCCACTGTACTTCTTTTAGACTTTCCACTGTCTAGAAGCAAAACCATTTACAAGATATTATCGCGTGATTGAGCTCATACATATATTACAGCATCATTTTATGAGACTTTAGCTCATCTAATATCAAATAATTCAAACAATCAATCAAAATGGTTAGGCCACGTGCCATTTTGTGAACTGCCAACTCCTCAGAACCTCAAACATCCTTGAGCTGAAGAAGCCACAAATGGCAACTTGTTCTATCATAAATGCAATCTAATACCTGATAATACTCAGAACCAATGAGGGAAACCATCTCTCAATAACCTATTGCACATTACTGTCAGAGATGCCACATGGAATAACTTTCCTTATTTTCTAAGTAATTATGTTTGAAAACAGATCACTGTTTAAAACACACATATATATAATTTATGAGATTTATTTATATACATGGAAAAATAGGAAGTAATATTAGCATAAAGCATACTATTTTCTTCCACAGCAAGGAGTGTAGAGATTGCTAATGACTTCTTCCAATGAACAGAGAGGGCATCTGTGTCTTATTTTTACTTAAGATCCTCTTTGTGAGGAAGCAGCATCTCAAACTCCTTACAGGAAGGAAGACGGTTTCCAAATAAAAAGAAGGAAAAGAAGATTTTCTGCCCAGGGAACGGTTCTGTGAGCCTGAGGAACCTGGACAAGGAGGAGATGGTGCACATACTGATACATGAAACTACACCATCACGCAAATGTAACATTTCTGCATGTCTTCTAACCTGGGTTAGGATTTTGACAAACTGAGAAAAAAACATATAAATAATACAATAAATAGTAAGTTATCTTTAAAGCACTCATATAAATTATTAAACCTAATGGTTAACGAAAGAGATGATAAGTATAAATTGGTTAATCAACGTATGAAGGAAAAGAGCAACTCAATTTATGAGTATAAATTCACACAACTCACATGGAAAGGAATGAAAATATGTATCAATATTCTCAAAAGTACTCATATTCTTTGAACCAGAAATTCCAATTCTGGGAATCCATCCTAAAGAAAGTTCTACATATGAAGAAAAGATCTACAAATAACGACGTCTGATGCAGCAATGTTTTATAATAGCACCAAAGTGGAAATATATCCCTTTAAGGGGAAAGGCTTATTTAATGGGATATCTGTTAAGTATGAAATAACTTAAAGTTGAGTGAACAGGGATGCTTATAAAATTATAAACATTACTAAAATTTTTAAAAATCAAATGTTCTAGGGACTTCCCTGGAGGTCCAGTGGCTAAGACTGTGAGCTCCCAATGCAGGGGGCCCAGGTTCGATTCCTGGTCAGGGAACTAGATCCCACGTGCCACAACTAAGACCTGGTACAGCCAAATTAATTAATTAATTAAAAAAAAAACAAATGTTCTAGAATTAGGAAACAAGTTTAGAAGGAAACAAACTGCTAAAATTGTAACACAGTAGGTAAGGAGAAATGACTATTCTTTTCCCATCTTTGCCACATTTTTCTTTGTTATATATTTTATATCACCTCAAAAATAAAATAATGCTAAGATCATGTTTATTTTTACTTAGGAACAAAAAAGAATCTACAAAGTCGGGTAGTTTCTAGAAAATGCTAGTTTCTACCTTACAGTTTACCTTGTTTTTTCTGAGTCTGGCTGCCTGCTGAAACAGCGTTAACGCCCGGCTCCTGGCTCTGACCAAGGACTTTCTCATCCTTGTTGAAGATGATCTTAGGTAACTGGGTACCAGCTTCTGGTGGAGATCTTATTTTCAGTCTATATTCAAACAACACAGAAGAAAAAAAGAGTTCAGAGCAACGCTTTTGGCCCTTAAGTGCTGTAAGTCAGGCACTGTTTCCAGCTCCAAATCCATCACCTCATGCAGTCCCATGATGTCCTATGATGTCATTTCTATTACCTGCATTTTACAGATGCTGCAACAGAAGCTCAGAAAGGTTAAAGAACCTGCACAAGAGCAGTACGCGAGTCAGCAGCTGGGTGAGGACCCAGGCAGTCTCAGTCTAAAGCTGAAGTTCACAGCAACCATACAATTTTAAGGGACGTTCCCCCTCTCAGTATGTGCAATGTGGTCAACAAACTGGTGCACAAGGGAAAAGGCACAGGAGGCAAAAAAATAATAATAAAATCAGATGTGAAGGTGAAGCCTTGGGGAGCAGTGGGGGCAGCGAGCACTAGCAGGTGCCCACCTCACATGCATTTCCTCCCTATCCCTGCTCACCAGACCCCAGTTTTGTTTGCCCTGCCCCATCCGAGGAGGGGCTAGCGAGTTTCCACCCAACCTCAGCTGGCACCATCACAGGCTCCAAGGGGAGCACATCTAGCACTGAACCTGGAGGAGCCTTCCTTTCTTCCCCTTAGCTGGATGCGAACAATGCACTCACTTTACTGAACACACCACGCTATTTCAAGCCGCTCTGCCTCTGTATAGCACGTTCCCTGTGCTAAATGCTCTTCCCTCTTTTATTCATCTATAAAGTCTATTCACGAGAAGGCCGCTTGCGGCAGCACTTCACTGGAGCCTTCCCTTCTCTTCCACAATCCTCAGCCTCTGTCCCCTACTACTTCCCTAGTTTGCTGTGATAGCTTGTATTGTCCTCATTCATCTAAAAGCTCCTCCAGGACTGGACCTCTATCTTCCTTACCTTGTTTTTTAATCTCCAGCACTAAGCAAAATATCTGGCATGTGGCAGACAATAAATTTTTTAGCTTAACTACCAAATTCCCCCTGACTTCATTCCAGAATTGAACTGAAGGATTATTAGAATTACTTACTCACTTCTGGAGATGTCTAGGATTAGAAGGGTGACAGAGGCAGACTGTTTCCTTAAAATACAGTAATTCACATCTTCATCCTGAGAAAGGAAGATCCAATCACACATCACCTTATTCATTCACACTAGAGTAAGAACAAAAAGTTTTCAGGAACAAAGCAAATAAGTGGCCCAGACTCCATTCAAATAACGCAACTGTGGGTGCTCAGAGATGCTTGGAAGTCAAAGCGGCTGCCACAAGAAAACAGCACTGATGGGAGCAGGGTGCTTCCACCCAGTGTCTTGGGTTCAAGTGAAGGGAGTGCTCAGGTCATGCATCTGATGCTCACCAGATACGAAGAAAACCCATCATTCTTTGTGCGGTCCAGGCTGAATCCAATCTGAGAGAAGGTAAAAACAGCAGAGGTAAATAACCACACGATGCCCCGGCGCCCACACCTTTCTTACTCCAAG
This sequence comes from Hippopotamus amphibius kiboko, assembly GCF_030028045.1. Lineage (NCBI taxonomy): Eukaryota > Metazoa > Chordata > Mammalia > Artiodactyla > Hippopotamidae > Hippopotamus > Hippopotamus amphibius. The sequence goes on from NC_080187.1 coordinate 6,494,037, forward strand.
AGCGGAAAAGGGGATTCTTTTGGCCTGGCCCTCTCTCGGTTTTCTTAGCACTTATTTTGTAAGAAGGATCAGTTCTTACTAAAATTATTCAAGAATCAGAACTTAACTGTTAAAAATAAAACTATCTGATACCTGCTCACAAGTTTAATTTCCTCTATATTCTGATACTTCATATTTAAGTATGGGGTGAAGCTCTCACCTAAGCAACAGAAAACACCTCCTGGAAAGGCACTTACAGTTGCGTCCTTGTCTGTGGCTCCTTCAGGCTCATTCACTGAAAGGCTACTGACATTCACCATCATGTACCCATTCTTGAAGAATCCAAAGGTGTTCAGATGAACCTTGTGCCTCACATCATCCTAAAAAGATTTGCAGTGTGAATTAGTAATATGGAGACGTTAACTCGATCAGTTAACCTATTCATTTGCTCGGGAAACTATGGTATCTAGTTCCCTGCTAGCTAACCAATGTTTCCATGTATTCAGTAACACAGACAGCTGTGGGACCTTATCTTGCTCCAAAAGCTGAAGAAGAATCATCAGAAATTCATAAGACAGCAACAATTTAGCAGAAGGAAGCGCACAATAGATTTGATTCATTCCAGTGTATTTGTAAGGGTCCCGAGGGCAGACTCGATGGCCTGCTGGAATGTGAGGTCCAGGGAAGGAGGAACAATGGTTTAGTCATCCTCCCATCCTTCCTTTGAGTACAAGGCCTGGCATCCAGTAGGCACTCAAAACATGGAGGCGGGGGAGAAGGGGCGAGGGGGGAGGGAGAAGTGGCCACAGCTGTTCCAAGAATACACTCATATAAACCTTCTGAGGAGGTTAGTGTACCCAGCTCTTCGCACTGCAGGACAACAGAGACACCTGAACATAACCTGAAACGATCTCAAAATTGTGATTTTAATCTCAACTCAGTCAACAAATTTTAGGGCTAACAGAACAATGGCATTAATGAATACTTACTTCTAAAGTTGAGGTTACACAAAGACACTTCATATTGTGTAGTCATGAGTTTTATACTGAGAACTATTTGCCCAAATGTTCAGTTATTAAGTAGATCCTAAATGCAAGACACTATGCTAAGTACTTCTCCAAAACTTGGATTTGGTTCTTCCTCAAATCTGCATAGTCATTTTTGCTAGTGTTTATTTCTTGCTCATATTTTAAAATTTCTTCTGTTGTTCCTCTCATTTTAAACACAGCTATCTTACAACACACTGAGGAGCTCTGAGACCCCTAATTCTGCTCCTGGTCATCTCTGCTGACTCTCCCAGCAGGTTGTTTCTTTGGGTGAGGGGTCGTTTTTTACTGCTAGACTTGGATCTCCTGGACTTCAGAGGCAGTCTAATCGCAAATACCAAATATCTATGACAAGAGGCGGAGGATCAGATCGTCGGCGAAAAATCAACTGCTTCCTCTACATAGCCAAGACACGTTTTACTGCCATTAGCAAGGTTTTATCTCCTAGCCGACTCTTCTATTCAAGGAGCAGAGTTTTTGAGAGTCTGCTTTTATGGGCTGAGGAAGGGGACACAGTTCCAGCACTCCTCCCTGCCTGGGTCTAGGGCTATGGCTCCTGCCCCCTCTCACCAGCGGCTCAAAATCCAAGGCTCGGAGTCCAAATGTCTATGCCTTGGGGCAGCCCTGGTTTGTGTTATTTTACCCCTGGGTGGTTTCAGCTCCTTCTCTCTCTCTCTTCCCTTCACCTGGCCCCGGGACGCTCCCTCGTCTTTCTAGGAGCCCAGCTATGCGTTTGCTAGACTTCTATTCCAGGTGGGATGGAGGAGCTTGCAGCAAACCAGCATACCCAGGGAGGAAAAAAGCCAGATAAGATAACAGAAGTCATCTGCTACAAGACAACGGAGAACTGCTAGACCACAAAAACCGGAAAAGCTAAAGCTCCCAGTCCTTCTTGGGATTCTAAGAAAGACAAATCCCCACAGACCATGATCTCAGTGGATATTTTCTCAATCCTCCCAAAGGTGTTACAAGGCTACTACCATCCTAGATGCACAGGAGAAAAATTAATTCAGCTACATACGATGGATCCCTTAGAACCTTAGAGCTTAATACTCTGGCAAAATCCCCAGATGAGAAGGGCTACAGAGGGACAATGAAGGGAAATGAAAAAATTCCTGCCCCACACAACGTGGATGGACCTCACAGACACAGTACTGAGCAAGACAAGCCAGATTCACCACAGGTATAACAAATTCAAGTGCAGGGGGAAATACTCTATGGTGACAGAGGCCAGATGGCGGCTGGTTATTCTTGGGAGGGAGAGACTTTCCAGTCACTTGGGGGATGGGGCCTTAAGGAGCTTCTGGAAGTGCTTGGTAACACTGTTGCTGGTTGCACAAGTGTTCTCACACAGTAGAAATTCACTGAATTATATGTTTACAATAAGTATTGTTTTAGCATGTACATTATACTTCAATAAGTTTAAACTTTAAAAGTATGCTTGTTCTAATGTATCCTGCATTTAGATGCTGTGCAGCAAAAATGCAAGTCTGTTAATTTTTATACTCAGTCCATCACAATGTCTATTTTCTAGGTTTTTTGGGGAAAATATTTCAATTGCAACCTTATAATAGTTATTTTTTCCACTCAAACACTATATTCCTTTATTATTTCGAGTTTCACTTTTATATAGCATTTCACTTGGTAATACCATGCCAAGAAAAAATGTTTTTGGAGAGTATATTTTAAACAATCACAACAGCATCACAACTCCCTGTTTTAACACTTACCAAAAACTGGGTTATGTGCCAAGGGCTTCCTTATGATGTCTAATCCTCATTCAGCCCAGCATGGTTAAGAGCAGTGTCCCCATGATAGGAATGAAGACACAAGTTCAGAGATGAAATGACTACCCAAGACCATGGAGACTATAAGTGGTAAAGCTGGGATTTCAACACAGATCGGACGTGAAAGCCATTTTCACACCACTATCCCCTAATGTTGGAAAGCAGGTTGGACTACCTAGAAGAAATGGACAAATTCCTAGAAACATATAACTTAACAAGACTCAATCATGAAGAAATAGAAAATCTGAATAAGGAGACTGAATCAGTATTCAAACAATTAAGGAAAAATTAAAACCAATGCTTTTCAAACTCTTCCAAAAACCAAAGAGGAGGGAACACTTTCAAACTTATTCTACAAGGCCAGAATCATCCTGATATCAAGCTTATAAGGACACCACAGAAAAGAAAATTACAAGCCAATATGCCCGATGAACAAAGATAAATCCTCAGCAAAATACTAGCAAACCAAATTCAACAGCACATTAAAAGGATCATACACCATGATCAAGTGAAATTTATCCCTGGGATGCAAGGATGGTTCAACATATGTAAATCAATAAATGTGATACACCACATTAACAAAGTGAAGGAAAAAAATCCTAAGACTACTCAGTAAATGCAGAAAAAGCATTTGACAAATACAACATCCTTTCAAGATAAAGATTCTCAACGGAAGGTTAGGTACGGAAGGAATGTACCTCAGCACGATACAGGCTGTACAATAACAAGCCCACAGCTAACATCATGCGCAACAGTGAGAACATCTAAACGTTCCCTCTAAGATCAGGAACAAGACAAGGATGCCTACCCTCACCACTCCTAAGCAACACAGTACTAGAAGTTCTAGCCAGAGCAATCAGGCAGGAAAAATAACAGGTATCCAAATCAGAAAAGAAGAAGTAAAATTGTCTCTATTCGTAGCTGACATTATCTTATATACAGAAAACACTAAAGACTCTACCAAGAAACTATTAAAAGTAATAAACAAATTCACTAAAGTTGCAGGACAAAATCAACATACAAAAATCAGTGGCATTTCTTCTAAAATAACAATGAACTATCTCAAAGAGAAATAAAGAAAACAATTCCATTTTCAATAGCATAAAAAAAATACTTAGGAATAAATTTTACCAAGGACATGAAAGAACTATATACTGAAAACTACAAAAACACAGATGAAAGAAATTAAAGAAGACAGAAATAAATGGAGAGATAAGCTATATTCATGGACTAGAAGAACTAACACTGTTAAAATGTCCATTCTATCCATCCTATTCAATGTAATCCCTATCAAATTCCAATGACATTTTCCACAGAAACAGATCAATATTAAATTCACATGGAACCACAAAAGACCTGAAATAGCTAAAGCAATCTTGAGTGAGGCGAAGAACAAAGCTGGAGGCATCACACTGACTGATTTCAAAACATCACAAAGCAATAGTAATCAAAATAGTATGGTACTAGCATAAACACATATAGACCAATGGAACAGCAAACAGACTTAAGAAATAAATCCACTCATTTATGTTCAAATGATCTTTGACAAAGGTGCCAAGAACACACAGTGAGGAAAGGATAGTCTCTTTAATAAAGTGTTGGGAAAACTGATATCCACATGCAGAAGAATGACACTGGACCCTTTTTTCACACCACATACAAAAATCAGCTCAAAATGGATTAATGACTTAAACGTAAGATCTGAAACTGTAAAACGACTACAAGCAAACATAGGAAAAAAGTTTCTTAACACTGGTCTGGGTAATTACTTTTTGGATAGAAACCAAACGCAGAGTCAACAAAAGAAAAATATCCAAGTGGGACTGCATCACATGAAAAAGCTGCACAGCAAAGGAAACAATCAACAGAGTGAGGAGACAACCTACAGAATGAGGAAAAATATATGCAAACCGTATATCTGATCAGGGATTAATATCCAAAATATACAAGGAACTCAAACAACTCAACAGCAAGAAAACAAATATCCTGATTTAAAAACGGACAAAGGATCTGAATAGACATTTCTCAAAAGACATACAAAGGTGCTCAACATCACTAACCATCAGGGAAATGGATATTAAAGCCACAATGAGATATCACCTCACACGTTAGAATGGTTACTATCAAAAAGTCAAAAGACACAAGTGTTGATGAAGATGTGGAAACAAGGGAACTCTTGTACACTGTTGGTGGGATGTAAATTAGAACATCTGTTATGGAAAACAGTATGGAGGTGCCTCAAAAAATTAAAATCAGGACTCTAGGGAATTCCCTGGTGTCCAGTGGTTAGGACTTGGTGCTTTCAGTGCTGTGGCCTGGGTTCAATTCCTGGTCAGGGAACTAAGATCCCACAAGCCAAGGGCGCATACAAAAAAAAAAAAAAAAAATTAGAACTCTATATAATCCAGCAATCCCACTTCTGGGTATATATCCAAAGGAAATAAAGTCATTATCTTGAAGAGACAGGTGTAGCATTATTCACAACAGCCAAGATACGGAAACAATCTAAGCAACTGCTGGCAGACAAATGGATAAGGAAAATGTGTTTTTGTGTGTGGTTTATTTTTCAGACTTTAAAAAGAAGGAAATCTTATCATTTGCAACAACACAGATAAACCTGGAAGATATTATGCCAAGTGAAATAAGCCAGACACAGAAAGACAAATACTGCACAGTCTCACTTACATGTGGAATCTAAAAAAGCTGAATTCTAAGAAGCAAAGAACGGAATGATGGTTACCAATGCTGGGGATAGAGGGAAATGGAGAGATGTTGGTGAAAGCCCACAAAGTTTCAGATACGCAGGATGAGTAAGTTCTGGAGGTCTAATGTACAGCGTGGTGACTACAGTTAACAATACAGTATACTTGAAATCTGCTAAGAGAGTAAATCTTAATTTTTTTTAATTTATTTATTTGTTTATTTTATTTATTTATTGGCTGTGTTGGGTCTTCGTTGCTGCACACGGGCTTTCTCTAGTTGCTGTGAGCGGGGGCTACTCTTCATTGTGGTGCGCAGGCTCCTCATTGTAATGGCTTCTCTTGTTGTGGAGCACGGGGCCTAAGCACGTGGGCTTCAGTAGTTGCGGCACATGAGCTCAATAGTTGTGGCTCACAGGCTCTAGAGCACAGGCTCAATAGTTGTGGCGCATGGGCTTAGTTGCTCCACGGCACGCAGAATCTTCCCAGGACAGGGCTCGAACCCGTGTCCCCTGCATTGGCAGGCAGATTCTTTACCACTGCGCCACCTAGGAAGTCCGAGAGTAAATCTTAATTGTTCACACGCACGCATGCACGCACACACACACACACAACGGGTGAGGTAATATATATGTTAACTGGCTTCACTGTGGTAGTCATTTCACAATGTATATCAAAATATCACTCTGGGACTTCCCTGATGGTCCAGTGGGTAAGACCCCGAGCTCCCAATGCAGGGGGCCCAGGTTTGATGCCTGGTTAGGGAACTAGATCCCGCATGCACGTGGTCTCTAGGTCCTAGAGACCACACGCCATAACTAAGACGTCCACATGCTGAAACTAAGACCCAGCGCAGCCTAAATAAATTAATTTTAAAAAACTCACTGTAAAAAATAAAATCACATTATATATCTTAAATACGTACAATTTTTATTTGTCAATTATAACTCAATAAAGCTAGAAAAAAAATTAAATGCAAAGAGAAGAATCAAACTATACAGTAAGAGCTAAGTTTAAAAAATTAAAAGGTACATAGTTTTACAATTATTTATAAAGGATTTAAAAGAAACTCAGGCTTCCTAGGTGGCGCAGTGGTTGAGAATCCGCCTGCCAATGCAGAGATCACAGGTTCGATCCCAGCTCCAGGAAGATCCCACATGCCGCGGAGCAACTAAGCCCGTGTGCCAAAAAATAAAAATAAATAAAAAAATAAAAGAAACTCATCAAACCATGAAAAAGTTAGTAGCACCAGTGGGATGGTGGGAAGCAATTTTTTCTTTATACTTTTCTGTATTTTCTAAATTTCTAACAAAGGCCATGTATTAATGCATAATTACAAAAAAACAACAGTTATTTTTTTAAGTATTACCACTTGCCAGTAATAACTGCAGGACACTCACCTAACCCAAGCTTCAACACTCCATTTTAAGCTATCATGTCACCATATCAAACAAGATATGTATGGAAGTGACTGTGTAAACTGTATCTCACTAGACAAATCCTAGAAAGACAAATTTTGAGATTAAAAGGGACAAGGAAGGTCAAACATTCTAATCACTCATTCAACTCTGATTTAACTCAATGGAAATAAACCAATATTTACAAAACACCGCTAAGGGCTGACACCCAAGAAGTGATAAACGCTGGTCTCAAAAAAAAAAAAAAAAAATCTTCAACAGCCAGGCCTAGCTCTCCACGAACAAGGAAACCTCTCCTTCCACCACAGGGAAGGCAGATATTTGGGGGCCCTGGGACAGACGTGAGTGCTACAGCCAGGATGCTACAGTTCACATCTGGGGATAGGGTGTGAGTGGAGCAGACAGAAGCCTCAGCACTCACATCTTTCCCTCCAGATACTCTCCTAGATAAGAGGCAGCACTGTCAGTGTCTCGATGGCAGAGTGACAAAGTAAAGGGAGGCAAGGCAAGGAGTTGCCAAAGCAGAGGGAGGATGACAATATCTGACACAAGCAATGAAGATTTAATTACATTTTCAACACCCACCCTATCATTTCCATTATCAGCAGTAAGGTTTGTCTGTTTCTCCAAGGATCACAGAGATCTCAAACATTTGACCTTGTACCCAGTACTGTGCTAGAAAGAACTCTATCACCATTCACTCTTATTACAACACTGTAAAGCAGGTGTTGTTATGTTCATTTTATAGATGAGGCTCAGAGTGGTAAAACTTGCTTAAAATCATGTTAGTAGGTGGCAAAGCCAGTACTCTAACTCAGGTTTGTTTAAAACCTAAACATGTGGTCTTATGCATCTCATGCTTTTTACAACTAAATAAATGGTATATTTTTTGTTTTTATTATTTTCTTTTATTATAGAAAATTTCAAACCATCAACTTGTGGTCAATTTTGTCCTCCTATATTCTTCTCCACCCCCAATCTTAATTATTTTAGAAGCAAATCCCAGATACTCTATCATTTCATCTATTAACATTTAAGTGTAGGGGACTTCCCTGGTGGCGCAGTGGTTAAGAATCTGCCTGCCAATGCAGAGGACATGGGTTCAATCCCTGGTCAGGGAAGATCCCACATGCCTTGGAGAAACCAAGCCCATGTGCCACAACTACTGAAGCTGGAGCACCCTAGAGCCCGTGCTCCACAACAAGAGAAGCCACTGCAATGAGAAGCCCGTGCACCACAACGAAGAGTAGCCCCCACTCATTGCAACTAAAAAGAAAGCCTGTGCACAGCAAAAAACACCCAACACAGCCAAATAAATAAATAAATAAATAATAAATAAATAAATAAATTTATATATAAAAAAAGAATATTCTGGGACTTCCTAGGTGGCGCAGTGGGTAAGAATCCGCCTTCCTAGGTGGCGCACTGGGTAAGAATCCCCCAATGCAGGGGACATGGGTTCGATCCCTGCCCCAGGAAGATCCCACATGCCATGGAGCAACTAAGCCCGTGCGCCACAACTACTGAGACTGGGCTCTAGAGCCCGTGAGCCACAACTATTGAGCCCATGTGCCACAACTACTGAAGCCCACGTGCCTAGAGCCTGTGCTCTACAACAAGAGAAGCCACGGCAATGAGAAGCCTGCACACCACAATGAAGAGTAGCCCCTGCTCGCCACAACTACAGAAAGCCCGTGTGCAGCAACGAAGACCCAACACAGCCAATAAAATAAATAAATATAAATAAATAAATAAATTTATTTAAAAAAAAGAATACTCTGTGTCATTTCAGGTTATTCTGAAAGGTTCTTCTTTTGGGTTTTCTTTTAGTAAGGTATTGTATTTATTTTTATTTATTTATTATAAATAATTTTATTTATTTAGGCTGTGACAGGTCTTAGCTGTGGCATGTGGGTTCTCTTCTAGTTGCTGCATGCAGACTTCTTAGCTGCAGCATGTGAACTCTTAGTTGCGGCATGCATGAGGGATCTGTATAGTTCCCCCACCAGGGATCCAACCCAGGTCCCCTGAACTGAGAACATGGAGTCTTACCCACTGGACCACCAGGCAAGTCCCCTGAAAGGTTTGTCCTTATTTGCAATAAAATACTTTGTAACATTAAAACTTTAAGATTATTGAAATTCTAAGCCAAAAATTTACCCAAAAAGTTTATTTAAAATGTGAAGTTTGGGGTCTTAATTATGCATGCGACTTTTTTTTCTCTTTTTCATGTTTTCTATTTGCATGCAACTTTATCTTTCCCACCACAAATGCTTTATCAGCATTTAAGAACATATATACATATGTACACATATATATATACACACACACACATATATATATATATACTGAGAAGTAACTTTTTACTGAAATACGTTTTCCTAAAATTTCTGGTTTATAGAGAAAATCTGAAATTAAAAGACAACAGGGGGCTAATAAACATGCTGAGATCCTGAACCTCACCAATAGTTAACTTAAAACAAGATGTCACCATCTGCCAATAGGGCTGGCAGAAGCTAAGACAATGTGCTGTGCTGAGGAGTATGTGGGTAAATGAACACTCTGAACATGCTCACTGGTGGAGTGGAAACTGATGAAACCTTTATAGAGGGCTATTTGGTACCTTTCCTAGGAATCTACCCTGCAGAAATACTAGAGCTGATACACAAAGATACATGTACAAGAATATAACAGCAGCTTTGTTCATAATAGCTAAAATCAGGCAATAAAAACACACTATAAATCTCCATCAACAAAAAAATGATTTTTTATAAATGATTAGACCCCCTTAAAATGAAGTATTAATGTAGTGGTTAAATAGAAGGACGTAGGCCCATATATACTAACCTTTTTAAAATGTCTACAAGCTAATAAATGAAAAAGTTCATTCATTCAACAAGTATTTATTGAGTACCTACGGGCACTGCTCTAGGTTTTGAGAACAAAACACTAAAAAAATGAACAAAAAGTCCTCTCTCACTGAGCTTACATTCTAGTAGAGACAGACAGATAAGAACAAATAGTATAAGACATGGTCTGCTCAACAGTGATGAGTGCTACAGAGAGACACAGCAGGGAAGGGAGAGGAGGAGGGCGTGCAGTGCTGCCACCTAAGCTAGGCTGGTAGAGAAAGCTTCACTGGGAAGGCATCTTTGACCAACAGGAGCTGGGTATCAGCACGCAGGTGTCGGGCAAAGGGCCCTCAGGCCTCAGCACCCAGGAGTGCCACCCTCAAGTGCACCTGTGCTCTGTGGACCAAGGACCACAAGAGGACAGGATGGCTGGACTTTGGCTCAGAAGTCATCAAAGAGCTCTGCACACGACCTGACCTGACTTAGATGTTATAAAGTGTGATTACGCCAAAAAAAGAAAAGAAAGAAACACGTGTGGGGAAAGTGTATATGAAGACATAAATGTGGAAGGGACATAGCAAATGGTACCAGGGATTAACTCAGAGGAATCCAACTGAGGGGATGGGGAACAGCAAGGACTAAGACTCTTATAACAGAAAAGTTCTTAGGTCACCAAAAAGCAAAGTTACCTGTCATATACTAAATACTATTTCATGCCTCCAAATGCTTTACGAAAGATAATTATAACTTCTGTTGTTCTAACCTGTACTTTATCCAAGCAAAAAAATTTTTGGTTTTCAACAAACTATGCTTCTGAAAATGAAGTACTGTATTCATAAAAAAATCATTTTTATTTGACTTCTAAGACTGAATAGTTTTTATAATCAAATTTAACTTTCAAAAATTATAAATAGGGAATTTCCTGGCAGTCCAGTGGACAGGACGCCATAATTCCACTGCAGGGGGTACGGGTTCGATCCCTGGTCAGGGAAATAAGATCCCATAGGACCACATGATGTGGAAAAAAAAAAAAAAAAGACAACTACATTAGAGAAAAAAGAACCACTCCCCACCCCCCGCCAAGTCATTACTATTTCATCACCTTGTGAAAACTATTCATAATTTGGAGATTTTCCTCTAATCTGTTTTATTTTAATATCATTTATTTTCAATTATAAAACTAGCACATGCTAATAGAAAATCCAATTGAAAAAGTACAGAAAAGGAGCTGCAACCTTAACACTCAGATATAAACTAATAATAATAGTTTGGTGTTTTCCTTTTACATTTAAGGAAGTTTAAAACACATTTTTCAGTCATAGCTTTTCAGTGGTACTAACCAACCAAAACATAATTTATAATCTTGCTGTTTGGTGGCATCTGTAACAAGATCAGCCACAAACTGAGCACTCACAAGCCCACCACCCAGGTGCAGAGAACTTCTATTTTTATAAACACTGGCAACCATACTTTTTCCAGTAGTAAGTGCTCATTTTAGAAAATCTGGAACATAGACACACATTCATTTCCTCATTCAACATACTCTTCCTGAACCCCCATCTCTGTCAGGCCCCATGCAATCAATGGTCAGCAAGACAAGCGAGCCCTTGCCCTCGGGAGGCTCACGATCCCCCCAAGCTATAGAAAAGTGAAAGCAATAACAACAAATACCCATCTACCCACTCCCCACAATTACCAAATGTCTATACTATAGTTGCTTCAGGGCCACAGGAAGCGGGGGTGGGAAGGAGGAAAAGAATAAAATTTCAGTGACAAAATGAAGGGTCTTTGTACCTCTGCCTATTCCCCTCCGCCATCCCTTCCCAAGCTCATTAATTGGTTGGTTAAATGCTCTTCTGTTTTTTACTAGGCATATTCATAACCATAAACATCATATAGCATCACTGTTTTTAAAATTTGGATAAACTGTGTCACAATGTACGTACTTCTGGCAACTTGCATTTTCAAACAACATTGTATTCTTTGAGGACCCATCTGTATTGATACACTGAATATGCTCTACTCCCTCACTTTACCTGCTTGTGTTCCATCTTGTGTACATCACAATACATCCATTTCCCCCAGAGGATTACCTGTGCATTCAGGTAATTCCCAATCTTCTGCTATGACAGTGTTGTCATGAACATTCTGTGTACATATTTTACGCATCATCTGTGTGGGGACTGAGGGCATATATATTTAGATGGGAAATCCTAGGACACAGGGTGTGCTCGTTTTCAATTTTACTAGAAATCACCAAATGGATCCCCAAAGTATATGAAAGTCTCCTTACATTCTTACAGAACCTTGATGTCATCAGACATTTTGTTTTTTCCCAGTTTGGGGGAAAGTCAATGCTGACGTTGACTCAATTTGCATTTCCTCCTGGTACTTCATGAGTTTGAGTACCTCATCTGGGTTTATCAGCCATTTGGGTTTTTCTTTTGTGAAGGGCTTTTTTTAATATATGCCCATTTTCCTTTTGGATTTTGTTTGTTTGTTTTAAGTTCTTCGTATATTCTGGCTACTAATCTTCGATTTCAACGCTGCAAGTATCTTTTCCTGGTCTTTTTTTTTTTTTTAACTGTTGTATCTTTTGTCATATGAGTCTTTTTACATTTTGAAGGAGAAAACCTATCGATTCTTATTCCTGATAGTTTTCTCCTTCAAAAAACCTATCAGGGGGGTGGGGACGGCAAGTACTGGGAGTTTGGAATTAGCGAATGCAAACTATTACATACAGGCTGGATAAACAACAAGGTCCTACTGTGTAACCCAAGGAACTCGATTCAATATCCTGTGATAAACCATAATGGAAAGGAATATATATAAGGGAGTCACTCTGCTGTGCAGCAGATATTAACACAACACTGTAAATCAACTATACTTCAATAAAATTTTAAAAAATGATCAATCTTTACTTTTGAGAGTATTTTTAAATATCTTCAAAAAAAAATCCTTCTCTATTCCAAAGTCATAAAATATTCACAATGTATTATTCTGAAAGTCTTAGAGTTCCGTTTTCACATTTTGGCCTTTAATTCACCTAGAATATATATTTTTTGTAGGGTAGGCATCTATTCCCACCCCACCCCCCTTTATGGAAAGCCAGCTAGTTGTCCTAAGACCACTTCAGAACAATCTGTCCTAACTTCCACTGCCCTACAATGCCCCCTTCTACTGCACATCAAGTTCTCAGGATGGCATAAGTCTCTCATCTGTGCTTCTCATCTGGCCCACAGATCTGCCTGATCCCCACTACAGTATCGTATGGCCTTACGGTACAAAACTGAGCAGGACAAGACCTCCCCTCCTCGTTTAGATGTGTATTGGTTATTTCAAGACTTTTAGTAACTGGAAGAGAAAACCACGGGAGCTTCTGGGGTGCTAGTAATGTCCAGCTCCTTGACCTGGGTGCTGGTTACGGTGGTACATTCAGTCATGAAAAAAATTCACCAAGCTGCACACGTATGAATTAAGAAACTACAGAAAGGAAGGGCAATGAGACTAGAGAGGAGGCAGGCTCACAGAAGGACTGACATTCTAAGGACTGTGAGTTCCCCTCTAAGGGGAAGAGGGTGCCACTGATGGGCTTAAAAGGGGAGTGAAGTGACTGGCTTTGGCTTTTAGGAAGATGATTCCAGCTACAAAACAAAATATAAACTCGAGTAATGCTGGGACACCAGGTACGAGGAGACCGCCCTGGTCCAAGAGATATAAGGATGGCCTCGACCCAACAGTCACAGTGGTGATGACAGAGAGCAGTGAACGGATTGGAGAGCTATTTATTTAGAACACACGTCTATGGAATTCTGTGATGAGAAGGTAAGAATAAAAGATTTCTGACTTAAGAAAATGAGCAGCTGATGGTCCCAGATACTAAGAAAAGAAAACCTAGAGAAAGAGTACATACAGGTTGGGAGCGAAAGGAGTGGGTGAACAGGCTGGCTTCCAACATACAGAGGTGCTTATGAGCCATCTATCTGAGTGGAAATGGGGGTCAGGAAATTAAATATATTTGTCCAGAGCTCAGAAGAAAGGTCAGATCTGGAGATGAAATAAAGAAAAAAAATTCCCATAATCCCTAAAGACAACTACAATTTTGCTGTATTTTCTCCTTTTCCCCCTTATTTAAAAAGCTATCAAACTTTTCACTAAATATTAGAACACAATTCTGCTCTTTTCACTAAATACTACAACATAAATGTTTTATGTTCCTCAACAACTGTCAAATATAAAGCAAGTGAAGTAATGATACTTTTAGTTTTCTCACAAACTGGATTTAGAAAATAAATAGCTGACATTTACCTAGCCACTTCTATATTTTAAACAGTTCCCCACCTGGCAGTCCACTGACTATACTGGCCCACAAATGTGTTATATTTGGCCAACATAGTGTTTTGTTTTCGTTTTAAAATTTTAGTTGCTAGCTAATTTCACACAAAAGCCTGAATTTCTAGCTTTTCTTAAACACACACGCACAATCCAGCATATCTAGGCCACACAGGATGAAGGCTAGATGAACATAATAAACTACACCACAAAGAAATAATCAGCAAAATCCAGTGCGGGGACCCTGGGAGGAATGAGATCCCCTAGATCAAGAGAGACTTAGGAGGCATATTAACCAATCATACTGTGAGGACAATATTTAGATTCTGATTTTTAAAAAGTTTAAATCCATTTATGATCAATGGAAATCTGAACCTGATTTGGTATTTCATGATATTAAAGATTAACTCTTTTTGTTATAATGGCATTGTAGTTATGTTTTTAAGAGTCCCTATTTCTCATAGGTATATACTGAAATATTTATGGGTCAAACAATATGACGACTTTGATTCACTCTAAAATGAGGTGAGAAAGACAAATGTTGGCACAATATGTAGAAAGGAGAACCCTCACAAATTGCTGGTGGGGGACTTCCTAGGTGGTGCAGTGGTTAAGAATCCACCTGCCAATGCAGGGGACATCGGTTCGATCCCTGCGCCAGGAAGATACCACATGCCTCAGGGCAACTAAGCCTGTACACCACAACTATTAAGCCTGCGCTCTAGAGCCCGTGAGCCACAACTACTGAGCCCATGTGCTGCAACTACTGAAGCCTACACACCTAGAGCCTGTGCTCTGCAACAAGAGAGGCTACCACAATGAAGAGTAGCCCCAACTCGCCACAACTAGAGAAAGCCTGTGTGCAGCAACAAAGACCCAAGTTAACCAATAAAATAAATAAATAAATAAATAAATAAATAAATAAATTTATAAGAAAAAAATTGCTGGTGGGACTGTAAAATAGCATAGTCTCTTTGAAAAGTACTTTGGCAGTTTCTTAAAAAGTTACATATAGGTCTACCATATGACCCAGCAATTCTACTCCATTCCTAGTTATCATCCCCCAAAATGAAAACATAAGGCCCCACAAAGACTTGCATGTGAATGTTTGTAGCAATATTATTCACAATAGCCAAAAATGGAAACCCAAATGTCCATCACATGAATGGCTGAGCAGAAGGTGGTATATTCACACAATGGAATAGTAATCAGGCATCAAAAAGAATGAATTTGTAATACACAGTACAACACAGATGAACCTCAACATCATAAGTAAAAGAAGCCAGAAACAAAAGACCATATATTGTGTGATTCCATTTATATGAAATATCCAGAAAGGACAAATTTATAGAGACAGAAAGAAGATTAGTGGTGGTCTGGGGCTGGAGGTGGAGGAATTAACTGTAAACCAACACGAGGGATCTTACAGGAGTGATGGAAATGTTCTATGGCTGGATTGTGGTGACAGCTGCACAACTCAGTAAATTTACTAACAATCACTGAATTGTACACTTAAAATGGGTGAATTTTAATGTATATAAACTATGCCTCAACAAAGTTGTCTCAAAAAGTTAAGAAATCTAAAGCGAGAACAAAAGAGAAGAAATTTGAGAAGACTTAGGAAACCAGAAGTATGATGGAAAATGCAGCATGAGATGAGAAAAGTGAATAAAGAATGAAAGGACTTGTTTCTAATTAAAAAGACAGATGAAGAATGCAAGTGAGACATGACCTGTGTGGGGAGGGGGCTGAATTAGCCACTGGTTAATGGTTTCTGAGGCTGGGTGACAGCTGCATGGGAGTTCACTATACTATTCTATTTTGGTGTATGGCTGAAATTCTCCTATTTCCCTCAGCCTCAAGCAAAACAAGACAGTCTAATGTTGCTGCTCTGACAGGCTCTCTTCAGGTGATTTCCATTTCCTTGGGCAAAACTTCAGACTGTTCACTTTAAAAGAAACAATTACAGTATTGACTATGGAATGGGCACCACAGTACTTGAGAAACAGTTACAAAGATGAAAAACATTACATAATTTAGTACAATATGGAGAAATCAATCACCATAATTACACCAACTCAGGCTGCTTCTATCATTTAGGAGAGTATACTTTTTCTTCTATACCAATATTGTCGGTATTTACCTGATGATGCCAGTCATCTGACACTTATAAATTCTAGAAATGCCCAAAGCCAAGAGACATGGTCCAGTGTGTCCTATTAGCTTTGTCTCTAATTTATAAACTACATAAACTTAGATACATGACTTCATCTAAGACTCAAGATCCTAAACTATAAAGTGAAAGAATTTTAGAAGTTCATCACTTAGAGTCATAATCCTGGGGACTAGGGCCAATGCATATGCTTCAGCAGAATTATAAAGCCCCAGAAATTCCAAGAAAGTTCTGCCTACATTTCTACCTGAATTTTCTGGGGAGAGACTCAATACCCTTCAGCATACTCTCAAGAGGAGCCAAGACTCACCTAGCTTCCTGCGGTTGAGAGCCATTTTAATCAGGATACTTTTTATTTACAAACAACTGGTACCCAGAGCATGGAGTATGGGCCTGGCCAGGTTTTTTAATCCAGATTCCATATTCTTTAAACTCTACTTTCACAAAATACAAGGCTTTGTTAAAGTACTGTGTTTTAATAAGACAAACTTTCTACAATCCCACACTTCTAAGAAAATTGTATGTTACGAAAATAATGTACAAGGCTTTGAGTCATAACGATTTATTTTTCTATTTTCCAGATATATTAACCTGCTGAATCGTCTGGAAGCATGTTTGGGGTTATAAAACAAAATCCAAGGGCTCATTCTAGGCCTATCATAAATCTTTTCCCTAGACAGCAGTGACAGAAGCGAGAGATAAAAAGGCAGGCCCTCTAATTAGAAACATATTTTAAATGTTGGATTTAAATTTCCGGTCACGTATTTCAAGCTAGATTTGAAATTCCTCCTGGAGATGCCGGCTTTGATCCGTCCAGAGAGCGCCCCAAGCCGAATCCGGAAACTGAGGGAAATGTTCCGCCTACCTTCCAACCGCCAGGCACAAGGGGATGGACAAGTGGAGACCGCGGACAAGCGAGGTCAGGCACAGAAGTTGGAGGTGAGGAGGGAGGAGGAAGAGCAGCTTGCTATCGGCAAGGAAGCTAGGGACACCAGCGGCCACTGCAAGCGCGTCCTCCCGAGTCCTTCGGGTTTACGCCGCAGTTCAGCCCCTTCCCCTCTCTCACCTCGAATCTTCCTGCCCTTTCCAAACCGACCGAAGACTCTCGCCATTCCCACAGTTCCCAAGAGATCCCTCTCGGAGTAAGGCCGCGACCGAGGAAAAGGGCGGGAATCCAGTCGCTCAAAGACCCCCCTTTCCCTGATCCAAAGTTGCCCGCAGCCTAGCAGAGGGGCCGCGGCCTCCGCCCCCCGGCCCGGTCCTGCCCGACCCCGGTGGGCCTTACCTTGAGTGCCAGGTGGTGGACGCGGCCCAGGCCAGGCTCGGCCAGCAGCTGCAGCAGCCCCAGGAGCGGGAGCAACCGGAGGCCGGCGGCCAGCCGAAGACTGTAGGAGCCTGAGAAGCCGACGGGCGCCGGGGCGGCCATGTTTATTCCAGCATCATCAGCTGCTTCCTCTCCCGCCCACTTCCGGGGTTAAAGGGCGCGGCCGCCGGAAGAGCGTGGAGGGGGGCTTAGCGGCCCGTGGCGTGGAGACTGTGGCCTTTTTGCTGGAGCGTGTGTCCTGGGAAGTCGCCGAGAGGCCTCAGCTGACCACTTCGGGGCCGTTCATTTGGCCTCCCCGTGAGGACTTTCGGTTTGTCCAGCAGAGGTGGCGGCGCCATTGCGGTAGCCGTGGCGGTTGCCATGACAACAGTTGCCGGGCAGCACCAGCCGGGGCATCGCCTCCGCCCCGCGGAGCTTTGAAAGCGACCTGGGGCCTGCGCGACCCGGCCCACCCGGGGAGCCGGCTTTCCAAGGGTGGGGATCCCTCCAGGGTGCCTGGCAGTAGATGGGAGTGATTTCCCTAGCAGCGTTGACTTGGTGGAAAATTACAAATACCTGGCTTGTCATTAGTCCTTTGGGTTTTTTCTGAGGTACTTTATACTTAAGTTTTTGACGAAGTGGTTGTAGTAATGGGAATTTATTGCGCCCTTATCAGGCACTTCGTTAGGCCTTTATGTGTGCATTTTTCATTTAATCCTTGGAACAATCTGATGAGATAGGAGGTAGGTATAAGCATTATCCCCACTTTACCGGTATACAAACTGGAGCTCTGAGACAGTAAGTCTTTTGTTCCAGGCTGAACTGGGAATCACGTGGAAACTGCTAAATACTGTATTATATTGCTTCAAGCTATTTCATCCGACCACTAGAGTATGAATCTTCTAATTCTGTATGGAAACTGCCTTTGCTTCTAATCTTCGTAATTTGTAGAGAGATCTTTAAGGGAAGGATTCAGTAGTTGGTTCCCTCCAACTCACTATTTTTTATCAAGGAGTTATAGAAGAACGTGTTATTTAAGTTGCCAATTTTTTAAAGCACTTTATTGGAATATAATTGCTTTACACTCTTGTACCAGCTTATTAGGTACACCAAAGTGAATCAGCTGTATTTATACATATATCGCCAAGTCCCCTCCCTCCCGCGACTCCCTCCCACCCTCCCTGTCCTGGCCCTCTAAGGCATCACCCATCATCGAGTCGATCTCCGTTTGTTATACAGCAGCTTCCCACTAGCTATTTTACATTTGGTAGTGTGTATATGTCTATGCTACTCTCTGACTTCGTCCCAGCTTCCCCTTTGCCCCCCGCTCCCCCAACCCCTTGTCCTCCAGTCCATTCTCTGCATCTGCATCCTTATTCTTGCCCTGTCACTGGGTTCATCAGTACCATTTTTTTTTTTTAGATTCCATATATATGAGTTAGCATACAGTATTTGTTTTTCTCTTTCTGGCTTACTTTACTCTGTATGACAGTCTCTGGGTCTATCCACCTCATTACATATAGCTCAATTTCATTCCTTTTTATGGTTGAGTAATATTCCATTGTATACATGTGCCACATCTTCTTTATCCATTCATTTGTTGATGGGCATTTAGGTTGCTTCCATGTCCTGGCTATTGTAAATAGTGCTACAATGAACATTATGGTACATGTTTCTTCTGGGATTATGGTTTTCTCTGGGTATATGCCCAGGAGTGGGATTACTGGATCATATGGTAGTTTTATTTTTAGTTTTTTAAGGAACCTCCAAACTTTTCCATAGTGGCTGTACCAACTTGCATTCCCACCAACAGTGCAGGAGAGTTCCCTTTTCTCCACACCCTCTCCAACATTTATTGTTTCTAGATTTTTGGATGATGGCCGTTCGGACAAGTGTGAGGTGATACCTCATGGTGGCTTTGACTTGCATTTCTCGAATGATTAGTGATGTTGAGCATCTTTTCATGTGTTTGTTGGCCATCTGTATGTCTTCTTTGGAGAAATATCTATTTAGGTCTTCTGCCCATTTGTGGATTGGGTTATTTGCTTTTTTGGTATTAAGCTGTATGAGCTGCTTGTATATTTTGGAGATTAATCCTTTATCAGTTGCTTCCTTGGCAAGTGTTTTCTCCCATTCTGAGGGTTGTCTTCTTGTCTTGTTTATGGTTTCTTTTGCTGTGCAAAAGCTTTTGTTTCATCAGGTCCCATTTGTTTATTCTTGATTTTATTTCCATTATTCTAGGAGGTGGGCCAAAAAGGATCTTGCTTTGACGTATGTCGTAGAGTGTTCTGCCTATGTTTTCCTCTAGGAGTTTTATAGTGTCTGGCCTTACATTTAGGTCTTTAATCCATTTTAAGTTTATTTTTGTGTATGGTGTTAGGAAGTGTTCTAATTTCATTCTTTTACATGTTGCTGTGCAATTTTCCCAGCACCACTTATTGAAGAGCTAGGTTTTTTTAGTTTTCAGTTTTTGGAAGGATTTTTGTTTGTTTTTTTTCCTCGCCACACAAACAGTATGCATGCTCTTTGTGTGCAATCATTTAAGTGAAAGAGGAGAAAATAAACACCACCAGGAATCTCAGTAGTGAGTGACTATCAGTGTACTAATGTGTTCTGTGACAGAATCAGATTCTTAAAGGTTTTAACTGGAACTAAGAACTGAAATTAACATCATATATTTATATGGAGCTAAAGTGCTGCACTCAGGTTAAAAAGAATCAATTGGGAAAGTACAGAATAGAGGAGGGAGGGTCCTAGATCTTTCAGCTGCAATTGTAGTAAAAGTCATGAATCTATCAATTCTTCCCTTGAGTCAAAAACCAGTATGGAGGTGGGGGCGGGGGGTGAAGGGGAAGCTGAGACGAAGTGAGAGAGTAGCATAGACATATATATACTACCAACTGTAAAATAGCTAGCCAGTGGGAAGTTGCTGTATAACAAAGGGAGTTCAACTCGAGGATGGATGATGCCTTAGAGGAATGGGTCGGGGTGGGTGGGGGGGAGTCGAGGGAGGGAGGGAATATGGGGATATGTGCATAAAAACAGATGATTGAACTTGGTGTACCCCTCCCCCCCCCCAAAAAAAAAACCAGTACAGGTTCTGTCACACCCTTTGCAAGAACAAAAGTAGGGCACCAAGGTGTAGCCTGGAAGCTAGAAAGGCAGTGTTTAGTAGTTGGTGGTTTACTTGTTCTCCAGCCTCAGATCTTTAGCTGTCTATTATGCATGTGTAATCTTACTTCTTTGAACAAAATTCTCATCTGACCTTACTATCCCATTTTACAAATGAAGAAACAGAGAGCAAGAAACTTTATTGTTTGGGAAATCCACAAAGGAGATAATAGTTTATTTATTGAGCAATTGTTTGCCAAATATTCTGCTAAGTACTTTGTATGTACATTATCTCATTTAAGACTGGAAAATCCTTATAAGGCCTATATTTTCGCTCTTTTTTAAGGATGACACTTGGTTAGATAAATTAATTTATTCAAGGGTAGTCTGATCATTTATAAATGACTCTCATCCAGGCCTCACCCACAAAGCCCAGCACTTAATCCCTATCCTACAATTGTTGTAAAAAATTCATTTCATATGAGGTTGGAAGAGTCCTTAGATAACCTACAGATGCTTCCACCTTATTTAACAGAGGTGAAAACATCCAAGGAGCTTACATGATTTTCTCAAGATCATACAATGAGTTGGGTAATTTTTGGCAAGCATCTTTAGAACCAGGACTGGAACCTCAGCTGCCTTGAAACTGGATCTGCGCTTTTTGCACTATACCGTACATGGCTGTCTAATTCTTATAATTTTATTATTATTTTTTAAATTTTTATAATTTTAGCTTTCAAAAAATAAAATCCCAGAATCTGAGTAACCAGTGTATTATGAAGTGAAATGCAAGAGAAATTTTCAGAAAGCATTTAAAAAATCAGCAGTATGAAAGAACAGAGAAGAGATGTAAAATAATTGATTCTTTTAGGTATCAAGAGGAAATACCAAATGCAGTTAGCTGATTCTCACTTCAGTATGAAACTAGTTGTTAAAAGAAATGGGGATTTTTAAGTGCAGTTTCATTTTTAAAGGCAATTTGCAATGTTTCGAAGTATTATTGTTTACTTTTTAAAGTGAGGTACCATTTTTGAGAATCTCTGATTTTAAATTTGAATGTAATAGGCTTCTAAAAGCAAGGGTTGATCAGGAAGAATCTTAGCTTTAATATTATAATAGCTAGTTTATAAAATAGAAGACGTTTGTCTTTTTATCTCTGGAAAACAGTTTTACAAGGGCTCAAAGCTGGGTTCTTATTCCTTGCTTCTTTTCACTTGGGAATTATTATGTGACCCTCACAGGGTCACATACCAATGGCATCTGTCCAGAAGTTTATGAGGAATAGCTTTTTCAGGTATTTGAGAACTATACTGTGCCAGTCATTAGTTTGAAATTGAGAGAGGTAAGAAAGGGAACACAAATTACAAAGATTTAAAGTGAAATATGTTGTAGACAGTTACTTCTCAAATTGTGTTAAAACTGCTATCTTGGCAATTGTATTTCGGCACGTGATTTCAGAGTTTCAAGAACAGATTATTTGCATAATCACAATACTATAACTGGGAACAGACCCATTGAGCAGCAGAACAAGTTAGGCCTGCCTCTCCCTGGCAGCATTTTCAAAGGGGCATTAAACTTTAAGGTATTGACTGAAAAGGCCTGCAGGGGCTGGAAAGACTATCTCCTAACCCTGACTTTCAGCCTTATCCTCTTTGTCAAGTGGATTTTATTTTTCTCTTTCCTATAACTTTGCAAGATCCACTTAAGTTTGCCACTAGTAGCAGAATTTGTAGTTGAACCTAGTGTGATGTTTGGCATCAGTTTAGAAATTTCCAGGGTTTTTTTTTTTTTTTTTTTGCATGAGTGGGTGGGGTTTTTAAAAATTATTTATTTATTTCTACGTTGGGTCTTATTTGCGGCACACCAATCTTTCTTTGCAGTGCATGGGCTTAGTTGCCCCGTGGCATGTGGGATCTTAGTTACCTGACCAAGGATCACACCCGTGTCCCCTGCATTGGAAGGCAGGTTCTTAACCACTGGACCACCAGGGAAGTCCCTCCAGGGATATTTAATGTAATTACTGGGTAAATATTCTCCAGTTATGATGGCTGTTTGTCTTTCTTAGCAAAGGAGATGACATTTCAGGCCAAAACCCTCTATAAACACAGTATAGGGAACCGAAAGTCAAATTGGGGCCTGGCAATACATTCTGAAGTCAAATGTCACTTTCATTCTTTGACTTGAAATGTCATTTCTTGGGGCATGGGGGAAGCCCACGGCCTCTCCTTGCAGAGAGTGTTCTTCTTGGAAAAGCTAGGCGCTGACACATCTTGAATCCTGCATGTTGAAGAAAAACTTCCAATTCACTTCTCAGTTTGGTGGCACAGTGTGTAACTTGCTCAGCCACAGACAGCTGGTTTTTCCTGATTTTATGCACGTATTTATAGACCTTCAGGGGAATTCCATTATTGGGTACAAAAATTGGTTGCAGTTTTAAGATTCTGCTCACCACAGAGTTCCTACTTTTATCCCACGCCAACTTTTTCCACTAGACTGCTTCTTGGGTCCTTAGAAAGTAGTTTGAATGCTGAACAAATTTTAAGCTAGAAAGTGATGGGAGCTATTTTAAAGGAAAAAAATCCTGAGAATTTCATTAGGAAGAGTACTTCACCAATAGACAACCAATCAGTTGTAGTTCAGGCAATGTCTTGCTGCATCAGAAGTGCGTAAAGAATTGCTTTACTTCATAGAGGAAGTAAAAATCCTCTAGAAAACCAGAGGAAAGAAAAGGGAACCAATACTTGTGCCCTCATATGCTAAGCATTTTCCATGTATTCTGTATTCTTTCCTTTAATCTTTGCAGTAACCTTTGGAGCAAAGTAGCATTATTTCCATTTTATGGAGGAGGAGACTGAGGCTTAGGGAAGGAAAATAATTCGCCCAAAACTCTAGAGCTTTCTGTGCAGGGCTATCCACTCTGGCTAACACCAAAGCCTGTACTCACCACCACCTCCCTCCTTCCAGCCTCACAACAACCTATGAAGTGCCTTTGTCCCTGTTTTAAGTGAAGCTCTGAGAGTTTAAGTAACTTGCCAAAGGCCAGATACCTAATAAGTAGTGAACACTGGGCTCCCAATTGAACAATTACAAAACCTAGCTCCTTTAAAATAGATTAGATAGAGATATCTCTACATTTAAGCCCCTGAATTAGATGTTTATTACTTGCAAGCAGCACTAGAGTTGCCAAAAAGCCCTATTAAAATTGTTTACATGTAACTACATGGTAACTATAAGGGTCTCTATTTGTCTAGATACCTTATTTCAGTGCTGATAATGTCCATGTGATCAGATTATTCAGTGGAAATTTATATAGTCACCTGCCAAGATCAAAACTTTGTAAATCAGTGTTTTCTAGATGTTCCCGAAAGGCGAAACAGGTATATAAAACCCAGACTGAACCCCTAGGTCATTCCAGCATTTACATAGACAGGGTTTACAATACCTCTTGTGAACATTGATTCCTAAGTAGGTCAGTCGCAGTGATTTGTTAATAAAATTTCTTAAAGTCACTCCCTTTTACTATAGGGGAAACTGAAGTGGATTTAGTTCATCCTAAAAAATACTGTGCTGCATTTATTTTATCTTTTTCTCTGCTGGCTTCTCTTTATCCTAAATCCTGTTGGTTTCCATTTTTTAAAATCAGTGGTGGCTTTTTCTTTTATTTCTTGGAGATTCTAACACTTTCAGGACTTTTTCAGCTACCACCAGACTTAATGAAGTTAAAGATACAGTGTGGTCTGATTAACCCAGTTTTGTATAGTTCTGCTGCTGTGGCTTTTAATGGGTTCCTATTTCCTGCTTACTCATCTTAAAAGGTTTCCTTTTAATGTGGTCTCTCTCTCTCTCTTTCTGCTGTCCCTTCCTCTTTGTGCCTTCTTCTTTCTCCTTTAGAGCAGCAGGTTGTTTTTCCTTCTGATTAGCATCTTTTCATGGTCACTCTGTTTTTGAGAAGTCTTCTAGAAGGCAGTCAAGATTAGATCAGTGTACTTGGAAAAAATATTAAACCTTGGCAGGAAGGGAAATCGAGGTGATTACGGAGGCAGGGTCTTGTTAGATGACCTGCATTGCACTTACGATTCCCATACAGCAAACTAAACTGTGCAGTATTGTTTCAATTTCTAACCCTTCCAGCTCACTCTGTTAATCTGCCTTGGGAGGTAAGTGAATGGCGGTTCTGATTGTTACATATCTAGCAGGCTTGGAGTGAAGAGTTCTCAGACCCGGTAACTGAGAACAAAATATTTAAACACACACACTAAAAACAAGGGGGTTAGAGGGAATTTGTAACTGAAAAAAGACAGGCCGAAACAGTTTTGACAGTTTAAATTTATTGTAATTCTGTCCAACAAAGGAAGTAGACTTGGTTTATCTGCAAGAGTAAAACACTGCCTTTGCTCCACCCTCTTGTGAAGAAGAATGATAAGCTGGTTGAGGCTGGGTGTAGTGGGATTGGAGGGCTGCATCACTGTGAAATATTTCTAAAATGGGGCCCATTTTAGGAGTCCACAGTTACTCAGAAAAGTCAGTAGCATTAGCTGAGGAAGAAAGAAAAGTTGGGGAGAAAGGGCCTAGTGGTTCAAAGGAAGGAGCTTAAACTCAAACAACTCTCCATTCCTGGAATGTTATTTGTGTAGACCCTCCAAATAGAGAGACAAAGGAGTCCGTATCTACTGAAAAATTAGCTCTCAGTTTACCGACGACTGGCCAGGTAACAGGTGCTCATTTCCTTGATCCTCGCTACCACACGGTGAGACGGGTACGTTATTCCTTCCATTTGGCAGGCGAGGGCTCTGAGCTTCTAGAGGGGTGGAGGCGTTGTCCGAGCCACCCAGCTAGTAAGTGCGGGAGGCTGGATTGGAACCAAATGCGTTGTCTGCGGCCCCAGCGCCTTCGCTTTTACCCACACTAAGCGGCAACGTGATTTCACGTCTGAGAGTTTCTTGGCCGGACAAGTCGGAAATCACTGGTTTCAGAGATTAGAAATCACTGGTTGCGCGCCCCTGGACTCCTTCCCCAGCGGGTGTTTGGGCGCGCTTCGCCTCGACATCCCTACGTGTGCAGTACACAGCCAGCATCCCACCAGGCCCCGCTCCCCCCGCGCAGGGCTGCAAGGCTCCCCGCGCCCCCGCGGTTCCCGGCGGCGGGGAAGAACCGTGCCGGCGCACTCTGGTGGGCGTGAACGGCTGCCAAGGGAAAGCGCGGTCCTGAAATGCAAAGCGGCGCTCGGCGCGGGGGAGCAACCTCAGGCCTCGGCAGAGCACCCGTAATAACAGGGGCCGGCGAGGTTCAAAGGCGAGTGGCTGTCCTAAGAGCAGGGAGTGTGGCTGCTAAGAAGTAATAAAAAGAGAAATCAGCGGGTGGCGGGGGGAAGGCCCGGGGCTCCGGATCCTGGCAGCCCCCTTCCTCCCTCCGAGTCCTTCCGGACCCCGGGGCGGAGGGCGCCGAGAAGGAGGTGGGGCCGGGGCGGGGGCGGGGCCCGCGCCTGCGCGAGCTGTCAGGCCGGCCCCGCCCCCGGCGCGCGGCCCCGCCCCTCCCCGCGCTCTCCGGGTGTGGGGCGGGCGCTGCGGCGAGCGCGGCCGCCGCTTCCTCGGGCCATTTTGCGGAGGAGCGACGGGGAGGAGGAGCCGCCGAGGAGACCCAGGGCGAGGAGCGGCGAGCCGGAGGAGGCGGCGGCCGCGCGGGCACGGGCTTTCCTCGATCGCGGGGAGCTCGAGGGGCGAAGGGATCGCCGGGGAGGGGACCGGAGAGCCGCGCCTGCCGCGCGGCGCGCCGCTTCCCGCCCCCTGCACCATGAGCTGGGGCACCGAGCTCTGGGTGAGTGCGGGGCTGGGCCCGCCGGGATGCGGGGGAAGGTGCCTGGCGCGCCGGGGCTGGGGGCGCGGGCCGGGCGGCCCGGGGGGAGGCGACCGTGCGCTGGTCGGGGTCCCGGCGGCCTGCTGGGGAAGAGCAGGTCGGGGCGCCCCTCGTCGGCCTTGGCTTGAGCAGAAGGTGCGAGCCAGATTCGCCCTTCGGAGGTGAGGGGCGCTGGTGTGGGTCCCCGGCCGCGCGAGCAGGGGGCGCGGATCTGGGTCCCCCCGCGGCCTGAGCAGGGGGCGCGGGCGGGACTCCCTGTCCTCGGCGCCCCTAGACCAGCGGTGTGTGTTGGGAAGAGCCTTAATTCCCCGGAGCGAGTAACCGATACGCCGCGGGACGACTCAGTGGGGACCTGGAAGCCCGGGGGTTTTCAGGGCTGCTTTAGGTATTCGGCGCCCAGAGCCGAGGTCCTAGGCTGCTTTCTCTTCGTGGAGGTGCGGGCGGGTCGGGAGCTCCTCCGGGGGGCGGGTCCCAGGTCTTGGGTTTTGGGGCGCAGGGGCGAGAACTGGTGTCTACCCTCTAGTGGCGAGGACGTTTGCCCTGTGGTGGTTTGGGGTGCACTTGTGATTCTCTGAGGAGCAGCTCAGATCGTGGACTTGATGTGGGGACTGCGGCGTTTGGCCTGGAGGGGAGAGTAGTCGGAGTTAGAGGGAGATCTGGTGTTATCACCTTCAGGAAGAGGCATTCGCGGGGTAGATTTTGTATTTTTTAACTGCTCAGAGGTAAGAGTCTAAAATGGGGAAGGGAGCGCGCCGCCGGGATCCTTAACCTGGGGCGAGGATGAATAAACAAGTAGCGTGGTGTCTGAGAGCTCCTCTCCCCGGACCAGGGCGAACGCAGGATGCCAAGGCGGTGCTCAGAGCGTCCTCGGGGAGGAGAGGCCTTGGCTTTGTGGACTGGAGCTCGTTTTCCTGCCTTCCTCTGGATTCCTGAGGAAACCGCTGGGCAAGGGATGGGCAGAGCAGTGTCCAGAGGGAGGAGTAGATGAAATCTCAATTATTGCACTGAAATGTTCTCAAGACGAGACATTTCCCAAGATGAACTCGAAAGTGCCTCCCTTCGGAATTCCATTTGTAAAGGGTGTGGAGGAGAAAGTGTGGGGTGGTGGTTGCTCTCTGGGCTGAGGCCAAGAAATCTCACGTCAAAATAAAACAAGGTTAGAACAGCTATGGAAACAGAGCGCATCCTCCCTTATTATTATTGCTATTTTTTTGCTTTAATTGTTTTTACATAACCGTTTCTTAGGCTTAGAAACAGCTACTGTTATTAATACCAAAATCCTGAAGGCAATAGCTCCCTTCAATTAAGATAGTTCATTTTGTAAACATCCTCTATCTAAAGGAACTCACATTTTCGACTGATGTTTACAAGTATTCATTTTAAAAATAGCAGTAACAGATGGTTTAAAGTATTTACACACGGGCCAATTAGGCAGAATCTACCATTTTAAGTGTTGAATTTCTCTCTTCTTCTATTTCTTCTCCACTCCCTTTGGCTCTTTCTACCTTATCTGGGATGGGGGAACAAATCAGAAGTAATTTTTTTATTAAGAGAAGAGAAATTTTGGCACGATTTTTTTTTCACTTGTTCAAACTAGAGAAGGGGATTATTGGGGGGGGGATACAATATATTTGTAAGTGAGATAGGTTGTAGTTAAAGGGATTGAACACAGTGGTGAGCATTTCACTGGTGATGTTGCCGAACGTTATAGAAGGTGATCCAGAAGAGATGGGGGGGGCGGTTAGCTAGGAGAAGAAAACCAGTAAAATAGCTACAATCATCTGCGTTGTTCTGTACACTTCTTTTTGGGGTGATAGAGGGTGGAAAGGAAGGCAGAGACAAGGAGTTGCTGAAAATCAGTGGGAACTGGAATATATGAGTGAGAGGAAATCTGAATTTGCTTGAAAAGAATTTGGGGTGGTGGATGGGGATGTCTATGAAACAGCTGGGGAGCTGGTCATTGTTAAAGCTGAGTGATGGGTAAGGGGGACATGTGATACTATGCTTACTACTGTCAATGCTTGAAATTTTCTACAGTGAATAATTGGAAAAGATTTTTAAGGGAGAAGGTGTGTAAAATACTTGAAAAAAATTTCATTTGGTAAGGTTTCTGAGGAAAGAGTCATCTGTTGTCTCTATGCAAGTATATGTCAGTGAAGAGTTAAAAAAAGAAAAAGACATTCCACCAGTGTATCGCCCTTTGCCCTTGAGTAGCTTAGAGGTTAATAGAGGGAAAAGAATGAACACATCATTTCCACCAAGAGAAGTGCAAAATCTGAGTTTAAATTCCAAGAAGCGTAAGGGCAACAAAATGTCTGTTTCCAGTTGCCTTGTTTTATTAATATTTGAGATTTTTTTTTTTTTTAATTAGAATAATGAAGGATTCTGAAGAGTAAACCTCCTTTTCTGTGGTGGTGAGGGACTTGGGTGTTGTGCGGTGCGTTGGGCAGCGCTGGGCAGCCTGGTAGGGCTGTGATTGAGGGTTTTCCTTGAATGGTGGCTGTGGAATCATGCACTTGGGTAATGAGATAATGACGGGGCGCCCAAGCCTAACTTGGCAGAATGATGCTTCTGGATGGAGAGAGATGGAGCTCGGGTTTGGGTGACCATGAGTCCTTTGTAACAGGTGTTTGCAGCTTCACAAATGCCAACAGATTTCACACACATTTTAGGACGCCAGTCAGCATCCATAGAGGCTTTTCAAAATGACAGGTTTCTGCCATGTACTTTACATTAATAGGCCTGTTCTTAGCCACATCCTGCTCTGTAGACAGAGTGGAAACCGTTCTCTCTTCTCCCCCACCCCCCGCTTTTTTAACCTCTCCATAGGCGTAACCTTTGTTATTCTGGGACATTTTTGAGAAATCCTGAAATGTCAGAAAGTTATGCTATCATAAAAA
This sequence comes from Hippopotamus amphibius kiboko, assembly GCF_030028045.1. Classification (NCBI taxonomy): domain Eukaryota; kingdom Metazoa; phylum Chordata; class Mammalia; order Artiodactyla; family Hippopotamidae; genus Hippopotamus; species Hippopotamus amphibius. The sequence continues at coordinate 6,523,490 of NC_080187.1, forward strand.
TGGACTCAAACCCCATAATTTGTAATAATAATAATTATTGGATTAGATTATATTAAAATCGGGGCTTTCTATTTTATGTCAGAAGTCCTAACAAGGTGTAAATGGCAAATTTAAAGTGATCAGGAGATAGTAAAATTGTTTCTGTACCAAAATTAACCAAAATGTGTTTACTCAAGACTTTGTTTAAAAAGTCATGTTAATAGCCTAAATAGTTTGCATTTTAAGCAATTTTTAAATTTTTTATTGAACAGCTGCTGTGTGCAAGGCACTGATGGGAGTCCAGGTCAGTTTATATACATTAAAGGATATCTACTTATTTCAGTGAAAGCATATAAAGTAGGTTTTAACTTTAGCCTGCAACGTCACAGTCAAAAGAGAGATTTGTTTCCAAGATGAACCAAAATGCATTTACTCAAGACTTTGTTTAAAAAGTCATGTTAATAGGCTAAATAGTTTGCCCTGACTTGAAATTGTGACCAATCATTGGAGAAATTGAAAAGCAAGAATTTCTCACATTTGAATTTTTTTTGGTTTTGTACCTACATATTAGAAAGAAGTGAGAAGTTTTTATTGAAGTGTCAGCTCAGCTTTTTATGAGCTTGATCATTAATATGAAGCAAGAATAAATCCATTGGAAATTTTAGCTTTCCTTGTTCTACTCTTTGTGGCTAGTAGTTTACTCGGTAATAGAATCTACTTTTATCTTCCAGTGTCCTCTCTGCCATCTTTCTCTCTTTCTTTTGGTGCTAATACGAAATGGAGTAGCCCAAAATAATAACAGCAAGAAAGTAAACAGAGAGACCCGAATAATACATATTGCTTAACATATTACTATGTTAAGCCACCTGGGTTGACTGTACTTAATTTTTTTTTATTTTTAAAAAATGTTTATTTATTTATTTGGCTGCAGCTGGTCTTAGCTGCAGTATGAGGGAGCTTCGTTGCGGCATGCGGGATCTTTAGTTGCGGCATGCAAACTCTTAGTTGCGGCATGTGGGATCTAGTTCCCTGACCAGGGATGGAACCCGGGCCCCCTGCCTTGGGAGCGCTAAGTCGTAGCCACTGGACCACCAGGGAAGTCCCATGTACTTAATTTGACATTGATTGTGGTGTGCACCTTTAAGAGGCAGCAGTGAAAGAATTGTCTACCAGCTGCCTCACAGTAGTAGTTCAAGAAATATTTATTGAATAAATGAATAAACCCTTTTTTCCTTTTGTTTTAACATTTGCTGTTTTAAAATAATGGGAGGGTAGTTTTAATGCCTTTCTGCGCTTTGGCAGTTGTGCACATTTGAAAAAATAATCCTAGGCACTTTTTTTTAATAGACTTTTTTTAGAGCAGTTTTAATTTCACAGCAAAATTAAGCAGAAGGTCAGGAGATTTATACTCCTTCCCCACAAATATACAGTCTAGACCTTTTTTTCCCCTTTTTTTGGCCTCACTGCGCGGCCAGTGGGATCTTAGTTCAGAAGCATGGAGTCTTAAACCACTGGACCTCCAGAAAAGTCCCCTCGACCTTTTTTTTAACCTTTAAAGTAGAGCTTAAAAAGTTCTCTTCTGTTGTTCATTCTGCTTATACCTGATGTATATATTTGTGTTTATTTTATTTTAAAGATTTATTATTTATTTATTTTTGGCTGCGTTAGGTCTTTGTTGCTGTGCACGGGGTTTTCTCTAGTTGTGAGTGGGGGCTACTCTTCATTGCGGTGCATGGGCTTCTTATTGCAGTGGCCTCTGTTGTGGTGGAGCACGGGCTCTAGGCACATGGGCTTCAGTAGTTGTGGCACGTGGGCTCAGTAGTTGTGGCTTGAGGGCTCTAGAGCACAGGCACAGTAGTTGTGGTGCTTGGGCTTAGTTGCTCCGCGGCATGTAGGATCTTCCTGGACCAGGGCCCAAACCTGTGTCCCCTGCATTGGCAGGCGGACTCTTAACCACCGTGCCACCAGGGAAGTCCTATGTGTGTGTTTATATAAGAACACTTTATAGTGTGTTAAAATTTTAAACTAGGCAATACTGATTCTTTTTTAACCTTGAAGTAATGGACTCTTAATAGTTGCAGGATTTGGAGAATTTAGTACCTCTTTTTACTGCGCAGTACTAAATGGAGTAGAGTACTAACAACAGTGCATAGCTCTTCTCCTGCTCTTTCTTCTTTAACCCTTCAGAAATTTCAGTTTGGGATAAACCTGGCAAGACCAACAGGAGAGACATCGCTCCTGGGACTTCAGTGAGCAGGAGTGATGTCTCTCCTGTTGGTCCCAAAAGATAGACCAAAAAAGTTTAATTCTGTCATGCCTACCTCTCTATTAAAACAGAGTTTGCACAGTCTTTTCTGATTAGTAGGTTTTTAAAAAAATTTATTTTTTATCTTTATTTTTTGTAATCAAAGTATAGTTGATATATAATGTTTCAGGTGTACAGCAAAGTGATTCAGTCATATATACATGTGTATATATATTCTTTTTCAGATTCTTCTTCATTATAGGTTATTACAAGATATTGAATATAGTTCCCTGTGCTATACAGTAGGTCCTTGTTGTTTATCTATGTTATTGATATATGTAGTAGTTTGTATCTGCTAATCCCAAACTCCTAACTTGTCCTTCCCTGCTCCCCCGCCTTCCCTTTTGATAACCATAAATTTGTCTTCCATGTCTGTGAGTCTATTTCTGGGGGTTTTTTTGGTTGTTTTTTTGTTTTGTTTTGTTTTTTGGGTTTTTTTTTTTTTTTCTTGCTGTGCAGCTGGGAGCCTGCATTATCTTTGTTCCCCAACCAGGAATCAAACCCAGGTCCATGATATTGAAAGCACCAAGTCCTAACCACGGACCACCAGGGAATCCCCAGTCTATTTTCTGTTTCTTGAATAAGTTCATCTGTATCATTTTTTTAGATTCCACGGATAAGCGATATGGTAGTTGTCCCTCTGATTGGTAGATATTAAACAAAACATGGGAAGTCTGGCGATTTTGTGGTTGAAATTTACCCATCAGCGTGTTACCTTCACTTTATACAGTAGATATCATCCTGAACCGTACACTTCTGGTAGATAAAACTGTGTTTCAAGCACGGTAAGGGGTTTTAGCTGTGCTTCCTGTGTGACCACATTAGAATTCTTGCTTTACATTGGTGCGACATGGAAAGTGCCACTTTGAAGGACTATTCAGGTATCACCCACTTCCTTGCTAAAGCTAATATTGTGTTTCCTGCAAGTATTACTCATACTTGTTTCATCAACACCACCCACACTTAAAAATAAGGCTTTATTTTGACACTTAAAAATTGCAAGCTACCAAGAATACAGAATGCCCTAGGAAATTAATCTAATTAGATTTTGGAATGTGGGTGTGAAGTCTTCTGGAATTGGTGTTTGTAATGAAATATTTATTTCCTGATTTAGTAATATGTAGTCATACTAGCTTGAGCCTAGTGATGTATCTAGTTAAAAAAAATTAAAAAGTCATAAAGGGCCAAATATGTGTATTTTATTAAAGAGTTAGTTGGGAGTATACAAATTTTTAATATTGATTCTTTTAACTCATCTATAAAATTCTATGCTAAATTTATGTGAATCTTAACAACCTTAATTGTTTAATGCATTTAATTGTTTAATGCTTTTAATTGTTTAACCTCAATTGTTTAATACTAGAACTATTCATACCACTACCACCACCAACAAAATAGATGAAACTTCCAATTTCTTGTTGCAAAAATTATTAAGACCTGTTCACATTTAAACTGTAATGACATTAGCTATATTTTGGTTTCTTTTTAAAACTTAGAACACACCATTCTAATGATTGGAATGAAGTTTTTAATAAGAATTATTTCTTAGATTAATATCTATGGTTTTAGTGTATAACAATGCAGCAGCTACAGTTTCCACGTTTACTCCTCTACTCTATGGGTTATAAAAATAGAAATAGATTATAATTGCATAAACTCTATAGTTCTTGTAATAATTTCACACGCACCATGCCTTAAACACTGTTGAATAATTGTCATCAACATTGCCCATTTTTATCATACTGTACACCTTAAACTTATACATTGCTGCATGTCAGTTATATCTCAATAAAACTGAAAGAGAAACAAAACAGAACAAAAACCAAACCAAAACAACAAACATTGCTGATTATTGAGAGCTTATCATGTCCCAGGTGCTGTGCAAAATTTTCCCATCCATCTCATTATTCTTTACAAGAATCCAGCGAAGTTAGGTACCATTTGTGCCAGCATCTGAGAAAATTCTGAGATGGAGTTAGGAGTGCTAAGCTTTATAGGGAAGTAACACCTGTGAAAGGAAAAAAGGAGCAAGTGCCGTTGGGCAGAGGGAGCCATCAGACCATAATGCTGCCTGACAAAGTCTCCAATGAGGAGCTCTAGAGCAAAGATTACCCATTCAGGGAGTCTCACATTGGGCAGAAGTGGCCAGGTCCTGGTACCACCGCCTTGCTAATTCATTGGCAAAGGACTGTCCCACGAGTGTTGTGACCTTGGCTGCCATCTTGTTCAGCTGTTGGTGGGGGGCTGCTGAAAGAACACCATGACCTTGGCTCAAAAGACGAGGCAGACCCTAAAGGAGGCTCTCTGCTAATCACACCCCTTGCAGCTGGGCAGGGAGTCCTTTCTGGAAGAAGAATCTGAGCGGCACATCTCTGCACTGGCCACATCATCATCCTCTTTTACAAGAGAGGAAATCGAAGCACAGAACAGTAAAACAACTTACCAGGTTCCCAGAGTAGAAAGCAGAGATTCAATCCCAGGTCTGGAATTGTAGAGCTCTCCTCCTCATCCTTTTTTTAAAGTTAGTACAATCAAAATGTATTTTTATTGTTTGAACTTTTTATTATAGGAATTTTCAAACATACTTAGAGAAAATATGATGAGCCCCTATGTACTCATCACCCAACTTCAAGATTATCAATATTTTTGGCATTCGTGTTTATCTTTTTGCCCCCACGTAGTCTTTTAGAGCCCTCAGTCTTCCCCACCACAAATTGTAATAAATACTACTCTGCTACCTCCCTTTCTGAGGTATCATGCATGGAACCCAAATTCTCCCTCCTCTTTTATTAAAGTATGAAAACGGAAGAGAACCAACTTGTTAAGTGCTTAATGCACCTTGATTAGGGGATTTAAATGCATCCTTTCATAACCTAACAAGGACCCTGTGAGTTTGTTATTTGCATTTTATAGACCAGACCCACCCAAACAATGAATGCTAGTGCTAGAATTTAAATATTTTTTCCCTAACACTAAACAAATGTAGTTTTGTTTTTTTTTAAATGCATCTTCTGTATTAGTAGCTCACAATTCCCCTTTTCCCCATTACTCACTCATATTTCCCCGATCACTGACGGAGGTTTTGCTTTCTAAAACATTTGATGTTACTCACATTGAGAATCATTGAGAACCAATGACTCACAGTGCTGTAAACGCAACAGAAACTACTATGAAGGAAGCCTCTATTCTAGCAGGTGTTTCCATATGGGTCTAGTGATTCCCACTCCCCCATTCCTTTAAATCCAAAGGGTTTTTTTTCCTTTTTAATTTAAAGAAATTAATTTGTAAATGTATTAAATAGTAAGAGTAGTATCAAGTTTCTCCTTTGGGGGTCTAACAAAATTGGGTGAAAATTATTTTTAATGAAATCGACACTTTGGGGGTGCTCTGGCTGTCCCATGAAGGGCTTCAGAGTTTTGGTTCTTCAGGAACAAGAATCTAAATATTGCCCTTCATATCAATAGCAAAAGAGAACTTGGCACTTTTACAGGAAGCTGTTCCCCTTGTACTTCTATTTGCACAACCAAAACTGAGAGTGAGTTCCTGAAATGCATTAAAATACCCTACGGGTCCTTGGGAGAAATGGCGTGGGTGTGCCCAGGTGGGTGAGACAAGCTGGAAGGGCTCAGCCGGGCGCATGGCTTGCCTCACCCAGCACTTATTAGTGTTGGGCAAGTCTTTATCTCTGCCCCTCCTTTTCCCGATCTATAAAGTGGTATGGTGATGCTTGCCTTCCTCTCCACAAGAAAGCATAAAGATGAGTGCTTGTTTGTGAAGTGCTTTGAGATTGTTGGATGAGAAGTGAGGGGGACTTACAAGTTAGGAGAGCCTAGGGGAGGGTTAAAGGAAAAAAAACAAAACAAACAAACAACTCTATTCCTTGGGAGCAAATTTGCAGCGCTCTCCTGCTGGCACAGCACTTGTGAAAAATGAGCAATTCTAGTTTGCACAGTGCAGTCTGTCCTTTGATCTAAAATTCTGTTTTCATATTAACCATAAAATAAAATAACCTAATAGTAGGAAAGTGCCTGGAAATCAGTGCTTTGGAAAGGAATATGAATTACAGAAGATCATGCATGTTTATCTCTTTTCTTTTTCCTTAAAAAAAAATTTTTTAATGCACTGCAAGACACTAACCATACCAACTTACAGCAATATACTTGGATCTACTTAAGGTATTATTTTACTGTTATCCCTCGGGGGAGATAGTTCTCTTTGGCTGTTATTAACACTTTAAAAAAAATTCTACTGAAGTGACATTATTTCCTCCGAAAAGCTGGATATTTGCTGCTTTAGACAGCTAATGAATTATTCTACATATCATATGTACGTATTAGTTTGAGATTGATTTCTCCTTAGCAAAGAGAACTAAGAAGTTTAAAAATGTTTGTGTTAGGACAGATATGTATGGAAATGCCTGGCAATGTTTGGGCAAAGAAATTGGGATTTCATGAGTGTGTATGTGTATATAAAATGTATGTTTCAGCATGACTCTGAATTTTTAAATTTAAAATTTACTTATCTTTATCTGTTTGCATTGTTCAATTTTCAAACCATACTAAGGTGTACGTAAAAAGTCTCCCTATCATCTTAGGATAGATGTAATTCTTTTTTTTGGTTTTTTGGTTTTTGGCTGTGCTATGCGGCTTGTGAGACCTTAGTTCCCCTATCAGGAATTGAAACTGGGCCATGGCAGTGAAAGTCCTAACCACTGGACTACCAGGGAATTCCCAGGATAGATGTAATTCTTTTTATCTTTTTCTTTCTTTCTTTTTTTTTCTTTTTCTTTTCTTTTCTTTTGACTGCATTAGGTCTTCATTGCTGCACGTGAGCTTTCTCTAGTTGCGGCGAGCAGGGGCTTCTTATTGTGGTGGCTTCTCTTGTTGCAGAGCACAGACTCTAGACCCGCTGGCTTTAGTAGTTGCGACATGTGGGCTTAGTAGTTGCAGCGCATGGGCTTAGTTGCTCTGTGGCATGTGGGATCTTCCCATACCGGGGCTCAAACCTGTGTCCCTTGCATTGGCAGGCAGATTCTTAACCACTGCACCACCAGGGAAGTCCTAGATGTAGTTTTTTTAAATTAATTTTATTTATTTATTTATTTGCTGCATTGGGTCTTCGTTGCTGCGTGAGCTTTCTTTAGTTGTGGTGAGTGGGGGCTACTCTTCGTTGCTCTGTGCAGGCTTCTCATTGTGGTGGCTTCTCTTGTGGAGCACAGGCTCTAGAGCACAGGCTCAGTAGTTGTGGCTCATGGGCTTAGTTGCTCCCAGGCATGTGGAATCTTCCCTGACCAGGGCTCGAACCTGTGTCCTCTGCATTGGCAGGCAGATTCTTAACCAGTGTGCCACCTGGGAAGCCCTAGATGTAATTCTTAATTGCCATTACTGTTTTCGGCAGGAGGATCAGCGACGTTTGTGGCAAATAATGTGACTTTAGTACATAGAAGAGACCAAAATTATAAAAATTATATCAGGCAAGAGAGACAGATACCATGAATGACTGAGGCTTCCATATTTTGTCCATAGTATCTATTTACTCTTTGAGCATCTACTAAGTGCCAAGACATGGTTCTTGCCCTCAAGTGGCTTATAGTCTAGTGGGGGGGGGGCAGAAACATAGATAGGAAATTGCAGTACAGTGTGACAAGTACTAAGGTGGGGTAACTACGTGGAAACTTGTACATAGGAGTGTAACTCAGCTCGGGGAGAAATGGCATCTGTATGGAGTACTGAAGGACTGGTAAGTTTCACAGGTGAAGTGGGGTGGTCAGGTTGGGAAGGTGATCTAGATAGTCTTCCTGGAGGAGGGAGTAAATGCCATGTCCAAAAGCCCAAAAGTATAACAGGACACAGAGCTCCAGAATGAGCAGAGCACACAAAGAGGAGCCTGAAAAGGTAGACTGTAGCTGAAACCAGGTGAGGACTGTGGCTTCACCTTGAGGGCATACAAGGCACCCACCCTTGAACTGCTGAAAGCAATAGCTCTGAGGCTAGTTTTTCAGTCTCCTTGCTGCAATGTGGAGAGTATTGGAAAGGAGCTAGATGGCTGCCGGCTGGACTACGCTAATTGGCTGATTGGATTAATCCTGCGGCTCGGAGCAGAGAGCACCCCGCCACATTTTTATAAGGGTGGAATTGATGTAAATGAATTGCTAGGGAGTCTTGGATGCCTAAAGAAGACCTGGCCAGTGTACATCATAAGTGGTGAGACAAGGTATTGGGGAGAATGAGGTCAATTCACTGCTTTGGCTAGTGGGTTAAATCGTAAATACATCAGCCTCAGTTCTTTTTTTTTTTTTTTTTTTTCCTTTCCCGTTGGGCACAAAATGAAAACCTACAGTCACTTCTTTCTTGCCCTCTCTTTGTTTCTGTTCAGATAGTATTCAATACAACCTTGATAGAGCTTCTAGGATCTGCTCCTCAGCTCTTTTAAGCTAACAGATTTGGTATTTTCAGTATGCCTTGGAGGTGACTCACATTAACCAAATTCCCCAGACTGATGCACAAACCAGAATGCAAAGTTTCAAATTTATAACAAGAAGTATATCCATAAGGAGACTAGCTATTCATATTTGCTGAAGTGCACATTTTCTCCCTGAAGGCTAATGAGTGTGGAAAGCTAAATTCTATACACAGTTTCTTGGAGAGCATAAAATCAAAGGAACTTAATGGATTGTGACACCAAACTATGGAAGCCTGAGTCACCTATCTCTTCTGGAGGGATAGATCTACATTAAGGAGAGAATAGAGCCTCTTTTACAGATGCTATGTAGATGATTCCCTGTCCTTTTAACCTGTTCTTTCTTTATACAGACTACAGGGTATTTGGTTATGTTTAGACCTTCTAAATTCTAATCTCTATTCCATCTTGCATCCCTGAGATTCCATCCAGGTTGCCAGATTGGCTGTTGGGTGTTCATCATCATCTCCCTTCCCATCATTTCCCAAACTGGCAAGTCTGAGCATCTGTAAATTTAAAAGCTCTCCTAGGTAATTCTGATGTGCCTTAGGTAGCACGATTTAACACTTTTTTGCTCATTTTTATTCCTTATAAAAATTTTAAAATCTAGCAACATTTTGGAGCTACTTTCTTACCCTGTCAGCCACTTACAAACATAATCATTCTAGGGTATTCTTTAGTCCTTGTGGTTCTCTCGTTGTGATTTACTCAGGAACACAGGTAAGTCATAATTAATTCATTCAGCAATATTATTGACCACCTGCTCTATGCCGCGCTTTGCCCTAGGCGAAGGGAAAATGGCAGTAAACCAAAGAGTAAAAAAATTTGCCTTTATATATGTGATCTAAAGGCAAGTATAAGGGTATATCTACTGTATCCAATAATGATAAATGCTGTGGAGAAAAATAAAGCTGTGAGAGACTGAAAACAGTAGGATTAAGCTTGATGGGGAAAAGAACAGAAGTTTAGTGCTGGACATTTTGCAAGATGCCTCTTAGATATCTAAGTATCTAGTATCTGGTAGATAGTTAAATGTATGCATCAGGCTCTGGGGACAGATCCAGGCTGTTTGGGTCTGTTTGGATCTGATTACCCACTGTAAGTGTGGGTAATCAGAAAAGCTAGAATTAAAATGGTAAAATTCTAAGCTTGGCGTAGTTATATTCCTGCAAGCACTCTTATTTAACTTTAGAACTCTGTCACTTAGAAAAACTGTCATAATATGTTGCCCTTTTGGACAGTGGCTGTGCTCTCTGTTCGCTGAACTGTTTACCTTACTGAGAATCATTATGTGAAACTTGGTTTAGGTTAGGAGGGGTGTAGACTATTAAGAGTTGATTGGTTTTGTAAATTGTTATAAGAGCGTAATAAACAGATCTTGAAGCTTCAGTAGGCGTAGAAGTAAAACTAATGTGCCAATTCACAAATAAAAAAATAAAAGTAAATGGTCTCTGACGGACAGTGAATTTTTTGGTAATAATTAGAAGTTAATGTCACACATGCATCATTTTAATAGCTTTTCGCAGACAGTCTAAGTTTCAATTTTACTTCTTTGAAAGCTGCCTAGTTGCTTTGGAGATGATTAGCGCATGTTTAGAATTACTCAGTTTACACTGTGTTGACTTAGATCTCTGTCTTACCTGATATATTGCTTCATTTTCCGCTTTACATTTCTCAGAGGTAGTTTAAAATCGGCAATACTAGATCACCAAATCGATCCGATTTGGGGGGGGGGAGCTCTATCTACTTCATATGTGTGACAGATTCTGTTTTGCAAGGATGGCTGCAACAGTATCTCACACTCTGCGTGCTCTTCCAGTGTGACCTTGAGAGTCCTCCCACTGAGGGGCAGAGGAGGGCTTACACCCCTTCCCCTTGAAACTAGCCAGATCCTCGTGACTTCCTTGAGCGGTGGAATATGGTGAAAGCCATGCCATATGATGCCGTGTGATCCTCTCTGAAGCAGGATCGGAACTGTGCCATGCACTTTCGCCGTGCCCCTTGGGGATGCTTAGGCGTAGAACTCAGTGCCGTGTTGTGAGGAAGCCCAAGCCGCCCGCATAGAGAGTTCATCTGGAGAAGTCAGCTGTAGGGCTTCTGGCTGACAACCCAATTGAGGTGTCTATGAACAGTCGTGATCAGCGGCCAGCCTGAGTGAAGGGCGTCCAGATGATTGTACCCCCTCGCAGTCAAGTCCCCAGAGCCTTCAAGCCTTTCTGGTTGGGGCCCCAGCCATGGAGGAGCAGAGACAAAATGTCCCTGTCAAATTGCTGACCTGTAATTAAGTGGTCTTCTCCCACTAAGTCTGGGAGGTGATTTCTTATAAAATAGCAATTAGAACAACGTCCTTGGATGTCAGGCTAGATAACAATACTGCCCTTGTTCATTTATGTAAGAATAGGGCTACCATGTGTCCTTTTCTTCTCTCTAAAAATAAAATCGGATCACTTTCTCTCTGAAGGAATCCATTTGAGTAAGAAATTGAAAAGTTGAAGAACACTCAAGAAGTATTTATACTTACTTTCTCTGAAGATGATGGAATAGGAAAGTGAGAAGCTCTAACATGAAGACTTATAGGAGAAAATAAACTCCTTAAACTAAGTTTCTTCTAAGGTTCTTATCACAAGATTGTGCACTTTGAATATGATGATGCCGTGTCATTCTTTACACAATCTCAAGAGTTTTTATATTGTCAGAGCCATTGACCCACAGAAGAAGACATTTCATTGCCATTTCTTTTTGTTTGTTTTTAATGCTAAGCAATTCTACTCTTTTTTTATATATATTTATTTATTTGGTTGTGTTGGGTCTTGGTTGCAGCAGGTGGGCTCCTTAGTCGTGACATGTGAACTCTTAGTTACAGCATGCATGTGGGATCTAGTTCCCCAACCAGGGATTGAACCCCCTGCATTGGGAGCGCAGAGTCTTAACCACTGGACCACCAGGGAAGTCCCTGCCATTCCTTTTCGTAAGAAATGGTTTTTCTAGGTTTTTTCCCACTACAGTTCATCTTCTCTCCTTTGAAATGTAAGCCATGCTAATCCACTAAAGCAGTGTTGTTTAAGAAATACCAAATAAAGCACAATAATTCCTGTAGCTTTCGTTGTGAAATAGAATCAATATTCTAGAGGCAGTGAATCTGTCAGATTAAAGCCAAGCATATGAATCTCGTCTCTCTGCTATTCACTCTGTCTTCGCTCTCTGAGTGGAACACTTGGGCTTCTAGTCTTTAATTGCTGCTTATTTTTAAATTCTTTTATTTTATTCTTGTAAGATTTCTATAGTTAAGTCAGTGCATGGGTTTGGATGCCTACTGCTTGGTTCATGATCTGATACTAACGAGCTGAGTAATTTGGGACAAGTCATCTAACCTCAGTTCCTTCATCTGTAAAATGGGGATAATAATAGTGCCTGCTGTGTGGAATTATTGAGAACATTAAATGAGTTGACGAATACTTAGAGCAGTAAATGTCTGACACAGTAAGCTTTATGAGCTTTGGCTATCGTTATTCACCTTCACATGTTGTTGGTTGTGGTGATACTTCAGCTCAGTCTTGAGTTCCACGTTGAGAAGAAACTGAATGAGTACTTCTTGGTTGGGGGTTTTGTAGACGTGACCAATGGGTTGGGTGTAAATTAGACTACATGACCTCAAGTCCCTTCAACCCAAGTGTTCTAGGGTAATCTGAGCTCCAGGATCAACGGACCCTGAAAGTGGTTGTCCCAGGAGTACTGTTCATAATACACGGAGACTATGTCAAGGTCAGTTATGGTAGAGTAACTACTTTCAAGGCTAGAAACTCTATTTAGAAATTTTACGTAGAGTTCCCACACTGTAGCTCAAAGAAATGCCAATAACGTTAATAGGAGGTTTGTAAAAGTTTCAGCCATTTAAAAAGTTGACACATAAATAGAATCATTAAGCACATCCCTTTAGCTGGCAGGTGCTCTGTATGTGGATAGAATGTCTTGGGTATGACTCCACAGGCCGAAACATCCAGGACTGTTGTGGCTGAGAAACCTGAAAGGCTTGATGTTTAATGTATTTTGTCACTTTGATACATCAGTAGAGAAATAAAGTAGGTAAATAAGACCATTCCAGAAAACCTTTAGGCAGTCAAGTACTTTGTTCCCAGATAAAAATTTTCAAGCACCTGATGGAAATGAAATGCAGGTTGACGACCTCTTTCTTCTTTACCTTCTGGATGATTTTTGGAATGTGAAGTGCCAGTAATTGAGAAAGTGGAAGGAACAGTCAATCACATGGGAAGGAAACCCTCAATTAGATGAGAGACAGTGGAAACACTTGGCTGGGATAAAGAATGTTTCTTATAATTTCAAGCAGATCTATACATTCTTTGATTATTTCCAAAAAGGAGAAGGAGAGGAATTAGAAGAAGAAGAAGAAGATTAAAAACTTTATTCAGGGGACTTCCTAGGTGGCGCAGTGGGTAAGAATCCGCCTGCCAATGCAGGGGACACCAGTTTGATCCCTGCCCCAGGAAGATACCACATGCCGCGGAGCAACTAAGCCCGTGTGCCACAACTATTGAGCCTGCGCTCTAGAGCCCGTGCACCACAACTATTGAGCCCATGTGCCGCAACTACTAAAGCCCACACGCCTAGAGCCCATGCTCTGCAACAAGAGAGGCCACCGCAATGAGAAGCCCACGCACCACAATGAAGAGTAGCCCCTGCTCGCCGCAACTAGGGAAAGCCTGCGTGCAGCAACGAAGACCCAACACAGCCAATAAAATAAATAAATAAATAACTTTATTTAAAAAAAAAACCCTTTAATCAGGGACTTTCCTGATGGTACAGAGGTTAAGACTCCGAGGTCCCAACTTAGGGGGCCCGGGTTTGATCCCTGATCAAGGAACTAGATCCCACATGCATGCCTCAACTAAAAGTTTGCATGCTACAACTAAGGAGCACACCTGCCCTACCACAACTAAGACCTGGCACAGCCAAATAAATAAATAAATAAATTTAAAAAATGAAAATAAAAAATAAAAACTTGAATCAATTGCAGAGTGAATTGCAGAAATGGGCAAAAGATTATCTCCATCAGCAGCGTTCAGCTAGGTTTCACCCGTGTCCAGTAGTCTGTAAAAAGATCTGTTTAAAAGTAAATCGTGTTTGTTTGAGGTACAGACCCCACCTGCGTCACATGCTTAGAGTGTGGGGCTGGCTGTTAAATGATTGCAAATGTAGGCCAAGCTGAAGATTACACTTATCTTGATTTTTCAGTGTGGCAGAGATCAGGGTAGCTCAAAGGGAGATTAAAGGATTTTCTACACTATTTACTTGGTCATCTTTGAATTGTGAGCCTGTCCTAGGGACCAGGCAATCTCATATGGGATGAAAGTAAAGAAAGAGAGGGAGAAAAGAGAGACTAGCTGGAGGGGATGTAGGATTTGCTGATGTCAGTAGAAGGTTGAGCTCAGGGAAACTGGTTAAATGGTAAATGCCCAGATTTAAAAAGATGACCCATCCCCTGGATCCTGTAGGCAGCTCCAAGTGGTACTGTGGGGAGAACACATAGGAACCTGAGTTACCTCCTATGCAGTGGATGAGGTGTGGACCTGAGCCCAAACCTAAGGAGGGCTTTACCATCTGAGAGTAAAAGCTGAATTTAGACAGTCCTTTCCCTTGCCTGCCTACCAGGTACCCCTAGACATTCTCTTCCAGCCTCAGCTTCTCCCCCTGGTCTCTGGACTGCTTGTCCCAGTTTTGCCCTCCACCAGGAGTACCCTTGCCCAGGGTAGATTCGTACCTCTTCACCTCCTCCCACCACCCCTACTTGTGTGTCATTTTGTCCCTGTAATATCCACACGCACTTCCACAGTTAAATGAACTCTGAGAGCTCAGCGATGATGCAAGACTGTTAAAGAAGCCAAATTGGGGGAAAGTCATGATTTCAAAAGCATGATTTATTTCTTATTTATGCATTGAATTTATGTATGTATTTGAATAGGCGATACACAACTTTTCCTCCCTGGAGGCAACCACTGTTATTAGTTTTTATGTGAATTCTTCCAGAGAGCTATCAAGCATTTATAAACAGATGCCCCCCCTCCCCCCGCAACAAGTGTAGTATAATATTCGTACTTTTGGGTACCTTACTTTTATCACTTATAATATCTTGGTGTTTTGGGGTTTTTTGTTTGTTTTTTCCCCCTTAGCTGCCTCATTCTTCTCCTCCTCCCCCTTTTTCCTTTTTTTAAATTCAAGTATGATTGATTTACAATGTTGTGTTAGTTTCAGGTGTACAACAAAGTGATACAGTTATACGTATATGTGTGTATATAGATATATATTTCAGATTCTTTTCCATTATAGGTTATTACAAAATATTGAGTATAATTTCCTGTGCTGTACATGCCTCATTTTTCTTAACGTGACTTAATTCTTAGTTAATAAATAAAATTCTATCATATGGATATATTGAAATTTGCTATGGTCATTAAATTGTCTTCAACATATTTTCCTATTAAAAATAGCACAGATTAATAGTCACGTGTTATTTTGCATCTGTGTAAGTATATTTGGAGGATAAGTACTAAGAAGTTGGATAAGTATCACCAAACCACCCTCCAAAGAGGGTCTAACCATTGTGCTCCCACCAGCCATATCTTAGAGGTTTCCTCAACTGTGTGTAATCAAACATTTTGATATCTGCTCAACAATCGAGTGTTGTTAATTTTGTTATGTGAATTTCATCTCAAAGAAAAAAAGATAAAAACAGACTGGTACTGGGCCTATTTGCTGTCTCTAAGATGGCAAACAGCTAATCTGGGAAGCTTCTTGGTCTTTGGAAATTGAAAAACCATTTTAAACGGTGTATAAAGCAATTGAGCTTAAACTCTTCAGAAGGGTTCTAGAAATTTTCTCCCGAATAATTAAAGGATTGTTGTGTCGTGTTTGAAGTCTCCTTAATGATTGTCTAAGAACTCTTGTTGCAAAACAGGTTCTAAGGGTATATTAGGTGCTATTTAAAAATACACCCACAACATTAGACCAAACTCAAAGAATTAATTGGGAGTCATTCTCTCTGCAAATTAATTTTTCACCAAAACAGTTGTTAAGCTATCTACGCAAACCAGTATTTAGTGGCTTTCAGTTAAGTTAGCTAATGGTAGTGTTCTGAAGTAGCAGAGAATGGAGCTGACAGTGAGCGGTCAAGGTTGACTTTTTTTACATCTTACTGTAATTGCAGCGTGGGACTGAAAAATAACTATTTAGTTCTTTTTTTAAAGCCACTATAGTTAGAGTGACTAAAAACGTCATTCAGCTTACCTGTGTTGTAACTCACTTCCACAAACATGCATTGTGCACGGCATGGAGAGAGGTGTCAAAGGGGTGGATCTGAAAAGACACTACAGCCGTTCTTCTGTTTAATAGATGTGAGATTTCTAGAAATTGCTATCATAATTTTTCAACACCTAAAAACCCATCGGTTCTGAATAACCAGTTTTATGTTAAGTCAGAAGCACTTCGGGAAAATAGCAGCAATTTGACATTGTTTTGGAGAAGTCTTTTTTTTTTTTTTTTTTAAACAGAGGTGGGAATCTATGGGTATCTGTTTAATAGTGATTTTAATTCATCTCAGTAACAGAGATTGTGAGAACCAACTCTGGCCGTGTGCTGACACCCACGAGCTACAGGGGCCAGTGAGTTTTATATTCTGTGTTGTTCTGCAGTGGGAATGAAGGGCTGAAGGCTGCCTGCCACTTGAGAAAATGTCAGCTTTTCAAGATTCTGGAGGACTAACCTCCCTTGGATCTGTTAAGGCATTCAGAGCAGAGGACAAGGAACGTAAGGTTCGAATTGGACTCTGTCTCTGCGGAGTTGGCCTGGCATATTCATCCCCTCTTCCCGGTGGTAATCTTCGCTGTTGTCACTAAATTCTTAGTACCCTTTGGTTTTATGTTGATGTGAGGTAGTTTAAGTGTTACAGAAACAGTCATTTTATTTTATTTATTTGTTTAAAAAATGTATTTTTATTTATTGGCTGCGTTGGGTCTTCATTGCTGCTTTCTCTAGTTGTGGCAAGTGGGGGCTACTCTTTATTGCGGTGCATGGGCTTCTCATTGCAGTGGCTTCTCTTGTTGCGGAGCACGGGCCCTACAGACGTTAGTTGCGGCGCGCAGGCTCTAGAGCACAGGCTCAGTAGTTGGGGCGCACGGGCTTAGTTGCTCCTCGGCATGTGGGATCTTCCCAGACCAGGGATAGAACTGGTGTCCCCTGCATTGGCAGGCAGATTTTTAACCACTGTGCTACCAGGGAAGCCCAGAAATAGTCATTTTAAAGTTATTATTGTACTATTAGTCTCAAATAGACAACACTTAGTAAACCAAAAAAGGGAGGAAAATGCCTAACACAAGAAAAGTTAGAGGGCAGTTCTAAAGTACCTCTGATCAAATGAGAAAATCCATATTCACATATATTGCTGATGTGAAAATAAGCACATATGGCATTATCTCCCAGGTAGAATCACTGCTGTTCCTGCCATGTGTATCATGCTAGGCTTTTGACAGCCAATGGGAATTTCCCCTTTAGTATCCACGTGGAGGAACATGATTAAAACATAGTTCTGTTGCCTAAAAGGCAAATCATGAGAACAGCTTTATAAGGAACTTGCAGTAGTGGTTACTTTCATATTCTGTAGCCTTTTTTGTTTTGTTTTTCATCTAGTGGGGGGTCCTGTGAAAATAGTCCAGTGTTTATAGAGATAAAAATCAGCATTGTGCATTTGACCACTTGAAAAACTTGAGGTTCCTTCCTGGCCAGCCATCATTCAGAAAACCAAAACAAACAACAAAACAAGCAGGGGTGGTATTGTTTATTTCTTTCCAGTTAAATATTGCCAAATTTGAATTTGTGTGGCAGGTTTGGGCTCCAGATGGAACCGTCATAATGATCTCTTTTGGAGCTTTATTCATTGATTTTTGTAAACATCAGAGCAAATTACAAAATCAGTATTCCAAAATATTTTCTTAAATCACTCCATGGATGTATCTTTCATCCCAAATCACTATTAAACCCATAAAGACTTTTTACGAAACCAATGCAATCTGTTTGTCAGTTCAATCCAGAAAATCAGCTTGGCTCATGTATGTTGGTTTCTGTCTGGGGAAAAATATAACCATTTGATTGTCTTTTTTTTTTTTTTTTTTTGGATTGTCTTTTTTGATGTGTTATTTTACTATCTCTAGCTAGCAAAAGCTGGTTCTTTTTTTTTTTTTTAGCTCTTTATTGGAATATAATTGCTTTACACTCTTGTACCAGTTTTTGAGGTACATCAAAGTGAAAGCTGATTTTTAATTGCTTGAAATAAAGTCCCACTTCAGATTTTCAGGGGACAGAATTTTCAGAGTTTGTAGAAATTCTTCTAGTACAATTTAACTACGTTGTATTCTTCTTTACCCCAGCTTTATTGAAATATAATTGACATATAACATTGTATACACTTAAAATGTACAACTTGTTGCTTTGATACACATATATTACAAAGTGATGACCACCATAGCCTTACCGAACACCTCCATCATGTCACATAATTACCATCTCTTTTTTGTGGTGAGAACATTTAGGATCTACTCTCTTAGTGACTTTTAAGTATGTAATATAATGTTATAAACTATAATCACCATGCTGTACATTAGAACTTGTTCATCTTCTACCTGGAAGATGTACCCTTTTACCAACATCTTCCCATTTCCATATCTTCCCCCAACCACACCCCCTAGTCCTTGGTAACCACCATTCTATTCTGTTTCAGAATTTGGCTTTTTTAGGTTCTACATATAAGTGATACCACACAGTATTTGTCTTTCTCTGTCTGCTTCTTTCACTTAGCATAATACCCTCCAAGTCCATCGATGTGTCACAGATAGCAGTATTTCTTTCTTTCTCATGGCTGAATAACATTCCATTGTTTATATATACCACATTTCCTTATTCATATAGTCTTATTTTCGTAAGTGGTAAGTAACTGTATATAAAAGTGGACCCTTTTGACTGCATCTAAAATAATTCAGGTATTCTCTGTATGCTATTTGGCAGGTCTAAAAATAAATTTTTAAAAATATTTATTTATTTATTTATTTATTTATTTATTTATTTATTTATTTATTTATTTATTTATTTATGGCTGTGTTGGGTCTTTGCTGCTGCGTGCGGGCTTTCTCTAGTTGCGGTGAGCGGGCCTGCTCTTAGTTGTGGTGCTCAGACTCTAGGCGCCTGGGCTTCAGTAGCTGTGACTTGTGGGCTCTAGAGCGCAGGCTCAGTAGTTGCAGCGCTCAGGCTTAGTTGCTCCACGGCATGTGGGATCTTCCCAGACCAGGGATCGAACCCATGTCCCTTGCATTGGCAGGCAGATTCTTAACCACTGTGCTGCCAGGGAAGTCCCTAAAAATAAAATTTTGAGGTAGTGAAAATTGCAGTGAAATTTAGTAATTCTTTTGTCTTTTCTTTCTACAATAATTTTTAATTAGCCGTGACTATGATGCCATTTGAATCTTCTCAAAACCAGAAATATGTTTTTAAGAAATTTCTCACTAACACTGGCTCTTTTCATATTATTAAAATAGTACTTTTTGCCAAGATACTCATTCTGTTATGTCCTGGGGGAATACAGAGTTGGGCACACAGAGGGTGTCTGCCCTCACAGAGCTTACTAATCAAATAACTTCCCAGGTAAATGTGCATTTATACTCTAATCAGTGCCACAAAGAGGTACCTCATATTATGAGACCATGATTGGAGAGTCCAAGGAATTTCACGAGGCTTCCCTGGAAAAGTGAATATTGCCTTGCTACTTTATGCTATCTTTACAAACACTGCCTGAAAAAAAAATTACACAGCATGCTTACAATTTACCACACCTTAAATTATTCATAATTCTTAATTCTCCATGTCCTTTTCTGTTCATTAGCATTCCTTATAAATGCCTGATAGTGCTGAGAGGACCATCCAAGAGAAAGTTTTCTTAATTTGGGGACATCCTGACTTTTCTGTGCAGTGTGCTTTTTAAATAATACTGTCATGTTGTTATCGATGTTGCTTTTTAAAATAAAGAAATAAAGAGAACAACTCCAGAACAAAAAAAAGAATTTTTTTTGAAAGGGAAAATATTAGTCAGACCATCACACTGATGTGTATAGCTTTATGCATAATTGCCAAAACTCAGAAACAACTGCAGTGTCTTTCAGTAGGTGAATGGTAAGACTGGTGTGTCCAGACAATGGAGTATTATTCAGCAGTAAAGAGAAATGAGCTATTAGAGTAGAGTTGATTTATAATATCGTGTAAGTTTCAGGGGTACAGCAGAGCGATTCAGTTTTACATTTTACATATATATGTGTGTATATATATGTAAAATAGATATGTAAAATAGATATGTAAAATAGATATAAAATATATAAATGACTCATATATAAATGAGGGTGAGTCAAAAATTATCCACACTCTGGTTATATTAAAACTTCTGTTGGGCGCACTGTCTTTTCAGCACTTTCAGTTCAAAGCTACTGTCTCTCCAGTCACTGCTCTGCAGGTGTGAACATGTTATATCAGTTCATTTATAACTGTAGTACAAGCAAAAATGGATGCCCCACTTGTGATTTGCATGAAAGAAGAGCAGCGTGCAGTGATTCATTTTTTGTGGCCTGAGGGTGTGCATGTCCACACACTTCTGCCCATACTGTCAACACTCTGCAAAAACTTCGTTTTGAGGTATTAAAGCATCCTCCCTATAGGCCTGATCTTGCTCCATTGGACTTTAACCTCTTTGATCCCCTGAAAGCAGCCGTACGAGAACAAAGACTCACTTCTGATGAAGAAGTGAAGACAGCGGTGCATTTGTGGCTTGCAGCTCAGCCTAAAACATTTTTTAGTGAGGGAATACAAAAGCTTGTTGACAGATACACAAAGTGTATTGAAAAGCAAGGAGATTAGGTTGAAAAATAATGTCTTTGTCTTTGCTAAAAGTTAATTAAAATAAATTCTACAGCCAGAGTGCAGATAATTTTTGACTCACCCGTGTGTGTGTGTGTGTGTGTGTGTGTGTGTGTGTGTGTGTATCTTTTTTCAGATTCTTTTCCCTTATAGGTTATTACGTAATATTGAGTATAGTTCCCTGTGCTACACAGTAGGTCCTTGTAGGACATGGAGGAACTCTAAATGCGTGTTGCTGAGTAAAAGAGCTTTTCTGAAAAAGCTACACACTGTCTGATTCCAACTATATTACATTCTGGGAAATGGCAAAACTATGCAGACTGTAAAAAAATCACAGGTTGCCAGGGTTTAGGAGGGAGGGAGGGAGGGAGGGAGGGAGGGGTGAATAGGTGGAGCACAGGGGATTCTTAGGGCAGTGAAATAATTCTGTATGATACTGTAATGGTGGATACATGACGTTATTCATTTGGCAAAAGCGCTAAAAAGTGCAACACCAAGAGTGAACCCAAATGTAAACTATGGACTTTAGTTAATAATAATGTATCCATTTTGGCTAATGGTTTATAGCAAGTGTACCGCACTGATGCAAGGTGTGCATAACCGCAGAAACTGGCATGGGGAGAGCAGTATATACAAACTCTGTACCTTCTTGCTCAATTTTCCTGTAAACCTCAAACTGCTGGGGAAAAAAAAGTCTATTAATTAAAAAGTAAAAAAATGAATCAAGGCTTCCCTGGTGGTGCAGTGGTTAAGAATCCACCTGCCAGTGCAGGGAACGCTGGTTCGAGCCCTGGTCCGGGAAGATCCCACATGCTGCAGAGCAGCTAAGCGCCACAACTCCTGAGCCTGTGCTCTAGAGACTGTGCTCTGAAACAAGAGAAGCCACTGCAATAAGAAGCCTGCACACTGCAATGAAGAGTAGCCCCCACTCTCCGCAACTACAGAAAGCCCGCATGCAGCAACAAAGACCCAACGTAGCCAATGAATTTAAATAAATTAATTAAATAAAAAAATAAATCAGTGCAGTAAACCAAGATCTTTAAGTAACCTGTTAAATCATTAAATATTTTGCATTAATATGCTCTTAGCTCTTGCGAAGGAAAAAAAATTGTCTATGGGTTTTTATTTTAAACAATAGAATCTGCATTGGTTCTTTCCTTTTTTTGAAAAAGACATCTCCGCACCCCACCCCCCCACCCCCAGCCTGCACTAATGTTTCATTGATGTATGATTTCATAAAATAAGGTCTTTCTGAAGATTCCATTTAAAAAAAATTTATTTTGTTGAAGTATAATTGATTTACAATGTTGTGTTAATTTCTATGGTACAGCGAAGTGATTCAGTTTTATACATATATATATTCTTTTCCCTTACGGTTTATCACAGGATATTGGATATACTTCCATGTACTACACAGTAGCATCTTGTTTATCCACTTTATATTTAATAGTTTGCAACTGCTAGTCCCAAACTCCCAGTCCACCGCTCCCCCACCCCCATCTCCCTTGGCAACCACAAGTCTGTTCTCTATGTCTGAGTCTGTTTCTATTTTGTAGAATTCAGTTGTGTCATACTTTAGATTCCACATATGAGTGATATTCTATGGTATTTGCCTTTCTCTTTCTGACTCACTTCACTTAGTATGATCATCTCTAGGTCCATCCACGTTGCTGCAAATGGTATTATTTCATCCTTTTTATGGCTGAATAGTATTCCATTGTATATATGAACCACATCTTCTTTATCCATTCACTGTCGATGGATGACCATGCAGATTTTCTTGAGTTGTCAACACCTTCTGGACCCTCGTGTTTGCATAATTATTTGAAGAATTCCTGAAAGATGGACACCTCCCCTTGAATTAGAGTTTTCCTGTGTCCTACGCAAAACCCTTGGAACCCTCGGATTTCTGCTCTTAGACTCAGAATTATGGTCGTAACCACTAGCAATGTGGGATTCCTTACTAGCTCACACTGTGAGTAACTGACGTGCAGAAAGTGGGAATGAAATCTAGTGTTAAAGATGGTTTTACCTCGTCTTTGAATTTTTTATTTTTGTTTTTTTATTTTTTGGCTGAACCGTGTGCCATGCAGTATCTTAGTTCCCTGATCATGGATCGAACCCTTGCCCCCTGCAGTGGAAGCATGGATTCTTAACCACTGCATGGCCAGGGAAGTCCCTTATCTAGTCTTTTAGGGTACAGAAGTTAGCCATTTGACCTGTGTTGTGATATCGCTATGATGTTTAATTGGTCAGTAAGCTATTATTTCGCTACTTAATTACTTGGTGCCAATTTTCAGCACTTTACTCCACATTCACTCATTTTATGTCCCAACCACTTCACCAGGTTGGTACTTTTTTCTCCCCACTGCCTCTTTTTTGCTCTTCAGATCTCATGAGCGTCATCTCACTTGTGAAACCTAAATACAGATCCCTAAGTACAAGAGAGTCAGAGAAATGCAGTTTTTAGCCTTCTAGCCTTTATGGTAAAGTAGAAATTTCGAAGGGATGAAAAATGAATACTGAGTCAATAAACAATATCAGAACAAATTCACTATTCTCAAAGTATTTCAGTGACTCCCCAATGTACCCCCAAATTCCTTCCAATGGCCAGCGTGTGGCCCTATATTGTTTGGTCTAATGTGATCTTTCTAACTTCTTCTAATAGCCTTTTTCAAAAACTTTTTTAATTGTAAAATATACATAATATAAAATTTGCCATTTTAGCCACTTTTAACTATACAGTTCAATGGCTTTAAGTGTGGTATATTATTTTCACTTACAGATGAGGAAACTAGCACAGAAGTTGTGTGACTTCACACTGCTAGTGCAGTGAGGTGCTGAGACTGGAGTCTAACTGTAGTGTCTTATGCTGCAGAGTGCACTGACCTCCCACTGCCCTGCAATAAAACATTTAGCCGGACCAGCAGCGCTGTATGTTTTTAGTTTATTCATTTCAGTTTGTTTTTAAAGCATTCGTACTAGTGTATTGGTTATAGTAGCATTTGCCCAAAAGGAATCTGTAACACAGAAATAGCTCAAAACAGTGAAATAAGATGCAGCTAGAAATAATTTACAACCACTCAAAAACAGAGCCAAACATAGTGGGTTTTCTTTGAACTATCCATGTTTATTTTTAAAACTTGAATAGCTTTTAGTTATTAAGAAAACTGACTACCCATGTATAATTAATGAAAAGAAAACACTTGTGCCAGGATTATAGGTATCTAAACATTTAGCTGTCTCACATTCTTTGGCAACAGCTTAAGGAAAGCAGCCATGTACTAGAATTGCTTGTTTAAGTTTTTTTTTTTTTGCACCCGAGCTCAAAGCTCAGAGACTTAAGTGCTCCTAATGGTATGACTGGAAGTTTAAAAATCAAGGCAAAAAAAAGAAAAAGAAAAAGCAACCTTATATATGTAAAATCTCATGTTATTGCAGGCTCCTCAAAAGTCACATTTTTTTCATCTTTATTGGAATATGATTGCTTTACAATATTGTGTTAGTTTCCGCTGTACAACAAAGTGAATCAGCTATGTGTATACATATATCCCCATATCCCCTCCCTCTTGAGCCTCCCTCCCACCCTCCCTATCCCTACCCTTTAGGTCTTCACAAAGCATCAAGCTGATCTCGCTGTGCTCTACAGCAGCTCTGTTTTACATTTGGTAGTATATATACGTCAATGCTGCTCTCTCACTTCGTCCCAGCTCCCCCCGACCCCCACCGTGTCCTCAAGTCCATTCTACATCTGCGAAAAGTAACATTTTTAATAGCTCCATGAGAACAGCATACTTTCCTGTTCTCAGTTGCATCCCTAGCTCTTACCACGGATGTGAACTAAACTGACTCTGATCATGGGCTCAAAGGAATTAAATAGCAGAAGAATTACAGTGACGGCTGAAGAAGTTTCCATTGACTCATTCATTCATTACACAAATATTTAACGAGGGCCCCCAGGTGGTATGTGCCACTGATAGTGCAAGATGTGGTGAGTCAGGCTCAGGTGAGGTCGTGCTCAGTGAAAGGTAACTAGTGCTGGGATTACAGTTAAGAGTGCCTGGTGCACCTCTCGTAAATGGCTTAGTATGAAGGTAGCAGCACTTGGCAGTAGATCTAGAAATTCAGAGGAAAAGACATTTGAGAGTGAACCCTGGATTTCAATTTAAGTTACGTGATGTATCAGTAGAGATTTTTTCCTTTTAGTGAAAGCATCAAACTTGAGTGAGACGGCAATATTTGTGCTATTTTATCATGAATTACTGCCTGGAAGGAAATGGTAATACAGTAAAGTGAAGGTAGTAGTTACTTCCAGAATAGATATTTCCTTATGTTATTTCCCTGGGTGTCTTTAAAATAATAACTTGTTAATTAAATTAACATTGTACTATATTGATAATCAGGAAAAATGCTCATTGAAGAAAATTTGGAACACACAGAGAAGTGTAAAATAATCATAGTTCTAACCCCCTGGGTAAACATATATTTATATTTCTCTGGGTCAAAAATGCACATCAAATTTTAAATCCAACATTTATACCAAATATGACAGTTTAAGATATGATGAGCTTATGCAAAACAATAAGATAAATTCAAAATTCCTAATAGATAAGTGAATAAAGATTAAGAAGAGGACCATTATGAGAGGAAATTCCAAATGCTAATGAACATGTCCAAAAAGGTTTATTCCACAAATAATCAAAGAAATGCATAATAAAGCACTTTGCTTACCAGATAAGCAAAATGGTTTTTTTGGTTTTGTTTTTGTTCATTTGCTTTTTGTTTTACAAATGGTAATATTCAGTTCTGGTCAGAGTTCAGTAAGATAGGGACCCGTGTACTCTGTTGGTGGCGTGTAATCGGTCCACCTTTTCTAGAAGAGACTTGGGCAACAGACACGGCTGGTTTTCAGTCAGGATGCCCCAGCACAGCTGGCCTCTGTTCTGATTGGATGGGGAGTCTGTTGATAATTGTTTGTTAAATATTTTGACTGTCACTTCTGCTGATAGGTATCAGTGGGTTTTAAAAGATTCCTATCTGGAGACCTAGTAGTTCTTCTCATGGGAATGTAAGCTAAATTAATTTTGAATTAATCTTTCTGAGGTTTCTTTATAGCTTCGTACAGTAAAGATCTACTAGTATGTAAGTTCCCTGAGAACAGGAAATTTATGTTTTCTCTTTGCTGCTGTGCCCTCAGTTCCTAGAATAGTGTTTGACACATAGTAAGCAAACTATCTCTGGGTGAATGAATGGATGAATATGATTTTGGCAGAGAGAAGAAACAGCATATGTCACTTACTGTATATTTTGTGTTCTCTTAACCTTTATCAACATTTTATTTGAGAGAAATTATCTATTATATTCCTGTGATAGTATGTGAAAGATTTTTTTGGCTTTTAGACAATAACAGTCTTGGATTTTTAAAGTTTTTTCCTTCTAAGTGTGATGTCTTTTGCAATCAATAATCAATCCATACTTGGGTATTAAATGATGCCCATCTTCTGGAGAACATTTCATATTTTTTATGGGAACAAAATAAGAAGCACATCGATCAAGGAAAAGTAATAGTTCAGTACTGTATGGAATAGATTTTTCTATTGACTTCACTTTTTTCTTTCATAAACATATCTTTATTTTTGATCTCCACTTGGCAGAGATTCTAGTGATCTTAAGTTTCTCTTATACTGAAGATTTTCCCCATCAGTCCAACTATAAACTAACAATTATGTATTAATTATGGTATATTACATACGAATGTGTGAAACTGTATGGATAGAATGATGTGTACAGAAGTAGCAATGAAATGAACATCTAAGTGCATTTCACCCAGGGAAAGAAATAGAACTTTGATCCAAAAGCTCCCTCTGAGCCTTCTCACATCTCCCCTGTCACATTCTCCTGCTCTAATTGAGTATTACTCAAAATTTTCTATTAAAAATATTCTTTCATTTTTCTTTGTAGTTTTTCATCACTTATGAATGTATCAGTAAACAATATATCACTTAGTTTTGCCTGTTTTTGGACTTTATATAAATGGAATAAGATGGACAGTTGAGTTGTTTGTATTTTGCTGCAGTGAATTATGCTGCTATAAACATTCCTATGCATGTTCCTTGGTGCACATGAGCAAGAGTTTATTGTTTTGGTCCTAGACCTTAAGATACACCTCCAACAGGAGAATTGCTGGGTCATACAGGGGTAGGGGCTAACCTTTACTAGGTAAAACCAATCTGTGTCCTAAGGTCCGCAGCAGTATATGAGCGTTTCCATAGCAACACATCCTTTTTAACACTTGGTGGTTTTTTTTTCTTTTCTTAAAAAACAAATTTATTTATTTATTTGATTAATTTATTTATTGGCTGCATTGGGTCTTTGTTGCTGCACATGGGCTTTTTCTAGTTGCGATGATCAGGGGCTCTTCATTGTGGTGGCTTCTCTTGTTGCAGAGCACAGGCTGTAGGTGCATGGACTTCAGTAGTGCAGCACACAGGCTCAATAGTTGTGGCTCACGGGCTCTAGAGCACAGGCTCAGTAGTTGTGGCACATGGGCTTAGTTGCTCTGCAGCATGTGGGATCTTCCTGGACCAGGGATCGAACCCGTGTCCCCTGCACTGGCAGGTGGATTCTTAACCACTGCACCACCTGGGAAGTCCCGGTGTTTTCTGAGTTTCAATTATTGCCAGGTGGGTGTGTGTAGTTTTAATATGCATTTTCTTGATTACTAATAAGGCTAAATATCATTTCATTCTTAAAATTATTATGATTTTTTCCCTCTTTCCTGTTGGGCCATTTCATCTTTTTGAGAAATTTGATGTCGTTCTCATCAGAAGAGAAAAATTTTGTTGTAACTGTGTTTGGTGACTGATGTTAACGAGACTTGTGGCAATCATTTCACAATATATAAAAATATTAAATAATTATTTTGTACACCTGAAACTAATATAATGTTATATGTCAGTTATACCTCAATTAAAAAAAGAAAGAAAATTGCTTTGAAGGAGATCCTTGTGTATTCTAGATACTAATCCTTTGTTGATTAATGTGTTACAAATATCTTCTCCCAGTTTGTCCTGTATAATTCAGTTTCCTCGTGGTATCTTTTCATCAACAAAAGTTTTTAATTTTTGTACAGTCAAGTTTATCAATCTATTTTTCTTTATGGTGCATGCTTTTTCATATCTTGTTTAAAAATCCTACCTTAAGGTCAGAAAAGCATTCTCTTACATTGTCTCCTGAAAGTGTTATAGTCTTTTTTTTTTTAATTGGAGTATAATTGCTTTACAGTGTTGTGCTAGTTTATGCTGTACAGCGAAGTGAGGCAGCAGCTATGTGTGTCCATATGTCCTCTCCTGCTTGGACCTCCCTCCCATCTCCCACCCCATCTCGTCCGTCGAGGTCATCCCAGAGCACGGAACTGAGCTCCCTGTGCTACCCTGCAGGTTCCCACTATCTATTTTACACATGCTAGTGTATTTATGTCAGACCTAGTCTCCCAATTCACCTCACCCTCCCTCCCCCCCTCCTGTGTCCACACATCTGTCCTCTACATCTGTGTCTCTATTCCTGCCCTGGAAATAGGTTCATCTATACTATTTTTCTAGATTCTACATGTATGCGTTAATACACGATATTTTTCTCTTTCTGACTTACTTCACTCTGTATGACAGACTCTATGTCCATCCACATCTCTACACATGACCCAATTTGATTCCTTTTGATGGCTGAGTAATATTCCCCTATATATATGTACCACATCTTCTCTGAAAGTGCTGTGGTCTTGCCCTTTCCTTTTAAGTCCTTAGTCTCCCTGGAATTAGTTTGTGTATGTATTGTTAGAGGTAGAGTTTTGACTGCATTTTTTCCAATCAGTATACAATTACCCCAGCACCTTTTATTGAACAGCTTGTTTTTCCCTATTCATCTTTGATGATGAAGATGAGGGTGATCATGACAGTGGTGATGCTAGGATTCACATGTACTGAGGGCTTACCATGTACCAAGCAATGTTCTAAGCATGAGATAACTTATTTAAACCTTCCAGTAACCCTACAAATAGATCCTGCTATTATCCTCGTTTTGTAGACAAGAAACAGAAACATGGAGGGGTTAAGTAACTTGCTGCATGTGGCATAGCTGGTATGTCAAAGAGCTGGAGATCAAACCAATTTATTCTAGCTCCAGACCCCAGGTCCTGCCATCAGGTTCTCTGTCTTTTCTACACTGCTACCTGTTTTCTATGCAAAGTCTTTTTTGACATGGGTCTGTTCCTGGCCTTTCTGTTCTGTGCATTTGCCTATTTTTCTGTCCCTGGTCAATGCCACATGCCTGTTAATTAACTTCGTAATAAGTCAGTATCTGGTGTGGCTAGTACCCCTGCCTTGTTCTTCAAGGGTGTTTTGGCTATTGATTGACCTTTGCAACTCCTTTTAATCTTTGAATTATGTTCTGTAAAAACTTGTTGGCATTTTCATTGAAACTGCATTGGATCTATAGATAATTTGGTGGAGATTTGATATATTTACAATACTCTGTTGCTGGTGTATGGAAAAGCAGTTGGATCCTGTACGTTGATTTCATATGCAGCAATCATGTTACACACTTGATTCTAGAAAGTTATTACTGGATTCTTTTATCTGCGCCATATAGTTAATCATATAATCTCTGAATGACGTATTTCATCCTTTCCAATCCTTATACCTTTTATTTTTCCTATCTTCTCTTATTGAGCAACTGATTTCCCTAAATTAGGTCCAACATCCATTGTCCAAAACCTTTGGAGCCAGATGTGTTTGGAATTGCAGATTTTTTAGACTTCAGAAAGGAACTATAGCAAATATGTAACATATAACAGTATGGTTCTTCATGAAAGATAAGAGTAATCACTAAGTGTGACAAATCAAGACTATAAATAGGCTTAGGAAAAGTTTGTCACCAGATAAATTAAGAAAAACTTGGCTTCCAGGAATTTGTTGATATAGGATTTGCAAATAAGTGGCCTGCATTAAGGTAGTCATAATGGCTCCTCTTGTGGCACTAATCTCAATAAGTTATTTTAAAATCCTGCCTTTGTATTGATTATCCCTTCCTGTAAAGGCTATTCTCTTATTTTAATTCCTCTTCTGAGAATATCAGTGCCAAGACATCAACTGTTTTTGAAATGTAGAACTAAAATTAATTACCTTTCAGAAGATTAACAGGGCAGATAACAAAATCTTACATTTATCATGTGTATATACATTATGTCATTTGATTTTTTTTTTTTTAAGGACCTGTATCAGGTAGAGGGAGACTATTTCCCCATTTTACAGATGAGGAAACTGAGGCATAATAGAGACAGTAACATGACTTGTGACTATTAGGGTCAGAATTTGAACCCAGGTGTTCAGGTTCCCAAGTTCAAAGCTCTTACATTACAGACTCTTGCTTAGGAATGTTTGGGAAAATGGAATTTAAACTTCTGCTGGGTATGGGTTATTGGTCTAAGTAGAAGAAAATACCAATCAATAAGGCTTTGATATTTCTAAAAACTTAGGCTTTTCTTCTTTAATGGGCTTCCTATAGTTAAAAAACAAAACAGGGACTTCCCTGGTGCTCCAGTGGTAAAGAACCTGCCTCCCAATGCAGGGGATAAGAGTTCAATCCCTGACCAGGGACGTCAGATCCCCCCTGCCGCAGGGCAGCTGAGCCCATGTGCCACAACTACGAGCTCGTGCCTCAGTTAGAGAACCTGAGTGCTGCAAACTACAGAGTCCATGTACCCTGGAGCCTGTGGGCCACAACTGGAGAGAGAAAACCCGCACGCCACAACTACAGAGCCTACAATGAAGATTGTGCACCGCAACGAAAGATCCCTCATGCCTCAACGAAGATATTATATGCCGCAACTAAGACCCAGTGCAGCCCAAAACAAACAAAAAAACCAACAACAGCAACAAAAAAATCCTCTTTTCGGAATCATAGATTATATCCCTAACCCTCATAAAGTAATTTACATGCTCAGGCTGTAAGCTACAAAGGAGTCTTAGAAAGAGGGATTGCATTAGTTGGCAAACATTTGTCGCCAATTTTGAAATCACTGGTCTTCTGCAGTCCTGGCCGTGGTCTCCAAGGTGGTGACTGATTAGGACCCTGTCTGTCTCCCCATCACTTTATTCTCACTCTTTATCTTCACACTCCAGATACACTGGATCTCTTTCATTTCCTTCAACTTGCTGTGCTCTTTCCTTCCTGAGAGCTTTACACATTCCCTTCCCTCTGCCTGGAACGTTTTCCCCTCTATCCTGTCTTCTCCCCGATTTGCCCGGCTGACTTTTACTGATGCTTCTTGTTTCAGTTTAAACCTCACTTCCTCTGAAAGACTTTCTCTAACTCCACATCTAGGTCGAGTCCCACACTTCTAGGCTCCCAGTGCCTTTTTATTTTAACGCCCATTACAACTCCACTGTGTCCACTATAATTCCAGTGCCTGTGGTCAGCGCTCAGTAAGAAATGGTTGAATGCTTGCAATCTGGGGAAAGAAACAGGTATGTGCGTTAGATTGAAACTAGGAAAAGACCCGAAGAAAAGAGGCTTAGATGGTAAGGACACATATTATCTCACATTACAAGGAGTCCAGAGGCAGGGATGTTCTGGAATTGGTGTTGATGGTCAGTAATTTCATCAAAGAACCAGGTGCATTCCATCTCTTGTTTCTGCCATTCCTGGCATGTCAGTGATGCTTCCTCCTCCTGGTTACAAGATAGCGTCAGCAGTTCCAAACACCACAGGCAGCTATGACCAAGTCAAGTTAAGAAGAGGAGGAGTTTAATAGGATAATCTTTCTCAGGAGCCAGCTGTTGATATTCCATACATCTAGGTAGCCAGGATGATGTCCCATGTTCATATCTTAGCTGCAAGGGAGACGGGAAAAGTGATCTTGTATCAGGAGAGGTGCTCGACCCACAGAATGGGGGGTGGGCAACTGCTGGATTGACAGCCAAGGGAGTCTGTCCCAAGGGATATCTTACAGAACCAGGGGCTGCAAGAACAGGCCAGTCTCCCAAAGGACTTGAGTCAGCCAATGGAAAGCTTACCATACACCTATTTATTTATTTATTGCTGCAGTGGGTCTTTATTGCTGCGTGTAGGCTTTCTCTAGTTGCGGTGCGCGGGCTTCTCATTGCAGTGGCTTTTCTTGTTGCAGAGCATGGGCTCTGGGTGTGCGGGCTCAGTAGTCGTGGCTTGCAGGCTGTAGAGTGAAGGCTCAGTAGTTGTGGCACACGGGCTTAGTTGCTCCACGGCATGTGGGATCTTCCTGGGGCAGAGATCGAACCCATGCCCCCTGCATTGGCAGGTGGATTCTTAGCCATTGCACCACCAGCATACACCCATTTTGAATGCCCAGAGTAATGTTGTATGGCATCTCTGCTTTATTCTCCATCTCTGCAGACTCAAGTTTTTCTCTAACGTGGCATGCACAGGGACAATTTTCACCTCTTACCTCCAACACCTATGTCCAGAGAGTTTCTGATTGGTCCAGTTTAGCCTGTCACGTGGGTTCTTTGGGTCAGACACTGGATTGTGGCAGTGGGGTTGAGATTTGGTATCCCTTGTCTTAGAAAGGGACAACCTGTGTTTGCTTAACCTTCTTTACTTAAAAGTGGAAGTGAGTGAATTGCTAAGTGTTTAGATAATCTTTTTCATTGGCCTTAACTAAGTTTCAGGTGCCAGGGTTTAAAAAATTTTCTCCTATGGTATTTCTATAATATTTGGCCCCCCAACCCCCCCATACACACCTGGAAATATTTATAGAGTTTAGAAATAAGTCAAACTGTTAAAGTCTGGCTTTTCCTTCTCCTTAAAAATCTAGCTTATATACTTTGCTCTTTGGTAGTCTTTGGGCCACCTTCAAAGTTCTTCGTGGTATTCAGAGTGGGGTTTCCTCCTTTATCCCTCTGCCTCTTTTCTTCTGCCCTTGGGTTGGTTTTGAACGTGTTTCTTGGAGGAGAGAATCACCGGTGGAGGACAGTGTGGGGTGTTTAGAGGTACAGTGAGTTCTCCAGGGCTCCGAGGAATGCTGGACAGCTGGAGGAGGGGAAGGGGACTGACCCCTGGCCCCTGCTGATGGAGTGGGCTCAGGAAAGAAAGCAGCTCTCATTTAGACACCTTCCATGTCCAAGCTGATGCAGAGAAACCAGGAAACCAGGAACCAGGAGGTTCCATTCCAGGTCGAAGCCAGATGGTAATGATTCTGTTTATTGTTAAAGGTGTTCATCTTACGGTCATGACTTGACTAAGCCCCTCTTGTGTTCTGTCACAACGAGACAGACCATTTTTTTCTTATGAAGAGCAAGATTTTGTTCTCTGTGACTCATTTCTATCTTTGATTAGCGTTGATTCAGCCCATTACAATTACAAGCCGGGCTCAGCTTTCTGAACCTAGTTTTTACAACTTCGTCATCCTTAATTCTTTTCATTTCTTACCTTATTTAATTGAAGTATAGTTGGTTTGCAGTGTGTTAGTTTCAGGTGTACAGCACCTGATTCAGTTGTATATGTATATACGTATGTATATACATATTCTTTTTCAGATTATTTTCCATTATAGGTTATTGCAAGATATTGAGTATATTTCCCTGTGCTATGCAGTAGGTCCTTGTTGTTTAGATTATCTGCTTTATATACAGTAGTGTGTATCTGTTAAACCCAAACTCCTCATTTCTCACACACACACACCCCTAGTCATCCTTAATTCTTTTCCTCCTCTACTTCAGATATTTGACAATGTGTATCTGGAGGAGTACTGTTAAAAATATCATTTACAAAGTTAGTGGGTTTGTTTTTTTTTTTAATAAAGAAGGTAAGCGTTCTTTGAAATGTTTTCTCCTTGAAAATATTATTCTTTGAGATCTCTTTCAGCCTGTTTGGGGGCAGTTACAGATGTTTGTTTTTGTTTGTTGCTTTTACTGTATCCAAAGGAACAGAGAAGGGGATGGAAAGTGACTAAGGTGTTCTAGGAATATCGAAGTAGGCCAGCAGTTCATTGCGGTTTCTTAAAGGAATACATTTCACAGCAATTTCCCGTCCAGATCCCCTCTGCTCGGACTCCAGTAGAATCACAATTCTGGTGCTTTTTCCTGAGGTTATATTTGATACTTTCTCTTTTCACTTCAGGATGCAGTGTCACCTCGTGTCGCACGTGGCTGAGGGCACCCTGCATTCCTCAGCCCCCCACCCCCACCCACCCCCCTCCCCGACCGTCTTCTGCCTCCTGGGGCCTTTTGTTTGTTGTACATCCAACATCAGCCTCCTTATTGCCCTTTTCACACAATATAATTATTGTTAGAAAAATTCCCAAAAGCAGCTTGTCATGTTCTGTGCGCCTGTCCACATTCTTTACGTCACTAACTCCATCCATATGCGGTTGCCTTTTAAACTTCAGCTAAAGTTTTTTGTTTTTTGGGTTTTTTTTGACTCATACATGTACGTTCATCTTGTATTGTTTATGACCTTACCTCTCATGTTTCCAGTGCAATGGCTGGAAAGAACCATGAACATGGACTGATTCTATTTTTTTTTAATTTTTATTTATTTATTTATTTACTTTATTTATTTATTATTTTTGGCTGTGTTGGGTCTTTGTGGCTATGCATGGGCTTTCTCTAGCTGTGGTGAGTGGGGGCTACTCTTCATTGTGGTGCGCAGGCTTCTCATTGCGGTGGCTTCTCTTGTGGCAGAGCACGGGCTCTAGGCACGTGGGCTTCAGCAGTTGTGGCTCGAAGGCTCTAGAGAGTAGGCTCAGTAGTTGTGGCACATGGGCTTAGTTGCTCCACAGCATGTGGGATCTTCCCAGATCAGGGCTTGAACCCGTGTTCCCTGAATTAGCAGACAGATTCTTAACCACTGAGCCACCAGGGAAGTCCCGATTAATTCTTTAGTATTTTCATTTTCACAACAGAAAGAGAGTTCGATGATGACTCGTTACAGCAAATTTTTACCTGTTTTTATGGCATGTTGTAGACTTGCATTTTAAAGAGATTCTGAGTTCAGGAAAAGCTTTCATTTTGCTTTCGTTCCCTTCCTAATTAAAATCCACTGTACTAACTTGACTGTCCAGCCATGACCCTGTGATATCAGAGCCCCTGTTTTATCAATTATGTCACAGGCTCTTGCTTGAGTAGGCATTTTCAACCCAAGGAGCACACACCACCCTAATTCCTAGGACCCGTTTCAGAATCAGCAGATGTACATTCGGTTTGAGAGAATCTGCATCTCCTTGTGTTGTCAAAACACAAGGGAAAAAAAAAAAAACACAAGGGTATCTGGCTCCTTGAAAGAAACCCTCTAATGCTGCCTTTCACATTTTATCTACTGTGGGCAAACATTGAAGTCCCTTTGGGTACTGTTTTTTTTAATCACTTTCAAGGTTTGACAACTTTTATGTTGAACCTATATTTTGGGGTATTTCTGCTTTTAATTTAATGTATGAGGACAAGTCTTCATCTGTTCATGAAAATGAATTGAAGTCTGTTAAACATTCAGGAAATAGAATTGCAGGCAGTATTTTGGGTAATACATTTAAAAAAAATTTATGTATTTATTTGGTTGTGCTGGGTCTTAGTTTCGGCATGTGGGCTCCTTAGTTGTGGCATGCATGCGGGATCTAGTTCCCTGACCAGGGATCTAACCTGGGCCTCCTGTATTGGGAGCGCAGAATCTCATCCACTGCGCCACCAGGGAAGTGCCTGGATGACACATTTTTGTTTATAATGTTTTGAAAAAATTAATTACTTAATTGATTTCTTGGCTGTGTTGGGTCTTTGTTGCTGTGCACAGGCTTTCTCTAGTTGCAGAGAGCAGGAACTTCTCTTTGTTGTGGTGTGCAGACTTATTGCGGTGGCTTCTCTTGTTGCGGAGCATGGGCTCTAGGCATGTGGGCTTCAGTAGTTGCAGCAGGCAGGCTCAGTAGTTGTGGCTCACAGGCTCTACAGCACAGGCTCAGTAGTTGCGGTCACGGACCTAGTTGCTCCTCAGCATGTGGGATCT
The DNA here is from genome assembly GCF_030028045.1 of Hippopotamus amphibius kiboko. Lineage (NCBI taxonomy): Eukaryota > Metazoa > Chordata > Mammalia > Artiodactyla > Hippopotamidae > Hippopotamus > Hippopotamus amphibius. Next base: position 6,559,218 of record NC_080187.1, read on the forward strand.
TCCTGGACCAGGGCTTGAACCCATGTCCCCTGCATTGGCAGGTGGATTCTTAACCACTGTGCCACCAGGGAAGTCCTGTTTATAAAGTTTTCTAAAACTTTTTTTGTTCCTCTGGATGCAGCCACTTGAATATTCAGACTCAAATGGTTTTTTAAAAACATTTTAAATGGAGGTTTTGTTATATTTACTGAGGGTAAATCTCTATACCTTCTGACACTTTTTTTTAATTCTTATTTTATATTGAAGTGTAGTTGATTAAGTGTTGTGTTAGTTTCAGGTGTACAGCAAAGTGATTCAATTATACATATACCTGTATCTATTCTTTTTCAAATTCCTTCTGACACTCTTCCCCCAAAGAGGAAGCCAGCACCAGTAATATCATCCCAAGAGATTCTCTTGAAAGAGAGCCATTTTAAGGTCTGCTGCTTTATAAAGTGCCCAAGTCCTTAGGAAAGTGGGTTTTTTGTTTTTGTTTTTAACAGAATTAGAGTATCCTAACATGGTGGTTTGATAGCACAGACGTTAGTGCCCCAGTGATGCAGAGGGGATAATTCCCTTTCCTAAGTAAGTAATCTGTGGCACAGGAACAGATTTATGAGGAGGAGAGCTGCCCTCAGGATACCATTTCTCTGAGTCTGAGCCATTTACACAGAGGTAACTTTAGCAACTTAGTTTCTTACTAGATTGGTTTTTTTCCAGGGATTTTGAATGTGTCTGTTTAGTATCCTTTTTGATTACAGGAAATATCCCGTTAAAAATTGACCTATACTTTGGAGAAAACTTCCTTGTGGCTCATCTTAAAGGAAATAGCTTTTGTACATGTAGTTCCTGTGTTAGTTCCTTTCCATTATTTGAAAAAAAAAATCAGATTTCAGAAGTCTTTCTAAATAACCAAGAATAATCATTATGCTGACCTAGAGAGACTAGTCTTAACCCCTGACTGATGGGTTTATATCGTAGCTTTATGTGAAGGCAAAATTTGTTTGTATTCAGCTTCATGACTTTTTAGAAACTCTGATGAAGATATAATGACCCAAACAAATGCCAGAGTTCATGCTTATTTCAGTTCAATCTTCAGTGTATAAAGGAGCTTAATCACAGTCTAGAACTTAAAACCAGACCTGAAAAATAATTGCAACATACAACAATTGTATATTGATTAATACAATTGCACTTTCCTCATTTGTCTTTTCAGCTTACTAAGCCCCTTATAGCTGAAAGCTCCTGGCATGAGCCTTTGGCTGGTTGGAATTCAAGGAGCAATGAGAATTCTAGAGGAGGCTTTGGGGAAAGGGGGGAGATTCTGAAAAGGTACTGTCAGGTTGTAACCAGCTACTTGGACACATCCATTTGCAGTCCTTTTGGCAATTTTGGAGTTATTTGTTGCGTGTATGTATAGTATGCTCTTATAAATTAAACATTTTCCATTAGATCATATATTGTATGAATTTCTTCATCTTTGGCAATATGAAGCTTTCAAATAGAAATTTTAGAATATGTGTCATATGATAACTGGCTCCTAAAGTGTGGTCCCTGGACCTCTGGAGGTTCTAAAAACCCTCTCATGGCGTCTACAAGGTCAAAACTGCTTTCATAATGATACTAAGACATTGTCTTTTTTGCTGTGTGGGCATTTGTACTGATGGTGCAAAAGCAGTGGTGGGTAAGATGGCTGCTGCCTTAGCAGGAATCAGAGTTGTGCCTGCAAACTATAGTAGTAGTTATTGTATTCTTTGCCATTAGTTGTTTCAAAAAAAAATCAGGTTTATTTTTAAATGTTCTTGATGAAACCATAAATATGATTAATTTAATTAAATCTCAACCTTTGAGTATTCATCATGCATATTTTTTAATAGCGTGTGTGACAAAACAGGAAGTATGCTTAAACCAGAATACTTAAGCAATTGTGTTTTGAGCTGCACTAGCTGCTTTTATCATAGGATGCCGTTTTTACTTCAAAGAATGATCAACCGACAAACTCTTGGGCATTTGGCAGATGTTTTCTCAGAAATGAATGAAATGAGCCTGCCATCTCAAGGAAACAACTGACAGTATTTGTTACCAATGATAAAATTCCAACTTTTAAGTGGAAATTAGACTTTTGGAAAATACGTACTTGCCACTGTGAGCTTTAGAGTTTCCAAATATTTAAAGACTCATCAGATAAGATAGGTAGTGATATAAACTTGGGATTTTAAAATATTTTATACTAAAATGTGTCAACCCTTGGAAGATCTGCATATATCAGTGAAATGATATTTTCCAAATGACCCATGCATAATGCAATCATACATAGATAAAAGATCCATCCAAAGTGCAAGATAGACTAGTGTATTTTATTGTAACTGCTATGAAAAATTCATTGCCATGGTTTCAGATTTCACATTGCAGCTAGCCTTTGAGAAAGTACTATTTGTTGAATTTGGGCGTGGTATCAAACAATATCTGCAATTACCTAGAAAGGGCATTGAAATACGCCTCCATTTTCTAACTACATATCTGTGTGAAGTTGTATTTTTTAATATACTTCCACCAAAGTAAGGACTCACAACAAACTGAATGTAAAAGAATATGAGAGTCCAGCTGTCTTCTGTTAAACCAGATGTTAAAAAGATTTGCGGAAATGTAAAACAGTGCCATTCCTCTCTCTCTCTCTCTTTTTGTTTTGTTTTGTTTTGTTTTGTTTTGTTTTGTTTTGTTTTGGAAAATAAACTTCCTAAAAATACATATATGTACATGTATATACATGTATATAGGTATGTATCTACATACATAGATATGTATATACATGTACATATATATTCTTAAATATATTCCTATATGCACATATATTCCTTAAAATACATATATATACGCTAGTTACATTAATATATAATGGATTTATTGTCTTTTTTAAAATGAATTGATAGTATAACAAAGGGAGCCCAACTCGAGGATGGAAGATGCCTTAGAGGACTGGGGTGGGGAGGGTGGGGGGGACTCGAGGGGGGGGGAGTCAAGGAAGGGAGGGAATACGGGGATATGTGTATAAAAACAGATGATTGAACCTGGTGTACCCCCAAAAAAATTTAAAAAAATAAAAAAATAAAATAAAATGAATTGATAGATATTTTAAAAATCTTTTAGTTTTTAATTTCTGATAGATATTGATAGTTATAAACCACGTAAACAAAAGCTCTTTGGGGTCCTTAATGATTTTTAAGAGGGCAAAGGAGTCTTCAGAATTGCTGTTGCATGACATCAAACAGGAAGGGATGCATCTCTGTCTGTCTGTCTGTCTGTCTCTCTTGCTTTCTCTCCCCCTCCGTCCGTCCTCCCCTCCCTCTCTTTAATTGAGATATAATTCACAGATACTGGAAAGGACTCATTTTTGATAATGCTACCATCCCCAAAGTAGCAAAGGCTATTTTTAAAAACAACATTTACAATATTCGCTTACAAAAGAGTCTTTTTAAGATTTGGAGGTTTTTTCCTCTTTTTCCATTAAGTTTTCCACATTTTAGTCAAGAACGTAAGTGGGTTGATTAGTTTTTCATCTGTTTTGAATTTTCTCGTAGCTGCTGTCAAGAAAGTCCATGTTGTGGCTGTCCATGTGACAGCAGCAGTAGAATCTGGCATCATCAGAGATGTTTTAATGGAGCATAAAAAGAACTATGCTATATTCACAAGCAAGTACTAGTTTATTTGTTACTGAGTCAGGTTTTTTTATTATTAAGATCTTATATCTCACTTGGACCCTGTTATTTTAGTAACTGCTTTATTATAGTTTGCAGGATGTTCTTGAATATAGATAACTTTATTGAAAACATATTGTTGGTTTGAGGCCAGTAATTTTTAAGGTGGACTCAATTGGAATGTAGATCTTTAAAAAAAAAAAGCGTTTTCACCTCAAAAGCTGTTGCTTTCTATTGTACATATTAGGGCTAAAAAGAATTGCAAAGTAGTATAATAACGAAAAATATGAACTTAGGTTGTTAGGTGTACAAGGGTGAGATCTAAGAGCAGACTATCTTAGTAAGTTTTCAAGGGAACATCTGTAACTGCTAAAAATAGTAAGGCTCTGGGACTTTCCTGGTGGCGCAGTGGTTAAGAATCTGCCTACCAGTGCATGGGACACAGGTTCAATCCCTGGTCCAGGAAGATTCCCACATGCCGTGGAGCAACTAAGCCCATGCGCCACAACTACTGAGCCCGAGTGCCACAACTACTGAAGCCGGAGCACCCTAGAGCCCATGCAGCTCAGCAAAGAGTAGTCCCCGCTCGCTGCAACTAGAAAAAGCCCATGCACAGCAACAAAGACCCAACACGGCTAGTATAAATAAATAAATAAATAAATAAATAAATAAATAAATAAATAAAGTAAGTAAGGCTCTGGAGATAGGAAATTATACAGAGAGAGGGCTCTCAAATGGAGGGAGATGTGTGAGAAGGAATTTTAAATAAATAAGGTCATAATGAATAAGTTCAATTATCAGAGAGCTTTAAAGGAGCTTTAAAGAAACCTTGCTCTCAATAACTAGGAATGGTTGTAATCAGTACTTGAACTGTTTGTATATTTGTTCTCTCAAGTAGTTTAAGGAGATCTACAGCCTTGTTTACACTATAAATTTCCCTGACAACCCTTGACCTTTTTTTTAAATAACTTTATTTATTTATTTATTTTTGGCTGTGTTGGGTCTTCGTTGCTGCACACGGGATTTTTCTAGTTGTGGTGAATGGGGGCTACTCTTTGTTGCAGTGCTCAGGCTTCTTATTGCGGTGCCTTCTCTTGTGGAGCACGGGCTCTAGGTACACAGGCTGAGTGTTGTGGCACTCAGGCTCAGTAGTTGTGGCTCGCAGGCTCTAGGACGCAGGCTTAGTAGTTGTGACACATGGGCTTAGTTGCTCCGAAGCATGTAGGATCTTCCCAGAGCAGGGATCAAACCCATGTCCCCTGCATTGGCAGGTGGATTCTTAACCACTGCACCACCAGGGAAGTCCCAACCCCTGACCCTATAGGTAACGTAAATAAATAACCTTCTTGAGCAGTGTTTCTTGAAATGAAATCTGAGAGTTTGTGGAACATATTATTGAGGACCAGGAATCAATGAAAATCTTAAGTATTGGTCCCTGATTTTTATGATAATATTAAAAATTATTAGGTATAAAGATTAACATTCTACAATGATTACTTTCAATTAGAAAATATTCTAGTAAAAGAAAGCGTAAATTTCTTAAGTTGAGGTTTCTCAAACTGTTCTGTGGGCCCTGGTCAGAGTAAGGTTGAGGAAATTATTTTCCTTCAGAGGAGTTTCTCTTGTGCAGCTTTCGGGGATCTTAATTCCCCGACCAGGGTTGGAACCTGTGCCCCCTGCAGTGGAAGTGCAGAGTCCTAATCCTTGGACCTCCAGGGAATTCCCAGGGTTTCTCAAGTTTGAGAAAAAGTGTCTTTGACTCTGCCACCCTCCTGCTCTAAGTCGAATATGTGGAACATTTTCTCATTTTACAGTTTGCACTGCTTTGAATGGAAAATAGAATCAAAGCACAGTGATAGATTTAAAACTGAAGATGCTGGATCTAAAAAATAAGCTGAAAGACGAAGCGGAATGTGTGCTGTAAGACTGCACACGCCTGGGATAGGGTTGCATTGTGGCTTTGTGTTTTTGTATTTGATTTGGCACTCTTCCATTTTACATGATCCTCACGACTGATTTCTGAAACTAGGCAGGGATTCTGTCTTGATCTTGTAGGTGAAGGAATAAAACCTTCATATATTCTGTGGCTTTTCTCTGCAAAGTCCCAGAGCTGGGGCTAGAACCCTCGTCCTCTGTTGCCATTACCTCTCCTGAGCAGACTTTCACCTTTGCAAATTCTCTCTTCGCCAATGTTACGCTAATTCGCTCTTCACCTTTGTGGGTCTTTCTGGGCTCTCCTTCCAGAAAGGGCTTGGCCCTCTTTATGAATTCATTGCAGAGCTGCAGCAGACACTGGGGTTCTGATCCTTAACTGCTGTTTCAGAACCACCAGCTCCCTGGCCTCTGCCCTCCCCAACCCCCGCGCCTTAATATTTTTTATTTGGCTGCTGGGTCTTAGTTGCAGCACATGGGGTCTTTAGTTTTGGTGTGCAGGATCTAGTTCCCTGACCAGGGGTCAAACCCCAGCCCCCTGCATTGGGAGTATGGAGTCTTAACCACTGGACCACTGGAGAAGTCCCTGGCCTCCCTCCTTGAACCCTGAATAGATCTGTGTTTCCAACTCTCTTCTGGACGTGTCACTCCCTGACTCAACATGTCACTTCACCCCAAACTGCTGCCCCTCCACCTGTGTACTTACAGGAAGCAGAACCAAGGAGTCGCCCTAGAATCCTCCCCTCGCCAATCAGTCACTAAGACCAGCTGATTCTTTGTTCATGGTCTGTAAAATCCTCCCCTCTGCTTCAGTTTCTCTGCTTTGGACCATTGAACAGTCCCCTGACATCCAGCTCCTGGTGATGCTAAACGTATCTCTGGCTGTGCCACTCCCTTTGTGAGCCCTTCAGTGGCTAACTTGTGCCCACCGGAGAGTCTAGGCACCTTAACTCGGCATTCAAAGCTCTGGGTGAACAGGCTGGGACCCTCTAGTTCCATCACCCACCACCACTCATTCCCTTTTGCCCTACCCCCACCTTGTGCTCCAGCAGGACCAATGCACCTGATTCCTGGACCTCACCTTTTGCCTTTGTATTAGCTGTGGCTGGAATATTTACCCGCTCTCTTCTAGACTAGGAATCTCGAGGCAGCCTGTACATAGTAGCGGCTGTATTTCTCTTCTTTCTGGTTCCCCAGCCCCAAGTGCCATTCCTGTCACAGTGTAGGCTTGATGCATGGTTGAATATTGAAATAAAGTCTGCGTGAGTCATTTGTTTGAAGAAAGCCGTATTCTGTAACTCTCCTCCCTCTCATTTCCTTGCCCCAAATTTCTGTGAGCTTATCTTGAATGCCAACTCAGAGATAACAGTCAAGATGCTGATAGTGTGATTGAGTTAACATGGGAGGTGTGTTTCATCTCTCAGTTTTTGGTATCTGCAGAAGACACTTTGCTTTGCCCTAGGACATTCAATACATCCAAACACCGTGTTTCCAGGAGGAATAAGGAACGTGAATGGATGGGTCAGAGTTCAATATCTCAGGCAGTTTTCAAACCAAATTTGGTAATGTTGATTTAAAATTGCTCAATGAAAAGCACCCAAGTACAATCATGGAAAATGTTAGAACTGCTTTCTGCGTACTGATATATTGTTGAGAGAACTGTTCACTGAAGTTACGTTAATCACAGAGAAAGATTACAAGCTCTCCCTTTGCTTTTTCTTAACAGGATCAATTTGACAACTTAGAAAAACACACCCAGTGGGGAATTGATATTCTTGAAAAATACATCAAATTTGTAAAGGAAAGGACAGAGATTGAACTCAGCTATGCAAAGCAGCTCAGGTAAGTTGATATTGAGAAAGGTTGTCTGTTAACTGCAGAATGGATATAAGGATAATTTATATCCTCATTTTATGCTATAAATGTATAATCCTTTACATATTTATTTTCCTCTTTCGTGTAAGCTTATATTTCAATAGAAGCAATTGTTTTTTTAATATAGAAAACTGTTTTTCAGAGGACCGTAAACATAAAAACCAAGTTACTGCTTTTAGCCTCTGTTTCTTAAAAGGGTATCTGCTGAATTTTAGAGCACCTTTTTTTTTTCTTTTTTCAGAAAACTGTTTTTGAAATATAACATATATACAGAAGAGTGCACAGCTCGTAAATATAGAGCACCAGAAATTCTCAGAGTGAATACAATTATGTGACCAGCACCCAGGTCAAGAAACAGAAAATTACCAGCCTCAGAGGCTCCCCAGCCCCCCAGCCCTTTCCGGTTCCCCCTCCCCCTCCCCCCACAGTTGACCACTTTCCTGATCACTGACAGCATGCTTATTTTTGTACCTTATGTGAATGTCATCACTTATTAGGCACTGTTTGTATTTGGCTTCCTTTGTTCCTCATTATATCTGTGAGATTCATTTGTGTTGTTGGCATGTGCTGGTACTTTTCTTTTCATTTGGTGTGTGGGTATATCACAGTTTGTCCAGTCTGCTGTCACCAGGCTATTGCTTGTTTCCAACTTGGGGATGTAAGATACATACCCAGCAGTGGAATTCCTGGGTCATAGGCTTTGTGTGTGTTTTAGCTTTAGTAGAGGGAGTCAAACGGTTTTCCAAAGAGCTTGTCTGTTCACGCACCCTCCAGCAGCGTGTGAGAGGTCCTGTGCAGGCCCTTCTTGCCACAATTCAACAATGATGAAATTATCCAGGAAATTTGTGTTTTTATATCAAATGTTTAAAAGTTGCTGGTAGAACTAAGCTTGAACTCGGAGTGGGAACACCTTTAATGATTTCTTGTTTGGCTGGTTTGCGCAGATTGTGAAATGTCTGGGTGACTTTCAGTTTAGAAATATTTTATTTTAATCCAGAGAGCATCTGGATAAGGTGTATGTCATGTATCTTTGAAAGACTGTGGTTTCTTAGAGGGCTGTTGTTTGTAAAATAGCACCTAAGCGGTATATATGGTATACTTTTATGAACGATAAATTTTGTTTCCATTGAGTAAATAAAATATAAAACATATTGCTCAATGAAATAATTTTTATAAATGTATTTAGTGTATTTAATAATAAATACATTTAAGAATAACTTGTTTATTCTTAAATAATTTATTACTCGCATTTACTTAATTCAAGTTTAATAAATTTATTTTTATAAATAAATTTTATTCCAGATGAATTTTTGATGTCCTGTATGTGTATCAGCCTCATTAGCACTTTAAGGCTTTTATTTATTTATTTTTTAATAAGTTTATTGTTTTATGTATTGGCTGCGTTGGTTCTTTGTTGCTTCGTGTGGGCTTTCTCTATTTGCGACAAGTGCAGGCTTCTCATTGCAGTGGCTTCTCTTGTTGCAGAGCACAGGTCTAGGCACTCGGGCTTCAGTAGCTGTGGCTTGCAGGCTCAGTAGTTGTGGCACACGGGCTTAGTTGCTCTGTGGCGTGTGTGATCTTTCCAGACCAGGGATCGAACCTGTGTCCCCTGCATTGGCAGGCAGATTCTTAACCACTGTGCTACCAGGGAAGTCCCAGCACTTTAAGGCTTTTAAAACTGAAAGTAGGAATAGAGTGAGCTGCTTCGTGTTGATTATTTAAACATTGTGCTGTCATAAAATGTTGTCTTTCACGTCGAAATGGGTTACATAAGAGCTTTAACCAAAGTAAGGTCTCACCTAATGGATTTCCCTCTACTTGTTGTCTTTTTCTCTTAGCCTAGTCTTCTCTTTGTTGGTGCCTTACCCACTGTCTCGTTTTGCTTTGGAGGTTTGTCATCGGATGTCATTAAGTTGGTTCTCAGCAAGCTTCTGCGTCAGTTCTATGTCATGAAGGGAAGGCGCTTGCTTTGCTTCCCTCTGGGAAGCACCTGGCTCCCTGCCCTCTCTCATCACCTTCCGTGAGCGAACTGAGGATTTAGGTAACAAAATCGGAAGCTATTGGAAAAGACTCCAAATCCCAGTAATAGGTTTGGGATAACATTTAATAGCTCTCCATCGACCATTTTACCCTGTTCTGGATCATGTTTCACGACTTGAAATACAGTAGCGGTATTACTGCTATGATGATAATCTCTTAGGAAGTCCTCTTCCTAAGATTTAAATATTAGCATTTGTTTCATCACATCCCTGCAAAAGTATCTAAATTTGTGCTTATTGGGAGAAGTTGATAAAAAAAGCTTATGAGTAATTGAAGGCAATTCAAGACAATTACTAATCCTTTGGATGTGTCTTCTAATCCTTTAAACTGAGATCTGGGCAGGGCCCTTGATACTGGTGAGTAATCCTACTGTCTGTCCTTTGTTGATTTGCTTTCCCACTTGCCTGAGTCTTTCATAGCTTCTCTTTCCACAAACCCCAACACTTCTTTCCCATCCTCACCGCTTGCTTCTTACTTCACTGAGAACATTGAAGCAGTCAGAGGAAAACATCCTCAGACTCTCATACTCTGTAACCCACCTGTCACCATCTGTTCCCACACCTGAATGTCCCCTTCTGCAGATGCTCCTGGCTGCATCCAAGCTCTCCTCTTGTGTACTGAGGCCAGTGACCTTCATCCTGTCCCACCCATTTGCCTGTCCTCAGTCCTCGCCGTTCTTAACCTCTCAGCTGCTTTGATGGGGCAGATGCTCCCCCCTCAAAACACTTTGCTAACTTGGCATCTGAAACCCCAGTCTCTTGGCTTCCTTCCTATCTCACCAGAAGCTCTTCAGAAGCTCTACTTAGCCTCCCTTGCGGTTCCTCCTCTCTTCCTGCCACTTCACCCAGATGTGCCCTGTCGCCCAGTTCTTGGTCATCTCTTCTCAATCTAAACTCTCCTGGTGATCTTGTCAGTCTCATGGCTTTAAGTACGATCTCTATGGCGGCAGACAGATATGTGTCTCCAAGCTAGACCTCTGTCCTGAATTCCAGAAACAGGTTACTTAGAATCGCCATTTAGATGTCTAAAACACATATGACATGTAACATGTCTGAAATGGAGTCTCTCCACTCAAAATTTGCATCTCTGCAGCCCAGCCCCTCCCGTACCCCCTCCAGGGCAGCTACATCCTTCCTTGCTTGGGTCAAAAATCCTGAAGTCATCTTTGGCTTTTCTCTTTCTCTCACACTCCCCCGCCCCCATCTGGAAGTCTTGGTACCTCTGCTTTCCAGATTCAGCCAGGATCCCTGCCCTTCTCAGCACCTCCACTGCTGCCACTGTGGTCCAAGTCTCTGTTGCCTCTTACCTGGCTTATTATGAGTCTTCTAACTGGTTTCCCTTACTCCTCCCTTGTCCCCTACTGTACATCTTTTCCATAAGGCAGCCAGACCACGGTACTTCTCATCCAGAACACCAACATCTCCCCATTTCCCCCAGAGTAAATCAAAAATCTTTACACTGGTTGTCCTACAAAATCCTACACAAATGGGTCTCCCTACCTTTCAGACATTATCTCTTTCTTTCTCTCCCTGTGGATCTCTGCTGTAACTGTATTGGCCTCCTTGCTGTATCTTGTACGTGCCAGGCACGCTGTCACCCCAGGGATGCTGCATTGGCCTTTCATATTGATGTCACCTGGAGGTTCATCCCCCAGAATCCATGTGGCCAATTCTTTTAACCTCCTTCAAGTCTTTGCTTAAATGTCACCTGCTCAATGAGGGACTCCTTGCCTCCCCGCTGTACTTTTCAGTTTTTCCAAAGCACTGGTAACTTTCTAAATTATATACATTTCTTATACGTTGTTCATTGTCTTCTGCTCCTTCCCTGATAGAATATAAGCCTCTCGAGGGCAGGGCTCTTTGAGTTGTGTTCCCTAATGAACCCTGTAGTATGGAACAGAGCCTGGCATATAATAGGTGCTTAGTAAATAGTTGTAGAAAGAGTGAATCAACAGGGAACAGGTCTACAATATTTTATCAGCACCACTTCAAGGAGAATTATGTGTTTGCACAGGCCTACTGGAGCTGATGAGGGTTTTAAAACAAACAGAAAAACTGACAATGTGTCAGCAGAGTTGGGGGTGGGGGGCTCTAGTGAATGAGACACAGGAAGTACCGGAGCCTGAGGGACTCACCTTCTCACTATGGAAAAAAGACTGCATGCAAATAAGAAAGGCAGTAAATCATTTAAAGATAGCGTTTGTCACCCCAAATAAGTAAGACCAGTGATGCATTAGAGCATGATGGGGGCAAGGGTTACTTCGCCAGACTGGCCGGGGAAAATCCATTGCTTGAGAACTGACAGACCAGGAGAAAGCAGGCATGCAAAGGTCTGAGAGTAGTTCTTCCAGGCTGAGGAATCAGCAAGTGCAAAGGTCCTGAGGTAGGGACATGTTCAAGGAACGGAAAGGCCAGTGTGACTGGAGGATATTCAACAAAGACTTGCCGAAAACATCCGTATGATGTTGAAAAACCATCATGATCTGTTGTTAAATAATTTCTTTTCTGCACTAGAGGAAAACACTTATTTTAGACATAGAAGATGATAATTAGGGCTTTGATTTCTATAGGTCAGTGGTGAACAAACTACCGGCCATGGCCATGGCCAGATTCATTGCTGCCCGGTTTTATAAGTAAAGTTTTATTGGAATACAGGTACATCCATTCATTTATGTATTGTCTATGGCTTCTTTTGCAAAACAGTGGCAGTTGAATAGTGCAACAGAGACCACATGACCATGACCTACTTGCAATTCTAAAATATTTACCGTATATATATAAAAAAATATTTACCGTATATATATATAAAAAAATATTTACCGTATATATATAAAAATATTTACCGTATATATATAAAAATATTTACTGTATATATATATATAAAATATTGCTTATATATATATAAGTTTGCTGATCCCTGCTATAGTTACTATCCATTCAACACAGTGTAGGGTCAAATTCTTAATATAATCTTAAAACATCTTATATGATCTGTATAAGAGAGCCAACTATTGATTGCCCCTTAGCAACGATTTCTTTTTTTCTTTTTAAGAACTTGTATTGAGGTATAATTGACATACAATAAACTGCATATATTTGAAGTGTACAATTTGATACCTTTTCCTTATTAGTAATGTATATATGGCAATCCCAATCTCCCATTTCATCCCACCCCAAGCCCCCCACCCCCCCTTTCCCCACTCGGTGTCCATATGTTTGTTCTCTACATCTGTGTCTCTATTTCTGCCTTCCCTTAGCAACTGTTTCTTAAAAAAAACTACAACAGCAAAAAACCTAAATTATTTGTTATGACCAGGTAATGAATTCGTATGATTAAAAATTCTAAAGGTACAAAATGGTTTACAGTGAAGTGTCCCTTCTCTTACCCCTGTCCCCAGCGACGATAAATGTTATGTGTCTCATGTAGCCTTCCAGAGAGATATTTTGGATACACAGGCAGATGTGTGTTTTCTTCCTTGCTTCCCCAGCAGTTCAGTGTGCCCTTGCATTTCTGCATCCTAGAGATTATTCCAAGAGTTGAAAGTTCGTCTTTATTTTTTACAGCTATACAGCTGTGTTGCGTTGAATTGGTGGATATATTGCTTGTTTCCAGTTGTCTGTAACTCTGAACAAAGTTGAAATGGATAACCTTGAATGATACACTTGGGCAAGCATAGCTAGAGAGTAAGTTCCTAAAAGTAGCATTTTGGTTCTGGTAGAATTTGCCAACTTGCCCTTCTCGGAAGCTGTGACGTTCTCACCATCCCAGACTGTGTGGCGGTGTTACTTGCCTTGACCCTCCAGTGCTTTTTGCTCTCCATCTTTTTTATCTTTGCTGATTTGATAAGTAAAAATTGCTGAGTCTGAGGGGTAATTTGTGTTTCTCTTAGTATGAATGAAGTTGAGTTTGTTTTTATACATTTGAGCCGTTTGTATTTCTTCTTGATGAACCATTCTTGTCCTGGTCAACATTTTTTTTTAATTGGAGCTCATTGGAAATAAAAGGTAACTGTGTAGAAGTCATTTTATAAAATATATTGCATATTGTATATACAAGGTATTAAATTTAAATTTATTTGAACAGTTCAAAAGACATTAAAGTGAAACTGAAGGATTTGCTGAACTTGAAATAGTAAACAAATTCTTATGAGATTTAGCAAAAAAAATTAGGGAAAACAAGTAGGGTGTCATTACTGCTTTTTTTTTTTTTTTGAACAGGCTCAATTGACTCACTGCTAAGAAAGATAAAGAAAATAGTATTTACCTGTTTTACTTCCTCTCCTAATTAAGTTATATAATTTTGGTCTGTGACCTGCGTCTCACAGTTAATTTGTCTTAATTATAGATATGTGCTCATCACCATTTCTTTTACCACAACCTCTCTACTTGTTTGTTGGCATCCAGAAACACAGGGATATTTTCCCCCAGTAGGAGCTTGTGGGCATAATCCTCAAGTTCTTTCTTGCTTGCAAACGCCACCATGCAGTCATCCCTCAGTATCCGTAGGGAATTGGTTCCAGAAACACACACCCCCACCGCTACTCCCCTCCCCAACCCCCGCCCCCCAGCCTGGGATACCAGAATCTGAAGATGCTCAAGTTACTTATATAACATGGCATAGTATTTGTGTATAATCTACATAATCCTTCCACATGCCTAAATCACCTCTAGATTACTTACAATACCTAATACAATGTAAATGCTATGTAAATAGTTGCCAGCATGGAACAAAGTCAAGTTTTGCTTTTTGGAATTTTCTGGAATTTTTTACCCCCAATATTTTTAATCCACAGTTGGTTGTATCTGTGGATGTGAAACCCACAGATGTGGAGGGTAGACTGCACTTAACAACAATTTGACTTGGTTATTCTCTGGTCATTCTTTCTCTACAAACTTTGTTGCTGCATGTCTTCTGGTGGAAGAGTCTGGGACCAGCCAAATTTTTATTCTTCGTAAGTGACTTGCTTTTTTGACTCTGTATGTGAAGAACTTTGTTCCACTTAGCAGTTTGTAACTTTATTAAGCAATGCCTTGTGGTTGATCACTCTTTTATCAGTTTGCCTTACTGCCCTTTCATATGCAAAGTCAATTCTTTATTTCGGGGGCACTTTCTTCAATTATATCAGATTTTTTTTTTCTGTTCTACTTATTGGGTCATATGCTTCAGAGATACAGCATCTTGTTCTTTAGATCTTCTTTTCCTTATGTTACAACATCTTGTTCTTTAGGTCTTCTTTTCTCTTTTTCTGATTATGAGAGTTGATTTCCACATTATGATTATCTCAGAACTTTCTTAAATTTGGTATCCAGCCTAATTTATTTATTAGCTCTGGAGTGATGAGTTGTAGCTCCTAGTTCATTTCCTTAGCTTTGAAGCCTGCCTTTTTATCTCATTCTGTTTTATCCTGTAGTCTGGGGATTCTTGCTTTACTGGCTTTATGTTTTCATTAAAATATTTCTGTAGGGTAAAATATTCTGGAGCAGCTTGGGTTTGCTTCGTTTCCTTGTATGTTTTCTTGCCGATTGGGTTTTTCTTTGTCATTTTCTCCCTTCTTTTTCTTCTGTATTACGTATCACATCTTTTCATCTTGCTTATATTTAATACCGGCAGTTTAGTGAAGGAGTTACAAGTAACAGACTCCAGAGTCCCAATGCCTGGAATGTTCTTCCACTTAATAGTAATATGATTTGGGGCAAATTACTCTGTGTGCTTTGTCTTTTTCATCTGTAATATGTGAATAATAATCACAGTGATAATTCCCATCTTATAAGGCTGTTGAGGGGACTTGATAAGATAAAGCATGTTTTTGTTATTAACACAAGTAACGTCAGTGCCCCTGTTTGATCTGATAGAATGTGAATTGATCATTGCTGTGCTTCTGGCACCATTGATCTTTCCCTCTGAGCTCCATTATAGGGTAAGGGTGGGGGAAAGTGTTACCAAACCAGATTTCTTTGCCAACACACAGCAAGCCAAACACTGAGACGCCGACGTTTGCAGCAGAGAAGGGGTTTATTCACAAGGCAGCCAAGCAAGGAGACAGGAGAACAAGTCTCAGATTGGCCTCCCGGAAGCTGAGGGGCTTGGCATGTTTATGGGATAGAGAAGCAGAGTGGGGACTTCTCTGGTGGCACAGGATTAAGAATCTACCTGCTAATGCATGGATTCGATCCCTGGTCCAGGAGGATCCCGTATGCCTCAGAGCAACTAAGCCCGTGCACCACAACTACTGAGCCTGTACTCTAGAGCCTGCGAGCCACAGCTACTAAGCCCGCATGCCACAACTACTGAAGCCCCCATGCTCTAGGGCCCACGTGCCACAACTACTGAGCCAGTGTGTTGCAACTACTGAAGCCTGAGCACCTAGAGCCCATGCTCTGCAACAAGAGAAGCCACTGCACTGAGAAGCCTGAGCACCACAGCAAAGGGTAGCCCCCACTCGCCACATCCAGAGAAAGCCCATGTGCAGCAACGAAGACCCAATGCAGCCAAAAATAATTAATTAATTAATTAATAAAAAATTTAAACATTAAAAAAAAAAGGAAGCAGAGTGGTCTTAGGCTTGGGGAAAGGTGATTGCAGGTAGGGAAAAGGTGAGGTAGTTAGTGTTCTGTGCAGGCATATCTGAGTTACTCTCTTCTTCATGGGATGTGTGTTCAAAAATGGAGGCACTTAGCACGATCTAAGGGTGGAGGTTTTGGCCCTCTGATATCAAAAGGCCATTTATCAGACACCTGTGTGGGTCCTGTTTTAGGTGGTCCCAACCAGTCTTAGCTGGCTTGAGCTTGAGCTGGACACAACTGACTCCAAATTCCTGGAAAACAACCCAGGCAAACATCTTATTGTTTTGGCTGCATGATGCTTGGAGGACAAGTGAGCCTTTTGTAGCAGAAATTAAGCAAGCTTGATCGGTGACAGCAGGTTACAAGTGGAGGGGTTTTTAACAAACTGGAAGGCAAGCTCAAGAATTTCTGTTAGTCACCAGTTTCTGTTAACACCATGGGGCACGGTTTCAAAAGAGCCTGGTTTTGTTCATCTTGTCTTTGAGACTCTGAGTTCTCTTGTCTGTTCTGAAACTTTGTTGGAGGTTCTGTTTTGGCATTGACTCCATTAGGTCAAAGGCATTCACTCCTATTCCTTGGGAATCCCTAGGTTGGGGTGATCTCCCCCAGGCATTCAGCTTGCAGCCCCGGAAGTTAGAGACCCAGGTGGCCATCCCCAATCCTGCCAAGTCCTGGAACCCAGGTGGTCAGCCTGCACGTCTTCCTCTCAGAGCTTTTCTGTCTCTGTTCCCTATGTGCTTACTCAACCCTCAGTTTACTTCTGTCTGAATCGATTTTCAGGGTTTCGTGGACTTGTTTCCTTCCCTGTGCCTGTGAGGGTGGGGTCAGGCATCTGTTCTACACTGTTCCAGAATCTTCTGTCCTTCACGCTCCGAGTGTCACCACTTCTCAAAGGGTGTAGACTGAAGTTATGTGCCTTTCTTAGTTGGTTTATTTTCTGCCACTGAAAATTTCCTGGCTTTTATTTCACCTCTTGTTGGAAAAGCGTAGTTCTCTGATCAGATTTTATTTTGCCGTCTTTATCTGGAAATCTGTGGTGAGCTTTTTATTTTAATGTTTATTTGTTTATTTCTTTCTTTGGCTGTGCTGAGATCTTTTTAGTTGCGGCATGTGGACTCTTAGTTATGGCATGTGGGATCTAATTCCCTGACCAGGGTCAAACCCAGGCCCTCTGCATTGGGAACGTGGAGTCTTAGCCACTGGACCACCAGGGAAGTCCCTTGTGGTGAGGTTTTGAAAATATAAAAGAAAGATTAAAAAAAACAAAACAAAGCCCAAACATTCCTGGGTCCGACCTTGGACCTTCCATTTCAGAGGGTCTGGAACGGCGCCCAAGTGTCTCCTTTTTAAAAGCCTCACTGCAGTTCTTAGGATCAACCAAATTTAAGTCCAGTATCTTTATTAAAAGATGTATATTTTCCTCTTAGCTTTTAATTAGCCTATCTGAAGAGCAAGTATATAAAACACTTGAAATTTCTCAGAAAGACCCCATAAATTTAAAGGTGCTTTTGGTGGTTTATTTTCTTGCTTATTTTTAAAATAACCTCATACAGGTAGGGCAAGAAAGCCCATCTCCAAAGAATGGAAATGCGAGTTGCTCTTTTTTTTTTGTAGTCGTCCCTGAGAGAAGTATCCTTGGATCTGAAGTTCCCTTCTAGACCTCTTAAGCCTTTAGTTTCCCGCTGGCACTTATAGAGTGAATTATTCATTGATGCTTTTAAGAAGCATTTTGAATGCTATATATGCTAACATTGTCAAAGTGATACTCATTCATCAGAACCGGACCATCTTTACTGGAGATCACCACAACAGGTCTTTAATCCTGTTTAGGATTTGACTGGTAAAACAGAACTATAAAAAGTGCTAGTTTCACCTGGATCTCTTCAAACTATGTTTCCTTCAACTAGATATAAAATTTAAGTTACTTTTATGGCTGCTAAGGACTGAAAGCCAAAAAGAAAACGTGGATTTAAATAGACCTTTAAAATAACAGTTTTGAATGAGTTTTTATATAAGATGGCAATTTACACAGTGGCATTTTCCATTTGTAATTTATAGTTAGCAGAAGAAATGGTCGATATTTAAAACTGTGTGCTAAAAATGTCTTATATGCAACCTCTAGGCTTTTCAATACTGCGGATCCCATATATGCTGCTTTACATATATTTGAAAAAGAATTCATTGATTATCTAGTCATCTGCTTTCCATGGCTCCTGTTTTATTCCTGGTACATGTACGCAGGGGCTATTGTTTTTATTGTGTACCTTTTTAAGGACTAAATGTGGTAAACCAACTCAAAAGAACTCTACTGTGCTTTCAATATACAAGATTTCTCTCTTTTGCATTATTTTTTCTCTAAGGCACATGCTTTAAGGATGCCTTTCACTTTCTTTTGGACCTAGATCTATTAGATAATCTCTGCTGTGTATCCCGAGTATAAAACATGATGTAGTTTGTTTAAGCATAGCCCATGTGATAGCAACCTCCAAGTCAGTAAGTTTTTCTTTCATCAGTTTGTCTAATTATAATTTTTAAATTGTTATATACCCACGCCTTTTTAAAGTAATTGCAACAATCACTATTCTATTGGGTGATATATATTCCCTCAGGATTTCCAAGATTTAAGGGACAATAGAGGCCCTTTCATGCACCTGCCTCAGGCTTACAAATGAGGAACTGGAAGCACAGACTTGCCCATTGCTTTGTCCGAGGTCAGACCATCTAGACACACGGCCTCTGGATTCCCAGAGCAACGTCCTCTTTACTAAAGTCCTCTGCCTCTTGTGTCATCTAATAACACCTGTTAGAGATGAACTCACATTTCACTGTGTAAAGTGTACCATGATCAAAATCATAAATTTATTATTGCACATTTTTCTAGGCACATATGTAGATTCAGGGGAAATGAAAGAAGTAGAATGTGAAATAATGAAAGTAGCTTCTGTAAAAGAGGAATAGCAATATGGAATAAACAGGAAAGTGAATACAGAGATGCTGTCATATGAAGAGTCCCACCATGGATAACTAGTCACCTCCTCAGGCTGTTCTTCTTCTTCTTTTTAGTTGAAGTATAGTTGATTTACAGTGTTGTGTTAATTTCAGCTATACAGCAAAGTGACTCAGTTTCATATATATATATCTCCCTCTCTCCCAGGACATTGAATGTAGTTCCCTGTGCTACACAGTAGCATCTTGTTGTTTATCCATCTTATATATAATAGTTTGCATCTGCTAGTCCCAAACTCCCAGTCCATCCCTCCCCCACCCCTCTCCCCCTTGGCAACCACAAGTCTGTTCTCTATGTCTGTGAATCTGTTTCAGTTTCGTAGATAGGTTCATTTGTGCCATATTTGAGATTCCAAATATAAGTGATATCATATGGTATTTGTCTTTCTCTTTCTGACTTACTTAGTATGATCATCTCTAGGTCCATCCATGTTGCTGCAAATGGCATTATTTTGTTCTTTTTTTATGGCTAAGTAGTAAGTATTCCATTGTGTATATGTGCCACATCTTCTTTATCTATGGCTGTTCTAACTACAGAAACCAAAATCAGGACCCAAGAGAAATCAGACAATGGAACCAACGTTAGTGAGTTTTCTTTTTTCAAGATTACCTCTTAGTTTTTGTGTAAATTTAAGCATGCAGAATGTAGAGGGGAGTGTTTGGATTCTTGACCTGGAGATGGGATTAGGAAGAGAGATTGGAGTGATTTTGGCTAATCTGAGTATGCTCAGTGCAAGCCTGTAGGCAGGTTAAAAGTTCTCCTTGCTAAATGTCTTAGTATAAACACCACCACCCCTCCCCCATATTGTCTCTACTTCCTTCAAGAAGACTTATTCACAAGTAGCTTTCATTAGCTTTTGAGAGACCAGTCACACAGCCTTGAAAACCTACCTTTGACACTTTGATTTTTCATTTAAGCATTTGAACTCAGTCCATATGCCAGCCTTGGGTTTAGAGCAATAATGCTTGCTTAGAAACACATGGTCTGCCCTCTCCAGTTAAATAATGTCAGGTCTTAACATCCAGGTAAGTGACCAGCTGACGACGATTTCTGTTCTTATTTGCGCTACCTTCAGGTAAAAAAGTCAGAGCTATGCAAGTCTTTCACACTGAAAGATGGAAGGAAATAAATGGATTTCAACTGTGGACATTTTGTGATTTTTTTTTTTTTAACTTGTAAACAAAAGCACTAACTTCACCTTTCATTCCTGATTTCTCAGTTATCTTTCTGTATAAGGTGACGTGTCTGCCTTTTTGTTTTAGGAATCTTTCGAAGAAATACCAACCTAAAAAGAACTCAAAGGAGGAAGAAGAATACAGGTGTGTTCATCATTGGTTGTTGTGTGGTAATATCTATATGTCCTTGGTGATTATAAAGGAAATCTATGTATATTTTGTGGATATAATATATCTACAAAAACAAGTTGCATCCCTCATTCATATTTGTGTTTTTAAATTGGGGAAAGACAGTAAAAACCTACTCAAATTACTTTTTTCATACTGAGTCACTAGACCTATTCCAGAATGTTTCAATTAAGGTAATTAGGAAAAGCTTGGAATATAAGCATATAGAGGAAGTGTGGACTCTGCACTCTGTGTCTTGATTTGGTTTTGTAATATCAGGTGTCTCATTCATCCGAGAAATATGTCCATTTTAGACAGCAGTGAAGACATCTTAACATGAGTAGTTCAAAAGTATTGTCTCTAATTTAGATCTAAATATCCACGACATTAGTATCTATAGTGTGTATGTGTATTTTGGATTCTATGTGGGCTATTAACAAAGCCAAATATTGCCTTATGTAGAGCAATTCGGCTTCAAAAAATGAAAAATGTTTCAGTTGTAATTAATTCTGTACCATTTTGATGGGAACACTCTTATATGTAATGAATTGTCAAGATCCTAAGGGAGCTGGATGCAGATTAACCTGATTTTAATTACTATTTCGCCGACGGGAAGCAGAGTGAGAGAGGATGTGCCTTGTTTGAAAGGAGCGGTGTGCGTTCTGTTCCGTAGGTATACGGCATGTAAAGCCTTCCTTTCCACCCTGAATGAGATGAATGATTATGCTGGACAGCATGAAGTCATCTCTGAGAATATGACCTCCCAGATCACCATGGAGTTAGCACGCTATGTCCAGGAACTGAAGCAGGAGAGGAAATCGGTAACTAAAATTTGTTTTTCTTCCTAAGAGATGGACCAAAGATGATGGGACTATCCCTAGAAGTTTTAAAATGATCAATAAAGGGAATCATATGAGATGATGGGTCTTAAATTGCCACCTTTGAGAAGCGTATAAACATTTCGGACGCTGTTCCTAGAAAATGTTTCTAGGTTTTGTTTTGTTTTGTTTTTTAGTATTTATTTTATTGTTTATTTGGTTGCGCTGGGTCTAGTTGCAGCAGATGGGCTCCTTAGTTGTGGCATGCCAACTCGTAGTTGCAGCATGCTTGTGGGATCTAGTTCCCTGACCAGGGATTGAACCCAGGCCGCCTACATAGAGAGCATGGAGTCAAAACCATTGCGCCACCAGGGAAGTCCCAGAAAATGTTTCTAGGTTTTTATATCCGATTTCAAGGGTCCCTTGGACACTCTGAAACTCATTTGTGGACCCCAGAATACTAACCCTTTTGAGGAATTTAAATATCTTTGCGGCTATCTGGTATACAAGAGTAAGCAAAGCAATATGATGTATGCTGTGTGGAATAAATTGTTAACAAAAGTGCTTATAAGGACTTCAAAAGAGCGAGAAAGATGACCTCAGTTACAGCCACTTCGTTCCGTGGCTCATTCATTGTCATCTAATGAAGAGGGCTCTTTTGTTCCTCTTGTCATCATTACAGTCTTTTCATAGCTTTTCTTGTTAACAGAAGGGGAAAATGTACGCTCGAGGAAAGTATATTCATAATCAAGATTTTGCCCTAAGAGATTTATCATTAAGCCGTGGTCTGCATCATTGTACTTTGATCACCTGTGAGGTGCGTAATAGTTAGTAATAAAGTACCGAAGTTGGCCAGTGATATAAATTTGAATCCACAGTAATTCTTTTAGTGCTCTGGAGATACATGAGCCAACAAGATTGATGGGATTCTTCCTGAAATGGAGGAGACATTAAATAATAATGACCAAAATAATTATTTAATTGCAGTTGTGATAGTTCCGACAAAGTACAAGTACATATGTGAGAACATATAATGGGAACACCTATATAATGCTGTGTAACACCATTATATGGGAACATCTAAAGCCCATGCTCTGGATGAGGGGAAAGCTTCCCAGGGGGCTTGACAGTTAAGGCTTTAACAGGACTTGAGGGACAAGTAGGAGTCGCATGGGACAAACATTCAATAGAGAGAGCAGCCATGCAAAGGCCCTGAGACAGGAAAGTTGGAACATCTGGGGAATTTAGTTCTTTCTAAACTATAAACATGTAGCATATGGCTTTGGGTATGCTTAGAAGTTAGGAAGAGATATACGTCTTAGGATCACCCGTTGGATTAAAAAAAAAAGTTGACACACTGAGATGACGTTTTAATCTATTCACATTAAAGCAGTGATTCCCAAGCAGGCACGATTTGGCTCCCCACCCCAGCAAATATTTGTCAATGTCTGGAGACATTTTTGGTTAGTAGGGGCATTATAGCTGGGGGGTTGCTTCTGGCATCTAGTGGGTAGAACCCAGAAGTGCTGTTAAACATTCTATAATGCACAGAACAGCCTCCACAACAAAGAATTACGTGGTCTAAAATTTCCATGGTGGCTGAGAAACCCTGCACCAGAGCTCCATTTAGGTGACAGCCTCTATAAACCATGCACTAAAGGAGAGCTTTTCTTTTATGTGATGGAAAGAAAGCAGTGAAACAGAATACAAAGGTTTGGAATGAAACAAAATACCTGATATAATCATAAAGTAAGCACAATAAATCTGAACACGATGTTGGACTACTTCCCCAGTTCCTGACTTTCTCTTGACCTTGCAGAGTTTATGCCTTCTTCTTCTTTGTTACTTTGGTCAGTGCCTAGTGGTGCTTGCTGGCCTTCCTTCACTCATACGGTTTAGCATTTTAGCCAACACCCTAATCAAAAACTCTGTGCATTTATCTTAGTAGGAATTATTAATTGTATTTCTGGAGTGAATCATGAAAGGTGAAGCCCACATAACTTGGCCTCCTTTTACTTTTTCGAATTCCTCCCCTCCAACCATGTGGCCTCCTTGTTGTGCCTTGTCCATTCCCTGTGCAATCCTGCCTCAGGGCCTTTGCACTGGCTTTTCTCACCTTGCTAAGCTTTTTCCCTAGATATCTGCAGAGCTCACTTCCTGACTTCTTTCTCAGGAATATCCTCTTCTCAGTGAGCTCTATCTTGTTTACTTTATTTAAAATTACAAAGTCCTCCCACCTTCTCCATCCCATTTCTACCACCTCCCCCTGCTTCATTTATTTTTCTTTAGTACTTACCAGCATCTAACATTTTATGTATTTACTCGTTTGTTTTCCTTTCGCCCCACGCCATAAGCTCCACAGGGCAAGAATTTCTTGTCCACTGTTGTATTCTCAGCACCTGGAACAGTGCCCAGTGTGGCATGAAGCCTGCTCTCAATCAATACTCTTGGAGTGAAAGAAAGAACTAAGGAGAAGAAGCAGTCGTCTTCAGCATAGCTTAGTTCTCCGTTTAGACTTTGTTTTGCTAGTTGGGGATCCTTGTATTTCTTTCTTGTGTTATTTTTTTTTAATGTATTATTTATTTAGGCTGTGTTGGGTCTTTGTTGCTGTGAGCGGGCTTTCTCTAGTTGTGGCGAGGCGGAGCTACTCTTTGTTGCCGAGCGCGGGCTTCTCCTTGCGGTGGCTTCCCTTGTTGCAGAGCGTAGGCTCTAGGGCACACGGGCTTTGGTAGTTGTGGCACATGGGCTCAGTAGTTGTGGTGCACAGGCTTAGTTGCTCTGCGGCATGTGGGATCTTCCCAGACGAGGTATCAAACCCGTGTCATCTGCCTTGGCAGGCAGATTCTTAACCACTGAGCCACCAGGGAAGTCCTCTTTGTTGGGTTATGATTGCGTCCTTTTGTTTTATTTACTCACGATTAATCATATGTCTTTTTTTTACAGTCTGTCATATCTGTACTTTGAATTCTTTTCCTTTTTTAATCAAAAATTATAGTAATTTAATGAGTAAATTATAGGTGGTGCAGACACATTAAATAATATCTTGCAATACATAGTGTTCCGTTTATTTTAAGGAGAATTACACGTACACCTCTCTGAGTCAAATGTTCTGTTGAGAGGAGCTGTAAACAGCATGCTCTCTTGAAGCCTTTTGTAATTCTGTTAAGATGAAAATTCAGGAAATTGCGAAAGCTTTTAACATTCTAGAAGGAATATCAGTAAGTACGTGTACATTTGTGGTGTTTTAATATAACGCATCATGAAGATTTTTGCTTTGTTTACTGCGTGGGTAATAATTACCATTATTTTGAATGACTGCATGATGTGGCATTGTGTTGATGTGCTCCTATTTCTAAAATTACTCTGATGATATTGAATATTTATCCGTTTGGCCTCAAGTGTTCATTTTTATAGGTTATAATAACTGACTTCTATCCTCACAGTCTCCCTTGGGGAGGGTGAGGGCTGTTATACATTTTACCTATTATATTACTCATATTTTGTTACCAGGCATCCTGCCTCTCAGGGCAGTGTGCGCTCACATACATGCTCTTTCAAGTTATTTTCAAGTTATTTTCTTGAACTTACACCCAAGGACGCCGGGCTGACTGGTGTGAAGGTCTCCATCAGCAGTCAGCTATAGAAAGGGCTCCTAGAGATCATCTCATACTAAGCAGTATTTCTCCTTATGACCTTTCACTTTTGGCTACCCTGACTTTTCTTAGTAAGTGATCTAATTTTCCTAAGGATAACTGTCAAAACCACAGTAGAATGTGATGGTTTCCACTTTCTGGTGGTGGTAATTGTCAGCAGAAGTGCCACAACAAAGCGAGAGCCCAAATCCGGCTCTCCTGGGGTCAAATCCAGTTGCCGCTTCCATGTGGGACCACGAAGGGCTGACAGTGAACTTCAGATCTTCCTTATAGGAGAGGAGAACCTCCATCAGCAGTATGTCCAGAGAGCCTCAGCTGCCGGTGGTCAGGGAAGAGAGGAAAGGACCCAGGCTCTGCAGTTAACAAACTCGAGCAGGACTCCAGCAGCCCCACTAACTAGGAAACCTTAGGCAGGTTATAAAACTCTCTGAGCAGCCAGTTCTGAATCTGTAACTGAGGCTGATTATAATAAACCTCTTTCCCGAGTTGTGGGGGAGGACCCAACAAGACAGGTACAAACCGCCTAGCACCACACCACACTCTGTGCATGGATATACAGGCACTGCGTATCTGGTACCTCCCATCAGGTCATCCTGTTTCTCAATACAGAATCTCCTTTCTACTCCAGAGAAAGGGTTTGATTAGGGTTTAGCACAGAAAACAGAAGCGTATACAGGTCTCCTTGTGAGCATATGTCATAACAGTATTGTCCAGTGCATTTGAAAGGACCTTTCTAAAAATGTTGAATTGGCGGATGGCATTGAAAACAAGCCGCCTCTAAAATTTTAGGTCGAGCTGCTGTTTCTCATGGCTGACTAGAAATAATGTCCTGCTTAAGTACTATTCTTAACCATCAGCCCTTTTGGGCCATTTGATACAGTGGCAAAATCCTCCCTGCCCAAAAGGATGATTTAGAATTTACAGGATTACTGCTGGATCTCATTACTGCATATAGAGAGGATTTCCAAGTTCAGTTCAGAATACTAGCAGAACATTATTTTTCATCTAGATTTTGCGATGTGTGAATAGAGGACTCTCTAACAAGAGTTCCTGGTGCAAAATTGCTCACTATGCAAAAGATGAGGTTTCCTTCCTTTTTTGAACGGATTTAAAAGGAAGTAGAAGACAGTAAGGTAGTGGGAGAGATGGACATTCCCCTCTGGGACCATAGCGTGCTCATGAGTCAATTCTTTGATCTTAAACAAAATTTTAAAGTCTTAAAGGTATAACTGATTCACTTTGCTGTACAGCAGAAGCTAACACAGCATTATAAATCAACTGTACTCCAATAAAAATTTTAAAATATCTTAAAGCCTTAACACCTCTAACTGTAAAATAGGATAGTAGTTGTTCATGTTTTCAGGAAAAAAGATGCTTTTTTAAAAATTTTATTTTATTTTTATTGAAGTGTAGTTGATTTATAATGTGCCAATTTCTGCTGTACAGCAAAGTGACTCAGTTATATGAATATATACATTCTTTTTGGGACTTCCCTTGTGGTCCAGTGGTTAAGACTCTGCCCTTCCATAGCAGGGGGCACAGGTTCAACCCCTGGTCAGGGAACTAAGATCCCACATGCCGGGGTTGGGGGGGCTGGGCAGGCGGGGGGAGTGTGAAAAGACTTTGTTGATATTGAAAAAAAAAATTCTTTTCCATTATGGTTTATCCTAGGAGATTGGATATAGTTCCCTGTGCTATACAGTAGGACCTTGTTTATCCATGCTAAATGTAATAGTTTGCATCCACCGACCCCAAACTCCTCCCAGTCCTTCCCTCTCCCCGCCTCCCCCACCCTGGGCTACCACAAGTCTGATCTCTATGTCTGTGAGTCTGTTTCTGTTTCATTTGTGCCATACTTTAGATTCCACATAGAAGTGATATGGTATTTTTTAAAGCTTTGTTAAAATGAATTAATTAATTTTATTTATTTTATTTTTTAATTTATTGGCTGCATTAGGTCTTTGTTGCTGCGAACAGGCTTTCTCTAGTTGCAGAGAGCAGGGGCTACTCTTTGTGGTGGTGCGCAGGCTTCTCATTGTGACTTCTCATGTTTTGGAGCACTGGCTCTAGGCACATGGGCTTCAGAAGCTGCAGTGCTTGGGCTCAGTAGTTGTGACTTGCAAGCTCTAGAGTGCAGGCTCAGTAGCTGTGGCGCACAGGCTTAGTTGCTCTGCAGCATGTGGGATCTTCCCAGATCAGGGCTCAAACCCGTGGCCCCTGCATTAACAGGTGGATTCTTAACCACAGTGCCACCAGGGAAGCCCTATCATATGGTATTTGTCTTTCCTTTCTGACTTACTTCACTTAGTATGATAATCTCTAGGTCCATCTATGTTACTGCAAATGGCTTTATTTTGTTCCTTTTTATGGCTGAGTAGTATTCCACTGAGTATATGTACCACATCTTCTTTATCCATTCATCTGTTGATGGACATTTAGGTTGTTGCCATGTTTGGGCTATTGTGAATAGTGCTGTGAACATAGGGGTGCGTGTATCTTTTTGAATTATGGTTTTCTCTGGGTATATGCTCAGGAGTGGAATTGCTGGATCATATGGTAGTTCTAGTTTTCGTTTTCTGAGGAAAACCTCCATACTGTTTTCCATAGTGGCTGCACCAACTTACGTTCCCACCAACAGTGCAGAAGGATTCCCTTCTCCCCACACTCCCTCCAGCATTTGTTATTTGTAGACTTGAGAAAATATGATTTGTATGCAGCAGTTTCCACATATGCTGTGTTCTCATATGACAGTGTAGCTCACTCACATAATATGATGAATAACCAGTGTTTGTCCTGACACAGGAAAATCTGTTTGCTTGTTTTGATGAAAATCTGTTGATATTGTAAAAGTAAATTCTTTAAAAGAGAGCTTTGACTTGCCATTTGCAAGAGCACAGCGTTTAGGTTCTTTCCTGCCTGGTGTTCGAGGAGTTCTCGTTAGGAAACACCAGTGCTCCTGGGGGGATGGGGGGGGTGGTCTTAATTTCTTCACCTAATGGGCTCACTTAAGGCGACTGTATTTTTGACAAGAGGCTCACTTTCTCTTTATTTTATTTTTTAAAATATTTAACACTACTTTATTATGTATTTATGTGTTTATTTATTTATTTATTTATTGGCTGTGTTGGGTCTTCGTTACTGTGCGTGGGTTTTCTGTAATTGCAGCGAGCCGGGGCTACTCTTCGTTGCAGTGCATGGGCTTCTCATTGCGGTGGCTTCTCTTGTTGTGGAGCACGGGCTCTAGGCGTGCAGGCTTCAGTAGTTGTGGCACTCAGGCTCAGTAGTTGTGGCTCTTGGGCTCTAGAGAGCAGGCTCAGTAGTTGTGGCGCACAGGCTTAGTCTCTCCACAGCATGTTGGATTCTCCCGGACCAGGGCTTGAACCCTGGCAGGAGAATTCTTAAGCACTGCGCCACCAGGGAAGTCCCCACCTTCTCTTTAGAGATAATGGACTCAGTGGCCAGTCCTTGAGGTGAATTGAAGTCAAAGTACACAGTGACCATTCCTTTGCTTTGCATTCAGTCTTTTATTCTCAAACACAAATTATCAGTGCATCTGATTCTGTGACAATGTCTGGGATTTCCTGGTGTTCACTGATAATGGATAGAAATAACTGGAAAATCAACAGTTCTTTCTGAGGCAGCATGACTGGTTTTAATGCATAAAATCTGGACATTTTATACTTGCCTGGTTTTCCTAGATTTTTACAAATTTACAGGAAGTACAATGTACATCCTCTCTTAAAGCTGACCACACACAGTAAAAATGTCCCTTTCTTTTATTTACTCTCCCTTTTTAAGGGGAGTTGCTGTGATTCATTTATTAGTTACCAAACTTTTTAAAGAATGTTACTAAAACTCTGAATTAAAGAACAGAAATTCACAATCCTTATCAATCAAGATCCTCATTTTTCCAAGTTTCCTTCCAGATGTCATTTATAGATATATAGATATTTATATACAGAGGTATTGATATCTCTCTATATGGATGTAATATATATAATATTTAAGAGTATTAGTCCTAGTATAGGTATAATTTTTCTCCTTTCCCCATTTAATATCATAAACACTTTGCATGTTTCTACATGAAAATATATAGTTTTCATAATTAGACTTTTAGTGGCAATGTATTATTCTAACTTATAATTCACTTAACTAATTGTTTATTATTTGATCTATAGGCTATTAGTGGTTTCTGATTAGTTAGTTATATAAATAATACTGCAGTGAATTCTTTACTTTTGTAGCTATTTTCTTTGTGTGTGGGATGGGGATTATTCTCCAAGCTAAATTCCTAGAAATGAGAATATGAGGTCAAAGCATACCAGATTCATGGTTCTTGGTTAAAATTTGGCCATTTTTAAGACTGATGGTCTTTAACAGAAGAAATGATGAGATTCCCAAGTCACTGAAAGGATCAACTTGGGAGTGAATTGGCTTATCTGAGATGTGGGTAATTCAGAGTTGCTATCAGATAGATTCCTCTGAAAGAACTATTATAAATACGCTCTTACTAGTGATTTTTTTAAATAAATTTATTTATTATTATTTATTTATTTATTGGCTGCATTGGGTCTTCATTGCTGCCCGTGGGCTTTCTCTAGTAGCAGAGAGCGGGGGCTACTCTTCATTGCGGTGCACGGGCTTCTCACTGCAGTGGCTTCTCTTGTTGTGGAGCAGGGGCTTTAGGTGCTCAGGCTTCAGTAGTTTTGGCACTCAGGCTCTAGAGCGCAGGCTCAGTAGTTGTGGCACACAGGCTTAGTTGCTCCGAGGCAGGTGGGATCTTCCCGGACCAGGGATCGAACCCATGTCTCCTGTATTGGCAGGCGGATTCTTAACCACTGCACCACCAGGGAGGTCCCTTACTATTGATTTTTGCATGCTGCATCAAGTTATTAAAGAATTTTAGAAAGAGGGGTTCAGCTCCAATCTTTGAGTCTGTGTAGAGTTATCTGCGGTGGTCACCACTAACCACATATGAGGGATTTATGGAGATTTATAGCTCCAGGAGGGGAATCAGGACACTCCAGCCAACATTTACTGGAACCTCCAACTACATTTCTCCCAGCAAGTGGAAAGAATGCTTCATTATGAAATGTTGGCCAGGAGCAGAATCACTTTTTGGCAATGGTTATCTGAAGAATTCTAGAGGAAATAATTATACAATACCTTCAGTGACTCACTAAAATTTTTATAAGTCTCAGATAATACTTGTAAGACCCCACATTACTGAGAATTGACCATATGAAATATTTCCCAAGGTTTAAGAAATGTCAAAAAATTGATAATGAAAGCCACACATTCTTCTTGAAGTTAGGTGTTGGATAGGTCCTATTTATGAAACTTACAAAGGGACTTAATTTCCTATAAGGCAGTTCTGCAGTCCAGACTGATTCTAATATATCTAGAACATATTTTTTGGTGGTTTTTTATTGGTTTTTTTTTTTTGGCCACGCTGTGCTGTGTAGCTTGTGGGATCTCAGTTCTCTGACCAGGGATTGAACCCAGGCCACGGCAGTGAAAGTGTTGAATCCTAACCACGGGACCCCAGGGCACTCCCTAGAACATGTTTTTATAAGAGATGACAGCAAATAGATAAAACTTAGCATGAAGGAAAGCGAAAAGTAAAAGAAACTTATCTATGTGATCAAGCTGATTACAAATCTGTTTTTGATTTATTCAGTCCTATTGAAATTCAACTGTATATACTCTGTTATAAAGCCAGGATCTGTAGGAAGAAAACACAGAAAAGCGAGGCAGATTTTAAATTTCATGATCCGGAAAAAGAGCATTGGGTTTAAAGAGCAATTCTTCCTTACTGGTGTTGTTGCGTTTGTTTAAATAAATTAAAAAGCGGGAAACCCTATAAAAGTTGTTGGTCTTCTGTGTGAGTCGTGGTTATACAACACCCACTAATAGCCCCTGGTTTAATGAATGTCTAGAAGGTATATTCTGTTTTGTTCTGACCTCTTTGTGTTGAAAGAACATGTGATGGTGGCATTCTATTCATTAAGAGCCTGTCCCCACTGTGGTTCTGTCACCTGCAAAACCATTGATCTGGTGAACCAAAGAAATTTTATTTTCTCATTTAGGGGGTAACGTACATAGTTATCAGGGTCCTTAGATTCTGTCCTTGATTTCATGGATTTGAAATGTGACTTTGAGTTTTGTATTTCCCTTTTGTGAGT
This sequence comes from Hippopotamus amphibius kiboko, assembly GCF_030028045.1. Taxonomy (NCBI): domain Eukaryota; kingdom Metazoa; phylum Chordata; class Mammalia; order Artiodactyla; family Hippopotamidae; genus Hippopotamus; species Hippopotamus amphibius. The sequence goes on from NC_080187.1 coordinate 6,590,308, forward strand.
TGGAATGAGACCTTCTTTTTCTTCTAAAAATTGTGAGAATTTCTTGACTGCTGTTGTGTGTCTCACCTGACTCTCCTATATCCAGTCACCTGTTGGACAACTCCCCTTAGATGCCCAATGCAGCATCACCCATCACCGTTGTCAGTGGAGGCCCTGGAGCCCAGCGATAGTGTGAAGGGTGTCCCAAAGTCATACGATGCGGTGGCCCTGTCAACTTGTCCATCCTTTATCACACCCCATTCCAATCTGCAATTCCTGCCATCTGAATGGCAGTCCCTTTTAACCCAGTTGTTCTGGCCAAAAACGTGGGGCACCCAGCACTTACTTTTCCCTTACGCCGCATCTTCTGCCTAATGTCAAGTCCCGTTGGCTCTCCCTTCCGTAAATGTTCTGAATCCAAACACTTCTCACCACTTCCTCCACGTCCAGTCTCTCATTGTCTCTCATCTGGAGGACCGTCCTAAGCCTTTTATTTTTAATTCATCCCTGCTTCCAGGCTTGCCCCATGGTCCTTGGTCCAGCTCTCCCAACTCCATCTCCATCACCAGCTCCTCCTTAGGCAGGTGCAGCAGCCTCCTCCCTGGTCCCCCTGCCCCTCTTGCCCCCATTCTGTCCATTCTCCGTGCAGCAGCCAGCACAACCTTGCAATAATGCAAATCAGACCATGTCCCTTCCCTTCTTACATTTTCCAGTAGCTTTCCATTGTGCTCATGTGGCTTGGGCAGCCATCCACATGGCTTGGGCAGCCATCCACAGTCTAGCCCTTGCCTTCTTCTCCTGCCTTATCCTTCCTCTCAGTCTAATTGCACTGGCTTCTAGCTGTTCCTTGGACACACCGAGTGCTTTCCCACTTCAAAGCATCTGCATTAGCTGTTCCCGCTGCTTGCAAGGGTGTTTCCGAGAACTTTGCAAGTTCACTCCTACACTTTATTCAAGTCTCGCTCAAGCATCCTCCCAGGCTGCCCTGTCTAAACGCTGCCTGCACCCAAACCCATCCCTCTCTAGTCCCTTACCCTCTTTCTCTTACTGCTGTGTCCTCTATCTCACAAAGGGGCTTTGTTTTATTCACAAGTAAAGCAACAACCTACACATGTGGGTGTGCAATTAACACCTGTTGAGTGGATGATTTGAGTTGAATTTTAAGATCTTTCAGCTCAGGGAAGGATTACTGTCCTGAAAGTTTCATCTATCAACCTGGCAGTCTGTCTAAAACCGTATCAAGGGCAATTTTCCTTGTTTTGGTTTGAAAGAACAGTTCCATACCCTTGGAAGAGATCAAGTGGGGAATCTGAGTCATTTTCTGCTTAATAATGATCATTTGAAGATCCTTTCATCCTGAGTTAATCGGGATTCTTCAGAGGAATTAGAATTTTAAGGGACATGAAAGAAGGGATTGTTCTGAAGAACAGGTGAAAAAAAAAACTACTGGAGTCTAGGTGAAAACTGTGAATGTGGGGAATTCCCTGGCTGTCCAGTGGTTAGGACTTCACACTCTCACTGCCGAGGGGCCGGGTTCGATCCCTGATCAGGGAACTAAGATCCCATAAGCCCCGTGGCGCGGCCAAAAGCAAAAAAAAAAATGGGGAAGTGGAGAGTTCTTGGGAGTAAACTCCAGCACGAGAATGCGAGGATCGGTGGGGAAGAGGAGCAGCAGAAGAGGGGGTGAAGGAAACTTGGCTGGGGCTGTGCTGGACCTGCACCCGGACCTGGACTGGGCAGGGCTGGGTGGGGGCTGCCCAGTGCCCAGATGGTCAGTGTCATGGCGGAAGTTAAATAACTGAACGTGACACTTGGGAGGCAGGCATTTTACGGAACTTTAAACAAGTTCATTGAGAAGATATTTTTATTATCATTGAATTTGGGGGAACAAGCCTTCCTAAAGAAAAGCAGAATGCAGCTCCTGTCACGAACGTTTCTGGGTTTATGGTTTGGGACTTTAGTGAGGTGACAGAATGCTCCCTGGAGCGTGGCTGAAGATGCTTCACAATTTTCCTACACGGTCCACATAAATATCTGCACACACAGAGTTATCGCTACGTTAATTAATCCCAAGTCAGGCTTAGAGGCTGCTAGTATTCAAACCCACCACACTGTAGGTTTTGAGGAAATTCTAATATTTGTCACAGGCATATTTTCTGAAAGCTCCTTTCTTTTTGGCCTTTGCAAGTTTTTGTGCTCCTTTGTTTTCATCTGTGGAATCTGAATCTTATTTAAAATTTCAGACAGCTGACTGTCCTCAGTTGAGTGTTTATTCTTTTTATTTTTTTCCACTTTGTTTTTTGAAGTGGCTGTTCTCACATCAATGCCATATTTTGCTTTTTAAATGTAGTTTTAAAAATTAATGATCTATTTTATATATATAGTAAAATGAGCAGCTGTTGTACCTGCTTGTGGTGTGTGAATAACGAACAGCTTCACCGTTAGTCTGGTCAACCTAAGTATGAGTCCTGGCAGTGCAGTAAAATCTCCTTGGAAACTCTGTCATTGTCATTTTACTTTAAGTTAATGCTTGGCTATTTTAGGTTCCCTGTGATTTTTTATCTCAGCTACCCCTTGTCCACAGGAAATTTCTAAAAAAAATTTTGAAGGCTGATTTTATTTGCATAGATTTTTACCTGTATATTTTTAAGGTTCAGCTGAAAAGTTGAAATGCAAGTAAGTTTAGCTGTCACCCCAGATACCATCAGGCATTTTAAAAAAGGTCTATTATTATGTTTGAAGAGAAAAAATCATCTTATTACAGGAGAAAGCAAAGAGCATTTTTCAGCGTCTCTAGAGATGGCATTTCCTGTCTCTCCTCTGATAGGAGAAAAGAGCTGTGATGACTTCACTCTGTGGCTCCAAAAGAAGTGCTTATTATCTTTTTCTAGAGAACAATCCCTCTTTATTTAGGGCTTGGAGACACACTTGGTAGATCCACACTTGTGCACTGCACAGTGAAGAAATGTTTGACCATTGTTTGTTAATAAACAACAAACACATCTGGCAAGCTGGTTGGTTTGTTTAACTTTGTAACTGTTCAAATAGCTTTTCCGATTAAAGAAGGGAAGATCAAGCTGGCTACAAAGGACCACCACTATTTAGGTCATTGGATGCTCAGGACCGTCAGGAGGGCTTTTGTTCTACCCATTAGTTTCCTCAGGGATCAGGCAGCACAAGCTTGTTTTTGTGTGTCGTAGGCAAATCCATTTTGGAGGAACACATACTAGGCAAGAAGACTGGAAGGAAAATCAGCAACACCTAGATTTTTTTTTCTTCAGCCACACGAAGTGCAATCACAAGTGTAATTCCTGGATAATTGTTTTGGTCCCACTGAATTGTGGTGCTGTGGAGGGTGTTGTAACAAGAGTCCTTCCTGGCAAAAAGCTCACCAATAAAGTCAAGGTCCACACTGTGCTTGAAAAATAAATTTATATTTATTATTGAACCTTGGAATGAAGAAGTGGCAAGAGAATTTACTGTGTAGTAGATTTTCCATAAAAATTATCCCTCGTGCTTCCAAAAATCATGACCTTTTTTGGAAGACTGTTGTCTTCGGAGAAGATTCCTTTGCTAGTAAAGGCCAGTCCACCTTTCCTGTGCCGTGTCCGTCACTTCTGCATGTTCTTTATGTGCGTTTCCTCTCCATCAGGAAGGTCGTGGCTGTGAGGGAGCCTTCGTTTTGTGAAAACATTCATTTCAGAGTTGCTGTCGAGTTGGAGCCAAAGACCGAAGCCCAGCTCTGAATTGGGTGCTGAGGTTTTCTTTTTCTTTTTCTGTCTGTCTTTGAATCTGGGGGAGCTTGGGGGAATGGAGGTATCTTTTCCGCAAACTGTAGAGCACGGGGGACCTGCTTAGGAAATGGGGCTGGTCCTCTGGGCAGTTTGGGACAAGGACGAGGGACTCTCAGGGCCGAGGGGCACAGCTGAGCCTGGTCTCCCTCCTCTGCCTTCCCCAGGCCTCCTGCCCTCCTTCCCTCCGTCCTTCTTTAACGCAACATATGTGGCTTTCAGAAGACCTGTGCTTCCTCCAAAGCTCCCTAACTCTGCTTTCAGCTCATCTTACTGCTCCCGAAGCCCGAGCCTTTCTTGTGTGTTTAGTCCTACCTTCAACTCCATCTCTTTTCTGTCCTATCCCTGTGTGTATTATGAGACGTGAAAAATGAAGCCCCACAGGGCTCCCCTAGAGCAAAAAATTGCTAGATGGATAAACCTTGCTGTTAAGAGGTGCTTAAAATGGTGAAATGTGACCTCAGAAGAGAGACAAGAAAACATTCCCTTATAAAGGAGCACTGTTCTTAAAAAAAAAAAAAAATCTGATGTTGTCTCCTCCTCCCTGGTCTCCCAGGAGTCAGCTACCTTTTGTGACTCGGCTAAGCCATAGGGCCTGACAAGGTGAGAGAAAAGGCTCTGAGGCCGTATTGAGGGGACCTCTCCATTCCTGTCACTCTTTCACCTTGCCTTTTCCACAGCACACCCCTCCCAGCTGGGCTTTCCTCCTCAGCCAGAAAACAGACAGCACATTCAAGCCTAGTCATTGGAGGAAGGTCATTTATTAAAAGAAGCATTTACCACTTATGGAGAGGGTTCAGGAAAAGCAGTAAGGGATGGAGCGGTACCCCCGGGCTAGTCACGGTGGGAACTGCCAGGGCCCTGGGTCTCAAAGGGCAGGGGAGCCTTATGGGAACGTCAGAGATTAGCTGTGGGGGTGCGACCTGACCGGAGCTGGGCCTTTGGTCATAGGACCCTGCCAGCCTGTGGCATCCTAGCGAGGGGAAGATGCAGGTGGAAATTCCCATCCTCTGATTTGCCAGAACCTCCCCGTGGCAAATCTGACAGAACCAGAGGGCAAGGGCTTCCGTTCATGTGGTCCCATGCAGGTCAGAACAACCTTGGAATCACTCTGACATCTCCGTATCTCACAGCCACATATGATCCGATTTGCCCACAAATCCCGGTGGTTTTCCTGATCAAAGGACACCCAGAATCTGAGCCTCTGGCACCACCTGCACTGCTACCCCATGGTCCAAGTCTCCATCATCTCCAGGGTTGGAGAGAGACTCCCACCTGGAACCTTCCTTTACAACATCCACAAATCCCCAGCCCATTCAGATGAAAGGCCCATGAGACCCTGCACAGGTTGCCCCTTTCTTCTCTGACCCCATTTCCTCATATTTTTGAGGCTTCACTTTGATCTGGCCCTCTGGTGTCCTTGGTGGTCAACACCAAGCACATACCTGCCTCAGGGCCTTTGCAGATGGCGGAGAGATGAATTTATCTTTAAGTTTAAAAAAATCTGAGTAATGGAAACGTCTGTCCACACAAAACTTATACAGGTGTTTGCAGCGGCGTTATTCCTAATAGCCCCAAACTGGGAACAACCAAATGCCCATCAGCTGGTGAGTGGGTCAATAAAATATGGTATAGGCACCCAAAGAAATATCCCACAGTGATGAAAGGAAAGTACCGATACGTGTGATCACGTGGATGATCCTTGAAAACATGATGCTGAGAGAGCATTATGAAATAATGGAGGTATGATGTCAGTCACAAAAGACGCCATATTGTACGATTCCATTCATGTGAAACGTCCAGAATAAGCAAATCTATACAGACAGGAAGTGGCACGGTGGTTGCCTAGGGCTGGAGAGGATTGGGGGGGGGGTGTTGACGGCTAAGAGGTACAGCGTTTCTTTTTGGGGTGACAGAAATGGTCTCAAATTCATTGTGATGAGGGTTGCCTATTTTGTGACTATACTGAAACCCATTGAATTGAACAGTTTCGGTGGGTGAATCGTATGGTATATGAAGTGCATCTCAAAGCGATTAAAAATAAAGATCTAAGTGATTGCCGTCTTAAGCATTCCTGTCGTTTTCACAAGTAGTGTATGCACGTCTTAGCGTTCCATATTATTATAGCCAAAGTTTGAAAGGAAACTCTGACTATTACTGTTTTCATTTCCTGTTTATTTTTTAACTCAAATTTCTTTGACGTTAAGATAGATATTCAGTATTTAAAGATCACTGAAGTGGGTGAAGTTTTTTCTCAACTGTTAATATGAGAAAGAGGGGTTACTAATCACAGCATCTTTCCCCCTCCAGCACTTTCATGATGGACGGAAGGCACAGCAGCACATAGAGACTTGCTGGAAGCAACTAGAATCAGTAAGTGAAAAACCAGTCGCTCACGAAGCGTCTTTATAGATTTTCTGATTTGAATTTAACTTAAGCTGGAATCAACCAGTAAGTACAAAACAGAGACGCTGATGTCTTTGGAGACTTTTATAATTTGAATTTAATTGGTTTCTAGAAATTATTATTGAAAGCAAAATGGTTAAGCCCAAAAGAGCTCAAGTAGAGTCTTTTTCTAAAAATTGTATGGAAAGGACAAAGATTAGACAATTTGGATGGAAATAAATGCAGAGTTTAAAATAAATTTCTGAAATGATGACCTGGGGCAAGTCAGAGAAGAATGCTTGGGGGGGGGGGGGCGGGGTGTGGAGACGTTGATACAATTACATCTTCTCATAGGAATCTCATGGTTTCATTAAATATTACTCTCCCCGCCACCATCTTCCTCTGCTTTTAGACCAAAAGACGTTTTGAGCGGGATTGCAAAGAGGCTGACCGAGCCCAGCAGTACTTTGAGAAAATGGACGCCGACATAAATGTTACAAAAGCAGATGTTGAAAAGGTAAGGTAAAGTGAGACTCTTTCTTTCATTTCCCTTATTGATAGTGGTCACGTATCCTCCCAGGCTGCTGGTCTCCAAGTTCTTCTTTCTGATGCAACCACAAAAGGCCGGTTGACATGGAATCATTTTCATTTTGTGTCAACGGGAGGGGGTGTTGGTGGGGGGATGGGCGGGGGAGAATCTAAAATTCGGGGAATCTTCAGTGGTATGATTTGAGCAGTTTGTTGATTTATTTAGTCACCAAGATGGTAACACAGAGACTTAGACCATGAAGGTATCTTAGGGGGTGGTTTCCGCAGACTGCGGTCCTCTCTTAATGACTTTTCAAAGAAAAAGTCAACCCCTTAAAAGCTGGAGCAGACCGTCCAGCGTCATCTGGAAGAGCTTGGCCACTTACAGTGCTTCTGTTGAAAAGATAAAGAGACTCACACTAGTGGCCTGAGTTCTATTGGATTCGTTCAGATTGATACCAGGTTGTAGGTGAAGGCTTGCGTTGGCAAGTCCTCTCAAAAGCCTTTACTGAAATGGACTTGTATTGGCAATTAGGAATGTTATTATAAAGCTTGTACTGTATCTTCTTGTGGTCCCCTCTGTGTTTTTTCCCTAGAAGCTAAATTTTCTTTTTATAAAAAAGTCATCAATATTAGTGTAAACAAAACTAGGCTGTGAAATAACAGTATTCATTCATGACTGCTCAGGGCTATTTTGGCATTCACAGACTCATGCTTTACATGGGAAAAAACACTGCATTTTCTTAGATTTCTTTCACTTTTGCCAGATTATTTGGAGTTGAATTTGCTTGGAAAATAGTGCGAATTAGCTATTTAGTTATTTGCCCAATTCTGCCAAATTCCTTGCTTAAGGCCTAGGTATATATTAGTATGCCTTCCTCTAAAATTACCTAATATATTAGAAAACAGATTCTCAAAATCTGTATTTGATCTTGAATGGGGATATTTACTTTACCAAAAGATATATTAATTTGCTGGTAAAGTTACCATAAATTTGTCATAAGTTCTCAAAATATTAATTCCCCAAAGTATTTAATATGTTATTCAATTAAAATAGATTGACCCAAAGTTTATCAAAAAAACATTTGGGGTTAAATTAGGTAAAATCAATCAGTATGTGTGTCCTAGAAACATGCCTGGCACAAAGGTATGTATTCTTTATCAAATATTTTATTATCCTAAGTGTAAAATTGGAGTGGTTTTTATTTATTGGAAGACTTTTAAAAAGGTATTACTTTTATGACCTTAGGAAAAAATCTAGCCATCCCTGCTCATTGTAGAAATACCTGAAAATACTACCAACCGAAGGGGGAGGAAAAAAATTAAAACATCCAACTTATGGTTAATAAAATACCTTTCAGAACCTCCACTGTTCCTCCCTGGTCTCCAGACAAAGCTGTTTTTTTTTGTTTTTTTTTGTTTTTTGGTTTCTTTTGTTTGTTTGTTTTGTTTTGTTTTGTTTTGTTTCGGCTGTGCCACGCATCTTGTGGGCTCTTAGTTCCCCGGCCAAGGATCGAACCATGTCCACTGAAGTGGAAGCATGGAGTCCTAACACTGGACTGCCAGGGAAGTCCCTCAGAGCCTTTTCTTTAAAAAAGATTATGTATACTACATATGTACAGTGTAAATAATAGTAACAAAAGGAACAGCTGCTAATCTACAACCTATCTTTTCTTTTTTAAGTGTACAATTTGATATTTTTTTATTAGTACTGTTACAGCCTATCTTAAGAAATAAAAATCTTATTGTTGCCTTTGAAGTCTCCCTTCCTGACTTCATCCTTCTCTTCATCCTAGAGGTAAACTTTATCCTTAATTTGATGTTAATCATCTCCTCACTTCTTCATAGCTGTGCCGCAGGTGTATGTATCTCCAAAGAGTTTATTTCATAACTTCGCACCTTTTTCACCTTTACATAAACAAAATCATACTTTCATTTCTTTTCTTGTGACTGGACTGTTTTCCATTTGATATTATGTTTTTCTTAATTCATATGGGCTATAGAGCACATAAACTTTATATATTAATTTTAGAGCCAGATGCCTTGCTAAACTCTCTTTTTATTTTTATTTTGGGGTTTTCTGTAGAGATAGTCATAACACCAGCAAATATTGACACTTATTTTTTCTTTTTCAATCTTTATGCCTTTTATTTATTTTTCTTATCTTGTTCTACTGATTATGACCTCTATTATGCTGGCAGAAGCAGTTACTATGGACTTCCTTATCTCCTTCTAGATTATAAAGAGAGTGCTTCAAATGTTTCCCCATTAAGCATGATTATAAAGTACCCTTCATCAGGCTAAGGGATTTCCCTTCTTTTCCTATTTTGCCAAGAATTTTTTTTTTTTAAAGCTTGACTTGGTGTTGAATATCATCACATACCTTCTGTGCTTCCTTTAATCCATTAATGGATAGATTACATTAAGTTTTATTGTATTGAACCAAATTAGCATTCCTGGGACTAATATAACTAGGTTATGATGTATTGTTTTATATAGAGTTGAATTTATTTTGTTAACATTTTACTTAAGATTTTGCATCTATATTCATTGAAATTGATCTGTGATTTTTCTTTCTTGGCTGTTCTGGTTTGCTTTACTTCTTATTAGTTTTGGAGTGTAGCTGTTTATTTTCTGAATAATATATGTGAGGTGAAATTAACTGTCTCTTAAATGTTTTGTAATACTTTATTGTGGGAGAGGCGCACAGCTTAGTTGCTCCGCAGCATGTGGTATCTTCCTGGGGCAGGGATTGAACCCGTGTTCCCTGCATTGGCAGGTGGAGTCTTAAAGGAAGGCAGATTCTTAACCACTGGACCACCAGAGAAGTAAAGTCATTTTATTAAAAAATAAAGTTTAGAATTGTAATGTCTTTAATGTGATTTAATTTTTCATTGATATGTGATGATCTTCTTTCCACAGTCATGCTTTATGCCTTGAAGTCTATTTTACCTGACATAAAGCAGCCTTTTTTTGGGGTCTCATTTGCCTGGCAAGTCTTTCCCATAGTTTTAGTCTCTGTTCTCATATTTAGATGTGTCTCTTGTAAATGGCATATGGCTGGATTTCTTTTTAATCCAGTCTGATTGTGTTTATCTTTCACCTGGAGAGTTGGGATGGATGTATACCATCCCATTTTATTTCTACTTGTTTCACTTTTTCCATGTTTCCTTCCTTCTTTCCCGGATACTCTCTGTTTCTTGCCTTCTTGGATTTTGAAAATTTTGTTTTGTTTTCCTCATTCCATTTTCTCTGTTCCTACTTTGCAGATTTTCTGTTCTATTTCTGTGCTTTTATTGGTGAATCTAGACATTTTAACATTTACATTTAGTCTAACTATAAAGTAAGTTAGGGTCTTTACTAATGTCCTCCCAAACAACTTTAACTAAAATGAACTCCTTCTTGACATTGCAATGTATTTGTGAATATTTTTGGTCCAACTGCATAAATTAGGCTTCAGTAATTTTTTATAGTTCTGTAAGTATACTTTCTATTTTCTTTGTTCACTATTTCTTTTGGTATCTGGGGTCTTATTCCTTCTTCCCAAAGGACACCTTTTACAAGTTTCTTTAGCAGAGATTCAGTTTTTGTAAAATCTCAGTTTTTGTTTGATTGGAACTGTCTTTTTTTTTCACCCTCATTCTTGAAAGATGATTTCTCAATGTATATAGCCCTAGGGTGATTGCATTTCACCTAGAGGATCTTATGCTACCATCTTTTGGCCCTTGTTTATAGTTGAGACGTCACAGTGCTTGAGAAGTCAGTATAATTGTTAACCCTTTGAAGATAATCTGTTTTTTCTTCTTGGTAACTATTTATATCAATTTTTATGTCTTTTTGTCTTTGTTCTTCTGATGTATCTAGGTGTGAATTTCTTTATCTTCCTTTTGGTTCATTGGGCTTATTGACTCCACATTGGAGTTTTCTGACACTTGCCTATTCCTCATTCTATTGTTTCCTCTGGAACTCTAATTATAAGGCATAAGTTAAAATATCTACTCTTATGTCCTCCATGCCTATTAACCTTTATTTATATTTCCCATCTTTTTGTCTCTCTCTGCTGTGTTCCATGTAATTCCTTTAGATGTAACTTTCATTTCAGTAATTCTCAAGCTGTGTCTAACCTGTGGTTTAACATGTCTATTAAGTTTCTAACTTCAGTTGTTACATTTTCATTTCCAGAAGTGCCTTATGGTTCTCTTTAAAATCTGCATAGTCATTTGTTATTTTCTTGTTGCTTTGTCACACTTTTGTACCATATTTTATTTCTTTGAGTGTATTAGACACACCGATTTTATATTCTCTATTTGATGAGTTTCAGTATGTACAATTTGTGTGGGCCTGATTCATCAGTTTGTTGTGTCTGCTGACTTGTTTATGGTAACTTGTTTGCTCCTGCATTTTTGTCCTTTGTGCTATAATGCCATAAATGCATTGCTGAAACACCTTATGTTCTGGGGGGAAAAATGCTAATAAAAATAACAAACAGGACTTATGGAGAAAATAGAAACAAATCACTCAATAGTTACAGACCTTTGTAACCAGAGAACCAATAAGACAACAAACCTAGTAAAACTACTAGCATTTGAATTGAGCTTCACAGCCTTTGTCCTCCAAGATGCAGGTCCTTCTGAGTATTAGGGCCTTCAGACACGCAGGTCCTTGAAAGCATTCACTTTCAGCAAAATGCACAATCTGATCCTGGATGTAGCTTCCTGCATTTATCTGTTGTTTTTACACAGGTGAAAATATCTTCCCAGATTTTGCATTCATAGTCCCAGCTTTACTAGAGAGCTCAACAGAATGGAGATTATAGCAGTTCTTGAAGCCTCTAAACCAGCCACTAGTTGCAATTCTATAGATTTTTAGCCTTTTTTCTTTTTTTTATTTGAAGTATAATTGACTTACAATATTATATTAGTTTCAGATGTACTTAGCCTTTTTCTTAAGATCTGCTAAGGCTTACCCACGATTGCTTCCAAACGTTAATTTACTGTGAAAAATTCCATATAGAATGGCAAGCCTTCTATATTATACCAACATCATTGCCTTACATTTCAGTCACATAAGAAGGCATAAGTCACAGCAGAAAAACATGTGAGATTCAGAACAGAGTGTATGTGATTATAAATGTTCATTTCTTGGAATTTCATCTCTGGCCTACGTTTAAAGTGGGCTCTCCAGAGAGATGGCATTACCTGGGGTCACTACCAGGCCAGGACTGCATCCATCTAAATTTCCAACTTGGGGTTGGGGATCCACACATGCTGTGTGGGTTCCAGTCCTTTGTGACTGAAAAATTTCCAGGATGACTTTCTAATTTTCCTCCCTCAGGTCAGATCCAAGGTAATTAACTTATCAAATGTGCAATTGCTGGGTTCAGTTGCAGCTTTAGGATTTTTGAAAGGTACTACCAAATTGAATTGCTTTCCTCGACTGTTTTAATATTTCCAAGGATGTATTATTACTTCTCATACTGAGAGTGTCATTTTGTTATTTTTATGGAAGTACTGTTTACCTCCTCCCTAAGGATGGGATAAATGACTGGATTTTAGCATTACAAACATTGAAGCTGATAGAGCAATGTCTAAACACTGGAATTCTTATGTTATTCTTAAGTTATTTTGCTTATAAGTATGACTTGAAGCACTATAATTTCCCCAAAACAAACAGTGATTTGATTGTTATATCAGTTTTTGTGTTATCACCAGTGAAGCCTCTTGTCAGTATCAAGCTGAAAGGATGCAGTGTTTCAGTTCTTATGGGTATTTAATGTAATTTCCCATTTTGAGTTCTGATAGTCTTGGAATCTAATATAAATGTCTTTTCCTCCAGTTTCTGCCAAGGATTAAATTATCCAGTTGTATTTGAGATGACTCCCCCTCCTTTTTCCAGCAGTCAGCCCCACAACACTTGGAATGATATGCCTGTATTTACAAAGACATTTTAGCTGCTCCCACCATGAGTAGGATGGACTTTCCTAAACTACGCTTGTGTTTGATGACACAGCTCATGGGAACTATATGTGCATGCATCTTCTAAGCTGCGTAGGATCTGGGTATGAGCCTGATATTTTTCTTCTCCTTTAGGAAGTTAAATATTCCACAGAGGGTTTGGCTCTGTGTTCATATTGCCTAAATCTGCCTGAGTCCACATTTGTACTTTGTGTTCGGTGTCAGTGTGTGGCCAGATGTGTAGTCATTTGCTTGCAAGAGGGTATGTATTCGTCTTGAGGCACCCGGTTTAACTAAATGTAAATTTATATGTAGAAAGCAGACATTAAAAAAAACTGACAGTTTTGTCTCTGGGCCAGTGAACATATTTGGATGTTGTGAGGATGTCATGTTCCTTAGAAGAACGATGGAGAAAGAAGATAAGTTCAGTGGAATGGTTTTTATTGGTGATGAAAACTCAAGGAACTAGGCGGTCTCTTTTCCTTTGCCAAGATGCCGCTGTCAGAAAGTTTTGGATTTGAAGACTTGGAATGAGCTGTAGTGATTTGAAATTAGTTGGGTCTTCATTGCGGTGCACGGGCTTCTCAGTGTAGTGGCTTCTCTTGTTGTGAACCATGGGCTCTAGACGCGTGGGCTTCAGTAGTTGTGGCACTTGGGCTCAGTAGTTGTAGTTCATGGGCTTAGTTGCTTCGCAGCACGTGGAATCTTCCCAGACGGGGGATCGAACCTGTGTCCCCTGCCTTGGCAGGCGGATTCTTAACCACTGCACCACCAGGGAAGTCCATGAGGCTAAACTAATTATAAAGTTCCCATGAACATTTTTATACATGTCAGTTGGTGGACATGGTGTCTCCTCCTTCTTGGGTGTGTACCTGAGGTGGAACGCTGGGTCACAGGTGAGTATTTGTTGTGGTGCACTATCAGAGCTTTGACAAATGGCTATACCAACTGACAAGCCTTCTGCAGCTGCTTCTCCCCCTCATCGAGGGTTGATATTCTCAGTCCTTTTATTTTAGCCTTTTTGATGAGTATGGAGTGGACTCTGGTAGTGGTTTTAATTTGCATCTGTATTTCCTTGATGAAAAATGATGTTGATCATCTTTTCGTATGCCATTATCTGCCATTTGAGTAACCTCTTTTGTGAAGTGCCCAAATCTTTAGCTCATTTTACTTTTATTTTTTAAAAATATTTAATTATTTGGCTGCATTGGCTCCTAGTTGCAGGACGCAGGATCTTCTGTTGCCATGTGCAGGATCTTTAGTTGTGGCTCGCAGGCTCCTTAGTTGCAGCATGTGGGCTCTTAGTTGCAGCATGCATGTGGGATCTAGTTCCCTGACCAGGGATTGAACTTGGGTCCCCTGCATGGGGAGCTCAGAGTCTTAACTGCTGGACCACTAGGGAAGTCCCTTTAGCTCATTTTAAAATTAGACTTTCTTCTTTCTGGCATATAGATGTTCTTTATATACTTCGTATATGAGTGTGTGTGTGTGTGCGCGTGTGTGTGAGTGTGTACATATATACATATGTATGTATATAATTATACAGTTATCTTTGCTTACCCCAATAAAGCCTTTTGCTATGCCTTTCATCGATATGTGGGTCATCTTTTATTTCAAAGTTTTCATCATTGCTGTTAAAATATTGTTGTGTGGTGGAAAAAGCCTAGACAGCGAGAATATCATCATTTCCAAGCCACACATTTTTAAGGATCAGGCTTAGAAGTACAGAGAGCCAAGCTCTTCATGGCCCCATCTCTCAGAACCCAGTGCCATCAGAGTGGACATGGTGCCAGAGGACCATTGTTCATTGTCATCTTGAGCAATTACACTCTTGATGTATTCTTGATTTGGGGGAGGGGTGTAGAATATAGTGTGTAAAGAAGTGGGCAAGTGGTTCCTTTTTTTAAAATTAATTAATTAATTTATTGGCTGTGTTGGGTCTTTGCTGCTGCACATGGGCTTTCTCTAGGTGCGATGAGCGGGGGCTACTCTTTGTTGTGGTGCATGGGCTCCTCGTTGCTGTGGCTTCTCTTGTTGCAGAGCACGGGCTCTAGGCGCATGGGCTTCAGTAGTTGTGACACATGGGCTCAATAGTTGTGGCACACGAGTTTAGTTGCTCCACAGTGTGTGGAATCTTCTTGGAGCAGGGCTCGAACCCAGGTCCCCTGCATTGGCAGGTGGATTCTTAACCACTGCACCACCTAGGAAGTCCAAGAAGCTACTTTTTAATGGAGTCAGTATTTCAAGCTTTATAGAGTTTAGAGATTGCTTGTGAAGAATCAGAATGCTGGAAAGCCATTAATTTATTTTATTAAAATATTTCTAGTAATATTTTTCTTGCAGTGTGCTTCTGCTTGGTGTAGCTTTTCATCCAACTAAATTCTGAATTTGTCTATTTCTATTTAAACATGGGCCCCCAAATGAGTTACCCCATACTTTTTTCTTTTTTAAGGGAATTCTGAAGGAATAACGATTTCATGGCCTTATTCTCATGTTTAGCAACCATCTAACTTGTTGACAGAATTCCTGAGTTGTGAAGTGTTCCCATCCATCATTCCCTCACCCATTGCCTATGTGCTGGTGAGATGTGGGGGTGGCGCAGATACCGTCATGGAATCACACAATCCTTGACTTTAAGGAATTTGCCTTTTGTTGTCTTCCTAGTACTTAGTGACTATATGGTGAATTTTCCCATGTGCTCCCTAAATACTTCTTGAATGCCATTTTGGTGACAAACACTTTAAAGTTGGGTTTTATCTGTCACTGTGCTTTGGAATAATAATATGCTAGACAAACATGGATGAGAGGCAGTGCCTAATCTCTGCTCTCTGATAATGCTGCAGCTGGCTAGTGTGGTGTGCTGGGATGAAAAAGGAAAAGGTTATCAAAATGAATGGAATGTGAACTAATATTTCCGAACAGAGAGAACAGTGTTTTCTAAATGCATGCATTAAACTGAGTTCATCCATGTCAGGCAATGAATAATTCCCTTTCTCCCATTCGCCCTTGCCTTGTGACTGTTGGCTCTTACATAATTTCTAAATGCAAAATAGGATATTGTTTAACAGAAGCTGCAGTTCTTGGTTACAAGTAGCTGCAGAAATTGTTAGTGAGTTCAAGTTACGGTTTTTAAACTCTGGCATCCATTTCTCCTTTTCTTATAGGTCTAGTTTCATTTAACTTGTGTGATACTTTGACTGCTAACATCTTCATTTTCTGGGCAGTTGTTTGCCATCGAACAGTTAACTTGGCTTCTTCATTCAAATTCATTGCAGTTCTGAGCTTTGACTAAACAGAAGGCTTCACTATACACTTGCCTTATTTGGCCTAATGATGAGTTTCATTGTATAACCCGATTTAAGGAAATGTTTTAAAAGTTAAATTAAAATGCTGACCATGAGCCCTTAAAACAGTGTATCCGTTTCTTAGGGAGTTTACATTCCATTTTTGTGCGATATTATGACTTCCAAAAATATTTGGCTTTGAACATTATTAGCTTTTAAGTTCTACATAGATGCCCCAGTCGTGAAGTAGAATAGGACATTCTGAGTCATTTATGAATTAAGGTAGAATTCTAAGAAGGATGTGATAAAACATCACGTTTCTAATTACCGTAAGATACGCATGTACTCTTTTTATGTGTCGTATATTAGATAATAGAATCTCAAAGAGAAAAATACAATTTTGGTAAAGAAATATGTCAGTGTTAAGTAAGAATGGAGGGATTTACTTTGAATGATCATCAGTTTGATAATGATCTTGATAAAAACAAGTGAAATTTACTAGTTTAGGAGGTTGTCCTCGGTTGAAATCAGGGATGACGGCTCTGTGAAGCACTGGCAGGGCAAAGTTGGTTCCATTCTAACTGAAGCCAGCTGAGTAGCAGAGTGTTAAATTTTTTTACCATTTGGGGAAACATTCTCTAGCAAGATGATGACTTTAGTTCTTGTACGTATAAGGAATTGTACTATTAAATTTTGTTTCTCTGTCCTTGCTCTAACCACGAGGTTGACATCTTTATTAAACATGTTAGTATCTTTAGTGCTTTCCTCAAATTTGTTTCATATCAAATGTCTGACTGTCTGAAGGAATTGTTCACTGTAACAATTTAGAAAACAAGTTTTTTTTCAAAAGAGGAAGTGGTTTGTACGAATGCAGGAAATAAATTTTGCAACGGCAGCTTGATCTTTTAGTTTAAAATGTTTTTCATTTGCAACAAGAGAAAAACATAGAATTAAAAGGAGACTGTCGTGGATATTGTTGCTGCATTCTTGAAAAGTCGACTGATGTTCAAATCAAAGATTCTAGAAAAGTCACTTTTGTTATCCTCTTGTCCTGTAAGCAGTCATGTCTGCAGAGTTTACATTTCGTTTCTTTTGCTTCTCAATGTGCCTGTATTGAATGAATGGTTTCGGTTGTTTTGATGCTTAATATTTATCCTGAGTAGTAATGGATATGTTTTCTTCTTTTGATGCTTCACATGGGAAATGGAATTTAATGGGAATTTCCCCCAATTATCAAATGTGGAATAAATGTATTTATATTTGGCAACAGGACACAACTTTGATCTATGTCATAAATGTTAGTAGGCTGCATCTGTTTTTTATAAGGCTGTGGCACTCAATATTTAAAAAGTGAATTTGTAATAACATTGTTGAAACACAAAAGTATTTACTATGGTTAAATGTTTCACATATAAGTACTCTTAAAGTGGCATTCAGCTCCCAATTTTAGTTCATTTGCTAGCAATTACTACAGTCTCTATGTTGTTTACCTTAAATTTCACTTATTTGCTTTGGAAATAAGTGGTTTTTACACAGCAAATGTATGGAATTTGGATAAATAAACATTTAAAAAGAAACAGGAAAGTCAAAATGTCAAAATCTCAGAGTATCAGAAATGTTAGGGTAGGGGTGTGCCTCAAAGTGAATTTATATAAAGACTAAATACTTTTAAAAGCGTCTTCAACTTGAGGACATGGGGCGGGGGCAGGGACGAAGGGGAAGCTGGGAGGAAGTGAGAGAGTAGCAGTATGCGTTATGTTCTTTGGTCGGGGAGCAGGGGGTGGGGCCGGCTTCTCTTTGTTGTGGAGCACCGCTCTAGGCATGTGGGCTCAGTAGTTGTGGCACACGGGCTTAGTTGCTCTGGGGCATGTGGGATCTTCCCGGACCAGGGATCAAACCTCTGTCCCCCACATTGGCAGGCGGATTCTTAACCACTGTGCCACCAGGGAAGTCCTGCCTTATATTCTCTACATGAAAATGCTGGCACGAGAATCTGTTTTAGCTTTGCTTTAGTACTGCTAACAACACGCCTCTAAGTGAATGTGCAAAATAGCAATAGAATGAGGTAAGATGATAGGTAATTCCCATACCGTAGATCTGAAAATAAAAATGAATTGAATAAAACATAATATGAGTAAAAATATTCACGTTATATGAATATAAGAACATGAATATAAAATAAAATGAATTAAATAAAATAAAAATATTTACTTATTTGGGGGGGGTTGTGTGTGTGTGACTTCAATACTTGGCATTTCCTTTGTGCCCCTCACTGTTCTAAAGGCTTTTGTATGGCAACTCATTTAATAAAATATTTTAATTTTTACTGATAGTCAGTGGTCTAGCTTGGCCAGGAGCTGGTTTTTAATCTTGATGCCACATAGACGTGGGTTCAGATCTTGCTTCTATCATTCGCTAATGGTATGGTGTGATGCAATTTACTTCATCTCTGAATCTGTTTCCTCGTCTGTAAAATAAGGATAATATTATACACCTTCAGGGCTGGTTGTGACGTTTCAATGGCACATGATGTATGGAAAGTAGAGCCCTATTTTTAAATGCAGTTAATTGGTTGACACTATTGTCATCTGTATTTTACCTGTGGATGTCCTTTTGATTACTTCTGGCTCCTCCCTCCTTAGCTCTTCTCCCTTCAACCTACTGTGAATAAGTTGTTTATTTTATTTTATCTTTTCTTTTTCTTTTTTTTTGGCCACACCACACAGCATGCAGGATCTTAGTTCCCCAACCAGGGATCGAACCCACGCCCCCTGCAGTGGAAGTGCGTAGCCTTAACCACTGGACAACCAGGGAAGTCCCCAATTAAGTATGTTTTAAACATTCTAGACATCCTACTAGAGTATTTATTGAACAAATAGTTTAGAGCATCAGTAGGATTACAATGAATACCTTTCGTGAGGGCCTTGGTTAGCAGATAACGAAGAGATGGAGAGACAGGGAAAGCTCGAGTCAGTTGCAGAATAAGATAATGTGTATAACATGCCCAGCTGCGTGGTGAAGATATTCAGAGCAGCAGTAGTTAAAAAATGACTCATGCGGTACATCATATATGAAATCACCTGGTCCTATGACCAGCAAATACTAGGAGCTCAAAAGTTGCACATCGATTCTGCATCTGAAAAAGCTGCATGTGGATTACAGGTTGTTGGGATAGGGCTGAAGGAAGAATGGGGAGTTGAGTATGATAGATGGGTAGAAATTGAATAGATAGAGCAGAGAGGGAGCATCTGAGATGGTGAGAACTTCATCCCGGGCCCTGAGGGAAGCATGCTGCAGATGTCGCCAGAACAGGGGGCTGAGTGGAATCTGCTGGAGAGGTGACGTGAGACTGGATTGTGAAGGGTATTAAGAGGGAAATGGGAGAATGAATGTGATCCTCACGAAATGCTACTGAACCTACTTCTCAGAAAACTTACATGAGGAACGTGTTTTATTTTTCCTAAGAGGGTTTCAATCCTTACCCTAAGAGGGTAAAAGTCCTTCTTTTATCCCTTTATACATAAGAAAAGTTAAGGCTATACAATGTTAAATTTACCATTAATCTAAAGAGGCCCTGCTGGATATGGGAGAGCTGAGACTAAAGCACATTTCGATGAATTCTATTTGAATTCAGTGTTCTTGCCAGTGTACTGTGTGATTTCACTCCTGGATTATTTTAAATAAGCTCTTTATTGTTAGCCACTGCTCTTGCCTACAGAACTAGGCAGGTGATAATGCGTTGGGATAGGATGATAAATAGTGATTGACATGAATCCTCAGTATATACTAGGGGCCCAGTAAGGAGAGGTGGGGGAACTATAATGGACAAGGATGCCCAGGGACCATCTAAAGGGGGCAGCCATGTCTTCACCATCTCTCCACACACCCAGAGACATGTGCTAAGTCAGGCCAAGTGTTGTTACTTCTTGCATATTATTCCTTTCTGGGTTAAATTCCCTCCTTCCTGAATGATAGATTGTTTTTATTTTCTTCCATAAGGGACTGTGAGTAGTAAGTTCTTTATTTGTCTGAAATGTTTTTATTTTGTCCTCACTCTAATGTAATAGTTTAGTTAGGTATAGAATTCTAAGCTGACAATGATTTTCTCTAAACACTTTGAAAACCTCATGCCATTGTCTTTTATCGTTGATTGTTCCTTTCGGGAAGTTGGCTAACTACTTCACTGTATTCCTTTTGTGGATATTTGACTGTCCTCCATAGCTGTTAAGACCTTATCATTGCCTTTGGTGTTCTGTGGCATCACTGTGATATTTCAAAGTACAGACTCTTTGTTTCTTATTTACTCTGCTTGGGGTTCATTGGGGATTTGTTCCTTTTGTAGGGAAATTTGTTCCTAAATGTAGGGAAATTCTCAGGTGTTAACTCTGCAAATGTGCCTGTCTTTCATTGGTTCTGACTCAAATGTGTATGAAATACCTGTCCTCCATACTTCTTAACTTCTTCTTCCTTCATTCCATTTCTTTATATATTACACTTTCTGTAACTTTCTTAGCTACTTCATGGGTTCTTTTAAGTTCTTTTATTATTTAACTGATCTATTAAGCTTTTAAATTTCAGTGATTGCATTTCTCATTTCTAAAAGTTCCATTTGTTTCTCTCTCAGATATGCTTCATCTTTATAATGTCTTTCATTTTCTTGTGATTTCTATTGCTTCTTTTATTTCTTTAATCATTTTAAATGTTCTTGTTTTATATTTTCTTTAAATTGTTCTTTTAGCTCAGGTTTTTACAGTTGCAGTTTTTCTCTCGTGTCTGCTCTCGTGGTTGTTTATTTCCTTGTGCATTTATGATTGTTAATATTACTATTTTTTGTATGAGCATACCTTGAACAGGGATGTTTTTTCCCTCTGGGAATCCCTTAAAAGCAGAATTGTGGGCATATCCCCACCCCCATTAGTGTTTTATATGTGTTTTGGCCAGACAACCTGGGGCTAATTTTTATGTTAATTTCTTGGGGTGGAGATTCTTTTTTTATTTTTTTAATAAATTTATTTATTTATTTATTGTCTGTATTGGGTCTTTGTTGCTGCACATGGGCTCACTAGTTGTGGCTCTCAGACTCTAGAGCACAGGCTCAGTAGTTGTGACGCACGGGCTTAGCTGCTCTGTGACATGTGGAATTTTCCTGGACCAGGGCTCACACCCGGGTCCCCTGCATTGGCAGGTGGATTCTTAACCACTGTGCCACAGGGAAGTCCCATGGTATTTCATTTCTTTCCCTGGGGTATATAACATAGTTAATTTTTTTTTAAACTCTTCTAAGGAGTATATCTTTCGTAGAACTGCATTCCAGAGTGCTTTTAGTATTTCTGTTCTCTTCAGCTGGGCATGTATGGAACCTTGTGAGTGTCATATTTTGGGGTGATGTTATTTGTTAAGGGGAAAAGGGGAGAGAATGAGATAATCACTGTCGACCTGCTATAACGGAAAACTCAAAACCCTTGCCAATAATAATGTGTTAGAAGCCAGGCAGGAGAAGGGGGCCAAGTCTTGGAGACCATAATTTGTATTTTACCAAGATCTCTGAGCTCATACCAAGTTTGCTTTCACCAGTGTACCTTGGAGGTATGCCAGCATCAAGACCAACCGTATCAGCAGTGGCTTCTCTTTCAGCAGAAATTGTTGCTCACCTTCAGTTCTACTTTTTAACTAAGGCAACTGGAGTATAGGGAAACAGAAGGCCTTTTCTTAAAACTGTTTAGCAAGTGAATGGCCCATGAGGGATTGAGATGCTGGTCTCATTTGCTATCTTTCGATATTCTCTCCTATTTCAGTGACCGTGCACCAAAGTAACCTACAATACTGGGGCTAGAAGTTATAAGCCTGTTTTTAAAAAAAAATCAGGAAATTGCTGGAATATTTCAAGCATATTTCTTTGGTTAACTTATTTTGAAGTTTTTCTCTGTTCTGTATTTTAGCTGCTCTTATAATTTATCAAAGACAGACTCATTGTTCTGGCAGGTCCCCGGCCTGGAAGTCTCCAACAAAAACTCACAGCACTCTGTCTGAATAGGAATTTTTAAATGCATTCTTAGTCTTGAACTTGAAAATGTGTTCTAGATGCAACAGTGTGCTGGGAAATTGAAACAATGCCGTTTATCATACAACAACATTACTCCAGACAGGGAGCTATTCCATTTCTTCCTTTCTTAATATCCCTCCTACTGTATCTTTCACATTGTGTGTGTGTGTGTGTGTGTGTGTGTGTGTGTGTGTAGCGTTCACTTTCCCTTTTAAAATACTCTTTCACATTGTCTTCCAGGCTACACAGTAGTCCATCAAGGATATGACATACAATTAACCAATCACATTACTGGACATTTGTCTCAGATTATTAGCTATTATAAACAATATTTCGTTAGGATAAATTCCCAGAAGTAGAGTTGATGGGTCAAAGACAGGGTGAAATCAGTTTTATTCCTAATTGTTGACAAATCATAGAGAAATTCAATTTACCAGTTAGAATTTTTAGGGATTTTCAACAGATTGCTGTTTTTCTGATCTCAAAAATACCTAGAGGGACTTCCCTCATGGTCCAGTGGTTAAGACTCCATGCTTCCACTGCAGGGATCGTGGGTCCAGTCCCTGGTCGGGGAATTAATATCCCACATGCTGCACGGGGTGGGGTGGGGTGGGGGTGGAGGTACCTAGAAAATTGGCCATAATATCCAGTGGCCCCTGTCTCTCTTGTATGCTGTGAAATTGTGTGCATTTCTTCCCATTAACCTGGCCACATCCAAAAGGCAAGGTGCTCCAAACGTTGGAGCTACTGGGGACTCTGAGACTCACCAACTTTGCCAGCTGTTGCTTGAGTATCATTGTAATGTGGTGGTATCATTTAGTGATGTCCTTGCAGCTGTGTTCTTAGAACTTTCTGGTGAGTTTCCCAAGGCTGCCTCTACCTCCTCTCGGTGTTATCTGAGACCCTGCTCCACCACTGAAGGACACTAAGTTGTCACTGTTACCAGTGATTATCAGAGGGTGGAATGTGCAGGGATTTTACTTTCTAAACCTTACAGTTCTGTAAATTTGAATTATTTACAGCAAGCCTATTTTGGTAATCGGGTGATTAAAAAGAACTAAAGATGGAGAGAGGCTAGATATCCCAGGTTATTACATTCGTATGTTTAATTTTATCCACAATATTGTCAGGGGTGAGTTAAGAGCCAGGTACCCTGCCTGATTCTTGCTGTGCCTCCAGCCCAGGCTGTGTGCCCTTTTGGCTGGATTTCAGGGCTGGTGGTGGCCATCTGCCCCCTAAGTGGAGCTGTGGCAGGCCACTGGCTGTTGGATAATAAATGTGGGCAGCCTAGCTGTGGTGCAGAATAGTAAATCCAGAATAAAATCTCAGTTTAGCCCTCCTTTTCCCTCTGGCTTCAAATACAATTGGTCTCCTCTTATGATAATTATGAAATAAAATATTGAAAGTCCAGCTGCTCCAGAGAACATGTATTGCTGCTGGAACTACCAGTGATGAAACACTTTTCGTGGCACTCCCCAAATTGCTGCGCACGGGCTTTCTGTAGTTGTGGCAAGCGGGGGCTACTCTTCGTTGCGGTGCATGGGGCTTCTCATTATGGTGGGCTCTCTTGTGGTGGAGCACGGGCTCTAGCTGCTCAGGCTTCAGTAGTTGTGGCACATGGGCTTATTAGTTGTGGCTCCTGGACTCCAGAGCTCAGGCTCAGTAGTTGTGGCACACGAGCTTAGTTGCTCTGCGGCATGTAGGATCTTCCTGGACCAGGGTTGGAACCCATGTCCCCTGCATTGGCAGGCGGATGCTTAACCACTGTGCTATCAGGGAAGCCTTATATTTACATACTTCTAACCAAGGAAAAATATGACTTTCCAAAAGTTCTGACTGCTGCTGCAATAATCATTTAAGGAACAGCAGTGGATACAGTTCCTGAGAAGTCTGAGATCATATTCAAAAAATTAATCCATCTCATTATGTGTTTACAATAAATATATAAATAGAACCAATCCATATTTGCTCATTTTGTTAGAAGGTCAAAAGCCATAAGCAGCCCTGATAAAAGATGTGACGGTATAACTTAGTAAGAAAACCTACCACGGTCCCCCGTGTGAAAGTAAGCACATTCCTTAATATAGCTCATTTTCTCTGTTTATGACAATTGAGACTCAGCCAGCAGCATTCTTTTCTCCTTAATATTTGAAACATTAAGGAAAAAGTAATAGTGAATTGAACAGGAAATAGCTACATTTGGGCCATGCTAATTATCTAAATTTAACTAACAAAATGGATTATACTATTTTTGTCTTTAAACCCCTGAGGATTTAGAAGCACTGTGCTGTAGCTCAGTTTCTAAAATATTGTTTTCTATATTTAGAAACTGTAACTTTGACCTTTTAGGCAGCACAGCTTTACTTCCATAGGACGTTGAATTAGATGGTGTTAAGAATTACCAAGCAGTGGAATCACACAAGAGATACATACTTAGGCCTATTTGGATTTATTTGGGGAGATTCCCAAGGATTTGTCAAAGAAATTCTAAAGTTTAAATTCAGTCTTTCTGATTGACAGGGAAACCACTGTAGATCTTATTTAAAGATGTCTGTGACTTAACAGCCTCAGGCAATTGTGGTCATTCTGGACTTTTTTTAGAATGTTATCTCTTAATTCTGTAATTCTGACTCACTAAAAAAAAAATCCTATGAGCTTCTTTCTGCCCTACAGTAATATTGCTATAAGATTCAGTATCTTTTATTCTTAGAATGGGAACTTGGATGAAAAGAAATAGCTAATGGTCTGGCTGAGAATGGAAATAATGTACTGCTTTAAAATAATAGTTGCTATTTTTAGACTGACTTAAAAAGAGATGAGAAATTGTGATGCTTCTAATCTTCACGTAGCCTTAGACATTAGGAGATGCACTCTCGAAAATATCTAGTTACTTAGCGGTTACTCCAAATAAATTTTTGAAAACACTTTTAAAGATATTTTAAAAAATATATTTGCGAGAATGAGTGACTCAGCACTAGTTTTAAAGAGAGACTCTTGAAGTTCCATCACAAAGTAAACATAACAGCTTACGAAACAAAGATAGATTTCCATAGTAAATCTTGGTGGGAACAATGACACATTCCTGGACCTGGGATTCAACAGTGGGTATTAATTCAAAGCAGCTGGGTGCTGGGATTGAGAGTAAGACAGTCCTGTCTTCCTGCTGTGACCTTACAGAATCTGATGTGCAACAATATTTTGCTGCTTTTAAATGTGGCTTTATCCTTTTAGTGAGTCAGAGAGGGTCTGTAGAGGTACAGAGGCTTTTGTGTACTTCTGTCCAAGCTTTTCCTTTCAAGAAAACTCCCAGAGAGATCATGCTTCTTTAACAAAAGGTAGACCCATTCCCTCTGGAGTCTGTTTTCTTCTACTCAGCTCACTTTCCAGGCTGGATTTTATCCATGTTCTTTCTTATCTCAGTTTTTTTCCATAGTTTACATCTAGTGGTCACCTAGTTACATTTCAGGATTACAGTGTGCAGGGCACTGTGAAACTATTACGGATAAATATGCTTATAAAAGCAATTATATAGTCAAAGCGAAAACATTATTAGAGATTCTGGGGAGGAAGCTCAGAGGATAGAGGATGACAGCCATTTCCAATCAAATGGTGCTGGGGTACCCCCGGCAGGCTCGCCTCCAGTTCTCATGAGTAAAATATTCCATGGTTGTTATGACGGATTGATTGTCAGGAAGCATCAATCTGCTTATGTGGGCTGTGTGTGTATGTGTGTGTTTATACACACATAACGTGCATATTTAATGACATCCTGATCTCTGTTTCAGAACTAAGCTATTTTAAGTTTTCACCAAGTTAGAATCATTTCTCCAAAGTAAATAAGGAGACTCTCCATCTTGGTACTCTTGTTTACAAAAGAGATGACCAAACCTCCCTCCCCTGGGATTTTTCTGAGATTTTTTTTTTTTCTGAGGAAGGTTTGTGAATTTTTTAGAAATAGGAGGTCTACCTGGGAATTTCCGTGGTGTTCCCCCCCCCCCATAGTCATAACAGAGTGAGAAATGATAAAACTGTAGGTAGTTGAAAGAGTTAAAAAGGTTTTTGAGTTGGTCGCATCAGGGGAACAGATGGAGTGCAGGTAGGTGGAGAGGCTACTGTTTAAACAGAGGAGGGTTACTGTGTATTAGAAAGGCATGGATTTTGCAGGGTAGCTGGGGACTCAACATGCATTTGCTAGTAGACACAGTAAAGCGGAAGCTGAAGCATATGGCCAGGAAAGGAGTTAACGGGCCGCCGACAAAGAGGAAGAATGCGGCAGCTGAACTAACCAAGGGGAGTTGAGAAGTTGGTAAATTGGTTTTGAGGTGCCTAAAGGTCTTAAGAAACTAAGATGCCTCAGGTAATAGGAAATCAGTTTGGAAATATTCATACCGTTCCCTGCATTTGGGAAGTGTTTACATATGAACAGAGAACAAAATAAAAGGAAGCAGCTCTGAATGACCAGCTTGGGCTTTCACGAATATACAGAGGAGCAAAGCAGGTCAAGGAAGTGAAATCAGGTTAAGCCGTCAAGTCACAGAGGCAGGAAACCAATGAAGGCCATTGAGACGAGAAGAAACTGATCTGGTACCTGCGATCAGACAGAGGGTGGGACAGACGACTACAGCCTTTCTTCTTTGTGCTGGCCTTTGAAAAGTTCTGTTTTCTTTTTCTTTTCTTTAAACGATTAGGTTCAGTAAAACAAAACAAAACCAACCAACAGCAGTTGCCTTGGCTATGTTGGAACAAGGCCCTTTTCCTGTTGTGTTCTTGGCCCAATGTGATGAGTTTGCCCAGTCTGCAGGCCAGGCCATCTCTTCATCTGGCAGGGGGTCGTGTTTGCCCTGTGTGGACCTCAGATTGTCTCAGAGATTCATGAGATTATATTTATCAAGTCACCTGCAAGGTGCTAGAGAAATCTGAGGAGCTGTTACCCACATAACAATCTCTGCTATTTGTGGAGGATTTTAGACTTGATGGACATTCTTGTTTGAACTTTCAAATTGATTCTGCAGCTTGTCACCCCTTTATTTTTTTTTAATTAATTATTTTTTATTTTTTATTTTTTTTATTTGTTGGCTTCATTGGGTCTTTGTTGCTGCGCTTGGGCTTTCTCTAGTTGCAGGAGAGCAGGGATGCGATGCACGGGCTTCTCATCACAGTGGCTTCTCTTGTTGCAGAGCACGGGCTCTAGGGGCACGGGCAGCGTGTGGGCTCAGTTGTGGCGCACGGGCTTAGTTGCTCCGTGGCATGTGGGATCTTCCCAGACCAGAGCTCGAACCCATGTCCCCTGCATTAGCAGGCAGATTCTTAACCACTGAGCCACCAGGGAAGCCCCACCCCTTTCTTGCTTGTGTGTAATTAACCAAAATATGAATTAGAAGAGAGAAACATGTTTATGAATTCTATTATAATTTAGGAGAAAAGCAATGTAGTAAAATGCAAACTACCATGCACACACACACACAAACATAAAAAGCACAAAGAGGGCCCCATACTTACTGCTTCTTTAAAGTATATTCTGAAAATAAATGCAGTGGAGAGTTTTATAAAGGTCCCTTTGGATCAGTGGTTCATATGTCTTTTTTTTTTTTTAATGAGACCATCTTATTAAAACTAAATTTATTTATTTATTTTTATTTTTTGGCTGCATTGGGTCTTCGTCGCTGTGTGTGGGCATTCTCTAGTTGCGGGAGAGCAGGGACTACTCATTGCGATGCACAGGCTTCTCATTGCGGTGCTTCTCTTGTTGCAGAGCAGGGGCTTCAGTAGTTGTGGCATGTGGGCTCAGTAGTTGTGGCTCTCGGACTCTAGGGCACAGGCTCAGTGGTTGTGCCGCACAGGCTTAATTGCTCTGTGACATGTGGGATCTTCCGGACCAGGGCTGGAACCCATGTCCCCTGCATTGGCAGGGGGATTCTTAACCACTGAACCACCAGGGAAGGCCCTCATATGCCTTTTTAATTCATGAACTTCATTGAGAACTGGATAAAAACATTTATGGATCCCCTATCCCCTCCTCAAAAAAAAAATGTATATATATATGTGTATATATATATATATATATATATATGATCAGAGCTTCCCACAAGGGAACCTAAATCTAGGTAACATAAATATATGAATTGGGCCAAGTACAGACAATAAAGAACGTGGCATGTGTGTCAAACTAGAAAGTAATGCCAAGTTAAGACAATAGAGAATGGTTCAGTTTGTGAAAAGTTAGGCTGCACATCCTTACTTAAAGTAAATTCAAATTCTAAATAATTTCTTTTTCTTTTTAATTTTTTTAACAGTTTTTTGTTTGTTTTGTTTTGCTTTTTTTTTTTAATAAATTTATTTATTTATTTTATTTATTGGCTGTGTTGGGTCTTTGTTGCTGCACATGGGCTTTCTCTAGTTGCTGCGAGCGGGGGCTGCTCTTCATTGTGGTGCACGGGCTCCTCATTGTAGTGGCTTCTCGTTGTGGAGCACAGGCTCTAGGCACGTGGGCTTCAATAGTTGTGGCACACGGGGTCAATAGTTGTGGCACACGGGCTCAATAGTTGTGGCACATGGGCTTAGTTGCTCCGTGGCATGTGGAATCTTCCCAGAGCAGGGCTCGAACCCATGTCCCCTGCATTGGCAGGTGGATTCCCAACTATTGCGCCACCTAGGAATTCCTTTAATTTTTTTAAATTAATTAATTTATTTAATTTATTTATTGGCTGTGTTGAGTCTTCGTTGCTACACACGGGCTTTCTCTAGTTGTGGAGAGCGGGGGCTACTCTTCATTGTGGTGCACAGGCTTCTCATTGCTGTGGCTTCTCTTTGTTGTGGAGCACAGGCTCTAGGCGCTCGGGCTTCAATAGTTGTGGCATATGGGCTCAATAGTTGTGGCTCTCAGACTCTAGAGCACAGACTCAGTAGTTGTGGTGCACGGGCTTAGTTGCTCCACAGCATGTGACATCTTCCCGAACAAGGCATGGAAGCCATGTCCCCTGCATTGGTAGGTGAATTCTTAACCACTGCGCCACCAGGGAAGTCCCTCTTTTTTTCTAAATTGAAGTATAGTTGATTTATAATATTATGTTAGTTTCAGATGTACAGCATAGTGACTCAGTATTTTTGCAGATTATACTCCATCATAGGTTATTATAAGATAAGAGCTATAATTCCCTGTGCTGTACAGTATATCCTTGTTGCTTATGTATTATAAATATAGTAGTTTGTATTGTTAATCCCATACCCCTAATTTGTCTCTCCTCTTTTGTAACCACAGGTTTGTTTTCTATATCTGTGAGTCTGATATTTATTTCTACTATTTTTTTTTTAGATTTCACATGTAAATGATCTCATATAGTACTTGTCTTTCTCTGTCTGACTTATTTCACTAGGCATAATATTCCCTAGGTCTATCCATGTTGCTGCAAATGGCAATATTTCATTCTTTTTTATGGCTGAGTAATATTCCATTGTGTATGTATACATATCACATCTTCATAATCCAGTCGTCTGTTGATGAGCACTTGGGTTGCTTCCATGTCTTGGCTATTATAAATAGTGCTGCTATGAACATTGGGGTGCATGTATCTTTTCAAATTAATGTTTTCATTTTTTTTCTGGATATATACCCAGGAGTGGAATCGCTGGATCATATAGTTCTGCTTTTAGTTTTTTGAGGAACCTCCATATTGTTTTCCATAGGGCCACCAACGGTGTACAAAGGGTTCCCTTTTCTCTACATCTTCACCAGCATTTGTCATTTGTAGGCTTTTTCCTGATAGCCATTTTGACAGATGTGAGATGA
Source organism: Hippopotamus amphibius kiboko (assembly GCF_030028045.1). Classification (NCBI taxonomy): domain Eukaryota; kingdom Metazoa; phylum Chordata; class Mammalia; order Artiodactyla; family Hippopotamidae; genus Hippopotamus; species Hippopotamus amphibius. The sequence goes on from NC_080187.1 coordinate 6,620,058, forward strand.
TATTCCACTGTTGTTTGATTTGCATTTCTCTAATAATTAGTGATGTCGAGCATCTTTTCATGTGCCTGTTGGCCATCTGTGTCTTCTTTGGGGAAATGTCTTTTCAGGTCTTCTGCCCATTTTTGGATTGCATTGTTTAAACAATTTTTTTTTTATAAAAAACAGCACGTGCTAAAATACAACACATTTGAGGTAAATTTGACCCTCCAATTCCTCCAGTTTGCAATCCTAAGCTTTTATTTATTGTGTGTAAACATGGGGGTATTCTCGCTTTTTGCCCTAAGGCACGGCAACAAGCTCAAACGCGTCACCAAATGGCAGAGGACAGCAAAGGCGAGTACTCATCAATTCTTCAGAAATTCAACCACGAGCAGCATGAGTATTACCACACTCATATTCCCAATATCTTCCAGGTAAGTAGTTCAGATCGCTCAGATTTTTTTGTAAAATATGTATTTCTTTATTTGGTTGCGCTGGGTCTTAGTTGCGGCAGGCGGGCTCCTCAGTTGTGGCATGTGCAGCATGTGAACCCTTAGTTGCGGCATGCATGTGGGATCTAGTTCCCTGACCAGGCATGGAACCCAGGCCCTCTGCATTGGGAGCTCGGGGTCTTAACCACCACGCCACCAGGGAAGTCCCAGATCTCTCAGATTTGCTTTGCTTAGAAACATATTGCCTTGAAATCATGATTTCTGGGCTTATATTCTAAGTATTTATACAATTCTAAATTTCCTCTAATTCAAATCGTTTTTTTTAACCATTCAGCTCAAGCATTGACTGGCATTAAGATGAAATATAACATGAATCTCAAGATTAATCAATAGCCTTTGTGAGCTTCCTTGGTTAACCCCTGCAGCCATTCTTGGTCAGTCTTAGAACTGTGATTCTTAGATTAACACTCTTTCTGCTAAAAGGACCGCTCTGGCTACAAAAATGCCAGCTTACCTTTAGGAACCAAAGCAGCATTGAGACAGTTGTAGGATTTGAACAGATGACAGTTTGGGTTTGGATTATTTTTCTTTTGGCTACTTCAGCTTGTCAAAAATAGTATGAGAAAAAGTATGTATGTGTTCCCCCACTTTGGAATTTTTTTTACAACTTCAAGTCCAACTGTAGAAAAAATAATAAATATTTGTTTCATAGTGTCTACACAGCAAACAGGAACCTCCAGCTTGTAGAAGGAAGGTACACTAGTTAATCTCAGCCTGTGTTGGGTCAAGGTAGTTAAACAAATGCCATGCTTTTGGTAAAGGATGAAACAGTGACTCAAAGATGGAGGAAATATTTGAAATGTAATACCAAATGGTGTTAATAGTAAAACTACTTGAGTTTTGTGTTCTTACTGAAATCGAAATGGAATTGTGCAACGTGTACATTTCGGCAGCCTAATAATTCGTAAAGTAGGCATCCAGCTGGCTAATAGAGGCACAAGAAATTTACAGTTGCTCTAACTCTAACCTTTTTATAGGCCTGTTTCCCCCCAGAGAAGTTTTTAGAGGTAACAGTGCTGCCAAAAAACAACTTCCTTAGGTAACAGTGGACCAAATTAATTTTATGCAAACTCTAATATTGCAGAAGATACAAGAGATGGAGGAGAGGAGGATAGTGAGAATTGGAGAATCGGTGAAGACATATGCAGAGCTGGACCGGCAGGTGATTCCAATCATTGGGAAGTGCTTGGATGGGATAGTAAAGGCAGCCGAGTCCATTGATCCGAAAAATGTAAGTACTGTAGTTCAGACTTAATTTATGACTGTTTGCGGTCCCATTGTTTCCCCACCCCTTTCCACAGTGACCAAACTTAATCACCTGAAAGTAGTTGCTTTCAGTGGTCACAAGCACTTTTCAACAGTAGCACTATTTCAGAGTTTTTCCCTCTGTGTTTTGGATCCAGTGTAGTCGCTGGCACACTTAGAATTGTGGAGCCAAATCTGCTAGTCTAGGTTTAGGTTCATAAAACAATGACGATAGTGTCTTAAGGAAGTTTATTTTTCCTCCCACATAAAGATGTCTAGAGGCAAGAGGGTCCAACCATGGTATAGGCAGATGGTCCACAAGTCCTCAGGGACCCAGGCTTCTCCTAGTTCACAATTTTTGATGGTGTGACTTTCAAACTCAGGATGGCTTCTGCAGCTCCAGCCATCACATCCAAATTCCAGAAAGCATTATATAGAGAAGGGCCCATACTGTCTCTTTAAAGAGGCTTCCTAAAGTTGCTCACTGTACTTCTGCCTACATCTCAGACGTCAAAACTTAGTCCAGGGGCCACCTCACGCTGTACAAAAAGACTGGGGAGTGAAGCCTTTTTGTTGGGTGGCCATGTGCCTGACTTAAAATCAGGGTTCTTGTTACTAAGAAGGAAGGGTGATTGGCTATTGCAAGACAATTGACACTTGTGGCACAGCTGCAAATGTGACATCAACTAAAATAGCTACGGCAAAGTAAAATGTGGGCTCATGGTAGGAAGTTGAGATCTTTCCAAATTATCTTCTCTAGAAGTTTTTTTTTTTTTCTAGTAGTTGTTTTAAATCAGGTGATTATTGGGTTAGAATGTTATTACAAATCACATGTCCTTTTGTAACACCTTAACTATGCATCTATCTATCTTTGACACGATGGTTGTCATTTCCTTACACATCGGTCTTCACCACCTGTCCCTGAGAAGACTCTGAAGTCAAAGTTCCTAGCAGGGTGCACACCACAGAGTAGGCAATCAGTTCACTGATTTATTCAGCAAACATTTATTGCACCATTATCACCGGGCTCCATCTAGGTACTAGGGATACAGTGGAGGAAGAACAGAAGGGTGCTTACGTTCTAGTGGAGGAGAGACTGTGAATAAATATATGCATAAAGAAAAATTATTCAGTAAATTCATATCTTTGAACCACAATGAACCAAAGAAATTGGAGAGATTTCTACTCTTTCCTTTGACTGTGTATATGCCAGATTGCTTTAAGAATTTTTTTTTTTTTTTTTTTTTTTTTGGCTGCATTGGGTCTTTGTTGCTGCATGTGGGCTTTTTTCTCTAGTTGCTGTGAGCAAGGCTACCCTTCTTTGCAGTGCACAGGCTTTTCGTTGTGGTGGCTTCTCTTGTTGAAGAGCACGAGATCTAGGTACACGGGCTTCAGTAGTTGTGGCATGTGGGCTCAGTAGTTGTGGTGCACGGGCTTAGTTGCTCTGTGACATGTGGGGTCTTCCCGAACCAGGACTCGAAACTGTCCCCTGCATTGGCAGGCAGATTCTTAACCACTGCACCACCAGGGAAGTCCCGCTTTAAGACTTTCTGATGAGAACCAGGTTTTGTTTTGTTTTGTTTGTTTGTTTGTTTTAAACTGGTCCATTTTATTTATTTATTTATTTATTATAAGCAAGGTATTTAATTTATTTATTTATTTGGCTGTGTTGGGTCTTTTTTGCTGTGCGCAGGCTTTCTTTTTAGTTGCAGTAAATCGGGGCTACTCTTCGTTGTGGTGCACGGGCTCCTCATTGCCATGGCTTCTCTTGTTGTGGAGCAGGGGCTCTAGGCGCGTGGGCTTCAGTAGTTGCAGCACATGGGCTCAATAGTTGTGGCTCACGGGCTCTAAAGCGCAGGCTCAATAGTTGTGGCACATGGGCTTAGTTCAATCCCTGGAGCAGGGATCGAACCCATGTCCCCTGCATTGGCAGGTGGATTCTCAACCACTGCGCCACCTAGGAAGCCCGAAAACCAATTTTTGTATTACTGTATTTTTCAAGAGAATTGCGTATAAATTGCCCAATTTTTCTGCTTTTAGCAAAATCATTCTTCATTAATATTCGTTTCTCTAAATGTAGAAAAATGGTTAGTTATATTAAAAGTATCTTCAAATCTTTGCTAGACATGTAGCTTTACAAATTATTCTTTCTAATGATAGAAATATTACTAGAAAAAGTCTATTATTAATCAATATAACTTCTTTAGAATATCATGTGTATGAAGTCATCATAGTTCATTGTGTGAGAATTATTTGCTTGCATTTGAATGTATTTGTTTGTGATGGGTGTAATTGCAGGATTCACAGCTGGTCATAGAAGCTTATAAGTCCGGGTTTGAGCCTCCGGGAGACATTGAATTTGAGGATTACACTCAGCCTATGAAGCGCACTGTGTCTGATAACAGCCTTTCGAATTCCCGAGGAGAAGGCAAATCAGAGCTCAAATTTGGTGGCAAATCCAAAGGAAAGTTATGGCCGTTCATCAAAAAAAATAAGGTACTGATGGCTGGACCCAGTGTGAAATGAGTGTTATAAAGTGTGGAGATGGATACTTTATCTTTTAGTCTCAAAGGAATGGAGATTTTAAGCTTGTAGTTTCAGAATGCAAAAAAAGCTAGTGTGCTATTTTATTTTAAGACTCTGTCTCTTTGGTGGTGGTACCTTGGCCATGGCCATTTGTCCTATTTCAGATGCATTATCACCTGCACCGTGTCACCCACTCTAACAGATTACTGACCTCTGGCTGTTTCGCATCACGCCTTTCACTCCTAAGTCTCCTAGTTTGCTGGTTACCTGGGCTGAGAGAAGGGACATCATGCAACAGTTCTATAACCATGTATCCGCATATCTAATTGAAATTGTTTACACGGGATAATAACTTGGTTTCGAACTCATGTTAACATATGTATCCATGAACATTTTTCATTTTCTTTTTATAGTGTGATACGTAGGTGCATGACAGCATTAACCTGGGCATAAAGTGTGATTGAGGCAACATGACTGCTTTAACCTTGGAATAATTTAATATTTCATTTTAAAAGGCTGTCTTTCTGTTTTCACAACCTTAGCATTTAAGGACTTTCATTTTCTCCCATCAAGCTGTGTTAGTTTAGGTGGTTTAGAAATATTTACCCTTCTGGCTTACACTGGTTTAGAGTAATTAGAATGGTAGTTTGCATGTGAAAGTCTGCATGAGCTTCTTGTCAGATATTTCTTGCTGTTCTTCTGTTGCTTTACTTACTAAAACTCCCACTTTCATCATATTCTCCACTTAACATATCCTTACATGTTTTCTTTTGGACCATGGCCTGAATATTTAATTGTTTGTGTTTGACTTGCTTTGGGTTTCAAATATGATTTGATGCTTATTTTTGTTTTGTGTCTTATCTTCTTGTTTCTGATTTTTTACTCTGTCACTGCTCCATCTCTTACACGTAGCTTATGTCCCTTTTAACATCCCCCCATCAGCCTCCCCCACCTCCCCCTGCCTCTGCCTCACCCTCTGCTGTTCCCAACGGCCCCCAGTCTCCCAAGCAGCAAAAGGAACCCCTCTCCCATCGCTTCAACGAGTTCATGACCTCCAAACCCAAAATCCACTGCTTCAGGAGTCTAAAGCGTGGGGTAAGTTCTGCTCTGGAATCCTGTCTCTCTTGTGCGCTTTGGTTGCATGTTTTGTTCTGCATAACTTATTTTGTTTGTGAATGACTCCATTGTGTTTTTCCATAACATAAAACAATAAGAACCTATGATTCATTATAGCTGGAAAGAAGAAGAGCCACAAAGAGAGGAAGGAAGGAAGCAGGATGGATGGAAGGAGAAAGGAGAGGGGAAGCCAGCCAGTCCAGAGTTCTTTTTGTCTGTAGTACCTTTTGGATGGCCCTTTCTCCATTTCCCTTTTGAAACTTATAAGGCATTAATATTTTACCTTCATTTTACCAAAAAAGGAAACTTGGATTCCATTTCTAAAGCTAGTGATATTTGAGGAGTTGGAAATCAATGTATGGTCAGAAAATATTTGCTTAATAATTACTGAAACAGTGTGTAATGAAGGTACTTCTCTCTGAGCTGTGCCTCAGGGTTTGAGGGGAAATGGTATGGTTACAGGGGTTTCCTTAGCTATTTTGGTGAATGTACAAGATGTTGATTAAATATCTGATAACAGAACTGACTGCAGAAGACCTAATGCAGTATTTATCTTGAAAGGGTGAAATAATAGCGGCTGACATTTACTGAGTGCTTGTTATTTGCCAGACTCTGTTCTCTGTACTCATTTACTTTTTTCAACCACCCTATGAACTTAGGTACTAAGATTTCTTTACTGTACTGAAAAGAAAACTGATGCATGCAAAGATGAAATTAGGAAGATACAGAGCCAGGATTTAAAGCCAGGAAGCCTGCTTATGATCTGAGATTCCATGAGTCCATTCTCAGGGAGAATCTGTTGTACTATGATTGACTCATAAGTGGATGTTCTTTAGACTCAGGTTTGCCATCCTAATTAAGATCTCATGTGCTTAAGTCACAGGGTTTTATGGAATTGATCAGCAATCCAAAGTAGATACCAGTTTGGTTTTTTAGAAAAAGATTGGAACAAGGTCATTTGTAGCCTCCTGAATAAACCTAAATGGTCAGCCTAGTCTAAGCCATCCCAAAATATTCTTTATACTGAATAATAAGTAAACAAACAGTAAGTGCGTTCACACATCCAGTAAGGTTTTCTTTTGTCTTGTCCTGTGGGAGTAGTACAATACAGTTGTAGTGGGATGTGTTCTTGTACAAATATAATTTTTTACTTTTCGCTTTTTCTGTGTAAGAAAGATGTAAATATAATAGATTGCTACATTGTTACAAAAACCTCATTTCTTTATATGCAGTGTTCCTTTAGTAATGGACTCTCAAAGTTTTATGTAAAGAGCACAGTTGGTGAAATTATCCTGTTTTAAGGTTACCCAGCATATCCAGGTTAAGAATTAGAATTTAATTTCCTAAAGATTTCAAGAGAGGCTTTGTAGGAAGGCAGAATATAGCTTCAAAAGTGGGTGATGGAGTGTGTTGAATTCTATAATTAGATGTCCATTATGCTGGCTTTTAGAATTCTCCATCCATCTCTGCTCCTTGTTCATCGAAGAATTTCCAACATATATGTCACTACACTAGACTATAGACTATAAAGCATTACATTAACTGTAAATCAGTCACCCCATCTCTGCTGCTTCTAAAACCTTCACAGACAGAGCACTCATTTATTGTATTTATAAAAATATGTCTGCATTGTCTTTTGGAACCTCATAATGAAGGATGTCGAATATTGGTGATTGTTTACCGTTTGTGTGTGTATCTATTCCATTCTTCTCAGCATCCAGCCTGTTGGTTGCAGATGGTTTCTGAATCGTGTTTCATGGTGTTCTCTAAATGTTTCGGAAGAGACCAAGAATGTCAGTAATCAATAAGTGTAAGAAAAGATGGCTAGGAAATAATTAACGCTTGAAAACAAAAACAGTACAATGAGAAATGGGTTATTTTGATTAAAGGAAGCCCCTCCCTTAAAAAAACATAATTAGCAAAATAAATTTTATTTCTTACACCTGAAATCTGTGCTCAGCAAACCTCTATTTAAAAAAAAATTTCCTAAATGTTGAGTGTGTTTTCGAGAATAAACACACACACACACACACACGCACTAGAAGCATCAGTAAATAAACAGAAACATATTTTTGCTTCCCTCATTTTTAGTTGATCTGTTTTTAGGGTCATATTTGATGTGCTTTTCTTCAGGAAGTAGCAGTGCAGGGGGAGAAAAAAGGACAGGAAATACATCCTAGAAGTAAGATTAGGAAGTTTAAAATAATCTGAAGTTTGGGGAAATAAATTTGATTTTAAAGCAATTTCAAAACGGAAGGTACATGGTTTAACAGGATCTATGACTAAAATGATACAGTGCTTGCTACTATTTCATTTATTCTACTTTTTAACTTTAAGACTGTTGCACCAAAGATAGGAAGAGGATTCTAGGAGAATAACATATCTGTGATTTTAATATGTCTTTTAATTTATCATGTTTTGCAGCTTTCAGATCCAGATTTTAATCATTTGTTTCTATTATCATAATGTATAAATCCTATGCCCGCATGTCTGCACATAACAGATTTTGTTTCTGAATAACTAAGTAGGATAAAATATTTTTGATTGTAAATCATTCATATTTGTAAGAAAATGTCTCATTGAACATCTTTAAAGATTGGCATGCCACCATTATTAACCATTATTTCATCTTTACTTAAGTCAAAGAAAAATGAAGCTAGATTGTGTGTTTTCAATTTGCAGTCTACCAAGCATACCTTTACTGTCTTAAGGTTTCTTTTTCTGGTCTGAGCAGGGAGCTTCTAAATCTAAAATATGGACGTATTTTCCCCACGTTTTAGAGTGAATTGTACGGAAAAATACCCTCATAGTTGATCAAAAGATTTTGAAAATCCCCACCAATTGTTTTTCAGATGTAACAATCTTCTGGTTACTTTCATTTTATTTATTTCACCTTGTTCTCTTGCTGATTATTGGCAGACTCAGTCTCTCTGTTTTCACAAAGAACTCATGAAGAGGACGATAGGGAAACCCACGTATGCTTTTGAAGCTAGGGACTATGTTGTAAGTTTACCTGTGACGGCTAGGTCATACGGTCACGGCACAGGCACTAACCCCTGTGACAGCACCAAGACTGGGGACCCAGATGCTCTCTGACCCAGACACTGGGAAAAGCCTCATTGTATCGAACCAACCACAGGCTTCTTCATCCGGAAAAGTTGCATGGAAAAAGGAACCAAACTTCCCAATAGCAATCAAACTTCCTAGACGTGTCAGTGAGCCGAGCTCGTATTTTTCCCCTTCGCGTTGATTGGGACTGCCATCCAAGCTGATGTCACTGGGTATGATTTTATGGCAGAATGTCACCCCTAAAACGCAGCTGGTCACGGGAGGATGACACTCCCGCGGATGGCAGTGTGTAGCACTTACCCACACCCACGTCTGGAACAGATGGATCTGTAAGGGGCAACCAAAAAAATCAGTGAAGCCTGAGCAAGGTCATAGAGCAGTGAAATGACTTTCCGTGGACCTTAAACCACAGATACTTACATATTCACGTTCACTGTCCCCTTTCTTCGTACTTGAGGTTAGTACCTGTGACGGCCCAATAACACATGGATCCGCCAGCTCTGTGTGCCCTCATGTGTTATTGACACTCGTGGCTTCCCAGGCTCCGTAATTGTTGCCTGAAACTGACAGCTTTTTAGTTCTTCAGGTGTCTTGCGACGCACTTAATGCAACCTTTAAAAGTATTCTCTCGGCAGATGATTCCATTTCTAATTTGAAATGATCTCACTGGCTGGTTTACAGCTTAAGACCAAAAACCAGTTTATAATTGTTAGAAAGGATGTCGTGTACCGTGATGGCACTTCTTGTAGATTATCCATCACTGTTCACTTCAAAAAATTGAATTTGTCTGAGAAGTCGATAACTGCCTATTTCTATTAGGATTTGTTCTCAATCCTAATGACTTGTTTTTATGATGAAGTGGTTATATTCCCATGCTAGTAGTTTTGATGTTAGAATTCTGTTTTCAGAATGCTTAAGAAAGACTATATTGTATTACTTTAAGCAATGGAAGTAGCTGAATAGATAGCAGAGAGAGTGCAGAGTGTAAATTAGCAACATTTACAGGGTAATGTCTGAGAAAACATTTGTATATGGTCGTATGCTTTGCAGGGAAGGTATTTGCAAAGTTTTCTGCTGTGCACCATAAGTGTTGTCTGTAAAGAACTCAAACTGTGATGAACAGATCTGTGCTAAAGTTTACAGGAGGGGCTCAAGGCGTTCATGTAGGTTGCCTACATGAGAGCAGTCACGAAAATGATTGTCTGTACTTTTTCCCCCAAGGTTTTGTCTTGCTACTTCTTTCCTTAAAAGTCTGTTTTCCCATAGGGAAAATTTCTTTAAAAGCTTAATGCCTGTTCACGAAGAAATGTCAACTTTGAGTGAATCTGAAGAATAAGATTTTAAAAATCTAGTTAAGAAATTTTTAACACCTTCTCCCTTCCCAATTTAAAATCAAAGTGCACTTTCTTTGGTACTTTGTCTCCAACATATTTTTGGATCCTACTACCAATTGCCTAAACTTTAAGGATTGATAACAGCTAAATAAATATGCACCGAACTCTCAGTACTGCTTTATAGCCAAAAAGTATGTCTCACCTGTTTCTGAAGAACCCATGTTTCTTTTCCTAATTTTGAGATGCCTTTTAATCTGGTTTTAGATCCAGTAATTAGTATAGTTTTGCCAGCCTTCAGGCCTAGCAGAATTGCAGCTGCTGTGTCCTGGTAATTAATAGGAAATCCATAGCAAGGAGTAAGTACCCCTTGGTAGTTGAGACAGTTGACTCTCTGTTTCCTAAAGGTAACTTGTAAGAGCAGCAACTTCTGTTAACTGCCCAGGTGCTACAGAACCCCTGTGGGTTGGGCTCTGAGTTCAATAGAAAGCCCCAGAAGACACCTACGTGCAGTGCATCTCATGCTTTCACCTGCAGCCAGGTGCTGAGAGGCTCCCTGGCTCCTGCAGGTTGGTTCTTAGAGCATCTTCCAGTCCTTGGTTCCCATTTACCAATTTGAAACTTTGCCTTAATACCTTTAGGAAATGCCAGTGTCCATATTTTATTAGATCTCCTTAAGATAAAAATGTTACTGGGATGTTGCGGAAGTAATTGCTTTCCCAACTCTTTTAGTCTGTTTGAAACTTTCCACGGCAAATTTGGTGAACAAAAACGATGTGATTATTTCCACCTTTTAGAATCACGGTATGTCACCGACTGCAAACTTCTATTAGTTTATAAGTTTATACTCAGGCTGATGTGAACAATCCTGGACAGTAAATGGAAACTCTCGTTTTCTGTCTTTATTCTCTGCTCTGGCAATGTGGCAGCTAAAGAAAGATTTTGGTAGCTCAGCCTCTCTTGGGAACTTTGGCACAGATCCGCTACAAATCATTTTCACAAAGTGCCAGGTGAATTTATGTGTTATGTTAATTCAGTGGAACGGACCAAGTTTTTCTTCTTCTCATGTATTGTTGTTTCTCTCTCTCTCTTTTTACCCCTATTACCCCTTCAATTTTTACACGAAGCTTTCTCTCAAGCTGGTAAGCACAATTACTCCATGCATGTCCTAAATCTAATCAGGTTTTTTTGGTGTATGTTTTGTGGGTGCCACGTGCAACGTATCTTCAAAGTTAACTGTTGATTTGTGTTTCCCTTGTGTGTGCTTTTGTTGGTGTTTCTTTATTAGACCTCTGGAAGACAAAGGTCCAGAGTCTAACAGAGGTGATTGTAATCTTTTCAAGTGGCTAAGAAAATTAACGCTTAACTCACGATTTGGTTTTCTTTACCACTGGAGTCTTAAGAGGATGACAGATGTTGATAAACTTTACTTAAATATGAATTTAACTATGAATATTAAATATGGGGGAGTTTATGTATTGGATCATTTTGAATAAAAGCAAATTTAATAGTTGAAAGTTGCTCCTCCCCGGGAGCCACAGAAGCAGATGAAAAACACTGGGGACCTGAGGGAGACATGCAGCAATGATGCTGGACTTGAGCTCAGGTCTAAGGCACCTTCAAGAGTTGAACGCCATGAAATCTTTAAGTTGCTACATAAGTGTTGGATTGGCCTAAAGGGTCTCTCGGGTTTTTCTATACCATCTTATGGAAAAAACCCGAACGACCTTTTTGGCCAACCCACTATGTTGGTGCCTCGTGCGTGGCTGATTCAAGAAATCAAAGATGATTTTATGCACAATGAAAAGAGCCTCCTAAGCCTTTCTAAAATGATTTCTTTAGTGTTCGGTGTTGTTTCTACTTTTAATTCCATAGCCCTAGTAAATAGTCAAACTAATCATTAAATCTATTAAAAGAAATTCTTAACCACATAACCCATACTATACTTCAAATATGTATAAGTCACGTAGTATTCTCAAACACCACAGCTGAGAATACCCTAAAATTATGAACAATGATGCACTGTGACAAGTCAGCCAGGAATCAGACGAGCATTTTATCCACTGCTGTTGAGAACGTAGGACAATATTTTATGGTTATCCTTATACATCCTTTTCTATGGGTTTGAGGATATGCATAAACATATAAACATAATTTTTAAACCTGACTCAGTATTTGGCAACAGATCCAGCCCTAAAGAAAAAGACTATTTTATTAAACTAAACATTTCTTAGACGGTAAAATAAAATCCCAAGGAGAGTTCTACAGGAAGGCAAGAGCTAGATGCTTAAATGAACATCAGTCATTAGCAGCAGTATGAATTTGAGAGAAACTGGATCCACTAACTGGGAGTCTGTCACATGCCAGGGTTTCTTTTTTGCCCTTTACTTGTTCTTTTGCTCACGTGCTAGCAGCAAAAGATAGTATTATCAGGCAGTCTTTCTGTTTGAGATAAAACATTTTACCAGCCTGGTATTGAATTGTTGCTTGATGCCCTTACGTTGAAGCTAATAAAGAAGTTACACAAAGACGGCTTGGGTGTAAAAATAATAAAACTCAAGAAGCAGCCTGTGTTATTGCCCAGGAGCAAGTGTTTGATTCCAATAGCAGGTAAAACAAGATCCTCTTAGAGCCACAGCCATTGAAAATATACATATTTTGGCCCCTCTTCCAAACCCCCAGCAGGGCCAGTCTCTTGGGGACCCCTCCAAAGAGTTCAGAAGATCTACTCTCACTCAAAGGTAGAAATAAAAACTCCTTTGTGGCAAAATGAATCATAGGTCAGAGTATTGTTTGAAAGAATTCAAGCTTCAAAAGGCTAATAGGACAAAATGAACCTCTGAAGATACTTTCCAGAAACCTCGAGTTTCTTTGGATCTAGAAGAAGCTGTTGACCTGAGTCTCCAATGGTACATGAAGTTTGTTTGAGGCATAGTTATTGAGACTAGTTTTTAAATAACAACACAGAAATATAGAATATCTATTGAAAGGGACCTAATTGGTTGGTGAGACTAACTCCTGATCACATGAAGGGAATTCATTTATTATTTAACTGCTTTCGTTTTTATAGATAGTCAGGTTGCATTTGTTGTTGTTGTTGTTTGGGATATCTATTTAAAAGTCATAAGTTAGAGTGTTTTTTACTGCAGATTTCTTTGCACCTGTTTATCCAGTGCAAGATCTCACACCTGTTCACAGTCTAGACCTATGCCGTACAATGTGGTATCCACTCACCACATGTGACTTAATTAAATTTAACTTCATTTAAATGAAAAGTAACTAAAATTTTAATATTCAGTCCCACAGTGTACTGGGCACACATCAAGGGCCCAACAGCCACGTGTGGCTACTATATTGGACGGTGCAGATGTGAGAACATTTCCATCATAGATGGAAAGTGCTCATAGAAAGTTCTTTGAGTCACGTAGCACATAGTAAGGCTCAACAAATATGAATGAATTAACACTGACCACTTGCTAGGTTTGCTGACTTCTGCTTTGAGGCTCTGTGATTGAGTTGAGAAAATTGAAAAGCACTTAATTAAGGTTTCAAGTATTATAACACAGTATATGGAAAAGGAAAAACGAGTCTGCTTTATTTTTAAATTGAAGGTTAATTGGCTTCATCTTAGTTTTAGAAGCAAGTTGAACTTCCTTGGTTTGGCGTTAAGGAATAATCACTTCTATTTTGCTTTCACTCAAATCTCGTCCCCACCCCCCCACCCCGCCCCCCACACGAGTCTTTGAGACTGTTAGCTGAGAGGTCTTTGGTGGCCTTAGTGGTGAACTATTTGCTGAATCACAAACTTCCAACCCAGCAGCCTGGCATTTTCTCATAAGCAGCCTAGGAACTTCAGTCACAAGCCCCTGTGTAAGCTGCTTGGCAAACCCAAGCTGATTTTGCAATTACATTATCCGGGTCCCTTCCTTTCCACCCACTCCCAGGCAAGCCTGTCTTGCCTTTGTTTAATCGGTTCTAAAGCAAAATCTCTTTTCTAAATGCCCTGGCTTATCCCTGGCTATGAGTACATTTCTCTTTCTTTATGAAAATAGCCTCATTTAAGGATAAAGCATTTGATGGCCACAACTAAGCCACAGCTTCTGAAGAGTAAGTGTAGGTAAAAGTCTAGAAACTCACTGTTGATATTTTCCACTTAAATCCCATGCACAGAGGAAAGAGAGCCATTGTCTTGGGAAGGGAATCAAGAGATCAGTGTATACTTCTGGTGAATTAGAAACAGCTGAGGTTGATTTCATATGCTGTGGGAAGTTGATTGTGGAGTTGGGGGTGGGGGGGGAAGCGTTCTCTGTGAATTCTCTGAGATGACCCTAAAGATAACGTAAGTGACCAGACTTTTAGAGGCAGCAGAGGCAAGAAGAGTGCATGGGAGGGAGGTGGGGGAGGATTTTTTAAAAAACGTCCCTTTTATCCACATTCTCAGAGGAACTAGATGTCCCATCTGTCACTTCACAGGGATGGAAACTTTTGTCCTCAGCCTGTGTGAAGAGACGGGAAGGAATACTCAGACTGGGGTGGGGGGGGAACAGTGCCATCGAAATGAAACAGTTGGGGGGGGACACTTATCACTGTTTTATGTGAAGAAGACATAAGCCTACAGCTTCAGTGTTGCCACCGACACTGACAGTAAAGTGCAGAATCCGTCTCCACATTTGTTTTTCATTGATTCTCGATGGAGTCAGGAGTATGTCTTCCTGTCTCGGTGCTCCCTGCCTTGTCAGATCGTCAGAGGCGGCTGGGCCAGCATGAAACGGTTTGCGGGCCTTTTGCAGTTTGCATGCACTGATTTTTGCATCTCAGCTGGGTGTCGTGGGAAAGAGCTTAATTTATTTCATGAAAACACATGCAGATGTCTGCATCGCCCCGGTGTCTGGGGAATCATTCCCGCAGGCTTCCCTCGGTGTCTTTTTTCAAGGAGTACCGTGAGGCTTTCTGGCTAATTTCTATTTGCATCTGCAGGGTGCAACTCCAGAAGATTTCAGCAACCTCCCACCCGAACAGAGAAGGAAAAAGCTACAACAGAGAGTTGATGAATTAAATAAAGAAATTCAGAAGGAGATGGATCAAAGGTAGAGTGGATCAATATGACCTGTTAAGAAATTTGAGTTCAGTTTGGAAAGATGGGAGGCCTTACATTCGCTTTTTAATCTAGGTGATTATTTTAGCTGTATGTTTGGTCATAGCCTACTGGATGGCTTTATTAAAGACAGGGATGATTCTTTTAACAAATAGGTAAGGGCTTCCCTGGTGGCGCAGTGATTAAGAATCCGCCTGCCAGTGCAGGGGACAAGGGTGCGATCCCTGGTCCTGGAAGATCCCACATGCCTCAGAGCAATTACGCCCGTGCGCCACAACTACTGAGCCTGTGCTTTAGAGCCTTGAGCTACAACTATGGAGCCCACGTGCTGCAACTACTGAAGCCGGCACGCCTAGAGCCCATGCTCCGCAACAAGAGGAGTCAGTGCAACGAGAAGCCCTCGCACCACCACGAAGAGTAGCCCCCTCGCTGCAACTGGAGAAAGCCCATGTGCAGCAATGGAGGCCCAATGCAGCCTAAAAATAATAATAATAATAAAAAACAACAAACAAACAAAAAACCCAAATAGGTATTATTCTGAGTTTGGGGAACAAAATGTGTATGGTATTATTTTTTTTAATGTATTCACTTTAATAACACTACATTTAGCATGTCATCACCATGGAATGTAAATTCAGGTTAGAGAAGAGAATTTCCCAAGTACAGCAAAGCATTCTGTAGTATACCAAAGTTTGTATAGTAGCAGATCAAAGCAGCTTGCTCATAAATCACTGCCATTATAGGTAATTTATTTAAATGTTTATGATCCTTATAGAGAAAATATACATACTGCCTGCACTGAAAAAGTGTTTTTCATTTACCTTTGCATGGGCACTTAAAATACATATTTCTATTTCAAAATGACATTTAAAAATTATTGTAATAGAACAGCAGCAAAATATAATTCTGCAGTTGCAAAAGTGCTTAAACAGGAATCAATTACAATTAAGTTACTTTCATGTTTACAACTATGATTCTGAGATAAATACTACTTCTCAGCAGCTCTGTTATCAGCTTTTAGGTTTGATTTAAAAATACACACGTACTCGCTGGAAGGTTTATAATGTAGTCCCTGCACTGTTCTGAAAGGGTTCCTCAAGAGCCAGCCAGCCTTTAAAATGGTACTCCGTCCACACGGCAGTCAGAAAGAGTTAAATTCACTGGGGTAAATAGGATTCCTGCGTTACATCAGAAGCGTATGATATTCCGCAGCAACTGGGAGCATTTCAGGATTAGCATGTGGTCCTCTTTAGAACTGATTTCATCAGAAGAGTTTAAGAAGGTGGGCATTGTACCACTACCAAGTGCATTTAAAAGTGACGTGTTTCTTTTGGGCTAGCCTGACTCCCCTGAATGACCTAGCTAGTGAACTAGTCACCAGTAACTTGGTTACCAGGCAAATTAAGCCTGCAAGAAAGGATGCCAGTATTCAAATTACCATGTTATTGTCTGACCCAAACAATTTATTTTCAACATAAACATATAACCTCAATATGAGATGTCTAACTAAAGCAAGCACCACCAACAAGACCAAGACAGCATCTCCTCTTAAGGTTTAAGTTTTGCCCAGTATTCTCGGTACCTAGAATTAGCCCACACCACGAGTATTTGCTCCCACAACAAAGGGAGCTGCCACGCACACGTGGATCACGTGAACAGACATTTTAGTATTTCCGCTGCTCTTCAGTCTATATAATCCATGTGCAACGATTGCTGCAAAACCTGCCATTCCAATGGGGACAAATGGTGCCGCTCTAGCTTTTCAGATAAGTTTAAATCCCTGACCTCCATCGCATGAAGAAAGAGAAACATCTGTATCTCCTAACATAGTGATGGAACAATCTTCAGACAATGCAAGACGTCTCAGACTCCAACAGGCTTCAGAAAGTTTTTTGGTGGTTTTTGTTTTTTGGTTTGTTTGTTTGGAATTTGTTTTTTGATTTGGGGGGTTTTCTTGGCCACGGCACATGGCTTACTGGATCGTAGTTCCCCGACCAGGGATTGATCTCGGACTTCGGCAGTGAAAGCCTAGAATCCTAACCACTAGGCTACCAGGAAACCCTTGGTTATCTCTTTACCATGAGTGTAGAGGTGAGGTTTTTGTACAAATGAGGAAGAACAAAGTGGCATGACCCCCGCCCTCTCCCTTGCCTACATCTGAGCTTTGGATCCAAAATGTACTTGTCTTTCTATTTGAGGGTAAGTAAAAATCGGCCTTCCTGTAGATTCTCATGTCTTGTCTTTTTACAGAGTGATGGTATCTAGAAAACAAGTCACAGTATGTCTATATATCACCAGCCGTTAGAGGCGTAAATGTTGCTTGTTCTTGAGAAGCATCTCCCGATCTGCCCAGGCTCCCACTGTGAGAGTCCCCTGGTTTCTGAGCTGTTCTGTAATTTTGATCCTAGGAATGGTAGGTTGGTGCATATACAAAAAAAAAAAAAAGTAAGAAAAGAGTCAATATCTCTTCCCATTTGCACGTGCCTGCCCACATTTATAATATGTATTTATACATATTATAAATACTTTCACATCATTTAGGGGATACTTGCTAATAATCCTGATTGAAAAGCCAGGTTAGGGAACTATACTCAATATTTTGAAATATCCTATAAGGAAAAAGAATCTGAAAAAAAAAAAGATATGTATGTATAACCGAATCGCTTTTCTATACACCTGAAACTAACACAACGCTGTAAATCAACTATGCTTCAACTAAAACAAAGAAAAAAGGAAAGCCATTTTATTCTCTTACCTTCTATATTCTCACTGATGGAATTAAGTTAATCATTCATTAATGGAGATTTGGACTTAAAAGATAACTTGAGATTTTGTGCTCTGTAAGTAGGCCAAATGGTAGTCCTACATAAATATAGTTATATTGAAGCTGGGGTTAAAATTTCATTATGCAAAAATAAACATATGAACTTGATAAGGCAGGCAGTTTAAGTACACGTGAAAGAAAAGTGGGTTTTGTTTTTTTTCTTAATCTCTGGGAGAGCAGTGCCTGAAAAGTAGATCATTTTATAAACATTGTTACAATATGTGAAAAGGAGAAACACGTACAATGAAGTTTCTTCTAGTTTTGTTTTAAAAATATACTTTATGAAATAAAAATTTTGTCTTTATACTCTTTATAACATCTGGGACCAAATATAAGAGGGTTTATAAATATAAACCTCTTGCTGTTTACTAAGTGAGCCAATTATATTTTGCACAGAAGTAACAAGTTATAACTCAGATATCTGAAATGACATTTTATAGGTTGTTGACAGACTCTCTCTAATTGTTTGATATCATGGAGAAAAGTTTCTGTCACTTGGGTTGTGGCGATGGAACCTGGGTAACCTTTGAACCCCCAAAGCAGCCCTTGCTGGGAACAAGGCAAATCATATTCATTCATTTCACCTGTTTATTGAGTGTTTGCTGTGTACAAGGAAATAGTCTAGGTATCGAGGAGAAAGCAATGAACACAACACCAAAAACATCTGTTCTCACGCAACGTACATTTTGTGCAGGAGGAACAGAAAAAAAAAAGGTTTTGAGCAGAGGTGACATGATCTGAAAAAGGCTGGATTTTTGTGTATTTTTTTTTTTAATAATCCAGAAAGGCAAGAAAGGAGAGAAAAAAATATTAACGTATAGAATAGGCAGGGCAAATCAAAAGCACAAAGTAGGGTGGAAGATTTAAAATACCAAGCACACTAGACACCCCGGATTCCAATCTGGTTTCACCTGTTTTGCAAACTTTGGACAAGATTCTTAACCTCTTGGTACCTTGGTTTCCTCACCTTGGAAAGGGAGTTAATATGCCTAAGTGAGGATTAAGTGTGTTAAGGTATGTCAAATGCTGAGGACAGTGCCTGGCATATTGTGTTTGCAAAACAGAATGAATGAGTATGTGAAATGTAAACAGACTACATGTTCCAATTAAAAGAGATTGTCAGACCGCTCAAAAAACTAAAACCCACCTGTATGCTAGTTACAAAAGACACATCTAACTCATCTGGTGCAGAAAAGTTGAAAGTAAAGAATGGAAAAAGACAGATCATGCAGGTACCAACCACAAGGAAACCAGTATGAGAAGACTGACTTTCAGGCCACTCCCAAACTATTTAGTTCAGAAGGATCAACTTCATTAAAAAAATGATTCAGATAACAAATGGCACAATTCACCAAGAAGACATACAATTTTAAATCTGTAGGACCATAATAGCATCACCTCAAAATATAGAAAAGGTTATGCTATTACCTTCTGACATAAGTACAAGAAATACAAATACATCATTATAGTGGGAGATTTTTAATGCACTTTTCTCAGTAGTTGATAGAATAGATTAGCAGAGGGTCAGGACAGAGGATTTGAACAATACAGTTAACAAAATTGATCTAATACACAGACATCCAATAACCACATGCCACACATTCTTTTCAAGAGCCCATAGAACATTTCCCCAAATCGGGCATATCCCTGGTTTTATAAAATGAATCTCAAGAAACATGAAAGGATAGACATCATTCAGGGTATGTTCTCTGAAGGCTGCAGTTAAGCTGGACATCAATAACAAATTTAGAAATTAAGAAATGTGGCTCTCAGGACTTCCCTGATGGCGCAGTGGTTCAGAATCCGCCTGCCAATGCAGGGGACATGGGTTCAAGCCCTGGTCTGGGAAGATCCCACATGCTGTGGAGCAGCTAAGCCCATGTGCCACAACTACTGAGCCCACATGCCACAACTACTGAAGCCAGCATGCCTAGAGCCCGTGCTCCACCACAAGAGAGGCCACCGTAATGGGAAGCCCGTGCACTGCAATGAAGAGTAGCCCCCACTCACCGCAACTAGAGAAAGCTCTCACACAGCAACGAAGATCCAAAGCAGCTAATAAATAAATAAATTTATTTTTAAAAAAAGAAAGAAATGTGGCTCTCAACTAACACAACATTGTATAACAACTATACCCCGATTAAAAAAGAAAAGAAACGAAACCTGGCTCTCTGCATGGCTCAGTTAATCGCAAGAATCCTGCTAAGTCAGGTTAGAAAGACTCCCCACCCTTGTTATCTCCTCACTCTGGCACGACATCAGCAAGCATCCTGCTAAGTTGGTTTAGCAGGAATCTCTTCATTCCCACTTGATTTTCCATCCACTGAGTCCCTCATTCTACTTGTTGACTAAAAATCCCCAGCTGTCTTTACTGTATCAGGAATTGAGCCCAGTTCTAAACTGAGGTGTCTTTTCCCTGATTACAATTGGGTTTTTGGTTGTTTTCTTTTAAATAAAATTTGTTTTTACTGCTTAAAAAAAATGTGGCTCTAAGTAACACACAGATTAAAGAAGAAATCATCATAGATACTAGAAAATATATGAAACAGAACTGAGCCTTAACCTTAACATATTCTCCATCTCCGTTTTTTG
Organism: Hippopotamus amphibius kiboko; assembly: GCF_030028045.1. Lineage (NCBI taxonomy): Eukaryota > Metazoa > Chordata > Mammalia > Artiodactyla > Hippopotamidae > Hippopotamus > Hippopotamus amphibius. The sequence continues at coordinate 6,640,347 of NC_080187.1, forward strand.
GACGTCACTAAAGCCGTTCTTATAAAGGGAAATTTAAAGCCTCTAAAACATGTTAGAAACAAAGAAAGCTGCAAATCAATGAGCTAAGCGTCCATCTCAAGAAGTTAGAAAAAGAGTAGCAAATTGAACCAAAGAAGATAGAAGAAAGGAAATAAAGGAAAGCGTATCAATTAATAAAACAGAATTACACATTCAACAGAGAGGATGAACAGATTAAAAAGTCGGTTCCTTGAAAAGATTAATAAAGTTAATGCACTTCTGCAGAGATTGATCAGGAGAGACCCGGAGGAGAGGAATGGGAGATAGTGATTTTAAACACCTCTCTTGAGAAGGTTTGCTGAGAAACCGGGCAGTAGCTGGAGGTGTATGGCATGAAGTCAGGAGAGGACTTGTGTGCGTGTGGCTGAGCAAGGGGCTTGAGCTCAGAGAGCTGCTGTTCTAGGAGGCAGACAATAAACAGTAAGCCTAGGAACAAGTCATAGTGTTGGGAAGTGATCCATGCAGCGGAAATAAAAGAAAGTAGAGCGAGGTGAGTGGGCTCGGAGGGCCAGTGGGTGGAGGGCTCCCGTGGAGCTGTGGTCCTAGGGAAGAACGGAAGGTTCATCGTGCCCACCGAGGGGCTGCAGGATATAGGGGCTCAGAGGCGGGGGGGGGGGGGGCGGGGGGCGGTGAGGACTTGTGAAAATTCTCTTCCACCTATTTCTGTATTTTTGGTTGAACTGTTTCCCATGACTCAAAATACAGTCTGTGTGGTTGGTCTTGTGTTGGGTGACGGGTGTAGAGTTTCTTTTGCTGAAGCCCCTTAAAGTTGGTCCCTCACCCCTGGCAGGGAGTCATCTGCTGTAAACTTAACAGCAGCGTTAACCTTTACCACGTTCTCCCCCTTCTCTTTTTCAGAGATGCCATCACAAAAATGAAAGATGTCTACCTAAAGAATCCGCAAATGGGAGACCCCGCCAGTTTGGATCAGAAATTAGCAGAAGTCAGCCAAAATATAGAAAAACTGAGACTAGAGGCCCAGAAATTTGAGGTAGGAGAAAGCTGTTGCGGAAAAGCTTTGTTGGAAAAAAAAGAAAAAAAGAAACAGAAGTAGGTATAGGGGTCACGAGATGCATATGGTTGTAGAGCACCAGAATTTCTTTCCCTGCGAGAGATGCAGCTGCAAAAGTCAGGTGTTTCACAAGTTATGATAAAAGGAAAAAGACACTGTCATCCATTGGGTGTTGTGCTTTTTAACATATCCTATTTTAATGGTGTCCCTTAAAATGAACACTGTTTAAGGCTATATTTGTATACAGTTTTTTTTTTTTATGTAAGTGTTTCGCTTAATTTCATTTAAACTGTTCTGCTTCATCTCATGTTGACAGTGGGTATAATTGGGAGTCTATAGTTGTCCATTTAAGTGAATCAAAAAGACAGTTTTTAAAAATCCATTGAAACATGTTCTTTCAAAGGGCCCATTATCAAGAGGTGATATATGTGAAAGCCAGTGGAAGACACACATGAGAAATGAGGAAGAAACACAAATAATGTCTTTTTAAGGAGAGATGAGGGGCACTCAAAACTGTGAACAAAAGGCTTCTTTCCTCCTCCTCCCCCCAAAATGTAAAGACTATAGAGCCGGGAAAAATAAATTAGTAACTGATCATTCCAGTCAGAATAGCTTATTTATAGCAATAAAAGGTCAAATATGGCTTTTAGAATCTGTCAGTAAGTTATTAGCGTTTGAGATTTTAGAACCTAGAAATGTCCTTTTCTGATCATTTTGATTCTTTTGCCTTTTTTTACACTATTTCAAATATTGCTGAAGATACTTGGATCTACTTTGATGTCCTACGTATGAGCTTTCTTCACTATTTAGAAAAAAATGTTATACTACTTAAAAAAGTGGGAAGTGTGGCTTTCAAACTGAGTCACTGCTTAAGTGTGACAGGACTCTCATGTTTTCCAGTGTGACCTCATGGTCACAGAATTTTTGGAACCAGAAGGAACTAGAAGTGACTTATCCGAAATCACACAGCTGCTTAAAAAGCCCAAGAGTCTAACGCAGGCCAGTGTCTTTCTGCCCCATTATGAGCAGTGGCCAAATATAAACTTGCTTGTACTTCCCCAACTTTGCCTTCGAGCACATTTATACAGTCAAGGCAAACAAACTGGAGAGAGACTCCACCCCCACGGGGGTCCTTCTCCAGTCTGCTTCAATGACCAACCAGCAGCCCAAACTGGGGGACCGAAGCCTGCGTGGTCAGGCCCTCAGCTGAGCTCAGACCAGTCTTTCATGGCTTCTGTCTGCAGGCCTGGCTGGCCGAGGTGGAAGGCAGACTCCCAGCACGCAGCGAACAGGCCCGCCGGCAGAGTGGGATGTACGACGTGCAGAACCCGCAGGCGGTCAACAACTGCGCACAGGATCGGGAGAGGTACTGTATCTGTACGGCGCCCGCTATTTTTTTTTTTTTTTGCTTTGTATTTACTACTCGATTCTGGAATCAGAGTCGAGCACAAGGTGCTAACAAGATCCCAAGCGTCTGTGATGACTGGCCTGTGATGTTTCCCATGGTGCAGGTGTCTGATTCTCCATGGATGATGCTAGAGCTGGGCCGGGGGTGGGGTGGGGTGGGGTGGGGGTTGAAGATGGTCCTGGTTACAGCACCCGGGGGTGTTGCAAGCACTTTGCTCTCGCAGGGGCTGAATTCCAGTCCGTGCTGGGGTCAGTTGCTATAGTTGCTGTGTGTTTTGCTTTCTTGAGCAGCCCAGATGGCAGTTACACGGAGGAGCAGAGTCAGGAGAGTGAGGTCAAGGTGCTGGCCACGGACTTCGACGATGAGTTCGAGGATGAGGAACCCCTGCCCGCGATCGGGACATGTAAAGCTCTCTACACGTTTGAAGGTAACGCTGCGTGTGCCTAACCCTCCTGCTGTTCGTAAACTGTCCGAGTCGCTCTTCTCTTTCTGTGATCGGACGTTCTTTTGACGTCTTCGAGAACTTTTGTTCTCTTCTTTTGTTTGTCTCTTCTCTCTTTTGTTCGGCTCGTAGTACTTGTGACTATGATAATGATCCGGTCGATGGCTGTATATTTTATCTTTGGGTCTGTACTATCGAATAACGTCTGGTGGCCTCAGTTGCAGCAAATAGTATGGAATAATGATTATTTCATCCATGCATTCCATACTTATAGAGCCCCTGTCTTCTAGAGACCCCGGAAAGGGTGGGAGGCAGGTGGCATGGTCTGGCATCCGCCCCTGGAGGAGATAAAGCAGACACACGTAGAGAAGAGGGTCGCCTGCATATTCACCAGAGGAGGGGTACAGAGGGATGCGGGATTCGCGTGAGGATGAGATCGCTTCCGTAAGGGGATTTAGAGAACTCTCTATGCTATAGTGTGTCAGAGGCACGGGCACTGCCAAGCATGGAGCGAGGATGGCATGGGGTTTGTGTGGCTGGAGCTCAGATGACTTAAGTGGTAACTGTGGAATATAAGACGAGGAGGTAGGTGGTGCTGTTGGGGGTGGGGGAGTGGGAAGAGGAACATTTGGATTTTATTGGGCAAACATCAAGGGGCTACAGAAAGCATCTGAGTAGGTTGTTGACACAAGCAGAGCTGTACCTTGGGACACTTATTGTCGTATGTGTAGGATCAGTTAGAAGACAGGGAAGTGGTTAGAAAGACTAGCCTGGTGTTTTCCTACAGGATGCTGATAGGTGCTGTGAAAGAAGCAGTCAGAGCTGAGATCATTTTCAGAAGCCCTGAGATACATGAAGTTTACAGATTTCTTTACTGTAGGACTTTTAGAGCCTTTCATAAACTAAATGTTCATTGTGACAAAGCAAGGAAGAGAAGTACCAGGTTAAATGCTCCCAGTTTTACTTCACGTTCCCAAAATCCCTCTCCGCCTGCGCCCATAGTACCGCTCTTAACAGCCCCCTAAACAGTCTGCCTTTCAGGACACTGCTTGGGCCATGGTGGCTAGTCTTTCGAAATTATCTTAGCACTTGGTGTCGGGGGCCTTGCTTAAGGAATGTATGCAGAGATGCTGCAGCCAATAAACTGCTCAGACGCGTGGCTGATTGGAAGTTGGAAACAAAGAGGGGAGGACATCACAGGTGATCCCTGAAGTTGAGTTCCTGGGATGATGGAGATGTCCATAGAAATGGGACAGTGGGAGGAGGATCTAGTTTGGGAGTAAAAACAGTGAGTCCAGGTTCACCCCTGTTGCATTCCAGGTGCCCTGGGCACCATCAGGGTAGAAATGGGCTTCAGGCAGAAGGTGAATTGGAACCTTCACCTCAGACAAGAACAAGAATAGGAGAAAGAAAAGGGGGGGGGGGTGCTGTGTAAAGAGGTGTAATTGGTCAATCGATGGCACAGGAGTGCCTCTAGGGAAGAGTAGAGGAAAGGACCCAAGATTTCCTCTGGGGAAAACACCTCCTGTTCTGGGAGGGAGGAAAGAGAGGGCTCCCAGGAGGGATTAGAAGAGGGTCCTAGAGAGACGCAAGGGGAGGACCTGGAAGCCTCTGTGAGGGAGGAGAGCAGAAGGGTCAGTGCACCCGTCCCTTCCTACACTTGTTTCACTGCAAAGCTCCCTGTCTGCTCTCTTCCCGGATTTGACAAGAAACCTGAAATGCTCTGATATTGCCTTTTCAGGTCAGAATGAAGGAACCATTTCAGTAGTTGAAGGAGAAACACTCTACGTTATAGAGGAAGACAAAGGCGACGGGTGGACCCGCATCCGGAGAAATGAAGATGAAGAGGGTTACGTCCCCACTTCATACGTCGAAGTCTATTTGGACAAAAATGCCAAAGGTGCTAAGACTTATATTTAATACAACTTAAAAAAAAAAAAAAAACTTAAAAAAAGTTGGAGTTGTTTCTCCCCACAACTATGACTGTTACAGGCAGCTCAGAAGACTGGATGGGGAGCATCACAGTACGTGTTTCTTTTAGGCACAAGGTGGACTTTCAGGCATCTTACACCTGAATTTCCTGGGCTGGTTTTGACTTGCTGATGACATTTTACGTGGAAAGCTGCCAACTGCCAATTTAGAACTGTGTCCTTTGAAATCTGATAAACATTTCTTCTTGGGGCAGCTTTTGTAGATAACCAAAAAGTTGCCTTCCAGCTTCTAATCTGTATTTCTGAATCTGAAAGTCTAGTGCACATCTTAAGGGGTGCCGAAGACTTCAGTTCTCTTATTTATATCTAGTATCTGCCAGAAATTGAACTACCTTAGAATGTTACAGTTTGTAACTTCATGAACTGAACTACGCTAGTTTGTTAAATTTTACAGTCATTCACTTTGGAGGAAGTCTCAATAAAGTATAGAATAAGTAAAGAATAAGATTGGTAATAAAAGTGTGTATATTTCCTTCAGCGTCTCATTAGATCTCCATGTTATCTGGTTCTATCTATATGATCCTAAACTACCAATTGAAATATAGAAAACTTTGGTGGATCAACCAGTTGCTCTTTACGTAGGACTGCTGATCTTCCTTCCTTCCACCAGTTGACAGAGTTGATCAGATGTGCCAGTGCTGTTTAGATAAACTTACATGAAAAACAGCGCACTTCATTCTGTTCTGTTGGAGGTTCTGTGGGAGGTGGAGCTGTATTCACACTTGCCTGGGTGGGGCTGTGGATAGACCCTTGTAAGCAACTGCTTCTACACACAGACCCCAGGGCGTCATTTTTCAAGGGGTTTTTTTGGTTTGTTTTTTTAATCTTTGGCATCTTTAAGACCCAAAGTATGAATTTACTGTGCATTGTTTTAGAATTTCTAGCTCATTTTCTAAAATGTTTCACCATCGTAAAGGAATCTGGGTCACATGGGGATTTGCATTTTTAAATTGGCAGGATAGGTAGTAAAATTGGTGACATGCCCAAGGGTTGTGCTCATTTCTAGACTCTTCCCTGAGATCACAGAGAACCGGCTAACAATGAGTAAGAATAAAGGTGTGGGGTTGAGGTTCTCTTTTTTATTTGGCTTTGAACATTATTCTTGTCCTTCCTACTTTTAAATAGGAAATTAGCTCCTTGCTTCTACACTGTGGGCTCCTTGTAGAAGCGCAGGTCAATTTAAAGCTGATTTTAAAACTGACAGCAGCACATCGGGGGTCTTGGACTTGGCAGGAGTTATGGGTGACTGTTGCAGATTCTAGCAGAACACTCTCTTACATTTCCCAAGGGCCACCAGGATGGAATTTAGTAACCATTACTTAATGACTGCCTGACTTTTAAAACGCTTTATTTTTAAATGATTACAGATTCTCAGGAAGTTGCAAAGATAGTACAGAGAGATCCCCTTCATCCAGCTTCCCCCAGTGGTTACGTCTGACACAACTGCGGTCCAATATCAAAAGTGGGAAACCGACACTAACTGGCCAGCCTGATTTTTTAAAATACAATTTTGTAATTCAGATTTCTTTTGCATTACTATACCTGTGCTGCCATTATATCGATAAAGCCACTCATCCTGACCCCAGACCTCTCAGGAGAATCATTTCAGTTCTTCCTTTTAACTACTGCAGCAAGAAAATCAACTGACCTTTAAACCGTGGGGATTTAATGAGCAGTAGGTGGTCACAGCTCTGGGCATGTAACCAAGTGAATCCCTGAGATAGTAAAGCCTAACCTTTCTAGCCTGTAATGAACTCATTTCCAGACTGTGAATTATTGGAGAAAGCAAACTAAACACTGAAAGAGTCTTACAATGAGAGAGGACATTAGTCGTTTAAAAGCCTGACTTGAAAAGTATGGCATTCTACGAAGTTGGTTGGTGTTTTGTTTTGTTTTTTTCCCCTCCCCTTTAAGAGTTGTGCAAATCTGATTCAGAAAATAGCTCAGCTAGCTTTCGGGATGGGTGGGGCGATTTGGGTGCATAAATTATGATCATTATTTTAGATTGTCTGCCTCAGAACCTTTACCAGATGAATCTACATACTAGTGACTCAACAGTGAAAGATATTGTGTAGTTTCGGGTCCGTCTAGTCAGTGCGCAAAGGATTAGCAAAAGTCTTGAAACCATTCCCAGAGAATCACAAATTTCCATTTCCACCCAAAGTATACTTTGTGTTCTTCCAGCAGTTATCTGTTAAAATAGAAGTAGCAAGGTCTCAGCTTGTGTATAAAGTTTTCTCCTCTTGTTTAGAGATACACTTAGAAGTGAAATGTATGTAGAAGCCTTCCTTCACTACCTTGTTTATAAATCTGTTCCGCCTGCTCCACAAACACTGCCCCCCCCCCCCATAAGCCCATCCCAGGAGGGTGGGGCTGCTGCTTTCTGACGCCTGAAACCCAAAAGGAGTTGTTTTATTGTCAGTAATGCTGGTGCACTTTTGTGTGTGTGTGGTGTCTACCATGTGACTATTTAATACTTGCCAAAATAGTTAGACTAGCATTCCATTTGGTCAACTGTATTGTGACTGTCCTCTTTTATGGTTTTGATTTTGTTTTTGTTTTTTTTTTCATTGCTTTCTATGAAATATGTCCATAACCGCCCCCCGCCCCGATAGATTTGTATATACTGCAATAGAAGAACTAAAAGGATTACTTGAATTCGTTGTGTTAACGTTTTACTCTTTTATCTGTTTGTTTTATTGGTGATTCTGCTGCCTAATGACCTTTTTGTTTTGGTAACCGCTGGGGGAGCCGGAAGGACGGTTACACTGGTAGCTAGGTCCCCCGCCGGCTGATCCACACTTGAGTTTATTGTAGACACTTGGGTTCTGAGTAAGTTTTGTTTGAAAACGGCCAACGTGACTGTTTCTCTCTCTCCTTATCCTACAAGAAAAGACTCTGTCTGGCACCTTGTAGTTGTACCCTCGTATCTGCCTCTCTAATAAACGTTATATTTTTCTCAGTGTTGTGTATTTTAAATGATTTTTCACCTTTCCGAGAAAATTATTCTGTGTAATCTGAGTGCTTAACTCTTTCGTCTTCAATAATGGGGAGTTTTCTGCCAAATGCTTTAAAAAAAAAAGAAAATTCTGCCCTTTCCCCCTTTTAAATGATGACACCTTCTCTGTTTCTCACCCTGTGTGCACCTACGGGCTTCAAGAGTCTGTCTCCTGTTTCTTTTCTGTCCCCTCAAGATGAAGAACTTTCACTGTTTATTGCTGAGTAGACACTGAGTGACAGGTTTTCCTTTTCGCCAAAGATGTTGCCTTTTACTGACAAAGGAACCGAGAGTGTCAGTCGGAGAGAGAACCGGGCCTTCGGGTTCCTGGTATCATTCTGGGAAGACGGTTTCTTTCTGTCTCGATTTATGAGAAAGAGAGTTTTATGAGATTTATGAGAATTTGATTTATGGGAAAGATGAGTAGGGGTGCGTGGGTGCATCGTCTCCTGGCTGGCTTCTCTTACCCCTGAAGGAAAGACTAGCTGCTCTGATTGCAGATAAAACCGTGAAAGTTCCTTATCTCAGACACCATGTGGTAACCAAGTGCTCTAAAATAATTGCCCCCTCCCCTCCCACCCCCCACCCCCCACTCCCCATCCCCCAGGGCGGTGCAGTTTGCAGCCAGGAGCAGAGTGCCCGCCCCTGACCTGCTGCCAGTCGCTCTAACAGCCTTTTTCTTTCTCTGTCTTTTGTGTTGTAGATTCCTAAAGGTGGTTCCGGGAGCCAGAGCCTCGGGAGAGCCTGCCCAGGAGAAACCCTTCGGTCTGCTTGTCTCCACAGGCCTGGGCGCCCGCGAACGCCCTGGGGCTGGGCTGGCGTGTGGCCCTCGGAACCTCAGCCTGAAGTGACATCCATCCCCGGTGCAGCTGCTTGCCTTTTGCTCTCTTTTCTTTTTACAGCATGTTCCTTGTAGCCTGGCTCCTCCCCTGGCCCCGTCTGGCCACCTCTTGGGGGGAGGTCTGTGTCTGTCCCCGTCCCCACCCCGCGCAGGGCCACAGAAGGTGGCTCGACACGCGGTCCCTCCTTCCCGGGCCTCGGCCCTCAGTCCATCTGGCGCAGCCCGGCCCGTCCACGATTCACACTGTGCCTTCCGTGAACACTTTGCCACTGGTCTCCTGCGGAGACGAACCGAATCTGGACAAGGAGGGTGAGGCCCGCGCCAGGTGGACTGGGCGCCCCAGTGTCATTCGTGTGTCCCTGTGTCCTTCACGTTAGACAATACTCCCCTTTTCCCAAGTCCACTGGGTATTCGCTGGTCCTTTCCTATGAGTCCTCACCTCATACTAAACAGTTGGCCCTTGAAATGTTTCACGGCCTGAGAGTGTCTGTGGTGGGCAGTGGGGCATGTACACGCGCATTCACACACACATACACACACGTACACACATTTTTGTTTGGGGCCCTGTCTTCAGTGGCCTGGAAGAGTCCTCACGGGAAGTCAAATTCCAGCTCTTGGGCCAGCCCCTCTGTCTCGCCTGCGTCCACCTTTCCTGGGGTCAAGGAAGGTCCCAGCCCCCCTTCTCCCTGTTGGCCACCTGTTAAAGAGAGCTGCAGCTGGTGAACGAGGGTCTACATTAGCTCATTGCCAATGGAAATCCCCCCCCCCCCATGATTTCCGAGATCCACATCTTAGGAGTCCAGTACCATCATCACCAAAGACCCTGTGCTTCTTGTGCTCCGTCAAGTGATCCTGTGGCTACAGCTTCCACATATTACCACGTGCTCCCCAGGCCAAGCGGAATTAATTGTTTGTTTTTTGAGCTAAATTTCCTTCCTCTTATGGATCTTTGAGGAAGACATGAGGTCATGTACGCCGTGGCCACTCATGCCTTAGAGTAGCATAGCTTCTCTACTTATCTGGTGCAGAAACAGTCAAGAGAAATCATTGGCTGTGAGTTTCTGTGAGCGAGGATGCTGTCAGAAGCCTGAGGATGCCATCGGGACTCTCCTCTTTTGTTTGGCTTTTGGTAACTAGGCGGTCACCTTGAGGATCCTCGTTGCTTCTCAACACTTCTGAATCTAAGACAAGGAAATCTTACAGGAGCCGAAGGGACAGGGACAGAAAGGACAGGTCCTGAGGGTTGGGCCTCTGTTCAGTGGTAGGAAAACGGTTCCTCTCGGCAAACCACGGTTGACCACACACCAGCCTCCGAGAGCGGCTCAGTCAACCCTTGGTGACAAGAAACCACGAGGCAGCACATACCAAGAACAAGCAGGAGAAGAGGAAGTGGCTTCAGGTGTGAGCAAGCATGAGCCCCCCCCCACTCTCTCTTCCCCAGAGCGAGCCTCGGCAGCCGTGGGCATCTGTGGGGGGGCTCCGTTAGCTCCCCGGGGGCAGCCCCATTGTCACATGCTCCTCAGTCTCACGAGAGGGCTGTCTTGGCAGATGACGGCAAAGCCAGGATGCCAAAGGGTGAGAAGAGTCAGGGCCTCACCTGTGTCCCTGCAAACCCGCAGGTGCGTGGTTCCTACGGGCAGTCCCCGCGGCAGGATGACCAGGTGTCTCTAGGAACTTCGGAGTTTCGCCAAGTCAAGCTGCCCACGCTCCACAAGGATGCTAAATGTTTTTTAAAAATCTGATTTTAGAGCCTCGGGAATGCATGTGCATTTGCATCGTTCATATTAGGGGTCAGGATAGATGAATTTCTTACAACCTAGGGGGAAAGGTATAAACTACAGTAATTTGTTCTTTTAACGTCTGTTAAACCCAATATAGAATATGCTGGTATCCTCTTGTATCCCCTGTGCCTTTTTTCCCCTCTGTACCACCTGCGTCCAAAAAAGAATGGATAATGACTGCTTTTCAACGTTAACCTTGGTGTTCGCTTCTCTGCCAGTCTGTGTGGCTATGGGGAAAGGGCAATGCTGTACCAGCTGGGCTTAGTAAAGGAAATAAGTTATTATAGGATAGTTGAGATATATCATTTACTCTGGGAATCCTACTGTGAAATCATCTATATATTATTATAGAGCAGTTCACATAGAGTAGAAACGTGGAATTTCCCATGTGCTTTTTTCTCAGCCTTCCCTCACATCCACTGCCCGTCGCTTCTCCACCAACGCTAGGATATTGTTGTGTCGTAAGAATTACTCATTTTTTAAAGAACCTACGCTGGAAATAACTTAAAAAGAAAATGAAAGAGAGGAACATGTCGTTTACCGAAGTTTTTCTTTGCAGGATAGGAAAAAATAAAAAGGCATGGTAAGCTGTAATGGGGTTTTCCTTTGGGCTTTTATCACGACCGCCTGAAGCTTTGGGGTGCGAGGAGCCGTCTCTCCGGCGGTAGCACAGAGGCCTCTAATGCCTTTGGTAACATCTGTAATTACCGGGGAAAAGTTTACTGAACGTGAAAAAGTTATGTTGATGCTAAGTATTTTTCCAGAAATGTCGTTTCATACTTCGTAATGGCTCTGCCTCCTGTGCTTATATCATCAAAAAAACTTTAAAAAGCGATCCAAGATTCTATTTTAACTTGGTGTCGAGCACCTTTACACTTCTTGGTTTATCTGTGTGTGTTGCACTAATTCTAAACTTTGGAGGCATTTCAGTGTTGTAACGGCCCATTGCCATTGTAAAGGTTCTGGAATTGCCCGTTTGTCTCTGGAGATGGAATTAAACCAAATAAAGTGCTTCCATTGGAAGGCGTATATTGACCTTGTAACTATATGTTAATCCTCTAAATGTTAAATAAAAATGTAACTTCTGGCACGGTATCCTGGGACTATTTTGTTGCACAAAGAGGTGACCCGGGTCACGGAAGCAGTCAGAGTCCCCTGGGCTGGAGGCTGGGCTTCTGTCTGCACATTTACTGTGTCAACCCGAGACAGGTCCTGGCGCCATAAGCTCGGGGAGGGGCCTGAGACCCAGCAAGCTTGAAATTCCAGCCCCGCCCACTGGGGGAAAAGCTGTCAGAGACCTCAGTGACTAGGATGCAGGTTGATTCAGTGCAGGGATTTGGCTCCTCAGGTCCAGGACATTTTTCGTGCGTGCAGATTCAGCTGGCAGCTACTCTGGGGTTTGGGGGACCCTACTGTGGGGGTGGAGGCTGTGAAGTTTGCAGCAGGTTTGCATTTCATTAGTGATCTGGTATCACAAGTGCTTGAGCCCACCCTCTTCTTGGCAGCTTGGCTGGAAAAAGGACTGGTTTCTGTGAAGCTGCGGACAGTGCAGCGTTTAAGGGTGAGGGCCTGGTGCTTGCACCCACGGGCAGTGCACAGCGGGAGGCCTCTTCCATATCCAGCATTGAAAGTCTCAGCCCCAGCTTTGGAGGGAAGACGGGTTCGTGCCCACTCCTCTTTGTTTCCTAAGGCTCTTTAGAGCTGATTTAGGAAAACAGTTGTTGGGGGAGTGAAATATTAAGTGAGCAGGGCGGCCTGGCTAATGCCAAGTGTCACTCACTTGCTGAGGGGTGGGAGGTGAGGCCACCAATAAGTGGCCAGGCCTCACCGAGGCCTTAGCCTCCTCCCACAGATGCGTGTGACTGGCCTTTCAAGCAGGAGCTTGGCCAAGTTCTCAGCAAAGGCTGCTGCCACCTGTGCTGGGGAGGATGGTGTCAGGGAGCCCAGGCTTGGAAACACTCAAGGCAGGGTTCTCAGCACGAGAGGGAGTGTCAAGGGGACCAGGTGGCTCTATGACTGTCCTACGGAGGCCCTCGTGTCCAGGTTGTCAGCAGAAGGTTAATCTGGGAAGAACGTTTCTAGCATGTGCTTTCTGGGCTTTTATCATATTTGGGGACTAGTCTCTAATAGTCGGTAAGAGACAGAATGTCTTCCTCTGTCTCACTTAGAACCTCCCCCCTGCAGGACTCCCGCCAGCATCAGGGAGCTGGGAGCTGGGTCTGAATAGGGCGCGTGTTCCCACCTCTCCGGGCCTCAGTTCCCCTGGTAGTGGAGTGAGGACGGAAGACCGTTGGAAAAGCACTTGGTCGACGCCACAGCCCCAGTTTTTAGATCCATGTCTGATTCCGAGCTCAATCCCGGCTCCGTGATGGAGTCTGTGTGATTCTGATTCCGGGACAGAGTTCACGGGTGGCAGCTCTGTGACCTTACATTGGGCTCGCGGGTCTGAAACACTGAACCGCCGCGCAGCTTGGCCCATCTTTATGCACATACTTGGTTCGAACGTTTGGGGAGGTGACACCTCACCCCACCGCACACCTGAATCTTCTGTGATCTACTTCCGCCCCTTTGGGGTCAAAAACCAGCGGTGGCAACGCAGTAGGTGCTGCAGACAGCTGGTTTTCAGAGGCGCTCCCTGGGCTCCCCGAAGACAGCCTCTGTAAGCGCAGGACCCCCTGACTCAGACCCATCGGTCAGGCTCCGCTAGTGGGTCTGGGAACCTCAGCACCCTCTCTGCTCGGTCCCGCCTCTCCCCGCCTCTCCCCGCCTCTCCCCGCCTCTCCCCGCCTCTCCCCGCCTCTCCCCGCCTCTCCCCGCCTCTCCCCGCCCACCACCTGCCGATCACGCCCAGGCCCCGCCCCGCGTCCGCCGCTGCGCAGAGGCGCTGGCGACCCCTCGTGGCAGAGCAGCCGGCCTGCCTGCGAGGAGGGAAGGAGGAGGGCGGCAGGTTGACCAGGAAGGACATGGAAATGGGCAGAGGAGGTGGGGTTCGAGTTTGCCCTCCCTTTTTTTTTTCCAATAAATTTATTTTTTAAATTTATTTATTGGCTGCGTTGGGTCTTCATTGCTACACGTGGGCTTTCTTTAGTTGCCGCAAACTGTGGCTTCTCTTGTTGCAGAGCACGGGCTCTAGGCTCACGGGCTTCAGTAGCTGCAGCACGTGGGGTCAGTAGTTGTGGCTTGCGGGCTCTAGAGCACAGGCTCAGTAGTTGTGGCGCATGGGCTTAGTTGCTCCGGGGCATGTGGGATCTTCCTGGACCGTGTCCCCTGCATTGTCAGGCGGGTTCTTGACCACAGCGCCACCAGGGAAGTCCTGCCCTCCCTTTTGTAATTAAAGCAAAAGAGATCTCTGGAATTGTGAGAACCACAGGACAGCAGAAGATGGATGGTGAGGGTCTGAGTGACGGAAGGAGCAGGAAGCCCAATGGTGACAAACAGCAGGCCTACTCATGTGCGGAGTAATGTGCCTGTGTGTCCTGAGCAGTGAGGAAGTCCAGGCCCTGGCTCTACCCACTCAGCCTAGAGGAGGCCTCTCCTGCTCCTCCCTGGCCTCTGCTGTCCTTTTCTGAGAAGAATAGGCAGAATAGGCCTTGTTGCCAGCACCCTTTGAGACCCGGGATTTTTTTTTTTTTTTTTTTTGGCTCACGGGCTTAGTTGCTCCGTGGCATGTGGGATCTTCCTGGAGCTGGGATGAAACCCGTGACCTCTGCATTGGCAGGCGGATTCTTAACCACTGCGCCACCTAGGAAGCCCCGAGACCCGGGATTAAAGTGCAAAGGCTGCAAACTGGAACTTAGCAGCCTCTTTGTGTCAGGAGCCATTTCTCCAGAGTTGCACACATGAGGCCCTGACTTAAACACTCTGTCTGTGTCCAGATGGTACAGTGAGTGCCATTTACTTAAATGGCCTCCCATTAGCTGGAGATGTCGCTGGGCCCTAAAAGGTAGAGCAGAAACTGGGAACGGCCCCCACGTGCCTTTGTCCTCAGAGCTAAGGAGCCAGAAGCTGCGGGAGGAAACAGGAATTTCCTCATTTGCCTCTGTTGGGTCCCGGAAGCAGCAAGGGCGGGGAGGATCCCCTGGGTGTGGCGGCCTTCTGCCCCAGGAGCCTCGTTGCCCCTGGAGTCTCGTGCCCCTCACGGGCACATTCTCCCACCGTGCCAGGCCAAGAGCCTGCCAGCAGTTCCGGCTCTCCAAACAGCCCTCATCTGGGCTGCTTGCTGGTGTAATGTCCAGGGAAGGCCTGGAGGCTGCATCCGAACACCTCCCTGGGGCAGCCTTTCAGGACACACTTTGTCCAAAATGTGAACAGCTCTTTTTCACAATTTTTCCCAAGGGCATTAATTTCTCCTGCACCCTGTGCGTTTGCTATGACCAACAAGTGTCTCTCTGCCGTAGGTAAAGGTGTCGCAGGGAAGAGAGCCAGGGGGAGGTACGATTCCAAAACACCATTTGCTTCCCTAGAGGCTCTCTATGGCTCAAAATGAGGTCGTGCAAGACTTGCAGGATCATTTACATTCGCACAGAATTCCAACTAGAACAAAGGCAGGAAGCTATACTTCCAGGGTCTTTGCATCCTTGCACATTTTTTTTTTTTTTTGGACGCACCCTGAGGCATGTGGGATCCTAGTCCCCTGACCAGGGATTGAACCTGTGCCCCCTGCCTTGGAAGAGTGGAGTCTTATCCACTGGACCATCAGGGAAGTCTGCAAATATATTTTCTGATGCAGCTTTGTGAGCAGAAGCACAGAGGTGGAAAGCCCTGCAGATACCGGTAGCAGTTGGCCTACAAACTCCCCAGTCTGCCGAGTGGCTTTTGACTCTAAAAGGTGCTGCTGGAGCGAGGCCCAGGCCAGCCTGGAGGAGGAGCCTGACTGCAGGATGGCATGTGGGAGAGAGGACACAGGGGCGGCCTCCCCTGCCGCCCAGCGCTGCCCGTCGTCGTCTCCACTCGTCTGTGAACTGAAGTGGACAACCACACGCTCCTGTTGTCTTCACATGCCAGCATCTCAGGTGGCTGAGCCACTAAAAAGCCTGATATTTCAAGGGGAAGTATAGAGGAAACAAAATAAGGCCAACTGGGACCCACCTCTCTCTCTTACTTTCCTGTAGTACCTACAACAAATGAATGTCTCCAAACCTCCAGATCAGTCCACCCTCCAGACAAATCTTCCATGTTAAACAGGAAAAGCCAATCACAAAATCTGTACCATGGCATCCAGCATCCCAGTGAGAGCAAAGCTGACATGATGCTCAGATACACATGTGTGTGATGAGACTACAAACAAAAGTGAGGGCTGAAGGAAATGCAGGGAAGGAGCTGCTTCGGGGGTGGGCAGGGGGCAGATGTGATCAGGAGGCCCCGAAGGGGCTTCCGTGGAACTGGTAGCAGTCCTGCCTGGGAGTGGGCATCTGTCACCTGTTTTCTCACTCTCTGTTGACCATGTTTCTGCACACGCATGTCTGATGGGATTTCACAAGTAAATGTTTAAAGTCATACATAAAATCTCAAGTTCTTCTCTCCCCTCCAAACCCCAAAGGCATAAACAAAACCAACCCAAACCGCAGAGACTGTAAAACACACGCATCACTAAATGTCAGGAGCTCCTGGTGCCAGACACCAGCGCCAGCGATGCTGTGACGGACGTGCCAACATCAGCCGTCAGGGGAGGAAAGAGTACCCCCACCCCAGGCAGTGCAGCCCTCGCGGGCTCCGGGGAGGGGAACCCCTGCTCCGAGGCTAGTCTGAGCAGCCTGGAGGCACCAAGTCTGTGGTGCGATGCCAGTAGCGGAGCGGCATGTGGGCTGTGCTGGCCTCATCCCCGACCACATCTGGCCCCCCTTCTCTGAGGCTGGGGCTGGTTCCAGGAAAGGAGAGACACAGGCTGATGGGTGTTTAAAGCAGCTCGGCCTCCTCTTCCGCTCCTGCAGCCTCCAGATGCGCTGGCTTTCAGGGAGCCATGCAAAGCCCCTGCGGCGTCTGGTCATTTGTCACGCTGGTCACTGCGGCTCCACGGCCCTCCCCGACGGCCTCTCCCGTGGCAGCCAGCATCCCTCTCCCTCCAGTAACAGAATTAACTGTGGTGGACGGAGACGAGAGCATGGGCTGTGAGGAATGTGACATATTTATTATGACATTCTGACCACACACTAGACGGCGCAGACATGGGGTGGGATTACGACCTGCACAGCGGAGTCTACGTCACGAACAGTGCAACATGCAGCCGCCGGGCTCTGCAGGGGGGTCGCCGCTGGCGGCAGCAGCAACTTCCAAAGGACTGTGGCAAATGTCCACAAATTCCAACAGTGGCTCGTTCTTTGATCTCATGCCGCCTCCGTGGGAAAGGAACCAGATCCAGGTGGAACGAGATCACAGAAGGGAAGGACACGTTGGGAGAGCCTCAGGGGCTCTCCCAGAACTGCCTGCTTGAAGTTCCACCGACATCTGCTCCTATGGAGGCTGAAGGCCACAGAACTTGGGGGGTTCGGTCCCAGGACCCCTTCCCCACTCCCATTCGCTTTGGCCCTGACAAGGTGAGCATCTCGCCCCGGCTGTTTTGTCCAAGGGCTGCCGTGCTCCGAGGTCCCAGCACCCCAGCAAGTGGCCTCGATCAGCATCCAGGACACACTTCCGGGACCTACACGTGCGAGCTAGCCCAGTGCCGCCCCTCCCTGGGCCAGGGGCTCTGTGCAGCTCAGTGCTGGCGAGAAACAGCAGCCCCCGAGGCAGCTGCCTCAGCAGCAAACAGCAACACGAGGTATTTCTGTTTCATCATCTGGGTCCCTGGCAGGGGCCGGTGACAGCCAATCCACAGGGCCAGCTCGGCAGCACAGGGCGTGAGAGGACCAGCTGCCTCCGGAAACCATCCCCACTGACAGAAAGCCCACCCTGCCCTTGGGTCCCAATTGCGAATGCATCCAGACCATAGTCTGCAGGGAAAACACTGAGAGCAGCCCAGGGTTCAGGAGACTTCTGTGGCAACCGGGAGGTGTGGGGGCGAAGCGGGGCCTCGGGAGGGCCTGGCCCAGGGACGAGCACGGGGCACCCCACTCACCGCCTCTGACCGTCGACCCATTACTCGGGTGCTGGACCAGGCGCAGGTGGGAAGACGCAGCCCCTCCGCGACCCTCTGTCCCAAGGCCACGGCCCCTGACTGAGGGCTCCAGGGACAAAAGCTGGGCCCGAGCTAGCGAGAGGGAAGGTTCAGGGCACACAATGACAGCAGTGACATGACGGCACTGCCGGGACAAAGACGCGAGTTCACGTCACAGAGCCCTGGTCGTTTAAGAAGCCTGAAGTGGATATATTTCCTAGCTGCAGCGTTACTCACTGTGAACCAAAACAACTTTTCTGCCTCTTTACACATCTGGGTTCCCAGAGCGGCCGGCCTCTCTTCTGCGTACAGACACCCCCTCCGCAGGGAGGAGGGCAAAGGCAGGGGCCTGTGGGGACACCCAGGTCATCAGCCAGCGGGGCCCTCGCGAAGGTCCTTCCAAGCAGCCTCAGGGCGGGTGTGTGCAGGGCGCTCTTCCAACACTCCAGGGGTACGAGAGGGTCTCTGCGGAGGGAGGAGGGGACTTACAGACTGGCCCACCAAGTCACACGGCCCGGGTCTCGGCTTCGATTTTCTGCTCCCCGTGCAAGCTCTCCGGGTCCTGAAGCTGGGCCACGCTCTGGCGGATGGCGATCTCGGGCCCGCCGCTGTACAGGTTGTTCAGGTACAGCCAGGTCTCCTCTGAGATCTGCCCGTAGTCAGCTCCTGCAGGCCCAGAGGCTACCGGTCAGGCTGGGCTCACCCTCGCCCCCTCACCAAAGCCACCATCTAGGCAGTGGGGGCTCTGGGAGGGCCAGGCCCTCGTGGGGAGGGAGGGCAACCACAGGCTTCCGTGTAAAGCTGTAAATGGGAATCTTGGGATTTTCCAGGGAAACGTCCATTCCCTGAGGACCCCAGAGGGCGCAACTGTAGCTGCAGCCCCTAGTTTCCCAGGGGGCGATTCACACCAAAGGGCGGGCAGGTGAGGCGGCACAGTGGGCAAAGGACGTGGGCAGGGGCAGAGGGGCCAGGGCACCCACGCGGTGGCCAAGCACCTCGGCCCATCTTATCAAGTCCTGGGCCTGGATGGGAGCTGCAGCCCGACTCAGGTAGCAAGGGGGCTCCTGGAGGGACCTGAAAGCCAGGAGGTGGCGGGGGGTCCTGGAGGGACCTGGAAGCCCGGAGGGGCAGAGGGGAGCCCGCTGGCTTGGGAGGCCAGGGCTGGGCTGGCGAGACTCACCCTGCTTCAGCTGGATGTGGCCGCTTCCTTTGAGCTGTGCGATCCTGCTGTTGTCGATGGGCCCCGGGGGCTCTGGAACAGGCAGGGCTCAGGCTCAGTGCCTCTGGGCCTCGGCAGCGGCAGGAAGCAGCCCCAGGCCCGGCCTCCGCCACAGCCCTCCACCCCTCAACAGATACGAGCCACTCTCAAGGTGTGCCTCCGACACCTGTGCTCCCAGAGAGGCTGTCCCGGGCCCAAGCGGTCACTGTCAGGTTCTTACGGGGTGAGGTGCTTAGGGCACCGAAGCTCATCTACACAAGTGTGAGAGCCAGAAGGGGCGGTGGCATCCCTGGACCCAGCAGAGGGAATTTTGAGGACCCGCGCACTACTTTCAGACCCTAGCGCGGGGTGGGGGTGGGGCGGGTAGGGTGGACATCCCGCGCCAGGTGGACGTTGCCCTAATCTGACGGCAGCTGCGCTGGCTGAGCATCCTTCCCGTGAGCCCCACCCGCTCAAGTAACCAGCTCAAGTTGTTGAGCCCCTCGACAGCTGTGTGAGATGAGGCAGGTGAAGTAACCGCCCAGCTCAGAGCCGGCAGAAGGCAGAGCCATGGCGGGAGCTGGGGCGGCAGCCCTGCAGCCAGGTTCTCCATCGACCGCAGCTGCTAGGGAGGCGCGGGCTGCGGGCGGCAGTGCGGCCCCTCCCCTTTCCCGCATCCTGGCTGGTGCTTATGCTCCAAAGGACACACGTCCAGTGCCCTGAACCTCCTGGCTCTGCTGACCCGCCAGCTCCAAACCCTGGTCTGGGAGCCAAGTGTGAGACTCGCGGGCAGTGAGGGTGATCGCATGCAGGCCAGGGCTCCGGCTCAGCTATTCCCTGCCGGGGACCACCGGGGACTCTGGGAGTGGCCCTCCGATGGGGCCTGTTTCCACCTCTATAAATCGGGGGATCAGAGGACATGGTGTCCAAGTCCTTTCCTAAGAGTCTGAAGCCATCTATCCACTAAATTCTATTTTTCAGGGCTACAGAGTCCCCAAGGGAAAGGGCCTGACAGGAGGAAAGAGCAGCCGCCCTGGGCACCCGCAAGCAGAGGGGACGGGAGGGAACGGGCAGAGCGAGATGGCTTCTTGTCCTGCTGCAGCGAGAAGGCCTGGCTGGGGTGGGGCGATCCCGGTGCTCAGGGAAGGCGCACCCCTGCTCCGCACTCCTGCCCAGAGGGCGCGTGCCTGAAGGGGCGGCGCCAAAAGCCTGCGGGCACAGACCCTGGGCACCCCGCCCCCACCTCCTGGGACACTCCCAGCAGGTCGGCAGCCCCGGGTCTCTGCTGGTGGGGGAAGCGGCGGGCATGTGCCAGGGCCCCGCCTGACTCACCGTTGTCCTTGCCCTTGACGAAGGCCTCCCACTCCCGAAACCACTGCATGCTGATGCAGTAGATGACGCTGGGCGACTCCTCGGCCTGGAACGCCTTGTTCAGCTGGGTGGGCGGGGGGGGGGGGGGGGGCGAGGCGAGGGTCATCGTGACGACCCGACACCCCACGGGTCCCCGCTCTGGACTCTTACAAAACACTAGATCCTCGGAGACAGTTTAGAACTGCCATACGAGTTCAAAGAAACTAAACATCTCCCATGATCCCGCCACTCAGACGACAGCTGCTAACATGTGGGTGAATCTCCTGTCAATAGCTTTTTAAAAACCCACTTGAGATCACACAGTAGATGCCGTTTCCCCGCCACTTAATAGAACGTGTCCCCTGCTCACTCCATAACTGGTCTGACATATCATCTTTTAACGGCCACAAAGCAGGGCGTCTAACAGTCCAACCCTGGATGACGGAGGGTCCCCGAGTGCCCTTGCTCTGAGCAGCACCGGGGACCTCAGTCCTCACACCCCGCCATGGCCCCTGCAGAAGTCCCAAAAGGGATCATACTGGGTCCCGTCTTGCAACTTGCTGTTTTCACTTAATGCACCTTTCCGTGTTAGCGTGTAGGGCCCAGGGGTTCCCAACAGGGGGGGACTCTGCCCCCCGGGGACCCCTGTCCACGTCTGGAGGTAATTTTTGTTGTCACTGGCATCGCGAGTGGGTAGAGGTCAGGGATGCTGCCAACTGTCCTACAACCCGCACAATAAAGAACCATCCAGCCCCAGACCGCAGCAACTGTGCCTTTACAAGCTGTTTCATAGCCCCCGAGCGGAGGGACCTGAACTTACTAAGCCCAAGCCCTTTCCACCAGTGACTCTTCAATGCCTGGCCAGGCCTCTGGCCACTCTGGTCTCCCACAGAACAGCTCTTCCAACAGAGCCTGACTGCTCTCGGTGCTTTCGTCCCAGGTGCCCAGCTCCCCTGCCCCACCCCACCCCCACCCCGCCTCTGCGGGCACCTTGATGAAGGTGTCAATCTCAATCCGCCTGCGCTTGGCCAGCGCCTCGATCTCCACCTGGCAGACGGAGCACACGTACAGATGGCTCACGGCAGGGCCGCCCCCAAACCTGCACAGGGTGGGAGGTAGAGAGAGTCACGAGCCCTGAGGGGAGGCCCCTGGTTGGGGAGGCAGCAGAACCTTCCTGGTGCTGCCCTGGCCCAGCATCGGGCTCCCCGGGTGCCCTGTGCACGGCCTGTGTACTCACCTTGTCCTCCTCACTTGACTGGCAGGGCTACCTGCATGCCTGAGAGCCCATAGCACCCAGCAGAGAGCCTGCCCCCAGGGCAGGTGCCTCGCAAATACCTGCTTCATGGCCAAAGGACAGCTTCACACTCTCGCCTCCTCTCCTGGCCACCGGGCAGGAGCCGTGGTGGCCAGAGCCTGCCTGGCCTGACTCTAACTGAGGACAATGTCAAAGGGAGACTGCAGGTCCTTCTGCGGGTGGGTGGGGGGTCCCCACAGGACCTGGGATGCCTCTCCCTGTGGAGTTCTGACCCACCCACCAGCCACAGGGCACAGGCCATGCCTGAGCTGCGCGTGGGCGGGGCAAAGCCAGTCCAATGAGTGGGGGCAGCCAGGTCTCCCTGTCCTCTCCTTCCCCACCTGTCTGACCACCCCCTCCACGGAGGCACAGCCCGCCTCCCGGATGCAGAGGAACCCAAGCCTGGGCAGGGGCTCTCCCCTGAACCAGAGAGTCACACGCTCTGGGTCCTCATGGACTTGAACCTGGAAGGACCCAGGCAGCACGTGTCCCTGGTCCCCTGAGCCAGGCACAGGGTTAAGGAGAGACACTGGCCAACCTGCCCTGCAGCCAGCAGCCCCATGACTGACTGCGAGAGGAGCCAATATGCTTGCTTTGGCTTAAACCAGTTTTCTGTCCCTTGTGACTGGGAGGATCCAGCTAGGGGCCCCCCGATGCGGGCATCTTTTTCGATGCAGATACGGCTGCCAGGGCGGCCCCACAACTGCTTCTGTGCTGTCCTGCTGCCTGAGTGAGGGCAGCATGGGGTCAAGGAGGCATCCCCTCTCCCGCCCTCCTCTCCTGCCTGTGGCCTGGACGGCAGAAGCCGGCCGCGGGAGCCGCACCTGTTGTAGAGATGTTCCCAGACGTTCTGAGGCAGGATCACCACCAGGTCATCGATGTAGTGGTATTTGTTGGGCGGGATGCCTGCGGAGGAAGGCACAGGATGGAGAGCTGGGGCTCAGCCCACCCGCCCCATGGCCCGTCACAGAGAAGGCAGCCTCACCTCCGTGGGAGCAGAGGAAGGTGTGGTTGGTGATGGGCCCCGGCTCGGCGAAGGTGTTGAACTTGTTGAGCCATTCCCGGGACACGTAGAACCGCAGCAGGCTGGGCTCCCGCATGGCGGCCAGGGACACCACCTGCTGCCGCTCCCGCATGGCCTCCTCGCTGCTCTTCCTGGCGTGGGGCGGGGCGGGGGAGGATCAGGAGCCGCAGCCACACCCCGTGCAGGAAGGCCCCGCCTCCCGGACCCCTCAGCATCCTTCAGCATCCCAGCAGCCCCACCATCCCTGCCAGAGTCCTGGCTGCCATCGCCTCCCACCAGGACCATCAGAAAACCCAAGCCGGTTATGTGGGTTTCCTGTTTTCCCCACAGCAGCTGGAGGGCTCTTTCTTGAAAACTCAAATCCTCACTCCTCCCTGGCCTAACACCCTCGCAGGCTCCACCACCCCCACACGCACCCGGGTGAAGCCCTGGGGAGCAGGCGCAGGGCGCGGGAGGGGCCCAGGCGCTGTTCCTCAGCCGCCCCGGACACACTCCCCAGGGCCGCACCTGTAGAAGAGCACGTAGGCCTCGGCGTTCTGCACCACTGTCTCATGGACCTCGGTGACATACTGGTCATCAAACTCATACCACTGCCCATTGATCACATTCTGGCAGTAGGCGATGTAGTGGCCACCTGCGGCAGGAGAGGCAGGCGGTGACAGATACCCTAGGGGACAGGGTGGGGCCGGGGTGGGGACAAGATGGGGATGGGGTGGCTGGACTCACTGCCTGCCGTGCCGTGGTGGCTGATGACCGAGAGGAGGTCGTAGGTGGTGATCTGGGACGTGCACTCCTTGGCGAGGAAGGGGCGCAGGTCAAGTCCCTCGAGGGGGAAGGAGACGTGGCTGCTGATTTTGAACGAATACATCACCTCGTGTCGAAAGCGCTTCAGGTGAATGCACAGGATCTAGGCGGGGAGAGGGGACGCTGGCCATTCCGGGGCTGGCCAGGGCCCTGTGACCCCTGGTAACCAGACAGGGGCCTTGGGGCAGGGCTCCGGGACACTCACTAGCCCACCGTTTGATCCACTCAGGCTCTATCACCCAGGGGAAAACAAGAAGCGTAGCGGCTAGAGATTTCCAGAGACCCAGGCCAGCTAATGGTCCCATCCTTGACTCTGAATACACTTAAGAACCATGCATGGGAGCCGGGCCAGACCAGCTCTCAGCCCCAGGATAAAGGCAGATGTGACGCCAGAGCTGAGCTGCACTAACAGGACAGGCTGTCAGCCTCAGGAACACTGGGCTGGTCTGTACAGGAAGCTGACTGTCACTGGCCCCTCCAGTTGACTATCCAAAGAACCCTGACCACCAGTTCTGTGTCAGACTTGTAGAAGGCTTCTCCACAAAGGCTCCCCAGACCTGCTCAGCCCAGCCCGGCACCTGTGTCTTAGGCCACGCTCCTCTCCTTGCAGCCACACGCCTGGGCCAAGCCCATTTCCACTTTGAGGTTTTGCCCACTTGTTCCTTCCCCACTCTCCCTCCACCAGGCTGACACCTGCCTACATCCTCAGGCTCCACTCAGATGCCACTTCCTCAGAAAGGCCTTCCCAACAGCCCTGCCTCTTCCTCACTCCAGATGGTGCCCTCAGTGCCCCCACACCTGCCTCCTGCCCTCACAAGATGTGCTGATGGATGAAGGAGCTGGGCTCCAACGAGCCTCCCTGCCGGCCAGACCCTCCTGGGGGGGTCTCCCAGCCAGAGTAGCAGGGTCTCCACGGGCCTCCTGAGTCTGGGAGGCGGCTGGCCTCTGCCCTGCAAGGCAGCTTGCATGGGGTGAAGGAGGCCCACTCACCTCAGGCAACCGCAGGACCTTACAGTACTTCACACCATTGCGCAGCCTGGGAGGAGAGAGCAGGACATGTGAGCAGCCCTCCCACCCTGGTCACTCTGCGAGGCTGAACTATCCGGGGGAGCCCCGGGGAAGTACGTGGACCACAGGTGGAAATGGGAAGTCGGGGAGAAGCCTCCAGAATGTACACACTTACTTTTTACACCTTTCACAGCTGTACATGTTGTCACCTAGGGCAGTAAAATAATGAGACAAAGGTTAGGAGAGATGGAAAATGGGGGAGAAGTGCACATAATGACTTCTGCTTTAGAAATAAAACCACAACATGCTCCCTACAAGAGACTCACTTTAGCTTCAAGGACCACACAGAGGCTGAAAGTGAAGGGATGGAAAAAGATATTCAGGGCAGTGGTAA
Source organism: Hippopotamus amphibius kiboko (assembly GCF_030028045.1). Taxonomy (NCBI): domain Eukaryota; kingdom Metazoa; phylum Chordata; class Mammalia; order Artiodactyla; family Hippopotamidae; genus Hippopotamus; species Hippopotamus amphibius. The sequence goes on from NC_080187.1 coordinate 6,665,024, forward strand.
GCAAAAGAGAGCAGAAGTGGCTGTACTTATATCAGATAAAATACACTTTCAGCCAAAATCAGTTACAAGAGACAAAGAGGGTCACTATACAGTGATAAAGGGGTCAATTCATCAAGAGGATGTAACCATTGTGAATATATATGCAGCCAACATTGGAGCACCTGAATATTTAAAGCACAACTCAAGGGAGAAATAAACAGCAATACAATAATAGCAGGAAACTTCAATAGTCCACTTTTTTTTTCTTTTAATAAATTTATTTATTTATTTATTTTTATTTATTGGCTGCATTGGGTCTTTGTTGCTGCACACAGGCCTTCTCTAGTTGCTGCGAGTGGGGGCTACTCTTCATTGTGGTGTGCAGGCTCCTCATTGTAGTGGCTTCTCTTGTTGTGAAGCACGGGCCCTAGGTGCGTGGGCTTCAATAGTTGCAGCACACGGGCTCAACAGTTGTGGCTCACAGGCTCTAGAGCACAGGCTCAATAGTTGTGGCACATGGGCTTAGTTGCTCTGTGGCATGTGGAATCTTCCCAGAACAGGGCTCAAACCCATGTCCCCTGCATTGGCAGGTGGATTCTGAACCACTGCACCACCTAGGAAGTCCAACAGTCCACTTTCAATATTGGATAGATCATCCAGACAGAAAATTAATAAGCAAACAGCAGATCTGATTAACACTATAGTCTAAATGAACCTAACAGATATAAACAGAACATTCCATCCAACAGCACCAGAACACACGTTCTTCAGAAGTGCATACAACATTCTCTAGGATAGATCATATATGTTGGCCCACAAAGCAAGCCTTAACAAATTTAAGAAGACTGAAATCATATCTAATGCTTTTTCCAAACACAATGGTATGAAACTAGAAACGAATAACAGGAGGAAACCTAAAAAATTCACAAATATGTGCACATTCCTGAACAACTGATGGGTCAAAGAAGAAATCAAAAGGAAATCAGAAAGTATCCTGAGACAAATAACAAAAATGAAAATACAACATCTTGGGTTGGCCTGAATGAACTTTTTGCCCAACCCAATACTAGGACTTATGGGATGCAGCAAAAGCAGTTCTAAGAGGGAACTTTATAACAATAAATGCCTACATTAAGAAAAAAGAAAGCTCTCAAATAAACAACCTGATTTTACACCTCAAGGAATTAGAAAAAGAAAAGCAAACGAAACCCAAAGTTAGCAGAAGGAAGGAGATAATAAAGATTAGAGCAGAAATAAATGAAACAGAGATTAGAAAGACAATAGGAAAAAAAATCAATGAAACTAAGAGTTGTTTTTTTGAAAAAAGAAAAAAAATTAACAAATCTTTAGCTAGATTAACCAGGAAAAAAAGAGAGAGGACTCAAACAAAATTACAAATGAAAGAAGAGGCATACAACTGACACCATAGAAATATAAAGGATCATAAGAGACTCCTATGACAAACTATACACCAGAAAATTGGATAACCTAGAAGAAATGGATAAATTCCTAGAAACATACAACCTACCCAAACTGAATTATGAAGAAATGGAAAATCTGAAAACACCAATAATGACTATAATAATCACAACAGTGATTTTCAGCCCTACCCGGCATTCTTCAGAGAGGGGAGAGGGGCCAGAGATGGAGTTAATAACTGATCATACCTATGTGAAGCCTCCACTAAATACCAACAGTATGGGGTTTAAGAGCTTCTGGGTTGGTGAACACTTGGAGATTTGGGGAGAGGGTCACGCTCAGAGAAAATGAGAGCTCCAGGCCCCTTCGCACATGCCCTGACCAACACACCTCTTCCATCTGGCTCTTCCTGAGTTATATCCATTTATCATAAACCAGACATCTAGTAACAAAATGTTGCTCTGAGTTCTGCGAGCCGCTCTAGCTGCTCTAACTGAACCTGAGGAGGGGGTCATTGGAACCTCCCATCTACAGCCAGCCAGTCAGAAGCCCAGGTGACAACCTGCACTTGTGACTGGTGTCTGAAGTTGGGGAGGGGGAGGTCTTGTAGGGCTGAGTCCTTAATCTGTGGGATCTGATGCTTTCTCCAGGTAGACAGCATCAGAATCAAGTTAAACTGTAGGATATCTGGCTGGTGTTGCATGATTGCTTAGTGTGGGAAAACTATCACACATCTGGTGTCAACAGTGCTGTGTGGTAGTAGTGTGAGAGTAAAGGAAAGACACACAGGAGGAAAACTGAGTTGTTCCCACACAATGACACAAATAAGTGAAAAGTTATCCTGTGGTCATGGAGCAGAAGAATAAATATTGTTAAAAATGTCCATGCTACCCAAAGTCATCTAAAGATTCAAAGCAATCTAATGATGTTTTCATAGATACAGGGAAAAAAAAATCATAAAATTCATATGGAACTACAAAAGATACCAAATACAATCTTGGGAAAGAAGAACAAAGCTGAAGGCATCACATTTCCTGATTTCAAACTCCACTACAAAACTACCGTTATAAAAACAGTATGGTACTGGGACTTCCCTGGCGGTCCAGTGGTTAAGACTCTGCCCTCCCACTGCAAAGGACATGGATTTGATCCCTGGTTGGGGAACTAAGATCCCACATGTGGTGTGGCCAAATTAAGACAATAACAACAACAACAAAACCAGTATGGTAGAGGCATAAAAATAGACACATAGAACCATGAACAGAATTGAGAGGCCACAGATAAACCCACACATATACGGTTAGCTAATATTTGACAAGGGAGCCAAGAATACCCAATGGAGAAAAGATAATCTTTTCAATACACAGTGTTGGGAAAACTGGATATTCACATGTAAAAAAATGAAATTGTACCCCAATTTTACACCACTCACAAAAATTAACTTGAAGTTAGTTTAAAGACATAAATGTAAGACCTGACATCATAACACTCCTAGAAGAAAATATAGGGAAAAAGCTCCCTGACATTGGTCTTGGCAATGATTTTTTGGATATGATACCAAAAGCACAAGCAGCAAAAGCATAAATAAACAAGTGGGACTACATCAAACTAAAGAGCTTCTGCACAGCAAGACAAATACTCTACAAAGTGAGGAGGCAACCTACAGGATGGGAGAAAGTATTTTAGAAACCATATATCAGATTAGGGGTTAACATCCAAAATATATAAAGAATTCATACAAATCAATAGCAAAACACAAATAATGCAATTTAAAAATGGGTAGAGAACCTAAGTAGGCATTTTTCCAAAGAAGATATACAGATGGCCAACAGGTACGTGAAAAGATGCTCAATGTGACTAATCATCAGGGAAATGCAAATTAAAACCACAATGAGATACCACCTCACACCGCTAGAATAGCTATTGCCAAAAGGAAAGAGATTTTTCAAAACTCATTTATTTGTTTATTTTTGGCTGTGCCACCTGGTTTGTGGGATCTTAGTTCCCCAACCAGGGACTGAATCCGGGCCCTTGGCAGTGAAAGCTCTGAGTCCTAACTACTGGACCACCAGGGGATTCCCAGAAAGAGATTTTTTAAAAAGACAAGAGAATACAAGTGTTGGCAAGGATGTAGAGAAAAGGGAACCCTTGTGCACTATTAGTGGGAAGGTAAATCGGTGCAGCTATTAAGGAAAATGGTACGGTGGTTCCTCAAAAAATTAAAAATAGATTGATCATATAATCCAGCAATCCCACTTCTGGGTATATAACCAAAGGAAATGAAATCCCTGTCTTGATGAGATATCTGTGTGTCATGTTCATTGCAGCATTATTCACAAGAGCCAAAAGGTGGAAGCAACCCAAGTGTCCATCAACAGATGATGCACAAAATGTGGTCCATTTACACAATGGAGTGTTACTCAGCCTTAAAAGAGGAAGGAAATTCTACACCTGCTACAACACGGATGAGCCTTGAGGACATTACGCTAAGAGACATAGACTAGTCACAGAAGGACAAACACTGTATGATTCGACTTAGGTGAGGTACCTACGATAGTCAAATTCATAGACAGGAAGTAGGATGATGGTTGCCTGGGGCTGGGTAGAAGGGGGAACAGGGAGCTGCTGTTTAAGAGATAGAGTTTCAGGTCTGCAAGCTGAGAACATTCTGGAGTTTGACTGCACAACAATATGAATATAGTTAATACTACCGAACACTTAAGTGGTTACGATGGTACATATTATATTATGTATATTTTACCACAATTAAAAGTTAAACAAAAAGAGTTTTCCCAAAGGTTAATGAGATGCCAATCACTCAACAGAAAAATAAGCAAAGGACAGGAATGGGAAATTTAAAAACAGGATATACAGCCAATACACTTTAGAAAAAAAGTTCAACCTCATCAATAATCAAGGAAATGCAAAATTAAAGAATGTTAGCCTTTTGTCCACCAAATAGGTAAATAAAGGAAAACAGGTGAACCCCTAAGAGCTGCAAGGTGGTGGGGCTGCGAGATGGTGGCCCAGCCTGGCAGGCAGGGGTGGGACACGGACAGTGAGGCCCAGAAACCTTGGACTGTGTGCCGCCCCGGCCACCCCCGCCCCAGCCAGCCCGGTCCACTCACCCTTCAGCTCATCAGCAGCGAAGAAGGCAGCGAGGCAGTCTTCCAGGGTGACGACTGGCCCCCAAAACCAGCTGGGGGTACAGGATACCACGAACCTACAGAGACAGAAAGGGGGTGACGGGGGTTTGCCAGAGTCTCAGCAACAGTAAGACGTGGGGGCTTTACTGAGGGCTGTTTGGGCCCAGAGAGGCAGCTTGGCCCGGTGGGTGGAACGGGCCGAGGTCTAGAGCCAGAAACCTGGGACCAGCAGCCAGCAGCTCCGTGTCCTTGGGAGGGTGACATCACCTCCCCCTGAGTCTCACCTTCCGTATCTGTGAAGGGGCCCCAATCACACTGGCCTGTCTTTTGGGCAGAGTACAGGTTCCTGACATCAGGCAGGTAAAGCAGGCATTGTGGCACAGTGGGGGTTCCAGAAAGCCCCCACGGTTATCCCCGCGGGGCCAGGCATGCGCTCCAGCCGTCGCCCTCCTTTCTATCTGCCACTTGGTCACACTCCCCATTGTCACTTGCCTTCCAATCCAGAGGTCCACCCAAACCAGGCCACCCCAGGATAGCCAAAGAACACTCCCACCCCACTTAGCTAACTCCCGAGCACCCTTCAGCCTCAAACTCCCTCCAAATTACACCCTGATCCCTGCAAAAGCTTGTACTTTGCTGTTAAAAGTCTGTCGCCTGTCAGGCTGCGAGTTCTGGGAAGCCCAGGCCAGGGTGGTCCCGCGTCTCCCGCAGGCGGGAAGGTGGGCGTACCGTCGGATATACTCCACTATAAAGGCAAGCCAGCCCTGGGCGGCGTAGCTGTCCCCGCAGGCACCCGGCTTGGCCGGCACATTCTGGTAGATGGCCGAGTGGAGCTTGGCCAGGTCCTCCTTGCCAGGAATGGGCAGCGACAGGTCCTGGAATGTCTCCACCGTGGTGGACACCTGTGGGGTTGAAGGTCAGCCTGGGTCTCCACCTCCCAGGGGTCTGCCCTGCCCAGACCAAGCAGAGTTTCCACCCCGAACCCAAGCCACCAGATGGCGGGTGTGGGACAGAAAGCCTGCCCCCCAAGCCCCAGACACGAGAGGCCCACAACCAGGGCCCACCCCTAGAGAACGCTGGGGGGCCCCAGGTGGAGAACCAGCGCCCCACCTCTAAGCTCAGTGAGGACCCCCCATCCCCCATGCGTCCCTCCCCTCCCCCGGGGCACCCACCCGGTCACAGGTGAGACACTGCACGAGGCTGAGGATGGAGCCGTCGAAGATGTCGGAGATGACGCTGCGGTAGCGCTGCTCCTTCCGCCGCCGGCTGCTGGGTACCTGGGCTGGGGGCACAGCACGGGACTAGGCCCAGCCCCCACCGGCCTGTCTGGGGCGAGGGGCGGGTGCTGGGACCCGGGGTCAGATCTGTACGAGTCGCGTGACCGACTGTCACCGCACTCCCGGTGCCTCACGCGTCGTCTGTGGGATGGGGCCCCCACTCGTGTCCCGGCCATGTGAGGAGGGTTCAGAGACGCTGCGCGAGGAGTGCGCAGCCCAGCCCCTGGTGACGCGCTCTTGAAAACCAAAAACCGCAGCCAGAGGTGCAATATCCACCCCGGCCCCGAGCTCCGCGTGGGGATGCCCTGCTGGCCTTCCCTCCCTGCCCGCTCCTCCGAACCTTTCTTGAGCACGTAGGACGGCCCCATCCTCACGGGGCTGGCACGATGAGGGCTGCTGGCCAGCTTGGCATGGCCCTCGTGGTGGTGGACGGGGCTGCAGGGGCGAGAGGCGCTGCGCATGTGGGCCTCGTTGTCCGGCTCTGGGGGCAGAGGGGGGACCGTGCTGGGCCAGGGCAGCCGAGCCAGCCCCAGGCCTGGTCAGGAAGACCTGCCGGCGCCTCCTAAGGGGACTGAGGCCTGAATCCACATCTCCTCTGTCCTGGGCCCACCCCAGCCCCCAGCCCCCACGCAGAATGTGCTGTCCACACACTTCCCATTCCCAGCAGAGGCTTCAGGCTCAGGGCGGGCTCTGAATCTCGCTCCTTCTCAACCAAGTAAGTCTGGACACGTTATTTACCCTGTTTCTCACTGGGAAGTTGGGTCTAGTGGGAGTCCCCCAGGGTGGGGAGGATCTGTGCGGGCTACTTCCCCCTGAGCAGGAGCTGGTGCCCCGAGTGGCTGGCTGGTACCTGGCGTCTGGCAGGGGCTGGCGGAGCGCGGTGATGGTGGCTGCGTGTCCGTGGGCTGCTGGTCCAGGGCGGCCATGGCAGTGTCCACGTCGGCGTCCTCATCTACCTGCTCCGAGTTGGTGCGCTGCTGGCCCCACGAGAACTTGCGGTCCTTCATGCGCTCCTTCTCGGAGATGGCGCGGCCCGCCTCATCCGCGATCAGCAGCTCCGTCTCGGCCTGCAAGCCGGCCCCGCCACGCCCCTGCCCGTCGCCCTCGCCGCGGTCGCTGCTGGAGTCGCAGGACAGGAACTCGTCCTCCGACGGGCTCCGGTCGCCCTCCCGCTTCTCGTCCGTGTCGCTCGAGTCCGAGTCCCGAGCCTCGGTCAGCGCTGCCGCCGCGGCCACCACAGGCTCCTTGAGCTCCTCGTGCAGCTGGTCCATCAGGCAGCGCAGGAACTCCTGGGTGTCCTGGAAGGAGGGGCGGCATCACCACGGACGCCGGGGGTCCTCACGGGCACCCTGCACGGTGGCCTCCCCAGCAGTGCTGTCCTCACCCCCCTTCTACTGAGGAGGATGCTGAGGCCCGAGAGGCTGGCTGACCCCTCCCAGGGGAGGTCGCAGAGCAGACAGTGACCAGGTCCACCTGACTCCCAGCTCCTGCACCCCATCACCTGCAGCCCTGCTGCCGACTCAGCGTGGGAGAGCGTGGATGTATCACGTGTGGCCATTAAAGTCGCCTTGCTCCTTAAATGAGGGACAGAGAGGGCGGGAAGGGAGCCCACCCACGTAGGACAGAGGTGACCTCGTGGGTGCATGTGCACATCAGCACTCAGCTGAGTTCCGCGGGCAGCACTGCCACCCGGTGGGCCAGGCCACCCGCAGCCTCCACCTGCCCCTGGTTCTCTCTGCTCAGCCAGTCCTTCACCAGCCCCCGTGCCCTGTGCAGGAGAACGGGCTTCCCGCAGGTTTGTGCGTGACTCGGACTAAGTGGCCACTTCAGGCCGCTCGGGTCTCAAATCACAGCAGGAAGCCAGGGCAGTGAGGCCTCTGGCCCAGCCAGGAGCAGTGCACACAGGAGGTGCTTCGAAAGGTCAGAAGATGATGGTGGCCGGCCTCTGGCAGCTGGGGACACTTGGTGCCATGCGGGGCCACCGGGTTCAAAGTCCAGTCCTGTCCCCCACAGTCCCTGACCTGCATGTCAGAAGCAGCCCCCAGACCCAACTCCTGCCCAACGAAGCGTGGATCACGCAGTGGCCACACCCAGCCGAGTACTCAAAGCCTCAGGTCACCAACATGGAGAGAGGGGCCTCGCTTTCTCAGTTCTAGCAGAGGGAAGGGAAGGCTCTGGGTGGATTTCATCTAGCATTAGGGAGGGGGTAGGAGACGTGTGTCCTGTGTCAGGGGCACTGAAAGGTTCTTTTAAGAAACAGGCTCTCAATACAACATCGACTTTTCTTTCTGGTTCTTTCTTTTCACAAAAGTACTCTGTGTTCGTTGCTAAAAATCTCAAGCCAGGTGGAAGCAGACAGCACCCTCTGCCCACTGAGACAGGCCTACAGCTGCTTGTATGTTTCAGACTCAGAAACATCCCCTGTGTTATGTCCAAGAATCAGAGAGAGGGATGCTTCCAGAGTTGGCTGGAGGTTCAGCAGCAGCGGAGTGGCCCTGCTCCCGGTGTCCTCACCTGAGGGCCAGCAGGGGGCCTTGCACAGGGAGGGCAGCACCGCAGTGAGGGATGGCTCAGCGCGGCCTGAATCCCGCCCCTGCCGCTGTGTGCTGTGTGATCTGAGTCACTTGGAGAACCTCTCTGAGCCTCAATTTCTTACCTATAATGTGAAGGTGATGACAGGGCCCACTTCATGAGAGTTCTGTACTTAATGGCAGATTCTGACCGCTTACTAAATGGTACACGGTGCATTCTGATCACGGTGGGTATTATTACTCCCCAAACAGGGCAGTGCTGAGGCAGCACTGGGCTGCTCAGGCAGGAGCCTGGTGTTCATGCAACTGAGGGTGTGAGCAGAGGAAGGCCCAGCCGCCCTCACCCTGGGGAGGGGAGGGGGCGGGGTGGTGGGGGCCAAAGGAGGGGGCCGAGCACATCCCTCGGTGACCGCTGCTCTGTTCCTGGGCCCCACACACAGGCAGTGGCATCAGCGGTGCAAACAGGTTCAGCCACAAGCCCAGCAGCGAAACCCCAGTCTGGGGCAGGACTTGGACCAGCTGAATGGTCAGCCTGGGGCATAGGAAGGTGTGAGGCTGCATTCTGCTTCATCTTTGGCCCACGATTTTATGCTATAGAAAGATATCACTGGTTTCAGAGGGGCTTTCTAGATTTACAAAGACTTGTTATCAAAATGTTTAATAAAAGTGAAAGTCTGCCTGTAGTTTGGGGAACAAGAAACCATGTGCCAAGGCTAAGGTGCACACACCTGGAGTTAAGGCTGCCTGAGGTCAACCTTCCCCTCCGCCAGGTACCAGCTGTGTAACTGGGCAAGGACTTGGCCGTTGAGCCTCAGTCTCCCCATCTGTTGAGTGGGGAGAACACCAGCAGGTTGCCGGGAGGCCCCAACGTCCTCACACATGTGGAGGGCGTAGGCAACAAGTCTGGTCCAGGAGCCCTGCCTGGCCACGTGGAGCTGCTGCCAGTGTTTCCCACCCTGGTCTTGGCTTCAAAGCCAGGCCTGGTAGGTCACAGCCCTGGTGTCCCCCAGGGAGCTCGGATGGCCTACCTGCTGGGCATAGCCTCGGAACATCGGATTGACCAACTTGATCCCATGGGACAGGCTGGTGGGAACCACGTAGCTGGGGCTGTAGGAAGACCAGACCCATTAGTACAGGTGGCCTGCTCTGAGTTACTCAAGCCTGCGAGGGCAGCCAGGCAGCCAGTACGGCCAGATCAGACTCAGTGATGCATTTACTACAACTTTGGGAGGTGCTGACCTGGCCAGGAGCCCCGGCAGGTTTGCACATCTCTAAGGTCAAGAAAGAAAACATCAGGTCATGGCTTAGCAAGGCAAAGAAATCCTGAGTGGAACAGCACCGTATCCCGCCAGCCCAGGACCAGCCTACTTTAAAATTGTTCTCATTACAAACTATTTACTGTGGGTTTCTAATTTTGAAAGTAATATGTGTTCATGATGGAAAAACAGAAAATTTCAGAAAAGCACAACAGAGAATCAACACTAAGAGCACCACGCCGAGACAACTACCATTAAGATTTCCAGATTTTTCCATGAAAATACAGACACACACATAAAATTACACATAGGTAAACACTTAAATGTGGCTTCTTCAAATTGAAATTATATTGCATCATACTGTTTAATAATCTGCTTTCACACTTAATATGCTTCTATGCATTCATTTTTTATTTTTATTTTTTGGTTGTGCCATGCGGCCTGCAGGATCTTAGTTCCCCGGCCAAGGATTGAACCCGGGGCACGGCAGTGAAAGCGCCGAGTCCTAACCACTGGACCACCAGGGAACTCCCAGCACTCACTTTAAATTATTCCCAATTTTAACTTTTCCTGGAGAAACAGATCTAAGCTAGGCATCTGGTCTTTAAACTCCTTTTACGCTGAGCTAAAGCCCTGTCTGGTCAGTGCCAGCCGCCACTTCTGAAATCCTTTCCTACGTGCACAGATGTGGCTGAGACCTAGGAGTGGTCACCACACGTCTCTGGACCTCAGCACACACGCTGTGAAGCACTGTCGGCTCCAATCAACGCCAGGCTCAAATTCCAGCCCCAGCTTTCACAAGACGTGTCATCTTGAGCAAGATACGTAAATCTTCTGAACCTCCATTTCCCCAATTTGTGAAACAGAGTTGGCTATGACCTATAGCTCGAAGGACTGCCATAAGCATTGCACAGGGTAAAGCACAGCAAGGGATGGTGAAAGGCTGAAGGCACAGGAAGTGCTCTATCAAGGGGCCGACAGAAAACCCGTCCCCACACACTTGCTCAAGGTCAGGCACTCGGTCACTCACCGTTTCCTGTGCCAGACCTCAGACACCAGCTTCTGGTAACTTTTGCACAGGGCCGGCTTCTTGTCTGTGCGCACCAGGCCTCCACACTCCAAGAAGAACTGGGTCAGTGGGGGGCTGGGAGACAGACAGGGCAGGGAGCCAGGTCAGAAGAGAAAAGAAGGGGAGCGTGGCATCATTTACAAAAAGAGCTGGTGGAGGAGCAAAAGCGTCTGGTGTGGGGATGTACCGTGGCCTGCCCTCCACTGGAGCCAGAAATGCCTGTGGATGACCTGAAGGACCCCACCTGTTATGGGCTTATCCTTCCAAATTCATACATTGGAGTCCTAACCCCCATACCCCAGAATGTGATTGTATTTGGAAATAGGGTCTTTCTTTAAAGACCATCGTGTGAACGAGAGGAACCATCGTCTCTCCTCCCCTTGGCTGCTTCTTGGGAACCTTCCTGAGCCTGAAAGCATCTCCTTGGCTCCCTTTCTCTTTGTTTTTTGTTATCTTACTATGTAAGAAACATTCATTCATTATGGAAAAATTAAAAAATGCTAAGCAAACAATAATAACTGACCTTAATCCTACCACGTAAGGATAACTGCTCTCAAGGTTTGGGGAAATATCCTTCTAGACTTTTCTATACATTCATTTCCCCCCACCCCTCCCTCCTTTACACAAACGCACACACATTCAACCCCTACTAGGGGGAGACCCTGAGTGCCAGGCATAGGAGACGGACCAGCCTCAGGGAGTGGACAGTATATCCTAGATGGAAAATAATATGTTCCTCCCAAAATGGGATTGCACCACACAAAGCTTTACAACCTCCTTTTTCCTACTCATCATATTCTGGACCCCTCCCCATTTTAATAAATATCGCCCTGCACCATTTTTTCCTGAACTCACTGTAAGCCTGGCCTACAATTAATTTATGATATGATGGACCTTTAAGTTGTTTCCAACAAACAGCAGAATGACGACTGTCATTGCACAGACAGTGTCTCAGCATCTCGGGGAACCTCCTTAGCATAAATGCCAACAGGAGGGATTGCTGGGTCAAAGGGTGTGTGTGGTTTGGGGCGTTTTGACTTGTATCCATATGTAGGCTTCCGTGAGCAACACACATAACCCAGCGTGGGGGCTGCGGTCGCTGTCTCCAGGGCCCCCGAGTCCCTGATGAGGGGCAACCTACCAATTGGACAGGGCCTGCAGGGCCGCATTCATGTAGCAGGAGTTGCCGAGGTTCTTCATGCCCGTGAGGCCTGGGAAACCAGCACACACAGAGGCAGGGGAATGTGAGCATCTCGTCCCGGCGGGAGCCGCACAGCTCGCTCCACAGCTCAACTCACACTGGGAAAGGATGGCTCCCGAGCAAGCAGGACCCACCCCAGAAAGCTGCCGAGTCAGCTGACGGGGCTCCACTCCCAGCAGCTCCGGTCACCGCAGCGCATAGGACCCATGGACCCCCTGGCCCTCCGTCCAGCCCAGCACGGAGCGGGGGCAGAGGCCGGGTGCAGAGGGGCTGGCCCACCCAGGGGCACACGGCTGAAAGGGGCTGAGGGCTGCCAGGCCCCAGGGCAGCGGCTGGCGCTCCAGGGAAGCCCTCATGCCACCCAGGCCGCCCGGAAGCCGCCCCTCCTGCCCAGGCAGCACGGCACAGGGCTGTTACCTCGCGGTTTGAGGTCATCGTCCTCCGACTCGGACTCTCCTTCGTCGGCCACAGCAATGGGGACGGCTTTCAGGGGGTGGGAGGGCGGCGGAGAGTCCTGTGTTCAAGAAGCAGAGTGAGGAGGACTAGGGGGTGAGGAGGGAGAAGGGCTGGGGTCAGAGACCCACGTGCCTCCCCCTGGGGTCGGGGGGAGAAGCCCAGCCCCCCAGCCTGTGCTGAGCCAGCCCATCTGAGCAGAGGACACCGTGGAAAGAGACAGCACTGGTGGCCTTGCCCTGGGAACTCCCTGACTTGTATTTTACTTACAAAAAGGGGTAATAATAATTTAATGTATTTATAACAAATTTGGGAAAAAATAGAAACAAAGAAAAAACAGGCAATTCATCTTTCCTGAGACAACCCTTGTTGACAGTCTATCTTATGGATGTAGCGTTTTAACTGTTAATACACACACACTCCCAAAACAGGATTTGTATACACTTTTTCATAGCCTTTTTTGGAAAAAATCATAAACATCTACCATGTCCAAAAACGTATTCCATTCTCACTTATCAAGCACCTATTATGTGATGGTCACTCTCCAACGCGGAGGAGACAGCACTGCACACGTGTGAGCGCGCGCTCACACACACACACACACACACACACACACACACACACACACACAGACATGCCTGGCCTCCTTGGGGCCCCGATGCTGATTTACTGACCTTCCTGAGGCCGGCTCTGTGCTGGGCTCGGCCTCCTGCCTCCTTTAAGGGCTGCACAGCGCCCTACATGGTGCATTGCCTCAGGGGGTTCCAGGTGTTTCCCACACAAGGTGGAGAGGAGGCTGCAGGACCAGCAGCAGGAGGTGTGCCCCGCCCCACGGCCCTGGGCTCCCCCCAAGGCCTGCGAGCTCCCTGAGGGCAGGTGGCCTTCCTCCCAGTCACCTCTGCATCACCCGGGCCCTGGCACAGGGCTGGGGCTCAGCGGGCATTAGCTGACATGAGCTCCTCAGAGCCTGCAAATGCTGAGCAGGAACAGACGCCGTCGGGGACCCGCTGCCCCCATGCCGCTGGCCCCTGCATCCCCTCACCTGCTCTGAGAACTTGGGAGCAGGGCTTGGCGGGTGGGCTGCCAGCCGCGGCTCCAGGAACACCTCCTTCTCACAGGCATAACACCACACCCGGAACGTGGTCAGGTTCACTGTCAGGTTGTGCTTTTTCACCTAGAGGGCAAGATGCACGATAAGACGGACACACTGGCCTAACAGTGCCCCAGGCCTGCATCAGGCCTGCCTCAGCTCTCCGGCCTCAGGGAGAGGCCCCATCGGGACAGAGGCCGGGAAGCCCAGGATCTGCTCGCCCGCTGGGAGTGCCTAGGGCCGCAGCAGCAATTCTCACCTACTCCTTTGCTAGGATTACTCCCATTTTACACACGTGACCCCTGAGGCCCAGAGCGCTAGCTGGTGCTGGGGGCGGCTGGAGCTGGGGTTTGAACTCTGGGCTGTCTGACAGCAGGGCCCATGCTCCCGGCCACCGCGCTCACCTGCGCGTGGATGGTGCTGTGGTCAGCGAAGGATTCTCCGCAGCCAACGTAGGAGCAGGCGACCTGGGGAGCGGGAAGGAGAGCGGATGGGGCAGTCAAGGGGACAGTGCCGGCACAGTGAGTGCCCGTCTCCACCCAAAGAGATCCACGGGGACTGAGGCCCTGCTGCCCTGCAGGAACACAGGTTCGCACGCCCAAGGCCCGCGCTGGGCAGGGGATGGCCACCACACAGCTGCCCACGCCGCTGAGCGAGACAGGCAGTGCGCCCCAAGCGGCTGCTGCCCTGCGAGAAGCCAGGCAGGGTCGCAGGCGGATCTGGGCAGAGCCGAGGCCTGGCTGCTCGGCGCCCAGACCCTCTCCCCCTCCACGTGTCCCTTTTTCACCAAAACCCCACCTCCTGAGGGGCCGATTATCGGGACCCACGCTTTTGGTGGGGAAGCCTGGAGCTCACAGCCATTTCCTGATGGGGGACACGGAACGGGCAGAGGCAGCCGGGGCCTGGCGCTGACCCCGTGCCCCCCCAGTGTCCGTGCTGACCTGCCTCTGGCCTCGCCCTCTCCTCTCCCAAACCCACCCCCAAGGCCCAGCTCAAGCACCTCTCTTCTGCGGGCCCTCAGCCTAGCAAGCAGCCCGCCTCTCCACAGGAGGGCTGTGGTGTCACTTCCAGCTGTGGTCAGCCCTGCACGGGCTGGCGAGGGCCTTTCAGGGAAACGAGCTTTGGGCTGTGGCATGAACGATGGGCCACTTTCTGCCTCAGGTTTCCGTCTCTGTCTCTCTGGGGGGGGTCTGTGGGCTCCCAGGAGGTAGGACCATGTCTCACATTTCTTGCTGTCCCCTGGGGGCCCAGACAGTGTCTTGCAGTGTATTTTATACTGAGCCACAGGCCCAAAAGGACAAGGCCAAAAATCCCACGGGGGCTCCTGTGTCTTCTGTAAAGGCAGACTTGAACTGTGATGTTTTCGCCACCGTGGGCTGTCTTTTTTTGTTTCTCCTTGTATTTGTTTTAAAAGTAATTTTAAGTAACAGCCATTTTTAGTATGACTCTAAAATGCAATACATATTTGTAGAAGAGTTGGAAAACACTACAAAGTTACAGAGAAAAAAGGATTACCCATAATTCTACCTCCCAGAGTAAACGATCATGTGCTGATACATGTACTGTTACTCTTTTTGGTGAGCAGTAATAATCACGACCAGACCTTGCTGGACATAGTCTACGGGCCACACACCCTGTGAAGCCCATCACAGGCATCTTCCCGTCAAATTCTACCTAAGGTGGGTCCGCAAGGCGAGGGCAGTCGTCAGTGTTGTGGCCTCTACTTTATAGACGGGGCAATGAAGGGCCGGGCTGGCCCAGGGACAGGCTCCACTGAGAAGTGCCCGGGCTCAGAGCTGAGATGCTACATCGTATCACACACATGTGCTGGACAGAGCTTTGCCTTTAATGCCGATGGGACCATTCAGCCCATAGTCTTCTCCATCCTGCTTCTTCCTCTTGGCATCTTCAGTGGCTGCCAGGGGAGCCAGCCCAGGGGCTTGCAGACTCTGGGGCCTTCCTGCTTTGGGCTTGGGAACCACACCTGTGACATCCATGCCCTGTGTCCCTGCCCAAGGTTTCTGGCCCTGCCCATGGGGGACAGATGTTCCCAGCCCAGAGTCTGGAGCCAGCTCCATGGCCCCAACACCTGCAAGGATACTTTACCTGGAGACAGGCCCACAGGTTGGGTCCGGCAACACCGCATGACTGACAGGTACCCTGTGTGAGGTGGGGAGAGAGGAAGAGGAGGCTGTGAGCGGCCCGTGGGATGTGCGCTGACAGACGCACCTGAAGGTCTCAGCTTAGAGGCTTTGCCTCAGAAAGGCCCTCGATGGCCCACAGGGGCACTTTAAATTTTATTGTTTGCGTTTTGTTTTATCATGTGCCTGTAAAAACATTTTCAATACAATCATTTAAAGCTTAAATAAACAGACCTCTTAATATGCTTCCTCATCACACCTTTTACTGTTTCTTCATTGCACTTACTTATTTAAGCCTTTCTTCCCACCTAGACTATGGGCTCCATGAAAGAGGGGTGGTCTGTTTTGCCTACCCCTGCAACTTCACAGAGCCTGGTACAAATCAGGAGATCAATAAATTTGCTGACGACAGAAAACACCCAGGTTTCTGGTGGTCTGGATGACAGAGCCTGCTTCTTATCTACCAGTATCCCTCCTCCCGTCTTTAGTAAAAGAATCCATGAATTTTTGGCTAAGCACATGGCCAGCCAGCTGCAGACTATGTGTCCCAGCCCCCACTGTGATCATGGGGTTCAGTTCTAGTCAACAGGATGACAGTGAAAAGTGACATGTGCCACTTCTAAGTTTTGTGCTACCCTTGCTTTTTCTCCTCTTTCCAATGGCTGGAATGCAGATGTGATGACAGGAGCTGAAGCAGCCACTTTGAGCTCAGCGATGAAAGCCATGTGTTGAAGATGGCAGAGCTATTCTATCAGTGCTACCTACATCTGGACGGTTCAATGATAGAAAGTAAACTTCTATCTCATTTAAGTCACTGTATCTCAGGGTTTCTGTTATAATTTAAACTGTGTCCTAAGCAATTTTGTTCGTGCCTGTCTAGAACAGCAATTCCCAACTGAGCTTCCATAACATGCCTCTGCCACTTGTGAGATGAATTCTAAGTGCTGGTCTCTGTAGCAGTTAGACTGCTTAATCAGAGTGAGAGCTAACCCCTGGTGAGGGATTACAATGGGCCCAGCATCCAGCTAAGCTCTTTACACCTTGCTCATGTAATCTCTACCACAGTCTCTGCAGCAGGTCCCTTCAAGATCCCCTTCTTACAGATGAGAAACTGAGGCTCAAAGAGGTCATGAACCTACAGAGTAGGATCAGAAGGGGAAGCTGAGGAGCCAGGGTCATCAAACTTCCCACTGGGAAAGCCTAATTTCCTCCCGAGGGTGGCCATGTCAACCCCCAGCCTCCGTGGGAATTTCTCATTCTTTCTAAAGCCAAGATTCTGCCTTGTCTGATTTTTTTAAAATTATTATTTTATTTATTTATCTATTTATTTATTTTGGCTGCATTGGGTCTTCGTTGCTGTGCAGACTTTCTCTAGTTGTGGCGAGTGGGGGCTACACTTTGTTGTGGTGCGTGGGCTTCTCATTGCCATGGCTTCTCCTGTTGCGGAGCATGGGCTCTAGGCGCACGAGCTTCAGTAGTTGTGGCACTCAGCCTTAGTAGTTGTGCACGGGCTTAATTGCTCCACTCTGTCTGTGTTTGTAAAGAGCCTGAACATGGAACTCTCAGTAGGTTTGAGGTGACACAGCACATCCCATGCAACGGGGCTAGAATTTGCAATCTGTGATTTAGGGTCTCTTGCTGAGGAGGCTAAGGGTGACAGGAGATCAGTCTGCTTAGTAGACTCAAAGTCACACCTTCTGACTTTCCAAATTTGTGATCTCTTTTGTGACTTTCTGATTTTACACTTTACTCCCACCTTCCCAAGTTTTTTTTCATTTCAGTGATTTGAATGATAAAAGTATTGTATGTTTGTTTTAACAACTGAAATGATACACATGCTGCATATAATGTGTGGTATGTAATATATAATACATACATGCTGTAATAATTCAAAGTACATCCCTCCATACTTTCTTCTTATATAAACATATATTCATAGATGGGGGTGTGTGATTTCTAGTAAAAATACGATCATAATATACAAATTTCTCAGTAACAGGCTATTGTCACCTATTCATGGTCACCCTTCTAAGTCTGTACACAGAGACTGCATCTCACTCCTTGCAGTAAATACACAGTGGCCCACTCTATCGGCACAGACACCACAATTTATTCATTCATTCCCTTCTTGATGAATGTGCAGACTGCCACCAGTATTTTCCTTTTACAAATCATGTTCAATAAATACTTCTGTATTTGTATCTGTGTAGCTGGTACTTACATTTCTACTAGATAAATTCCCAGAGGAGGCACTGCATCCCTAAAGTCACAGTAATGCCTAACCTCACTACCGGGCGTGGTCCACGTCCCTCCCTTGGTCAGCCCTGAGCGTGAGCAGCCTCTGCTTTGCCCATCTGAAGATGGTGTCGTGTTGCTTTCTATGGCAAAATCCTTAGCCACCAAGGAAGTTAAGCATCTTTTTTTAAGAGTTTCTCGGCCATTTGCATTTCCTCCATTGTGAGCGACCTGTTCAATCCTTGCTGCTTCTGGGTATTTTAAAACCATGTTGGTTTCATTTTGTAGATTTCTGAAAGGCTGCCACCTCCCAGCCCAATCTTCCCATGTTCTGCCTCCCTCTTCCCACCCTGTTATCTCCTCCCTGCTCTCAGATTCCCTGAGAAATCCTCTCAGTTTGTCTCACTTATTCCTTTCTGCAGATTCAGGAAGAGACCCAACGTTAGACAGTGCAAACGCACCGGAGCCTTGCTCTGCCCCTTCTCCTGACCACACTCAAACTGTGCCCTCTAGCGTTAACAGAAATTAGTAATTAACAGACATTGAACTTGTCTTACAGAACAGTAGCTAAGGGAGCAGCTCGTTAAAAAACCCTCTGCTTTGAGCCTGCCTTCACTGAGCAAGCCGGTCTCAATTATTTTTTTTCAAACTGCATACCCTCCAAGCTTCATGTAGCCTATATATCATGAGACTCCTTAATAACCCCTATAGATAACAGCCCTGATGTGTGGGTCGCTATAGTAATAGGGGTGTAAGCTGTTTTTTAGAAACCTGGAGTCAGCTCTTGTCCAGTTTGAGCCAGCAAAGACTGTTGGAGACCACTGACCCTAAAACTGGGCCTATGTGGGTGTCCCACGAATTACCTTTTGACGTCAGAGGGCCAAAAACTCCACCCTCAGATCATGCTAGGTGCCTCCATATTTGAACACACATCCCAGGGAGAAGCAAGTAACTCAGGTACGCCTGTGCAGAACCCTGATTACCTCATCTTTTCCCTCCTGCAATCACCTTTCCCCACACCGAAGACCACCCTGCTTCTTTATCCCCTAAATATCCCAAGCCCCTCGCCTTCAGGGAGGGATCTGAGACTTGTTCTCTCATCTCCTCACTTGGCTGCCTTGTGAATAAACCCTTTCTTTGCTGCAAACCTCAGCGTCTCAGTGCTTGGCTTGCTGCCTGCTGGGGAAACAAACCTGGTTCAGTAACAGCAAGCAAAACTACTTTCAAAGAAGCCACGGTGCTCTGAAGAATCACGCCCTCACGCGGGCCCAGACTAAACCAGCTCAGGTCAAAAGCCACCCAGAACCTGCTGGTGCAGGGAGGCTGAACAACCAGCATTAGGTGCCTGGAAAGAAGACACAGAAATATGTCCAGGAATCTGACCCAACCCCCACTTCTGGGAATGGCCCTTACACGTGGCTCTGGCCCCGAACACAATGACACTGTGTTGGCAGAAGGTTGCAAAGGGCCCAGGAGTCCACCCACAGAGGATCAGCAGTGGAGTCCACACAACAAAGATGATGCAACTTCAAGACAAACCATGAGATCTATATGCCAAGGCCAAAGAGCTCCAAGATACGCTGTCACGTGAACAAAGCACGAATAGCTACAGTATGCTACCTTTTATGTAATAAAGGGAAAATGAAAAATCAGTATTCCCATAAAGAAACTCTGTAAAGATACAAAAAAACTAATGTCTATGGTTATCTGAGGGTGGGATGGAGAGGGTGGGCACAGGGCGGGTGGGAAGGGCACTTAACATTTTTTTCTTCTTACATTGTTTCATTTTTGATCCATGTGAAAGTGTTACCTATTTAAAAAAAATTTAACAGACAACAACACATCCTCCCTATTCCAAATGGCGCATCTCCTCTCTCTGAGGCTCCCTGAGCCCTTCTCAGCTCACATGTGCACAAATGCCTGTGGTCTCACAGAGCCTGACTCACTCCCTGCCTTGCACCTGCTCCAACCACTAATGCATAGAGCATTAGTGACCCCAAACAGACTGGTCTACATGGTAATTAATGGCTGTTAGGACACAGCCCCTGGAAGGCCTCCTAAACAGACGCCAGCTTTTCCATTTACCTAAAAGGCCAAGCAGAGCCTGTCGGGAGCCAGTTCTGCTGCTGCTTCAGAAATGTTTGTACCCCAGGAATGTGATGGCCCTGGGTGTGGGCCTCAGCCCTGTAAGGTCTGACCCTTTACCTTGGATTTGAGCAGCAAGTCCTCTTTGGTCACCTCCCCTATAGAGTCAAGATGAGGGCAAAGGTCCCTGGAGTCCCCCATGCTGGCCTGGGCTCACCTACGAGAAAACACAAGCAATCCTGGGTTAAAGGCAGGTGCTGCTAGCCAGAGGCAGGGTAGCCTGGTGGTTAGGTATACACTTTGGTCTCGAGGCCCAGCTCTGCCACACATGGGCTGGTGCCCCACGGAAGCTACTTGACTTCTCTGGGCCTCACCCTCTTTGCCTGAGACCTGGGGAGGGAGATAACACCTACCCCTATGGTAGCTCAGAGGATTTATGAAGATAAAATATGTCGAATGCCTGGCCCAGGGCCGACACCGGGAGAGCAGGTGCTGGAGTGATGATAAGAATTCAAGCGCTGGGTGTGATGATTGGAAGTGTCGACAGGGAGGATGCAAGGGTCCTGCCTACATTCGGGGAGCTGCAGGTCAGGGAATCTAAAACCGCAGTACTTTTATTGAAAGAGACCAGATCCATGACCCAGAGACCACTCTACCCAAGGGGGTAGCAGGGCGTGGGGTGGAGAGGCCGGATCTCAAAACCAAGTGGAAAGGCAAGGAGCAGATGTTGACCTCGCTCTTCTCTGGGCAAGCAAGACCCCTCTTCTCAAGAGCTTCTGAGCGGCCAGGTGCCCCAAAGGCCACTTATCTCACCTCCTAAGAGAAACCCCACTTAGAGAAGAATCCTTCAACACCATACTACTAGAGGAGGCTGCCCGAGCAGTAGCTCCTCCAGAAAATGTTTCCTGAGAAGGAAAAAATCAGAGAGAAGGGCGGGCAAACCAACCTAGGAAGAGGTCTGAAAAATGCTTATTAAAGCCCCAAGTGGTGGTGTATCTGGGTGATAGATTTCACAATAGCTTTGTTGTTTTTTTACAATGATACATGCTTATTATAAAAACAAAACTCAGATGATATTTTTAAAAAGTACAAAGTAAAATAAATTGCTGATGATACTGTGGTAAAACTTCCTTCCTGACATTCTCCTGTGTATAATTTCTCTCTTTTTTAAATCAGAAGGAAAAAAGCTATTTCTGTTTTGAAAAACAAACACTTCCTTTGAGAGAACTCCTTGGTGGTGATGGGCAGCTCTGTGTTTTGACTGTGGAGATGGTTACATGGCTCTACATGTATGTAAAACTGCTCAAAACTGAACACACACACACATACCTCACACACACAAACGGGTGCGGGTAAAACTGGTGAAATCTGAATAACTCTGTGGGTTACACCAGTCACTTTGTTGGTCGTGATATTGCACTGCAGATACACCAGAGATGTGCTACCACTAGGGGACACTGGGTGAAGGGTACATGGGACCTCCCGGCACATTTTTGGCAACTTACTGTGAATCAAAAGAAAGTGTTTAAAAATAAATAAGTAAATGCTTCCACCACCCAATATTTTAGCAGAAGTTGTACCCAGGAACATGGCTTTTGATTCTAGCGCCAAACTATTACCAAGAAAGATCCCAAGCAGCCAAGGACGTAGGTGGAGCCACCAGTGCTTTCATCACAGGCAGAGGCAGCGCATCCACTAGAAGGAGGTGGACCCCCACCCCCGCCCCCAGGCACCCTCCTGTCAGCACCCTCCCCACCCAAAAGGGTCAGCCCGGGGCGAACTGGTCCAGGCTGCCAGCTGGAACAGGAGTGATGGGGGCTGGTTAGGGGCCAGGTCCCAGACTAAGTGCTTTCCGTGTATTCTTTCATTAAAAACTTCCCCGGCAATCTTTGAGGCAGCTGTGTTTTGCCCCATTTTATAGACGAGGTCTCACAGAGCACCAGGGCTAAGGCCAAAACCCAAGCTGGCCAGACGCTCAAGGCCCGCTCTTTGGAACTTACAGAAAATGTAAACATAGGCAGAAGTAGACAGAAGTGTGTAACACACCCCCATGTACCCATCACGTGGCTTCACAATTAATCCACAGCCAACCTTGCTTCATCTCAACCTCCCACTTCCTCTTTTTTGCAGCAAATCCCAGATATCACATCATTTCATCCATGTGTGTTTTTCTACAAGACTTGAAAAAAGGGAAAAGACAAAAACAAAACAAACAAACATAACCACGATTTCATTATTTCACCTATAAAGAAAAATCTCTGCTTCCTCCTCGGTCCATGCATAAGGGCTACACCTGAGTGCGGAGGCTGTGAGCCTACCTCTGTGTAAAGTGACACCGCCAGGAAGCAGCCAACATCCGCATTCTCCGGTGCCGGCCGCCAGTGGTGGGCTGCGGTGGGCCAGGGTGAGTGCAGGCCTCTGGCAGGGAATCTGGGGGGACAAACCAGCACACTTCATGTAGTTCTGTTACATTAAAACCACTCTCAGCACCAACCAGAGGCTAAAAACAGCCCAGAGTTCCTCCTGGGAGGGGAAAGTGAATTTTTGGACATTCGGAATATCCACAGGCTGGACACACTCCCTGGTCCATCCACAGGGACAATAAAAGCACACCACTGGGACCTCCCTGGTGGCACAGTGGTTGAGAATCCACCTGCCGATGCAGGAGACATGGGTTCGAGCCCTGGTCCAGGAGGATGCCACATGCCATGGAGCAACTAGCCCCGTGAGCCACAACTACTGAGCCTGTGTGCCACAACTACTGAAGCCAGCGTGCCTAGAGCCCGTGCTCCGCAACAAGAGAAGCCACCACAATGAGGAGGCCGTGCACCATGATGAAGAGTAGCCCCTGCTCGCCGCAACTAGAGAAAGCCCACACGCAGCAACAAAGACCCAATGCAGCCAAAACTAAATTAATTAATTAACAAAAAAAAACCCCAAAAAACACAACTGCTGGGACAGCTAAAGAAGGCTTGGGTGGAGTTGGCAAACAGGGCCAGCCCCTCCTGGGGGGTGTCAGACCCTTCACTAGTCACTGCTGGACATTACCTTTGCAACCCCCAAGAGAGGGCCAGGGGCCTCTCCAACTACTGCTCCACCTGGACAGAAGGATCCGCCCCTTCCACAAGTGCCACTGAGACCCTCAGATCATCCTCTGAGCCTCCCAAGAACTTGGTACTGCTCAGAACCCCTCACCCCCAAGTCTTGAGCAACCCTAGGCTATAGGCACAACCAGGTCCACCCACGTGTCACCACTGCCCCCCCTTCCTTGGTGGGCCACAGTCTCCCAGGTGTGGGCAGTTCAAAGAGGGACAGGCAGTTAGAAGCTAACATTTAAAATGGTCACATGACAATGATGGGGTTCAAGGTTCCAAATTCCAAGCCTCCTCACTTGAAGCCAGATTTGTAGTTTTTTGTTTCCACTGAGGTCCAGTGTGCCAGGCTGGTGGCAGCTCCACACTATTTTCTGCTGCAGTATGTGGGGCTTTTGAGTGTCTTTGGTATGTGCCCCATCTCTCCAGCGAGATGGTGGAGCCAGGTTATAAGCTTCATGCCCAGTGCTGTGAACAGTGCCCCAGACAACAGTGTCTGATGGTGACAGGCCCACCCTTTTTTTTTTAATTAATTATTTATTGGCTGTGTTGGGTCTCCGTCGCTGCACACAGGCTTTCTCTAGTGGCAGCAAGCAGGGGCTACTCTTCATTGTGGTGCACGGGCTCCTCATTGTGGTGGCTTCTCTTGTTGCGGAGCATGGGCTCTAGGTGCGAGGGCTCAGTAGTTGCAGCACATGGGCTCAATAGTTGTGGCTCGCAGGCTCAATAGTTGTGACTAACGGGCTTTGTTGCTCCACGTCATGTGGAATCTTCCTGGAACAGGGCTCGAACCTGTGTCCCCTGCATTGGCAGAAGGATTCTTAACCACTGCACCACCAGGGAAGTCCCTTTTTTTTTTTTTAAAGACTTTTTTGTTTGCATGTTTGCTTTATTTATTTATTTATTGGCTGCACATGGGATCTTAGTTGAGGCATTTGGGATCTTTCGATGCAGCATTCGGGCTCTTTGTTGTGGTGCATGGGCTTTGCTCTAGTCGTGGTGTGTGTGTTTTCTCTTCTCTAGTTGTGGCGTGCAGGCTCCAAGGCATGTGAGTTCTATAGTTGTGGCGCACAGGCTTGGTTGCCACACGGCATGTGGGATCCTAGTTCCCTGACCAGGGATCAAGCCTGCGTCCCCTGCAATGGAAGGTGGATTCTTTACCACTGGACCACCAGGAAAGTCGCAACAGGCCCACTCTTGACTCACATATGCAATCAGACAACTTACGTGCCTGCAACTTCAGATAGGAAAAAAAAAAGCCCTGTGGCTAACAACCTTTTGTATACTCTCACTGTCCCTGTTATACAGGTGAAGAAACAGAACTGGAGCTTAAGGAGCTAGGAAGTTGGTCATGGTTGATCTTCGGCTAGTAAGTAGTAGGTGGGGACCTGCTCAGGTCTGTCCAGTGCAGAGCCTTGCTCTAACTCAGGGGTCAGCAAACTTTTTCTATAAAGGCCCAGGTAGTAAATATTTTATGCTTTGAGGGCCACATTGATCTTTATCACATATTCTTCTTTGCTTTTTTGTTTTGTTTTATAATCCATGAAAAATATATTTAAAAAAAATTCTTAGCTCGAGGGCCTGACAAAACAATCCAAGCCTGCTGCCACAGCTAGCTGACCCCTGTTCTAAGTCACTGGGCACTGGGCCTCACCAAAAGCAGGCCTGATCACTGGCATTCCACATCCCACTGCACACAAATCACTACCAGTTTAAGTAAGGCAGAGAGCAAAGAACAGTCAAGAGGGTTGACTTGGTTCCAGATTTTCTCTGAGTAAGTCATCAAGGGGGTATGCAAAGACAGAATGACAAAGACAACAATTGAAGCACTGTTTACCGGCGGTGGGGGAATCTGGGCATAATCTCGGTGAACAATTGGATAAATAATGACACAACCACATACTACTGTACTATGTAGCCATTGAAAATGATGATGAATGTTGAATTTTCCTATCCATGGAATTAAATTAGAGCTAAATTGGAGAGATATACCATGTTCATGGACTAGCACACTTAATAGTGTTAAGATGTCTGTTCTCCCCATATTGATCTACAGATTCAATGTAATCTCAACCAAAATCCCAGTAAGCGTTTTTGTACAAATTGCTGAGCTGATTTTTTTTTAATGTTGATATTTTAAAATTTTTTAATTAATTAATTTACTGGCTGCATTGGGTCTTCATTGCTGCATGCAGGCTTTCTCTAGTTGTGGAGAGA
Source organism: Hippopotamus amphibius kiboko (assembly GCF_030028045.1). Lineage (NCBI taxonomy): Eukaryota > Metazoa > Chordata > Mammalia > Artiodactyla > Hippopotamidae > Hippopotamus > Hippopotamus amphibius. The sequence continues at coordinate 6,690,215 of NC_080187.1, forward strand.
GGGGGCTACTCTTCGTTGTAGTGCATGGGCTTCTCATTGGGGGGGCTTCTCATTGCAGAGCATGGACTCTAGGCACATGGGCTTCAGTAGTCGTTGCACACAGGCTCAATAGTTGTGGATCACGGGCTCTAGAGTGCAGGCTCAGTAGCTGTGGTGCACAGGCTTAGTAGCTCCGTGGCATGTGGGATCTTCCCAGACCAGGGATCGAACTCGTGTCCCCTGCATTGGCTGGCAGATTCTTAACCACTGCATCACCAGGGAAGTCCTTGATTCCAAAATGTATAGGGAAAAGCAAAAGACCTAGAATAGCCAAAACAATTTTTATTTTTTTATTTTTATGTATTTTTTTCAAGTAATTTATTTTTGGCTACATTGGGTCTTCGTTGCCACATGCAGGCTTCCTCTAGTTGCAGAGAGCAGAGGCTATTCTTCATTGCGGTGCATGGGCTTCTCATTGAGGTGGCTTCTCTTGTTGTGGAGCATGGGCTCTAGGCCCATGGGCTTCAGTAGTTGCGGCACATGAGCTCTAGAGCGCAGGCTAAGTAGTTGTGGTGCATGGGCTTAGGTGCTCCACAGCACGTGGGATCTTCCTGGACCAGAGCTTGAACCCATGTCCCCTATTGGCAGGTGGATTCTTAACCACTGAGCCACCAGAGAAGTCCCCAAAGCAATTTTAAAAATGAACAAAGTTGGCAGACTTATAGCACTTGACTTAAGACTTTCTATAAAGCTACAGTAATCAAGTCAGTGTGGAATGGGCCCCAACACAGACAGCTCAAAGGAACAAAGTAGAGAGTCTAGAATTAGACTCACATATTTGTGGTCAATTGATTTGCAACAAAGATATTGCTATAATTCATTATTATCATCATTATTATTTTTTAATTTAGGCTGTGCCAGGTCTTAGTTGTGGCATGCAGACTTCTTAGTTGCAGCATGTGGATTCTTAGCTGCGGAATGCATGCAGGATCTAGTTCTCTGACCAGGAATCGAACCCAGGTCCCCTGCACTGGGAGCATGGGGTCTTACCCAATGGACCACCAGGGAAGTCCCAAAGTACTGATATAATTCAATGGGCAAAAGATGGTCTTTTCAACAAATGGCACTGGAACAATGATATTCATATGGTTAAAAAAATGAACTTTAACCCCTACCCTACATATCATACACAAAAAATTATTTAGAAATGGATCACAGACTTTATATAATTGGTGGTCAGGAGAGAGTTTAACAGATCTTCCCTTTCTTCTCATTCTCTTCCAAGGTTCTCAAAGAGTTTGGTTGTCCCAAAGTACACTGTTGAGCTTCTCAGTTTGCTTTCTCATCTTCAAACTAATGACATTTTTCCTCTAATTCTTTGTGCGGTGCTTCCAAATTTGTTTTCACTGGCTCATGGCGCCGCTGGAGCTCAGCTTCAGAGTCCTTCAGCTTTTGAACTTTTTCTTTGGCCTTCATCTCCAACACCTGCTCCATCTCCAACATCATCTTAGCTACACGCTCCCTTCTCTCCTCTTCCATTTGTGCCAGGGGGCTCTTAGGAAGCTGTCTTTTGTTCTCGTCGTTATCAACTCCATTGTAAGTTATAGCTGCAGGTTTTTTCTGTTTCTGTAGCTCTCATAGTGCATATTACCAGTAACATTTTTCAAGCCCTGCATGTGTGTTCTTAGCAACATATTTCTTAGAAGTGTAAAATCCCAGTATTTCCCACTTCTAACTTCTGCAATACCCCCAAGGATACCGCCTTCCTCTGACCCTTGTACCACTAACCTCAATGATAGCAGTGCTACCTTCCACAGCACAAGGTAAACACTGCTTCCTGTTTTTAACAAGCTTTTCTTCTTCGTCATCTGTTTCTGCAAATTCATGTATTTTAATTTTATAATCTTGGGTTTCTTTCATCATCTGTTTTCTAAATTGTTGGCTCTTCTCTGGTGTGAGCGTGTCTGCTTTGGCAGTAAGTGGGATGATGTTCACTTTTTCAGGCAAACACTTCATAAACTCGATATCCAATGGTTGAAGTCCATGTCCTGAAGAAGCAACAAAGTGTAAACAACACTGCACCTTGTTGTCCGGCATCTGACGGCTGTTCACTCGAGATTCTGCACTTAGGTGGTCCTCACACGTACTATCAATGCAGTCGATAACAGGCTGCCAGTAGTTACTGTGACCGACTGCATCTCCAAAATCCTGGGGCATCATCTATTGCAAGTGGCAACTGAACACCACCTTCTTTGATGAAAACTTTGGGTTGTTACACCTGTACAGTCCTTTATATTCTATGGAAGGACCTGGATACCCTGGAGGTTACAAATCCATGAGGAATAACAAGTTGGTTAATGTAGAACCCTAAGTGTGAATTCAACCGCTCTCTTCGCTGATTGTTATATACTTGATGTGGGGAGATCTGCAAACCCCATGGAGCCCTCGAGGTTCATCTGCTGAGCTATCACAGTGCTGCGGCCATCCTCCCCTCCGCTGCAGCCCTGGACCTTGCTCTGACCCTCCCGCTGACCGACAGCCCCTACAGGACCAGCCCAGGTGCGACACAGCCTGCCAATTCTCCAGATTACGGACTTTACACAAACAAGCAAATTAAAACTATAAAACTTCTAGAGGGAAAAATAGGAGAAAATCTTGCCAACTTTGAAGCTGGCAAAGGTCTTAGGACACAAAAGGCATTAATCATAAAAGGAAACATGGATGAACCAGACTTTCTCAAAATTAAAAACTTTTCAAAAGATGCTATTAAGAAAATAAAAAGGCAAACTACAGACTGGGAGAAAATGTTCACGAAACATGTATCTGACAAACATCCAAAATAGATAAAGAACTCTTACAGCTCCCACGAGGATAAATGATCTAATTTTGTTAAACGGACAAATGATTGAACAGATACTTCACCAAGTGAGAAGGGCCAATGAGCCCATGAAAACATGCTCAACATCATCTACCGTCAGAGAAATGCATGTTAAAACCATGAGATAACACCTCACACACCCAATAAAACTAATAAAACCTGCAATACCAGGTATTGCCAAATTTGTGAATGAATTCTCATATATACTGATAGAAGTGTTAAATGGTATAAAAAGCTTTGGAAAATAGTTGGGCAGTTTCCTACCCGGTTAAGCTTATACTTATCATAGGGTCCTGCAATTCCTCTCTTAGATATTTTCCCAGGAGAAATGAAAACACACATCTACACAAAGATTTGTACACAGACACTCATAATAGCTTTATACATAACAGCCAAAAATTGGAAAGACCCTAAATGTCTGACAAACAGAGGACGGAAGCAAGCTATTGGTATTTTCATAGAAAAATACACGGCATTAGAAAGACCTACTGGTACACACAGCAACATGAATCAACTCCAGAAACATTAAACTGGGCCAAAAGTCAGAAACAAAAAGTATATACTATATGATTCTACTTTGATGAAATTTCAAAACAGACAAAACTAATCTGCAGAAATAGAAACTGGATCAGTGGTTGCCTTGGGCAGAAGGTAAGGCTACACTGCAGAGGCAAGAGGAACTTTCTGTGGTCTTGGAATGTTCTAGATCTTAATTGGGGTGAGATTTAACCAGGTCTCTATACCTGTCAAGTCTCAAGAACGATCCCTTTAAGGCACGTGCATTTTATTGTATGTAAATTATAGCTCAATAAAGTGGATTGAAGAGCACGTTCAGTCACAACCCGTCTATAGTGACAGAAAGCAGCTCAGTGGTCGTCTGGGGCTCAACTGCGCAGGCGAAGAGGGAACACTTGACAAAACTCTTCAAAAGGGTGCATTTTGTTGGATATAAATTATACCTCAATAAAACTGATTTAAAACCCTGGAAAAAAGAACCCACACTTTACATAAATGACTGAGACCTATATTATCAATTACAGGTAAATCTCAGAGAAGGTTGAGTAACAAAGACAAGCTACACCACCTCACGCTCAGGATGGCTACTCTCAGAAATAAATAAAAAACAAACTCCAAAATAGCAGAAAATTGGGGAGGACATGAAGAAACCGGAAATGTGTGCACTGCTGCTGGAATGTAAAATGGTGCAGCTGCGACGAAGGCAGTATGGAGGCTCCTCAAAAGTTAAACACGGAATTAATTACCCTATGATTCAGCACTTCCACTACTGTACTGGGTCTATACCCCAAAGCACGGAAAGCAAGGACCGGAACAGACAATTGTGCACCTGCGTTCACGTTCACAGTAGCACTGTTCACAATAACCAAAGGCAGAGGCAGCCCAACCGTCCATCAAAAGGTGAACAGGCAAAACGTGGCCTATCATACGATGGAATATCATTCAGTCTTAAAAAGGAAGGAAATTCTGGCTCATGCTATGACAGATGAACCTTGAGGACATTACGCTAAGTGAAGGAAGCCGGACACAAAAGGACAAAGACTGTATGACTCTGCTTATATGAGGTACCTAGAGGAGTCAAATCCATAGAGACAGACAGAAGAATGATGGTTGTCAGGGGGAGGGGGCATGGGGAGTTGTTTCGTGGGTGCGGAATTTGGGAAGACGGAAAAGTTCCGGAGATGGATGGTGGTAATTGTTGCATAACATTGTGAATATACTTAAGGCCAGTGAATTGTACAAAGAATGATGAATATGGTAAATTTTATGTTACATGTATTTTACTGAAATTTTCAAAATAAAATACAATAACTTTTAAATAAATTGCAGAAGGTACAAGTACGACACCATTAAAAAGATTTGAAAAAGTTGGGACAGGGGTACAAATGCGGTGAAATACTCAATGGCCAGGAAAGCCACTGGTCTCCATTGGTGCCCCGCCACGCTGCTCACTGTATCTCTCCCCCTCTTGTCCATCAGGTCTCAGCTTCACTGGCCCCTGACCAGGTCCCCTGACCACCCTGCTGAAGGCAGTCCCACCCCTCCCCACTATTCTCTCTTTCAGGAAATGCCTTCTGTCCATCCTGGTGCACATCTGGCATTCTCTGTAATCACTTTGGTCATTTAACCTTTTTTTGGGTGGGGGGGGCCGCATTTTGCAGCATGTGGGATCTTAGTTCCCCAACCAGGGATCGAACCCGTGCCCCCTGCAGTGGAAACAGGAGTCCTAACCACTGGACCGCCAAGGAAGTTCCTTTTTTTTCTCCCTTTTGTCTAATGCCTATCTTCTCTGAAGAATGTGAGTCCCCTAAGGGCAGGACTCTGTTTTGTTCACTGCTGCATCCCAAATACCTAAAACTGCACCTGGAACACAGTAACTTCTCAGTAAATAATTGCTGAATGAATCAAAAGTCAAAAAGCTATACAGATGCAAACTATCATACACAGAATGGATAAATAAAGTCTTACTGTATAGCACAGAAACTATATTCAATATCCTGTAATAAATCATAATGGAAAAGAAAACATAGTCAAAAAGCTATAAAAAGCTATTATAGTAAAATTCCGTGAGAGAGTAGCACAGACATATATATACTACCAACTGTAAAATAGATAGCCAGTGGGAAGTTGTTGTATAACAAAGGGAGTTCAACGCGAGGATGGAAGATGCCTTAGAGGACTGGGACGGGGAGGGTGGGGGGGACTCGAGGGAGGGTGGGGGGGACTCGAGGGAGGGAGGGAATATGGGGATATGTGTATAAAAACAGATGATTGAACTTGGTGTACCCCCCCCAAAAAATAATAAATAAATAAATTTTAGAAAAAAAAAACTACCTGGAAAAAAAAAATTCCATTTTGGTAAAATAATTTTGTTTTTGCACCTACAGCAAAGATGCTATCCTTATCTCTGGGAGGATGGAGTCAAGTGATTTTTATTTCCTCCTTTTTTGCTTGGCTGCATTTTCTGCAATGAATTTGTGTTGCTTTTGTAATATAGGCCCTGATAAGTTACTTTTAAGCATAATTTTTAAAGTTTCAAAAATAAGAGAAGCATGTGTCTGGCCTCCTTGGTATATGATGTTTCCCTCTTGGGTCTGTCCATGCTTCTCTGCAGACCTCTGAGAGCAATGCGGGGGAATAGAACCTCATCCCCTGGAGCTCTCCAGGCCCACAGAGTGTGAACAGGACACTTGAGGGCCATTTCAGAGAAGGACAGCAGCACCCAAGTGGTCCTGGAAACCCCAACACAGGTAGTGCCTCAGCTGCTACCTGGATGGCTTGAAAGTACAACTCTTCACCTCGTGACTCATTCAGAAGATTTGCTTTTAACACCTTTGTTTTTGCCTCATTAACTTCTGTGCTGGATTAAACTTTTTCCTCTTCTCCTACCTATCCTGCAAATAGAAAAAGGCATTTTTGTTTGGTTTTAATAAAATTAACATTCACCTCCACAGACAAACATAAAATGAAATAAAAATCACCTGTAATCCTTCTATACAGAAAAAATATGGTTACTGCCTTGGTAAGTCTTGTCCATATGTATGAATATATATTTTAAAACTAAACCAGAATATAACAGGTATAGTTTGTATACAGATTTTTTTTTGTTTATATTATATACGTTTCTCACGTCACTAAATTTCTTTTCAACAACTGCATTTCTAATGGCTGAATACTATTATACCACTACAATTTAAGCTCTACAATACCTTACATAGCCACTCTCCTACTGCTGGACACTTAGGATGTGTGTGTGTGTGTGTGTGTGTGTGTGTGTGTTTTGTTATTACACATGTGGCAGTGAGGAATATTTTAGAATATGTCTTTGACAACATCTTTGACCACAGGAAAAATTACTGGGTCAAAATGTTTGTTTTGAAGGCACTAGCTATGTATTGACAAATTTTCTTCCAGAAAGATTATATAAATTTATCTGCCTCCCAATAGTGTGTGAGCAACACAGAAAGTCGAAGGTTTACTACATTTTTTTAAAGCTGATGGTTAAGAATCATTTTATAAAAATAGACTCACAAACACTGAACACAAACTTATGGTAAAAGGGGAAATGAGGTGGTTGGAATTAATATATATACCCTACTATATAAAATAGATAATAAACAAGGATTTACTGTATAGTACGGGGGACAATACTCAATACTTTGTAATAACCTATAAGGGAAAAGAATCTGAAAAGAATATATATATATTCTTTATATACATATATATACACACACCTATATGTATATCTCTATACACCTATACATATATGTATGTATAACTGAATCACTGTGCTGTGATTCAATACTTTGTAATACCTGAAACTGACACAACATTGTAAATCAACTATACTTCAACTTAAAAAAAATAGTTTATATACACAGAAATGTCAAGTAATAGTATCAAAAACTTTGGGTACTTAATATTCCACACAGGAGCTGAACATCTGAAGTGTGGGAGTCTGCGAGGCTCATACTTTACTCATCCTAGCCATCTAAAAGTTTTCATTTTGTTTCATCTTGGTGCCCAGCCAACACTGACCAAGCACCTCCTTAGGGTGATGGGAAAGAAGCCAGGCCTGGGCCCTGCCCTCATGGGGCCCAGAGTTTCCTGTTTCAGCACCAGGGTACCTGTGTGCAGCCACGAGGGATGCTATAATCACTAACGGGAGCCGCCTTCCGCTGCACTCTCACCACGTGGCAGTTGCTGCACCCTCGCCATCCCTGGAGCTGTCTGCAATCACACAAGGCAGTGATGGAGACAGCCAGCCCTGCGTTTGGCGCCTTGCTCTTGTCACGTGCAAGCTGTGTATCTTTAGCTACATCACCCAACCCTCAGTTTCCTCACCCAGGAAAATGGGAACAAAGACGGCAACTAGGGTAACTGAGAGGATGAAATGGGACAATGAACGCATAGGAAGGATTTAGCATAGCGACCTCTGATCATGTGGACCTACAGGGCGGCTCCGAGTTTGTATTTATCTGCACAGCAAGGATGTTCAGAAAACGCCTGGTACTATCAATCGCATTACTGGCCATGTTTTGTAGAAGAGGAAACTGAGATTGGTAGGAACGTAAGTCGCATGTCCTCCATCGTCTTTTCACCAGGGCTCCATCGCCCAGGACAGCGCAGACCAACCAGCCCAGCCGAGAAATGTATAATGTCTACCAAGTATGATACACAGCAGGTGACTAACGTAGTTCTGGTTCTCGGCGATACTTTTAAAGATCCAAGCTCACCTCCGGGTGCTTTTGATATCAAAGTAAAGCCCTGAAAAGAGGCCCCAGGGAATGGAGCAAATCCTTAAACAGGGTTCCTGTCCCAAGGCAGCCAGCACCTCTGCTTCCGGGCAAATCAATTCCCTTTCTCAACACAGGCTGAGAAGCTGTTCCAGAGAAAAGGCACAAAAAGACTTGACAAAACTGGATCCTGGATCAATGGGGAAAAGGACATTAGTGGAACAACTGAGAAATTTGAATATGGACTATATATTAGGTAATAGTATGGACAGAACATACATTCAGTTATGGACTGAACTGTGCCCTCCCCCAATTTCTGTGTTGAAGTCCTAACCCCCCAATACCTCAGAAGGTAATCTTATTGGGAGATGAAGTCTTTACAGAGGTAATTAACTTCAATGAGGTCTTTAGGGTGGGCCTTCATCCAACCTGACTGGTGTCCTAAGAGGAGGAAATCTGGATACACAAGGAGGCACCAAGGATGCACTGAGAGAAAAGACCACGTGAGGACTCAGCAAGAAGGTCACCATCGGGACTTCCCTGGTGGCGCAGTGGTTAAGAATCCGCCTGCCAATGCAGGGGACTCAGGTTCGATCCCTGGTCTGGGAAAATCCCACATGCCACAGAGCACCTAAGCCCGTGCGCCACAACTACTGAAGCCTGCGTGCCCAGAGCCCGTGCTCTGCAACAAGAGAAGCCACTGCACTGAGAAGCCTGCACACCGCAAACGAACAGTAGCCTCTGCTCTCCGAAACTAGAGAAAGCCTGGGTGCAGCAATGAAGACCCAACTCAGCCAATAAATAAGTAAATAAAAAAGAAGGTCACCATCTACAAGTCAAGGAGAGGCCTAAGAAGAAACCAAATCTGCTGACATCTTTATCTTGGACCTCCAGCCACGAGAACTGTGAGAAAAGAAATTTCCGTTGTTTAAGCTACCCAGTATGTGGACTTTCTTATCGCAGCCCTGAGAAACTGACATGGTATTATATCAATGTTAAAGTTTCTAAAGATTTCTAAAATCATTTTCTGGTTATGTATTACAATGTCCTTATTCTTAGATAATTCCTCCTGAAATATTTAGGGGCAAAGGGTCATGATATCTGCAACTCACTCTTTTTTCTTTAATTAATTAATTTATTTATTTATTGGCTGTGTTGGGTCTTTGTTGCTCTGTGCAGGCTTTCTCCTGTTGCAGCAAGTGGGGGCTACTCTTCGATGCAGTGTGAGGGCTTCTCATTGTGGGGGCTTCTCTTGTTGCAGAGCATGGGCTCTAGGCACGCGGGCCTCAGTAGTTGTGGCACACGGGCTTAGTTGCTCCACGGCATGGGGGATCTTCCTGGCCCAGGGCTTGAACCCGTGTCCCTGTATTGGCAGGTGGATGCTATAATAATTCCAATGATGATGAGTATATAGAGAGTAAACAGGGCAAAAATATGAATAATCAGTGAACATAGGTTAAAGGTAAAAATGGGATTTCCTTTTATTATTCTTTTTAGTTTTCTGTAAGTTTGATTTTTTTCAAAGTAGAAACTTTTGAAAGAGCCCCTTTATCTCACTGAAGGTGGGAGCAGAGAGGGGTCTTTTGGAAAAGGTAACGCTAACTCAACAACGGGCGCTCCGAGTGCCTACTCTGAGCCAGGCACGATGCCCAGCACGTCACTACACACTCTCGGGTAAGGACGGTGCTTCGCCTCTCATGGAGGAAGAACGGAGGCTCCGGGGTGGGAAGCCACTTGCCAGAGACCACAGAGCAAGGAAGTGGTGCAGTGCGATGTGAGCCTGGTGGGGTTCCCCCTTCACAGCCCTTCCCACCCTGCCCTCCATGTAAATAAATGGAGTGCACACAGCAGGCGTTTAATAAAGACTGTAAGGGAGAGAAACCTGCGCTGCTGAGAGGCCTGGATCCAGCAACGAGCCCTCTTGAGAGCAGCAGCTCAACTGTGCTGTTGGGAGTCACTGCCCCACGGTCGGTGCCCAAGATGCCAGCCAGAGGGCTTGCGCCTCCACTGCAGCGACCCCAGGGCACCTCTCTCTGCTGACCCGCCAGACCCGCCTCCTCTCTCAGGGATGAGAAAGCAGGAGGAAAGGAGGCAGGCTAGTACGTCTGGCAGAGAGCCCACCCCGATGAGACTTCCAAGCTGCTTCATCCTGAAGCAGGCAGGCGCATTCCCCCTCCCTGGGGCCTGCGTGGAGTGACGGGGAAAGCAACCCCCACCCCAACCCCGTGCAGGAGCAGTGAGGCAGCACATCTGGGCCTGGCACCAGCTGCTGAGACCAGGCCCCAGGTGCCCATCACGCACCAGTTTCTGGCTATAGCCTCCTACCAGCTAAGAGCCCAGTTCCCCAGGATGGGAAGATGATACTGCCAAGCCCACCACCCACACAAGGACACCCACATGTCCTGATCCTCACCACACTGGCCACCCCACACGCCTGTGACCACACTCCTCCATGCTCCCCTCTGCCCCACAGAGCATGTACCTTTGCCCTCCCTCCTGCCGTCTCTCCATTCTACTTCCAAGCAATGCCATGTTCCCCAAATCCCGAATATATCCCTTCCTTTAACCAGTCTTAATTCACTGAGTCCACCATCCTTCCGACTCTCAAAGCAGGACCCTCAGTGCTCCTTCCTTGCCAAGTCCAGCTTGCCCCCGCCCGGAATGGCCCTGTGTACTGGAATGGATACTAACAGACCTCACTAAATCCTCACAACTACTCTGGAGGCTGGGCAACACTGAGAGCTAAACCCAGCTGCACCTCCATCACTCAAGAAGGAAAGACTGAGGCTCAGAGAGGTGAAGTAACTGGCTGGGGGGCGGGGGCGGGGGGGTCACACAGCTATTGAGCAGCTGAGCCAGGATTCAAATCCAGGACTGCCTGCCCTGAAGTCAGTGCTCTGAACTGTCACCTCTACCAGCTCCCAAACAGCCCCGGCCAGCCTGGAGTGGGGATGACCTTAACCTCCTTGAACTCGCATACCTCGAGGGTAGCCTCCCCTGGCCTCCCTCACAAGCGCCTCTTCTGAGTCATTCTTCACACAGCATTTTTCTGCTCAACTTAAATTCCTTAAGTTTAGGATAACATCCCTGCCTGGCCCAAAACCTGGTACTGCACTTTGTTCCGGGGTCCATAAGCCTGTTCACTGGGTTTGTGGCTGCCCCACGCTGGCAGTCCCGGGGGTTTACAAGCTGGAGGCAGTGACTGGCCAAGGTCACTGAGAAGCTGCAAACCCTGGACTAAGTCTAAGCAGAAACTCAGACTAGGACCGCTAAAACCACCAAAGCAGGAAAGGATCAGAGAGGTTGATGCCAAGGTCACACAGCCAGTAAACAGCAGAGCAGGGACTCTGGTGGGGAAACTGGCTAGAGAAGAGAAAGCTCCTGCCCAGACCCACACAGCAAGCTGGCAGAAGAGGCACTTGAACCCAGGGCCTATAATTCAGCCCACTGCTTTCTCACGTTACCCACCAAACCACAAACCAGAACACCAACTTAAATTTGCAACTCAATCCTCCTTCCCACTCCTGATTCCCTTGCCTTGCTGTATTTTTTTTCTATTCCCATAGCATCACCTTCTAACACACTTTACATGCTTATCATGTTATCAGAACATAAAGTCCACTAATTCAGGGGTCTTTAGTCTCTTTTGCTCCCTGACATATTTCAAGCACCTGAAATAGTGCCTGCTTCGTATACTGAAAGCTCAGTAAATATTTGCTGAATAAGTAAACCAGTCTAACAAACATTCATTGAAGACTTACTATGGCCAGGCTGTGAACTGCGGTGATTCTGCTGGATCCCAAATGGACCTAGACATTAATGCTCATTGAGACAAGCCCACCTTTCACCTGGACCCAGAAAGGAGCCAGCACACTAACCCAAACTCAAGCCAAACCTGGACACTTCCTTCAAGAACTAAACTCTCAAGCCAAATTAAAACATGACGTATCGCTGAACTGACGAGAACCCAGATTTCCCGGAGGCTCGCTCTGAAAAGCAGTGTCATCCCACCCCGCAAAAAGGCCCAGCAAAACTCAAAAGATCTGCAGCCCCTCAGCCCAGCCACACGCTGCCAGATTCACAGCTGCCCATTTTCCAGCATCACTTTCGCTAAGCACGTCTCAATCAGATCTGCTACAGCCCAGAAAGGCATCAGTGGGCACTCTGGTCTTGGCCAGTGGGGACAGAGCATCTGTACCAGATGGTCCTCCCTGGGGTGTCAGATGAGGAGGATCCAGAAAAGTCCTTGGCCTTGTGGCCCTCTCCCTAGTGCTGTCCAGTACCCCTTGGTGGGAGGGCTGCTGGGCGGGCAAAATTGGAGCCAGTGCTGAGACCGTGAGAGCTGCAGATGTCAACTCCCTGGGTTCCTGCAGCGGTTCCCAAGGAGCCTCTCCTTTAGCCATCTTGGTCAAGGCGCCCAGCGATTCCCATATGCATCTGGGTTTGGCTGAACTAGACTGCAGAGGGCAAGACTTGGAGACTTTTAAATTATGGCTTTTTGTCAAAGCCAAAAAGCTGTTCCAACAAGTCCTGAGTCTGTTTGTCTCAGTCTAAGGAAGAGAACAAGAACCTCAGAGGAGACTGTTCTAGAGAAAAGTAAGGCGCTCCAGAAATGCTGCCCTGCTTCAGAATGGTCTTGCGGAAGACGGAACCTGCAGCAAACATTTACTGGACTCTTACTGTGCGCAAGGTGCAGCAGAGGTGGGCCTGTGACTGATTCCTGCTCCACCTTCCAGCTGTGCTACCTGAAGTACATACTGCCTCTCTGAGCCTCCGTGTCTCCATTTGCAAAATGGAAAATAATAACGGAATCTACTTCCTAGGATTGTTGGGTGAGTTCAGTGAAATAATGCTGACTCCAGTGCCTGCCATACAAGAAGTGCTTAATGAGAAGCAGTTCTCGCAAAGGAAAGGACAGACAGTATACTGAGAAACGGAAACCTAATAAGGGCTTTCTAGAAGTCCCGTAAGCCATTATGTATGCACTTAGTTATATCCCAAGCGTTTGCTGATGCCTGTTTTTCAAATAAACTTAATCCTCACAGCACCCTCGGGCAGAAGGGGCGGAGGCCAGGGCGGCAGTCCTCATGACAAAGGACGAAAACAAGGCCCCCAAAGGTCCCCCGAAGCGGCCAGCAAGCACCTTCTACTCTCAAACCCTCCCGAGTGGGTTCAAAACACCAGGCGCGACTCTCCTCGGGGAGAAGAGGCTGGAAGCGGTCATCAGCGGGGCAGTCGGGGCTGGGACTTTCATTCGTCATCGCTAAGAAGTGGTCATCTTTTGTCGCTAAAGAAAAAAGTGCACGTCAGGGCCCAGACCCCGGGGGAAGAAAAGTCAGCGCTCCGAGACGCCACACGCGTGCTTTCAACTCTGGGACAGGCCCAGGCAGAAATAAGAGAGGTGGCGGCCCCTGTTCCGGAGACGCAACGAGCCCCTGGGGACTCGACGTGGGGCGCTGGGGCCCGAGAGCATCCCCTGGGCGCTGGCCGGAGGAGGGGACAGGGCGGTGGCGGCCGGGGACGTCCCGGGCTCCGCTCACCTGGTCGCGGCGTTCTGCGTACCAGGCAGGGCCAGGCCCTCGTCGGTCCGGAGCTGGACTGGGGCCGCCCCTGATCGGAGAGACTCGGCCCCCGAAAGCAACCGGCGGCAGCCCGGAACTCACCTGCCGTCGCAACCGAGCCACCGCCGCCTGTCAGTCAAGCGAGCCCTCCAAGGCGCGGTGCGGGGTCGTGAGGCCCGGCTGGCCGCGCCCCGCCTCCTCCCCCTCGGCCGCCCAATCGGGAGAGGCCGACGCCAGGGATGGGGGCGTGGTCAGATGAACGGTGCTGGTCGGGGGCGGGGCCGAGGGCTTGGGGCGGGGCCGGGCAGGGCCGGCGCTCTGACCTCACTGCTGCGCGCCGGAAGTACCCCTAGATCTCGGCACAGCAACTCGGCGGCTAGACAGCGGGGCCGGCGCGATTATGCCGGTCACCGGGAAGACTTTCCGCCGGCGCCGGGTCGACTCGGAGTCGGAGGAAGATGAACAGGACTCAGAGGAGGTTCGGTGCGTTTGGGGCGGGCTTCCACAGGGAGGGAGAGAGAGGCAGCCTAGGGGGACTCACCACCCGCCAGGCACCTCGTTGACAACATTGCTAGCTTTGAGTCGGGCTGTCATCGCCTTCTACGAACGAAGAAACTGAGGCTCCTAGGGATGAGGCCGCCGCCCCAAGGTCTCATGGTTGCGAGAGATGCCCCTGGACCACAGAGGTGCAGCGGATCACACCCCCGTTGGGTCTAGACGCAGAGTCACCCTCTGGACCACTGCGGGCGTCTCGGCAGCGGGGCAGGGGTGTCCGTCGAAGCTGCCTTTTGACTCTGAGTTCCGTGGAGGGTCTCTAAGCCTGTGTATTGCCTTTTTTTTTTTCTTTTTTCTTTTTTTAAGATTAAAACTGGAAGAGACCCGAGAGGTGCAGAACTTGAGGAAGAGGCCGAATGGGGTGAGGTGGGTACCGCGTGAGGAAGAGGACCCGGAGGATGGGGGGGGGGGAGAGGGGGTGGCGATGACTGAGACACCACATCCCCGCACTCCCCCACCCCCGCCCGGGTCGCTGTCACACGTCTCCTCAGACATAGCCCCTTGTCTTGACACACTTTACACCTTGTAAGGCCTGGAGAGGGGTCCAAGGGTTTTTTTGCAAATGTTTATCCAGGATGTGTCCTGAGCCTTGTCGTCTTGAAGTTTGCTCCAGAGGTACAGAAACAGGTCATTGACCAGTGTTTTTATTACACCCGATTAATTGTGAAATGCACACTGATTGTTAAGAATTTGGGAAAACTTAGAAAAGTGTAATCAAAATAAACAGTACCTATAATCCTCCCGTAGAGAGGTGACCAGTGTTAACATTTAATGTTCTTTCCTGTCTGTTTTCTCTCTCTTTTGTAAAGACTGTGAGCAGCTTCACTTTTATTCTGTGCTTCGGTAGTCCCCTCTTATCCACTCGGGCTATGTTCCAAGACCCCAGTGGATGCCTGAAGCGTGGATAGTACCGAACCTTATGTAGACTATTTTTTCTCATACTGATGGGTGGGTGTTGTACTGTATGGACACTCAGGACAAAGGGATGATTCACCTCCTCTGCGGGATCAGGCACAGATAGTGGCAGAGATTCATCACACTATTCAGAATGGCTGGTAATTTAAAACATGAATTTTTTATTTCTGGAATTTTCCATTTAATATTTTTGGACTGCAGATAACTGACACTGTGGAAAGTGAAACCACAGATAAAGGGAGACTACTATATTTTCTTTCTTTTTAAAAAAATGTTATTTATTTATTCATTTAGGCTGTGTTGGATCTTTGTTGCTGCACATGCACTTTCTCTAGTTGTGAGCAGGGGCTACTCTTCGTTGTGGTGCATGGGCTTCTCAGTGCCGTGGCTTCTCTTGCTGCAGGGCACGGGCTGTAGGCGCACAGGTTTCAGTTATTGTGGCACATGGGCATAGTAATTGTGGCTTGCAGGCTCACTAGTTGTGGCGCACGGGCTTAGTTGCCCCACGGCATGTGGGATCTTCCCAGACCAGGGATTGAACTCATGTCCCCTGCATTGGCAGGCGGATTCTTAACCACTGTGCTACAAGGGATGGGACTACTGTAATTCAATTCATGATATTGTGGGCATTCATCCACATTGTGGGTAATTGTTTCCAAAACCCTTTTTAATAGCTGCATAATATTCCATCAGATGTACATATCATAATTTAACTTAGCCTTTATTTTGGGACCTGTAGGTCATTTTGTAAAATTTCCCCATTAAATAAGGCTGCAATAGTGTTTTCCTACATTTGTCTTTAGCTTCATTTTCCCTGAAGACAAAATCTTAGAATTGAGATTTCTAAGCCAAGATAATGCTAAATGACTTTAGAGGAAAATGTACCACTTAAGACACCACTACCCTCACCTCCAGCATCTAGAGTGTTTTTTTGACCCTGTTATTCTCGTAGGCTTTTGCAGCTGCCTTTGGTCCACCCCTCAAATCTCACCCTTGCACCAATGTTGCAACCTAAAGACTTCCTAAATGTTTCTTCTTATCTCTGAATTGTGCCATTTCTTTCTCCCCCCGCTTTTTGTTTTTTCTCAGTGCTGTAGCCCTGCTGGTGGGAGAGAAAGTACAAGAAGAGACCACTCTAGTGGTGAGTTGGAGGGTCCTCCCTGGGCAGTGGGAAGATGTGGCTGCTTTTCAGTGGGTGATAGTGTTTTCTTTAAAAAAAAAATCCAGTGCACATTATATAGATGCTTCTTCTCAATGGTGTTTGCTTTCCACAGGATGATCCCTTTCAAATGAAGACAGGCGGGATGGTGGACATGAAGAAGCTAAAGGAAAGGGGCAAAGATAAGTAAGTGCAAAACCAGCTGAGATGCAGATTCACCTGCAGCCCCTGCCTGGGTCTGTGTTCCCCCAGGGAGCTGGGGCCTGCTGCAGCTTTAATGAGACATCTTGAAATACCCTTTGTGCTTTGTAAAGGGTATGTTGTTTAAAAACAAAACAAAACTTCTTCAAAAGTTAACTTAGAGTGATGTGGGTAGGCACTTCTCGTAAAGGTGCATCGTATATTATCTTTCAAACCCATGTGGAAGTTGTTTTTCTTTTTTGAGAAAAACATAGAAACACAATTATAAAAACCCTACAAACAAGCTTCACTGTTCTCTTTTTTTTAGGATAAGTGAAGAGGAGGATCTCCATCTGGGGACGTCGTTTTCTGCAGAAACCAACCGAAGGGACGAGGATGCCGACATGTAGGTGTCTGTCTGTTCAGCAGTGAGCGATTGGGGGTGGGCTCCAGCCAGGTAGAGTCCAAGATGTTTAGTCACAGATGGCATTTCTTGACTTACCCTGAGACAGCAAATTTGGCCCCTCTTGTGCCCCTGTGCCCCCTTTCTCCACCCCCTCAGGCTTGAGAACTTTGAAAAACTCAAACATTCTTTAAAAGTGTGATTCTTGGAATTTTAGATTCCTTGACTAGTAATATTCCACCCCACCCCACCCCCAAATTGCAGGAATAAACATTGGACTTGCCCGTTTTTCATTTTGCCAACAAGGCTGTTAAACAAACAACTACTATCTACAATTATCTTTTTGTCTTCTAAGAACCTTACACATGATGTGGTAGGACAGAATCTCATAATAGGGGTTCGTGCTTTAAGTTGAAAAATTTTAGCTTGATTTAAAAACTCAAGTTATTTTTATTTTTCTCCTTCTCCACGGAATGATGGCAATTTCATCATCAGCCATTATGGCTCTGTGGGCCAGTGCTGGGGACCACTCATGTAAAAGACACCAGTCGTGAGCTTTCCTGTCCCTCCCTGAGGCCTGTGGGTATCTCATTTCAGGATGAAGTACATTGAGACAGAGCTGAAGAAGCGGAAAGGGATCGTGGAACACGAGGAACAGAAAGTCAAGCCAAAGAATGCAGAGGACTGCCTTTACGAACTGCCAGAAAACATCCGGGTTTCCTCAGCAAAGAAGACTGAGGAGATGCTGTCCAACCAGATGCTGAGCGGCATCCCGGAGGTGGACCTTGGCATCGAGTACGTTTCAGACCCGTGGTCGCGCCTCTCCCTGCCCCCAGGCGGAAGGACGAGCCTCTGCTTTCCAGTTAAAAGTTAAAGGGACTGTTTCTTAACCCGTCTCCTTGGAAACCCACAGATACAAACTGTCTTCTGTGGCAGCCTGAGATGGTTGTTGCCAGGAGTTTCTCTGAAGGGTTGGTCAGAAGTAGTTAAAGAGACAAGGGATTCTGACTGCTGCAAGCAAAAGTATTTGTTTTTATTTAGCCTTTGTTCCCAGCACTCAGCCCTTCTCTTCAGGTCCTGTGTTTTTCTGCTTTATTCTAGCAAGAGCAATGATAAAGGCTCACCCACCCCATGAACCTCCTTTCATTTTTACTATAAAGCATCCGCTCTAAAGGGGGATTTTTGTGGAGGAAATACAGTGGTCAGAATTGTCTTCGGGCGTGATAGAAAGCTGGGAGACTTCTGGGTTCTCACCTCATTTTTGGCCTTACTAGCTTTGAGCCTTAGGCAGTTTACCTGACCTCTGGCTCCATTTCCTCTCAATTAGAAGAGAGTAACTGCTGCGTTTCCAGTGCTGTGAGAGCTCTACGACAGCCTGACTGCAAGGGAGTTGGTAAACTGTAGAGAGCTGTGTCCCAAGAAAGATGACATCCTTATGCAGTGGGGGGGCTGCCAGCCCCTTTAGTCAGTTCCATCTGAGGCCCAAAGGTGCAACGATCTCACTGTGGTGTGGTTCTTTTCTCCCCATAGTGCTAAAATAAAAAATATCATTTCCACGGAGGATGCCAAGGCCCGTCTGCTGGCAGAGCAGCAGAACAAGAAGAAAGACAGTGAGACATCCTTCGTGCCCACCAACATGGCTGTGAATTACGTGCAGCACAACCGATGTAAGCGCCTCGTCTCTGGGGAAGCACTGGGTTGAGGTCCCTGGGTTCCCATGGTCTGCGTGACACATTCCCTGGTCTCTTTTGGTCCAGTTTATCACGAGGAGCTCAATGCTCCCATACGGAGAAACAAAGAAGAGCCCAAAGCCCGACCCTTGAGAGTGGGGGACACGGAGAAGCCGGAGCCTGAGCGTGAGTCCAGCCGAGGCCTTGGGTGCCCAGAGTGGCCATGGCCCAGGGCATGGGGGGGTGGGGAGGGACTCAGCAGGGGTGGTGCTTGGGCTCTGGAGACAGAGCATCTGGGTTCTAGTCCATTCTCAGGACCATGGTCACGTGCCTTCTGCTTTCCCAGCCTCAGTGTCCTCACCTCTTAAATGGGGATAGTAATAGAGCTTACCACTTGGCATTGCCCTAAGGATTCACTGGGCTGTCAAATATAATAGAGACTCAAAAAAATTAGCATATTTCAATAAGAAAAAGTAAACTAAAAGTTACTCATAATCTCACCACCCAAAGACGGCCCCTGTTATCATTTTTTTAATAAATTTATTTATTTATTTATTTATTGGCCATGTTGGGCCTTTGTTGCTGCACTCAGGCTTTCTCTAGTTGCAGGGAGCGGGGGCTACTCTTCGTTGCAGTGCACAGGCTTCTCATTGCTGTGGTTTCTCCTGTTGTGGAGCATGGGCTCTAGGTTCAAGGGCTTCAGCATTTGTGGCACGTGGGCTCAATAGTTGTGGTTTGTGGGCTCTAGAGCACAGTCTCTATAGTTGTGGCGCATGGGCTTAGTAGCTCCATGGCATGTGGAATCTTCCCAGACCAGGGCTTGAACCCGTGTCCTCTGCATTGGGCAGGCAGATTCTTTTTTTTTTAAATAATTTTATTTATTTATTTATTATTTTGGGGGGGTACACCAAGTTCAATCATCTGTTTTTATACACATATCCCCGTATTCGCTCCGTTCCTTGACTCCCCCCACCTCGAGTCCCCCCCACCCTCCCCAATGGCAGGTGGATTCTTAACCACTGCCCCACCAGGGAAGCCCCCATGTTATCATTTTTATGTATTTTTATCCCTCAGTATCCGTGGGGGTCTGGTTCCAGGACCAACACCAAAATCTGAGGACGCTCAAGTCCCACAGTCGGCCCTCCGTATCCACGGCTTCCAACCGAGCGTTGTAAATGCAGCACTACCCAGCCTGGGGTTGGTTGAGTCCATGGATGCGGAACCTGGGGACACCAAGGGCCACCTGTATGACCTTCCCCACTTTTGAAAAATATACATATACTGTGAATAGGATCTCCACAGCTTTTTAGTGTGCTCTGCCTGTCTCTCCATGACAGTAAATACATTTTCCCTTTCAATGGTCGTATCACGTTTTGCTGTATAGATAGATGTCCTGTAGTCTAACCGGTACCCTCTGGTAGGATACATGTTGTTTCCCATTTTTCCCTGTTTAATGATGATCATTCTTGACTGTATCATGTCCTTAAGCTGCCTTCTGAGAACTTGCCAAATGAGCCTCTAGAAATGTGATGCTAATTTGTTCTTCCACCAGCAACATCCGGCAGTGCCCCTTTCCCACGTGCTCACCAGCACCAGGCAGTGTCAGTTTTGTCATCAGCAATGGGATGATTCTAAGGAAATGCTAAATTTGCTTCTGAAAATCGAGGCCTATTGCTCTGTTTCTTCCTTCCTGCTTCAGAAATTATTTTCTGTAACACCTTGGCTGTTGTAGTCTTTGATTCCCAAAGACCTTCCTGTTATTAATACCTAGTAAGCAGGGACTTTGGAGGCACCAGACTTGGGTTCAACTCAGCCTGCCTTTACTTTCTGAGTGACTGAGCAAATCAGCTAACCTGTCTGAGCAGAGGTGGTAACCTGCCCCTGCTAGGATTGCTGGGGCGGGGCGGGGCGGGGGGGGGGTGGTGGTGAAAGGAAGTCATGTCTAAAAGGATTTAGTGCCATGCCTGGTATGTTGTCAAGCTGTCAGTGAAACACAGCCACTGCTGTTCACCTGGTCTAGCCCTGAAGTCAGCATATTTTGGCTGGCACCTGACTCCACCATGTTTACTGCTTTTCACCCAATAACATATACTTACTGAGGCTACTGTGTTCCTGTTCACTAGGGTAGGCACCAGGGCTCCTGTAGGGAATGAGACAGGCATGGTCATCCTTCCAGCACAGCAAAGAGCTTTTCCTCTTTTCCTTCTCAGGGTCCCCTCCCAACCGCAAGCGTCCTGCTAACGAGAAGGCCACAGACGACTATCACTACGAGAAGTTCAAGAAGATGAACAGGCGGTACTGAGGGAGGCTAAAGGGGAGAGGTGCAGAGTGGGATGTAAATAGTGTCAGTCACTCCCTTTATCTCCATGATAAAGGCTTCCTGGACAGAAGCCTGCTCATCAACTAGCAGACAGTTCCCCAAACAGACTCTGGCAGTCCTGCTGCTTACCTGAGGGAGTTTTCACGCACTGAATTTGTAACCTTTTGAAACAATGTGTAGTTTTCCTATTTGGGGACAAACTCTATTCTTGTGAGCATTATTAAATCTCCTTTGTAAATATATTGACTTTCTCCTAATATTTGCCCTGGGTGAGGAGGAAAGAGCTGTGTGTTTCAGGGTGAGATAATACCCTTTAGATTGTGCTTTTATTATTAGATATGCAGTCACATCTCCTACTTTCAAGTATCTGGAGTGGGATTCAGAAATGTATCCTTCACTGTTTACAGTGGATCCAGATGACAGCAGAAAAATCTAGGATGAGATCAAAGGGACACTGGTATTTCCTGACTTTTACAAAGTTACCTGTTTCTTTTCATTAAGAAAGAAGAAACAATTTCTATCACTTTAAGTATTAAATATGAAATGGACCCAGCCGTGTTGTTTGTATCGCGTCTCCTTATACCAGCGCTAGGTAATGTGTTCAGAGTCTGGGGGTTGGGCAGCTCAAAAGCAAAATTCAGTCACTGAGGGTGGACAGGCTCCAGTCTCTGAGATGTCACACATGGCACACGGCTGCTGTCATTCTTCCTGAGGTGGTCACACAGGTTGTGATGAGGAGAGAACAGATCGGTTGACTCCTGGGCTGATTTAAAACCGGTATTGCGTGGTTAGAGAATGTGGCTCCGGAGTCAGATCTGAGCCCTGCTCACGGCTTCCTTAAATCCTTGGACCAATCCGTGTGCCTCGGAGCCTCACTTTTCTCATCTGTGAAACAGACATTTTCTTTTGTTCCCCTTCACTCAGATGCAAGGGCAGTGAAGACAGGAATCACATGCACCTCATTTTTTTTCTTGAATCCCCAAAATCTAGTCCATAGTCGATCCTCAAAATTATGAATGAATGAATGAGTGGAAGTGTCATTACCTGCAAGAGACCTGACCAGCACTACCTTATCCAGGTGATGAAGGTCAACATCAACGGTCATAAATCATGTTGACTGTA
Source organism: Hippopotamus amphibius kiboko (assembly GCF_030028045.1). NCBI lineage: Eukaryota > Metazoa > Chordata > Mammalia > Artiodactyla > Hippopotamidae > Hippopotamus > Hippopotamus amphibius. The sequence continues at coordinate 6,712,209 of NC_080187.1, forward strand.
TGTACGTTTGATATGATGTTATAAAATAGCACTTTATCTCTGTAAGCAATGTTCCTCCCCAAACCTGTAACTCCAGTCTAATCATAAGAAAAGCATCAAATTCCAGTACTTGGGGATCCTACGAAAGATTTGACCAGTACTCCCCCCAAATTGTCAAGGTCATCAAAACCAAGGAAAGTTTGAGGAACAGTCACAGCCAAGGGGAGCTAAGGAGACATGACAACTAAATATAATTTGGGGGACTTCCCTAGTGGCGCATTGGTTAAGAATCCACCTGCCAATGCAGGGGACACGGGTCGAGCCCTGGGCCAGGAAGATCCCACATGCCCCAGCGCAAAGCCACGCACCACAACTACTGAGCCTGCACTCTAGAACCAACGAGCCACAACTATTGAGCCCACGTGCCGCAACTTCTGAAGACGGAATGCCTAGAGTCTGTGCTCTGCAACAAGAGAAGCCGCCATAATGAGTAGCCCCCGCTTGCTGCAACGAGAGAAAGCCCAGAATGCAGCAACAGACAATGCAGCCTAAATAAATAAATACATACATATTTAACTATAACATGATATCTTTGATGGGATCCCGGATCAGAAATAGGACGTTAGGTAAAAACTAAGGAAATGTGAAGAAACTTTAGTTAGTTACAATATACAAATATGTTTATTAATTTTAACAAATGTAACATACTAATATAAGATGTTAATAACAGGAAACTGTGCAGGTAGGGGTGTAGTAATATGGAACCTCTCCCTACTGCCCTCTCGACTTTTCTATAAATGTAAAACTCTTCCCAAAAAAGTTTTATTAAAAGGAGAAAAAAGATTGAACCTGGTGTACCCCCAAAAAATAAAAAAAAAAATTAAAAAATTAAAAAATAAAAAAAAAAGGAGAAAAAAAAAATGGGCCCCTCCAGCGGCCACAGCGCCCAAAACAGGAAAGGGCTCTGCCCTTGATAAAGATGGCGGCCGCCGGCGTCGGAGGAGGTCTGCCCCCCACAAAGATGGCGGCCCCGGCGGGAGGAACCGGAAGTGCAATCTGGCGGTAGCGCCGGGCTGCGGTAGGCGCGAGAACGCGCGGGGCGGCGCGGGTCCGGGTATGAAGCTGGGCCGGGCCGCGCTGGGCCTGCTGCTGCTGGCGCCGTGGGCGGTGCGGGCGGTGGAGCCCATCAGCCTGGGACTGGCCCTGGCCGGCGTCCTCACCGGCTACATCTCCTACCCGCGCCTCTACTGCCTGTTCGCCGAGTGCTGCAGCCAGAAGCAGAGCCTCAGCCGGGAAGGTAGGATGGGGCGGGGGCGGGGGTCAGAGGCGGGGGTCCAGGAGGCCCGGGAGCCCGGGCCGTGCCGAGGCCGGCGGGGCCCGGACCCGGAACTGCAGTGCGGGATGGGGCCTGGCTCCCGGGCCACGACCACAGGCAGACCGGACTTTGGTCGGAGACCTGCGGACGCCGGCCGCTGTTCGGGCACCTTCGCGCAAAAAAGGGCCGTGTGGACGATCGGACACTTCCTCCGGAGGGTTTTACTCCTTCCTCGCCGGCTGGTGGGGACTTTTCCGGCGGGGGTGGGAGGGACAGCGTGGGGGTGAGTGGGGCACGCTGGTGGCGGAGGCGCTGGAGCCAAGGGTCTCATCAGGCAGGAGGGCTCGGGAATGGGCAGGACTAGCAGAGGGAGGGCCTCCTGGACCCACCTGAGCCAAGTGCTCACCTACCTCCGCGTCTCACTAGACGCCTGCAGAGCTTAGCGGGCTTTACCGGCTTTCACAGGAGCCTGTAAACTGGGCTGCATTTTGCCAGGTGTGGCCCTCTGCTCCCCCGCCTGACTGGCTTTGTTTTTCCCAGCGCTGCAGAAGGATCTGGACAGCAAGCTCTTCGGACAGCATCTGGCAAAGAAAGTCATCTTAAATGCTGTGTCTGGCTTCATAAGCAACCCGAAGCCCAAGAAACCTCTCACCCTCTCCCTGCACGGGTGGACGGGCACCGGCAAAAATTTTGTCAGCAAGATCATCGCAGAGAATATTTACGAGGGTGGTCTGCACAGTGACTATGTCCACCTGTTTGTGGCCACGCTGCACTTCCCGCACATCGCCAACATCACCCTGTATAAGGCAAGGGCCGAATTTTGGAATCCTTCCTGGACGATGCTTGGGCTTGGGGTTTCTTTGCTGGGGAATGGGAGTTAGAAATTCCACGTTGAAATGAGTGAGCCCTAAAGACGTGTCAGTTCCCCTTTCAAAAGTGTGGCTGTTACAGAGGGTTGGAGATGCAGGGAGCAGTTACACCGTCAAAGCTTGTGGTTGTTTCTGAAAACAGACTCAGTGTGGTGTTCAGTAAGTGGGGTCATAGGACTTGAGAGATGGACATAATCAAATCCAGGTAAAGGTCTTCAAATCTAACACGTTTTATAAAAGAGGAAACGTTTCTAGGGAGGCCTGAGTTTGCTTTTACAGTTTAACTCCCTGATGAACAGTCTGGCTTTGGCGGCAGGCCCACCTGGATGTGAGCCCTCAGCCTCCTACTTACTAGCTGTGTAATTGTGGGAAAGTCGCCTGACCTCTCGGAGACTCAGGTTCTTCACCTGTCCGATGGCAGGTGTGAGGATTTCTTGAGGTCTGTCTGTCAAGTATGTAACTTGGTGCCCGGCACAGGAGTGTTCAAATCAATGTTAACTGTTGCCTTTTTTAATCCTCACTTGTGCGAACACATTTTTCCCTTTGGCTTGGGTGGGCATCTGGGTCAGCAACCATCCAGAAGTCCCTGGGATGTGGGGCTTTCAATGCTACAGCCGGGAAAGTTCCAGGCAAATAGGGATGAGTTAGTCATCCTAGCTAGCATTCCATCTTCACTGTTGAATACTGTGTGAGTTTGAGCAAGTTACTTAACCTCTCTGCACCACAGTCTCCTCGTCTGTGAAACAGGGAATGCAGCAGTAACCACTTTGATGGGTTTTGGAAGATCACAATAAAACAGTGTGTGAACAGTGCTTAGAACAGCGTCTTGCCTGTAATGAGTGCTCGATAGACATTCTCCTCCATTGTTGTCTGTAAGTGGGAGGAGCAGAATGGGAAGACCTTGGCTGCTGGAGCCTGCCAGACCTGAAGGAATCCTTGTTTATTTATTTTTTAATTAATTAATTAATTCTTGGCTGTGTTGGGTCTTTGTTGCTGTGTGCGGGCTTTCTCTAGTTGTGGCGAGCGGGCGCTACTCTTCATTGCAGTGCATGGGCTTCTCAGTGCAGTTGTGGAGCACAGGCTCTAGGCGTGCAGGATTCAGTAGTTGCAGCATGCAGGCTCAGTAGTTGTGGCACACGGGCTTAGTTGCTCTGTGGCATATTGGATCTTCCCGGACCAGGGATCAAACCTGTGTCCCATGTGTTGGCAGGCGCATCCTCAACCACTGCACCACCAGGGAAGTCCGGGAATCCTGTTTAAACAGTGATTTGCTTTGTGGCCTTGGGCAAGTCACTTCAGCTCCCTAAGGTTCTTGTTCTGTAAATAGAGATTAGTCCATACCTACAGAGCAGAGTTACTGCTTAGATTAAATATGTACCCATGGAACATTGTAACCATGGTCCAAGTAGCCAAGCAAAACCCCAAATCATAAGAAGTCAAGACCTACATTGTAGCTTCCAGAATTTTCCTCAGAAACAAATAGCTAATTCTTCCTCACCTTAGGGGGAAAATCCAGGAAAGCATAGACCCATTGCTCAAATTTCTGTTGAAAAGGGTCCTTTTTCCTTATCTTGATTGCTTAATATAAGGAGCACCTAAATATGTTCTTTGGGAATATTCCATTTAAGCAAGTGTATTTCAGCAGCTGCAGGCATTGTTCCAGAAGCTCAGGAGTGTTGCCTCACCACACTCATCCCCGAGTGTGTGCGTTCTTGGGTCCTCCTCACTTCCCCCAGCGGAAAGTTAGAGCCCCTTCTCCAGGCTGTTCTAAGGACTGAATGAGAGAAAAGCTTACTTGGTCTCTGCCTTCTTCCAAGAAGGCTGGTGTACACAGGGTATATATTAACATTGTCATTTTGATGACAGAGGACCAGCAACTCAGTGACACAGTATTGATGTGACATATCACAGGACAAGAATTATAACCAGAGTATGGGGCCTTGGAATCGGGCCGGCTGGGGTTCAGATCTTAGCTGTGTCACATACTAACTTCGTAATCTTGGGCCAGTTGATTATGCTCCCTGTGCCTCAGTTTCCTTATCTGTAAAATGGGTATGATAATGCCCACTACTGGGGCTGTGGTGAGGAACAAAAGAGCTTGTGTCAAGTTCTTAGCACAGTGGGGTGCACACAGTAGGCACTCCGTAGATGCAGCCTTTGTAGACGCAGTTGTAGTGTTTACAGTGCTCACGCTGGTGGTTTCACTGCTCTTCTGAGAATCTGTATTGGCTCTTCCCCCTCGCCATTCAGGATCAGTTACAGTCATGGATTCGCGGCAACGTGAGTGCCTGTGCGAGGTCCATCTTCATATTTGATGAAATGGACAAGATGCACGCCGGCCTCATAGATGCTATCAAGCCTTATCTAGACTATTATGACAACCTGGATGGGGTCTCCTATCAGAAAGCCATCTTCATATTTCTCAGGTAAAGTTGGGGCTGGGACATGGTTGAAGAGCTCTGAGCCTCAGCCTGGGGGCTTCAGGGGAAAAACCCCAGTCCTTATTCTTTTGCAGCAATGCTGGAGCAGAAAGGATCACAGATGTGGCTTTAGATTTCTGGAGAAGTGGAAAGCAGAGGGAAGAAATCAAGCTCAAAGACATGGAGCACGCTTTGTCTGTGTCGGCCTTCAATAACAAGAACAGTAAGTGGTGGTCCAGTGGTTAAGACTCCGTGCTTCCAATGCAGGGGCCGTGGGTTCCATCCTTGGTCAGGCAACTAAGATCCCACATGCAGTGATGCGCGGCCAAAAGAAAAAAAAAAAAGGAAGAAAGTAAGTGGGGCCACCCGTTCCCCGCCTTTACGATCCCACATCCCTAAGTTTTAAATTGACAGCCTCACCATCACCTGGGAGCTGGTTAGAAATGCTAGTTCTTGGTCCCTTCCCCAGGCCTACTGAGTCCAAATTCCTGAGGTAATCCGTGCTAACAAACTCCAGGTGACTTTTACACACATTCAAGTTTGGGAGATGCTGTTTTCAAGAAAGAGGGACATGGTTGATCATCCAGATCTTGAAAATTCATTTCCTGTTGTCTTCAGCCAGATCATTTTCCTTTGTAAAAGCAGGTGGTGGAACAAGGAAGGCCGCTGGGGGGCCTCTGATGGGGGAGATGGGCCCGTTAGGTCCCTTTCTTTCTGTGCGTTGCCCTAGAACCCTGAGGGTCTGTGCCCGAGAGTAACGGCCAAACAGTGGTTGGGCCCTTGTTCTGTCCTGGGCACTGTGTGAAACTCTCTACCTGCATATAACCTTTAATCTCCCCAATAACTTCATGGGGCAGAAACTATTATTGTCCTCATTTTATAGATGAGAAAACTGAGGCTCAGAGAGAGAGAGAGCACCTTGCCCAAGGACACACAGCCTATCAGGTATCTCTATTCCGGAGCCTGAGCTTTCACTATCAAGCTCATTGCTTTGCCGGTGACCTGACACATTCACCTTTGAACCCTTGGATTGGAAAGACACCATGTTGGAGACTGACTCACTGGCTAAAATCCATGAACCATGTGGGTTGATGCTACCATTCTTTGCTCGGGTTTGTTCTTGAGATTGTAAAACAGAATGTCTCCTCTGAAACAGGCTTGCCAAGAAATTCACACTACAGGGTTACCAGAACAATAATGGGGTGTTTTATGTCCATTCGTACAAGTGGAATATTACTGTGAAAAGCAAAATATTTTGTAACATGTTGAGTAGATTCTTGGCATGCCAGAAGTATGAACACGTGCTGTAGATGTCTCAGCCCCTGAACACTGCAGCAAGTGAGGCCACTTGCCTAGAAGCCACGTTCTGGGTTACAGAGGGATTCCAGAGCATCAGCTTCAGAACTGGGTGGGCCTGGCTCAGCCACGTCCTGACTCTGGCCTTAGGCAAATGGCTGAAGTCTTTCATTCATTCACTCAACGTATTTGTTGAGCACCTACTAGGTGTCAGGCACTGGTCCAAGAAGTGGGGACACAGCAGTGAGCCAGAACAGAAATCCTTGCTTTCGTGGAGTTTACACCCTAATGATAATAAGTAAGGAAACGTGTCAGAAGATGGGACCCATGTCTATGTAGAGGGAGAGATTTATCTTCCCGTTTCCTCACAATAGGGAAAAAGTAAACCAATAAAAAGGGGGTGGGGGGGTGGGAGGAGAGTGAGCTGCAGTTTTAAATAGAGTGGTCAGGGAGGGCTCACTGCGAGGGTGACATCTGGACTGACGGGAGGAGTGAGGTGGTCCTGTGGACACGGGAGAGAAAAGCATTCCATCAGAGGGAACAGCACATGCGAGGGCCCTGAGGCGGGAGTGTGCCTGGTCCAGGATAAACACAGGAGAACAGGAGGTCAGATAAGAGGTGGAGCTTGGGGTGGGGTGCAGAACATGGAAGGCCTGGGGAACCCCAGGGGGGCCTTGGGCTTGGCTCCAAGTGGAAGAGGGAGCCGCTAGAGGCTTTTGAGCCAAGGGCGCCATGATCGGACCTTGTTTTAACAGGACCACCTGGCTGCCAGGTGGAGAACAGACTGAAGGTGGCAGGGGCGGGAGGCCAGCGAGGAGCAGCTGCAGCAACCCCGGGGGAGATGCTGGCGGCTTGGCCCAGCATGACAGCCGTGGTGGGGTGGGACATGCTCAGACGGAGATGTATTTTGAAGGTAGAAACAGTAAGATTTCCGGAAGGACTGTGTGTGGGAATGGGAGAGACAAATGGAGGGTCTGGCCTGAGCACGTGGCAGGGTGGCTCTGGCGTTGAGGGGGCGGCCTCGGAGGGAGGGTGGGAGATGAAGAGGGGCGTGTCCAGCCAGTGATGACGCGTTGGAGGCATCAGAGCAGAGAGTGGAGCAGGCGGCTGAAGTTCCAATGCAGCCCCGGGGGGCGGCCAGGGGGAGGATACAGCCTGGGGAGTGGTCAGTCAGTGGTTTGTGAAGTCACTCCTGAGCTCCCTTCCCGGCTCTCTGTGTGGCAGGTGTCTGCCGTCCTGACTCCCAGGCTGATTAGGCTTCCGCTCTCCTTGCCTGATCGCCAGGCTCAGTGCTCAGGGCCCTGGCACTACCTGGAGTCGCCTGTTTACTGGCTTCCTAGGTGGCTGGTCCGCATCTGCCTGGCTCTGTGCTCCATCCCTGGCCTTGGGCATGCCTGGCACAGGGCAGGCCTGCAGGAGGCGAGCTGGCCAGGGCTGTCGCGCTTGCTACCGCTCAGTGCTCGGTTTAGTTCTTTCCCACCCCATTCAGGCAGTCAGATGTTTACTGAGCACCGGCTGTGTGCAGAGCACTGTTGGGCAACAAAAGAATCAACCCCAGATGTGATGTGATTGATGGTGAGAAATGTGTATTTCGTCTTCACCCGCACCTTCTGGCACAGAGCTCGTGAACCCTTGGAGTTTCCAAGTGGTAAGAGCCATAAAGGTGTCCCGATATTCTTAACGAACTGCTTTCAACCACGCTGGAGTTTGTATTAACGAGGTGACTTTTGGAAAATACCTAAGGGTGGGCGCTGGTTTCCAGGGGAACCTCCCTTGATTGGAGGGTTGGAACGTTCCGTCTCCAGCCCTTTTAGACCTCACAGGAGGGGAGGGGGACTGAAGGTTGAATCAGTCGCCAATGGCCAATGATTTAATGAACGATGCTTCTGTAAAGAATTTTCCATAAAAACCCTAAAGGACAGGGTTGGGAGAGCTTCCGGGTTGGTAAACACGTGGAGATCTGGGGCGAGTGGTGCGCTCAGAGGTCATGGAAGGGTCACACCCCTTCCCACGCGCCTTGCCCTGTGCATCTCTTCCGGCTGGCTGTTCCTGAGTTACATCCTTTCATAATAAACCAGTGATCTAGTAATAAAATGTTACACTGAGTTCTGTGAGCTGCTCTAGCAAATTAATTGAACCCAAGGAGGGGGTCGTAGGAACCTCAGAAGCACAGGTGACAGCGTGCAGTTTCGCTTGGTGGTTGAGGGAGGGGACTGAGCCCTCAACCTGTGGGATCTGACAAGAGTCTCCAGGTACAGAGTGTCAGAACTGAGTTGAACTGTAGGACACCCGGGTGGTGTCAGAGAATTGCTTGGTGGTGTGGGGGGAAACACAGGTTGGAACTGGTGTCAAGTCAGATCCGGATGCAGGTCCAGGAGTGAAGCGGCAGAGTGGAAGGGAAACAGTTCTCATGAAGAAGCGCTGGATGTGACCAGCGGGTGCTGCGTGGTCTCAGAGGAGGGAGTGTGCGGGTCAAGAGGCTGGGAGCCTGGGAGGACCCGTGACTGGGGGCGGAGCCAGGCCTCATCCCAGGCAGGTGTGTGCCCTGTGGCTGGAACAGAGCGTCGTCTTCACCCATTACTGAGGGTTCTAGCTTTCGGCCCCCCAAACACTCTGGAGCTGGAGGGCGTGGACATGCGCGGGCAGCAGCAGTGGGTCTCTACCCTGTTTGCTAACCCAGCCGCTGGAACCCCAGCCAGGCGCAAATTTCCAAGAAGCTTCTCACCTTTCACTTTCTGCGAACCTGCCAATCTGTGAGTCTGGTCCCTTCCTGCTCGGCCTCTCTGCTTGTTCCGGGTGGGTGGTGAGCCTCTTTCCCACCTGAGATGTGTGGGTCACGTGTTGAGAGGCCTCCCTGCCCACGGTGGCGCCACCCTGGCCCCCGGCTCACACAGCAACATCACTCCTTGCAGTTGCGCTGGGCGAGCTCACTGTTAAGTCGGCCTGCTCTTTAGTCTGTGAGCCCATGAGGGCAGGTGCGGGGCTCCATCTTCTGCTCACCACCCAGCAGATGTGTGTGGATGGGTGGACGGACAGATGGACGATGGATGAACAGCACCTCTTTCTTTTCCCAGGTGGCTTCTGGCACAGCAGCTTAATTGACCGAAATCTTATTGATTATTTTGTTCCCTTCCTCCCCCTGGAATATAAACACCTAAAAATGTGCATCCGAGTCGAAATGCAGTCCCGAGGCTACGAAGTTGATGAGGACATTGTAAGCAGAGTGGCCGAGGAGATGACATTTTTCCCCAAAGAGGAGAGAGTTTTCTCTGACAAAGGCTGCAAAACTGTGTTCACCAAGTTAGACTATTACTATGATGACTGATGGCGCCAGCGCTGTGGCTTCCCGCATCCCCGCTCCGGTCCCGGAAGAGGGTTGAGATGAATTCTTCCTGTGTGACAGGGCAGGCGTTTTCCTGGGCATCATTTTTATCCAACAGAGGCTGTGGGCCGTCAGTGACAGATCCCAGATGGAAACAGCCCCAGAGCCTGCAGAAGGGGGAGGAGCCAGCCCCCAGCCCAACCGTGCCAGGGCTCATGATTTTCTAAAAATCATGTTTTAATTTCAAGTGTTTCTGTTTCAAGGAAGGATGAATCAGTTTTACTGAAAATGTGGTAATTTTATTTAAAATGGTTTTTAACATTATGAAGAAACTTCACTCTTAAGTTGTTGGCTTTGTGTGTTTTTTTAAGTTCCTGTCATTGCAACATACACCATGATGTCTTTACTGCAAAAGAAGCCCAAGCCCGAGTCCTCGGCCTGTCTTCTGTAGGATGGTGTGACTGGGGACTGAGGCTGGAGCAGAGAGCAGATCTGTCCCACAATGACCATCGCAACGGCAGTGTTTAGATAGGACAAGTGTGCAAGGGGACACACTCAGGCCCGTCACAGATAAGACCTAAATGTCCTTCCAAGAGTTTTCATCACAGCAGCGTTGTGAACCTTGGGAATGATCTTAGTAACACTGTGAACAATATGTTAGAAACAATTTCCTGGAAAGAAAGAAACGCATCTGCAGCTCCTCACTGGCCTGCCAGTGAGCTTTGCAAAGACCCTTCTCTGCTTTCCGTTCCTGAGTGAGCCATGCACTCTGTGGAAGGTTTTGCCATATTTTCTTAAAAACTTACTCACTGATTACTAATTTTCATCATGTTTAATCAGAACGCCCCCAAATCTCTAGGAAAGGTTAGCTGCCCCCCAGGACGCTGAGACTTTTTATTTAGTAATGCAAACAGCTACTGTTTTACAGTAAAATTGTGCATGATTCGTAAATACATTTTTAAAGGTGAAAACACACCTCCACTCGAGGCCTTCCCTTATGTGCTTAAGCTGGGAATTTAGACCTAACAGTACAGCCCAGGCTGGAATGGAGGAGAGGGCAACACGGCCCCTGAGGGTCCCGGTGGCTCCGGCTTCCAGCTCAGCTGCCCAGGGTGTCGCACTCCGTCAAGGGGGGTCATGGAGCTCCTGACACCCAGCCGTGGAATTCATTCAAGTCTAGAGACATGCCCCCCGCTGAGAAGCCAGTCAGGAGCACAGAGCAGCATAGGAACCTAAACATGCCTCGTTTTGTGCAACACGTGTGTGCCTACGAGGGCTCCTGTGGGGTATGAGCGTCTGCAGGGGCACTTTTCAGCCAGCACAGACGACGGGGTGGACTCCTCTGCCTCATGGCGACCCACCCACCCAGGCCCCCTAAGGCAGCGCTGAATGTAGGAAAGTGCTTGATGTTGACCTGAAGCTGGCCTGCTGTCACATCCCCAGGAGTCATGGATGAAGGCTAACCAATTCATCCGAAGGTGGCAGCCCCAGCCCCTGGGAGTCCCTATTTAGGGAACACGGGTCCCCTGACTCCCCTTGGAAAGTTCAGTCTTGGAGATGAGTCTTGGGGTAAAGTAGACGCAACATTAGCCTAGGACCCAGACGGACAAGGGCAGCCTCATGGGACAAGCACCTCCAACCGGGAAATAAGGGGAGTTGGGTACTGTGATGGTGAAGAGGGTCTCAACTTTCTAGAAAGGGCTCCATCACCAGTCCTGGGAAGAGTTGGTGTTAACAAGTCACTGACAGATAAGAGTCCAGGTTAAGGGCCTAAGCTGACATCTGGTTAACGTAACAAGGATTTCATTATTTACCACTTCTGGGCCGGAAGACCAGGCAAGGAGATTTCCTGGTCTGAGCTCGGCCTTGCTCAGGTTCAGAGTGGCAGCCATAAGTCATGTTTTTAGTGCCTCAGTTTCCTTCCTGTGTTGATTTTAGGAGAATATATTTGTTAGAAAGAAGACCAGCTCTTTCTGATGATATTTTCATCCATGAAAATTCAATGGCGTATAACCCATCATCTCATCCAATTTAACTTTGTATTTGGGGATAACAGTCCATAAGGTAGATATTGATTCTGTATGAGGTAAAGACTGCCAACCAGCTTGTCCGGGGTACGGTGAGCCTGATACACCTGAGTTGTTATTAATTTTTAAAATATTTATTTGGCTAGCATCGGGTCGTAGTTGCAGCATGCAGGATCTTTCATTGAGTTGCGGCACAGGGACTTCTCTTTAGTTGTGGCCAGAGGGCTTTGTTGCCCCGAGGCAGGTGGGATCTTAGTTCATTGAGCCTGTGTCCCCTCCACTGAAAGGCAGATTCTTTTTTTTTTTTTAAGCTCTTTATTGGAAAATAATTGCCTTACCACTCTTGTACCAGCTTCTGAGGCACACCAAAGTGAATCAGCTGTATCTATACACATATCCCCATATCCCCTCCCTCCTGCGACTCCCTCCCGCTCTCCCACTCCTGGCCCTCTTAAGGCATCACCCATCATTGAGTTGATCTCCCTTTGTTATACAGCAACTTCCCACTAGCTAGCTATTTTACAGTTGGTAGTGTATATATGTCTATGCTACTCTCTCACTTCAACCCAGCTTCCCCTTTGTCCCCTGCCCCCCCAAGAAAGGCAGATTCTTAACCACTGGACCACTAGGGAAGTCCTGACACCTGAGTTATTGAAGAGACTTTATTTGGAGCTCAAACTTTTCAGAGCCAGAAAATAAACAACTAGAAAAAAATCTGCAAGTGGCATCTCACATGATAAAATTTACACTTTATTATTTGACATTCAGTAGGTCAATTCAAGCTCGTCTACATCTTACATGAGGTGGGGAGGCTGGGCCAAGAGCAACCATGGCTTTTTCAAGTTGCAAATCAGTAACAGCAGTCCAAAGGTAGCCAACATGTGCTGAGTTTACTGCATCGCTGTAAACAAAAAATCTTATCTCCTCCTGATCAGACACCCAAAAGGTAATAAAAGAAATATAGGTTAGCTCCAACTTGAGAACATGTACTAAAAATTTTAAGCCTCACCTTGGAATTTTTTAAAGACTAAGGCACTGGCCAGTTTATTGTATGTCAATTGTATCTCAATAAAAGTTCTTAAAAAAAAAAAAAGACTAAGGCATTGGCATGTCACAGGAACATTCATTCCGACATCTTATGTATAAAAAAGCTGCATGTTCTCATTACACGGCTGCAGTTGCACTGCAACTACAAGATAGAACGATCCGCATGGGCTGGAATCGAAGTCTTTCTTCCCAGTGGCCAGGGCAGCCTGGCACTGCCACACAGGGCAGCATCCTCAGATGACACCCAGGACCAGCCACGACCATCTGTCTTAAGAGTATCTGATAAAGGAATAGGCAATTATTCCTTCCCATGTTTTAAAATAAGCAATGTCCTATATTTCTAAGATTCAGAAGTAAAAACGTTATAAAAATATACGTATCCTTGAAAACTCGAGCACTTCTAATGTATGATACTTCCACGTTGGCAACGCAAAACCTGCAAGCTGACTGTCATCCGCGGAGAAGAATCATGTCCTACGGATTTCAGATGGTTCATGGAGTCAAGTGAGAGACCGACCCACGTGTAAACTGTAACAGACAAACATTTCACTGTGGGAACCAAGGACTCAAACTCAAAGCCAACAGTCATGTCTGATCCGACTCTAGGGATGATATGGTTGCGGGGACATCTAGCCGTGGCTGAAGTTCAGGAGTAAAAATGGTACAAGGAAGGCTGCAGTCAACACCAGGTGAGAGCTGGGAGAAGGGATTCCATGACCAGGGTTATCAGCAGCAGCAAAGCCACAGCCAGATGGAGAGGTCCTGCCCATTCTGCTCAGCTGCAGGGCCCTGGCGTGGAGCCCCCACCCCGAACGCAGACAGCTTGCCCAGTCATGGGCTCGGCTCCTCCCACAGGACACTGTGCCTGAAGGCGCCACCGATTTTACCGGAAAATACTTCAAGTCAGTGAACGCGCTCTGTAAAGAAAAAGAACTAGAGAAGAATGTTTCTGGCAGGTGAAAACCCAATGTTCCCCGGATCGCGGCCGGGCCCTCAACCTCCTTCAGTTCAGCTTCTGAGGTGTGGGTCCCGTTGGGTCAGAAAGAGTCCTTGGTCTCATCACACAGCTGTTTTCAAGGCACTTCTGTCAAGGTCAGTTAAGTGTGGGGGGGATTTCCTAAAGTTCCTCTTAAACCGCAATGAACACCTGGGTTGCTGTCATGTTGCAAAATGACTAGCACACTTGAGAGATGAGCCTCATTTCACAAATCACCCCTTAGAACCATCTGTACCGCACCAGTCCACAGGTGCAAATGTGCAGACCTCGAAGAGGTCTTCAAAGTGCTTGAAAAGGCCAGGCTCCAGGTTCACTGAGCTCCCAGCCACGTCTCACGCCACCCGGGTGAGAACTCAGTGAAAATCCAGCCGTGACTGCACAGTCTTGCAGCCCTTGTCTGAGTATATTTTCTCGTCTTTAGGGAAAAACGTCATTTCCTCTGCCACTCTAGTGACGACGTCTTCGTCAACGGCAGAACCGCGGTCCTTCATCTCCGCCCGCACGCACATCTTCACGTGTCTGTACTCCAAGGGCAGGAAGGGGATGAAGTAGTCGATGAGGTTTCTGTCTATCAGCCCACTGTGCCACAGGCCACCTGGGAAACAAGGCACAGCTGGGCTTCCTGCCTGCCACTGTCCCTGTCCCCCGGCCAAGCTTGTTGCTCTAACAGGGCCCAGCACGGTCTTCATGTCTGGAGCCCTCAAGATGCTCTTTTTGTCAAGCCTGATGTAAGGATTGGTTGGCTACCCCTGCTAACTGGCTTCTAAAATAGAATGCCCTCCAAAGAGTCCCTACTTCAGCCAAGCCACGGAGGCCAGCGGATTGTGTGGCTTTGTGAAAGGCTTAAAGAGACAGACAGCGACGCTGCTGGCAGGGAGAAGGGCTCCTCGCCTGGGGAGACTCACTGTGTTTGTTATTGAAGACTCCGACCGACAGCACCGGCTCCAGGTCTTTCAACTGGATGTCTTCCCTCTTTCGTCCCGCCCGCCAAAAGTCAAGCGCTGTCTTAGTGATGAGGTCCCCACCTGCATTGCTGAGTTTGCCAAAGAAATGAGCATTAAAATCACATATTAAGACCTCTCCATCTAATCAGGAAATGTACTTGCTCTAAGGTTTATTCCTCCCCCCCTTTTTCTTGGCTGCCCCATGTGGCTTGTGGGATCTTAGTTCCCCAACCAGGGATGGAACCCAGGATCCTAACTCCTGGACCGCCAGAAAATTCCCTAAAATTTACTCTTAACCAAGGAATATTTACTAAGTGCTACTGGACAAAGAAAAAAAAAATAGCGTCTGCCCTCAGGAGCTGAAAATCTGCTTTTTCAGGGACTTCCCTGGTGGTGCAGTGCTCAAGAATCTGCCTGACAATGCAGGAGACACAGTTTCGAGCCCTGGTCCAGGATGATCCCACATGCCACGAAGCAACTAAGCCCATGTGCCACGACTACTGAGCCTGCGCTCTAGAGCCCACGAGCCACAACTACTGAGCCCGTGAGCCACAACTACTGAAGCCCACATGCCTAGAGCTACAGTCCGTGCTCCACCAGAGAAGCCATCACAATGAGAAGCCCGCACACTACAATGAAGAGTAGCCCTCAAATAGAAAAAATAAAAAATAAAAGAGTAGCCCTCACTTGCCACAGCTAGAGAAAGCCCACTTAGAGCAATGAAGACCCAAAGCAGCCAAAAATAAGTAATCTTTAAAAAAAAAAGAAGAGAAAAGAAAATCTGCTTTTTCAGAACTTGGCTCATAATGCTATAAGTTTTTATAACCCTAAGAGACATGTGCAAGTAATGAAACTGCCTATTATCAGCAACTATTTCCTGCTTTCATTCTCTTCCTGCCCCTGCTCTGTGCCACGCTGACACCAGCAACCCCAACGTAAAACAAGTCCACACGCCACTTTTGCCAGGCTGGCGCTTTTGTCCCTGGGACCTGCTGAGGTCGCCAGGACCTCATTCGAGCCCTGGGAGAATGAAGGGCTGTGTGACCCCCGAGAAACACCTCCCACTGACCTGAGAAAGATGAAGATGGCTTTCTGGTAAGACACACCATCAATCTGCTCGTAGTAATCTAGGAACGGCTTGATTGCATCAATGACTCCCGGGTGCAATTTATCCATCTCGTCAAATATGAACACGGAGCTCGCACACGCACTCACGTTACCCCGAATCCACCTCTGCAACTGGTCCTAGACCGACCATAAAAGAAGAAATAGGAAACGGGGACTCAAAGGATGTGCCGAGGGGAGCAGAAGCACTACGATGTTCGTCATGCTCCGGAAGGTGAAAAATCAGAGCTCTCTGGGGTTTAACGAAGAAAAACCACACCCTAATGTCCACTAACCACGTAACAGCTTTTCCAGAACTTCATCTATAAAAAGTGGAAACTGGCAGAGAGACAGGTGCTAAAATGCAAATAAGTGTTTTCGTAACTCAAATGATGTGTCGAATGTGACTTTTTAAAGGTAGAGGAGGTATAAGATACATGAGTATTTATCATTTCACTGTTAACCAACCCGTAATTTTCACCTCCCTGTGGCTGGAAATCTCCCGTTAACTTTACCAGACATACTGAGGAATAAGAAACTAGACTAAGACTGGCACAGCATCCCAAGACCAGTGCCTTTTACTGGAGCAGTGGACAAAGGCGCTGACCTAGATGACATTTCACAAAAAGCGTTTGTTCCTGTACTTCTAGGGATTTGTGACAGAATTTGGTAAATAAGAAAATCATTCTCTTTTTAGCAGTCCTCCGTGTCTTACAGTTTATATGGCAAACATCCACTTTCACTTTCTGCTTGTTTCTACTCCTTTTTTCAGTCCCCACCTAACAGTAGGAACACTGACTTTTACAAGGTCGTCCATTAACATGAGAGCCCTACTGGACGACTTAACACAGCAATGCCAAGAATGTGAAGGACTGGAGAAACAAAGGGACTAACGCTAGTGAGGAGAAAAAAATCCTCTGGTCCACTAGGTGCAAAGGCCACGCAGAAGCTGCTGCATAGGTGGGGCCTTAAAGGAACCCGTGTCCAAACACGTTTGACCTGCTCCACGTAACCAAGGGCTGTGATGGGGATACTGAACATACTCACTACACACATGGCTACTCTGCAGACTGAGAGGCAGGAGATTTGAGTTCCAGTTTCTGGTTTGCCACAAAGTCACAGAGATTGTAAGGAGAAAGTTGCCTTGCCCCTCTTGGCTCCATCTTTTTAATGGAAATAACACCATCTACCCCACTGTATTATTTTGGAATCAGCGAAAAAAATAAGTTGTGGGAGAGCTGTGCCAATGGCAGATGGTTACCATGGAGGGGGAAGTGTGCCTTAATGCAGCAGGGGCTGGGGCTACCGCAGTGCAAAGGAGAAGCAGAGGCTGGAGTGGGGAAGCACGTGGCCCAGACGGGTCAGAGAGGCCAGAGGACTGGGATAACAGAATTCCTTGCCTGGTACAGTTTTATGTGCTGCACGTGAGGGAAGTGCAAGGTCGACACAAACAGGTGGACAAAGCTGCTCTTCAGGCCTTTTGGGTGAAGATTTTTGGCCACAATTTGGCTGACAAAATTCTTGCCTGTGCCAGCCCAGCCGTGTAAGGAAAGAGTCAGTGGTTTCTTGGGCTTTTTGTTGTTCTTGAAGCCAATCAGCGCCTTGAGAATCACCTCTGTGGCCAGATGCTGCCCAAAGAGCTTCTCCTCCAAATCCAGCCTGAGGGCTGTGGGAGCCAGCCCGAGAACAGAGAGAAACATACACGTTAAACATGCACCAGAGAAGCGGCACTCTCCCCAGCTGGCCAAAGTGAGAGGCACAGGTTGGCAAGTGGTCCAGCAGGGTCTCTGCCAAACCCCAGGGTTAGCAGTGAGGCAGAACCATGGGCTGCAGTCACACGACGCCGCTTCCAGGGGAACGGACTAGAGAAGGAAGCTAAATGTGTTCGCTCATCCAAGGATTGGCCCTCTCTCTACAGAGATGCTGGCTATGTCCCCAGTCACCCCTGCCGGTTGGTAAGAAAACCGAGGGCCAGACGTGGGCTTCCTGGGCAGACGCTACACATCTGAAAACTACTTAACAGGGCTTCCATGGTGCAGGAGGGCTCCTGCTTTCAGTTTCTTCTTACTATCATCCCAGGGAATCCGAATTTTTAGAAAGAAACTTGGGCAGCGCCCCACGATCTGGGGACTCTGTCCCTTAAGACACGGCTTCCGAGGCTGGAGTCCCGCCCGAGGCCCCACCCCTCCTCCCTCCCACTCCACCTCGGGGTGAGCGCGGGGCGCCGGGCGCTGACGCCCGCGGGGGTCCGTGCCCCGCGCCCCTCGAGCCCCCAGACCCGCCGTACCCGACGCGTTGAGCGGCTGCTTGTCGCGGCAGCACTCAGCGAAGCGGCAGTACAGGTCCTTGTACGACAGGTAGCCGGTGAGGGCCGACGCCGCCCCGATGGCGAGGCCCACGGTGATAGGCTCGAACGCCGCCACCACGTGGGCGGCCAGCAGCAGCCGCAGCGCCGCGACGCCCCCGAGCCGCGCAACCCGCGGCATCCCCCACTTTGCAGCCCGCCGCCACCACAGCGCGGGACGCCCCGGCGGCCGAGCGGCGGGACGGACTTCCGGTCTGTGCGTCACTTCCGCCCCGCAGGCCCGCCCACCCCATGGGCCGGCCCTCTTGGAGAGGGGCGTGGCTTTGCGTCTCCATCTTTGTGAGGGGCACGGAAGCGGTCTGCGGAGTCTCCTAGTTTCAGGTGACAGGCCTGGCTAGCTCTTTCGGCTTCGTTTTCTCACGAGCTGCTCAGCTCCTTCACGCTTTGCTGTGTCATCCCTCCCTTCACTGCCCCTGGAGCTGTCTGGAGCGTTTCTCAAGTCTCCCCACCTGCCCGCCTTCCTGAAACAGTTGCTGAGCGCTCTGGGTGCCCAGCCCCAGGCTGGGCACTGGGGCTACGCCAAGGCAGACGTGCCCTGGCCTGTACAAACCCAGAGCCCGTTCTTTCATTTAGCATGCTATGAGGCAGGCCCCTTGCTGGATGCTTGAGACAGCAGGGAGGGAGAGGGCGTTGGTCCCCGCCCTCTCGAGCTTCTAGGCTCTAGGCAGTCAATGGGCAAGGGCCAATACCGAGCCGTCAGAGAAGCAGGGAACGCTTTCCTCTAAACTGAGAATTAAAGGAGTTAGCCAAGCAAAATTGAGGGGTAGAGTGTTCTGTGCAGAGAACAGAATATGCAGGATGTGCAGTTGGGGGAACTGAGAGTATTTCGCATAGTGGAGGCTGGTAAGAATGAGGATGGAAAGCTAGGCAGAGACTGGAAGGGCAAGACCTCTATTTGGGGGGTAATAGGGAGCCACGGAAGGTTTCACACAGGGAGGGACATGGTCAGATCAAAGATCACTATGGCTGCTGGGTTCATTGAGGAGGCTGTTGCAGTGGTCCAGGTAACCTTGGCCCAAGCATTGCCAAAATTGGTTGAGTTCACTCATCAGCCAGTCTATCAACAAATATTCAGGGACTTCGCTGGTGGTGCAGTGGTTAAGGATCTGCCTGCCAATGCAGGGGACACGGGTTCCACCCTGGTCCAGGAAGATTCCACGTGCCGTGGAGCAACGAAGCCTGCATGCCACAACTACTGAGCCTGATCTCTGGAGCCTGTAAGCCACAACTACTGAGCCCACACTCTAGAGCTTGCACTCCGCAGCAAGAGAAGCCACTGCAATGAGAAGCCTGTGCACCACGAGAGTAGCCCCCACTTGCCACAACTAGAGAAAGCCTGCGTGCAGCAACTTAGACCCAACGCAGCCAAAAAAATAATCAAGTTTTTTAAAAAAAGAGACCGTTTTGACCCCCACTTTACAGATAGGGAAACTGAGGCCCAGAGAAGTGAGGTCACATATCCAGAGCCACTCAGCTTGGAAGAGAGGGAATGAACCAGGTTCTGTGCCTTTTATGGTCCCAACCTCCTGTTCTCTGCACAACCCCCCATCCTGAGTTGTGAAGCCCCCAGAGGCCACAGAGCTGCCCCACCATCTCTCACAACTGCACCCCAGGGAACATGCTGGACTTGGCCAACCACATGCCCGAGGCAGCCTCTGTCCCAGAGCCAGCAGGAGAACTGATTAGGTTCAACAGGTAATGAGAGCCTGGCAGCCAAGGCACCTGCTGACACCAGCCCTGGTGGAGAAAGCTTGTCAGGGGTCCCAGGAGAGGTGCTCTGAGCCCCCACCTTTGGAGGTAGGGTGGCAGCCCTTGTGGTGGACCTTACCGTGTCTTAGGCCTGCCATCTTCAGCCTGGGCTATGTGAACCCCTGGAGGCAGATGAAGACTTCCCAATGTCATGTGGCGTGGATCACTGTAAGGATGCCATGCTAGAAACTCAGCCCCTTTCCTTTCCTTTTCTTTTTTAAATTGAAGTATAGTTGACTTACAATGTTATGTTAATTTCAGGTATACAGCAAAGTGATTCTGTTTTTCAGATTCTTTAACATTATAGATTAATTCCCCATGCCATACAGTAAAAACTCAGCCTCTTGCCTCTGTCCTCCCTGAGCAAGACCCCACTGGCCCAGCCTCCTGCAGGCTCCTTTCTCACCTCCTCTTTCTTACCTCTGGCTGCCTGGAAAGAAGAAAAATCACTCAGTGATTTCCCCCTATGGATATGTTACCAAGTGCAAGCTTGCTCTGCTCACCACATGACAGGCCAATGAATTGGAGTTGAGGTGTTGAGGCAAGGAATACGACTTTATTTGGAAAGCTGGCAGACAGAGAAGATGGCAGACTGGTGTCTCCAAAAAACCATCTTATCGGGGTCTGGATGCCAGTTTCTTTTATAGAATCAGAGAGGGAGAGGCGGAAGTAAAAAGGCAGAATAGAGAGGGATAGGTGTAGGGAAGCAAAGTAAAAAGGGCTCTCAGTCTTGCAAAGCATCTCTTGGTTTGGCCAGCCTCTGGGAGGGGATGTGTTAATTTCTTCTTTCAGGCCATTATGTATGATTATAATAACAAAAGCAATGAAAAGCAAAGGTTAAAGTCAAAGAAACAGAGCCAACATGGAGTCTGATTTAGCTCTTCCCTGTTACAGAAACACAGAGTAAATGGAAAAGAAAAAGAGAGGGAATCCCGTCCATCTCATTAATAGATACATTTTCCATAAAATCTTACTTCTTGGTGTAATAATTATTTATTTTAAAATTTGTAACATGAGGCTTCCATAGTGGTGCAGTGGTTAAGAATCTGTCTGCCAAAAAAAAAAAAAAAAAAAAAAAGAATCTGCCTGCCAATGCAGGGGACATAGGTTCAGTCCCTGGGCTGGGAAGATCCCACATGCAGCGGAGCAACTAAGCCTGTGCGCCAAAACTACTGAGCCTGTGCTCTAGAGCCCAAAACCCACAGCTACTGAGCCCACGCACTGCAACTACTGAAGCCCACATGCCTAGAGCCCATGCTCCGCAGCAAGAGAAGCCACTGCAATGAGAAGCCTGTGCACCACAACAAAGAGCAGCCCCCGCTCTCTGCAACTAGAGAAAAGCCAGTGTGAGGCAATGAAGACCCAATGCAGCCAAAAATTAAATAAATAAATAAATAATAAAATAAATCTTAAAAAAATTTGTAACATGTTTATGTTGTTTTGATCATTTATGTACTAATACACAGTAATCCAAAAGAAATGTTTTAACACTTAGAGCTTTGTGGTCACCAGAAAAAGCTTCATATTACATTTTAATTTGTAGTATATACATATATCTTTGTTGTGTAACAAGGAAGAACAAAATCTGACTCCCTGTTGGATCTGTTTCTTTTACTTTAACCTTTGTTCTCCATTGCTTTTTGTTACTGTAATCACTAAAAGGATGTTGTCCATAGCTATTGGCATATATAGTGGCCTCCCTTGAGGAGCCCTGCCCCTCTGCCTAACTGTTGAACCAAGGTGCCTTTGTTCAGCTCACAGGGAAACATTCTGACCCTGCCCACCTGTGAATGACTGCAAGAAAGAAGAAATTAACACATCCCTGCCCTGAGGCTGGCCTAACCAGGAGATGTTTTGCAAGACTTATGGCCTTTTTACTTTACTTCCTCACCATCTCCCCCTTTCCGTTCTATAAAAGAAACTAGCATCCAGACCCTGAGAGGATGGTACTCTAGGACATTAGTCCACTATCTTCTTGGATGTCTGGCTTTCTGATTAAAGTTGCTCTTCCTTGCCTCAACACCTGTCTCTCGATGTATGGGCCTGTTGTGCAGTAAGCAGAGTGAGCTTAGACTTGGTAACGGGGCAGAGAAATAAGATATGATGATTAATAAACTACTTCAGTCAGAAAGTACACTTCATTAAGATGACATTTGATGGGGGAATGGAATGGAAATGTAAGTTCAAGTACACAAAACTGATTGTAAACCTCTGACTTGTTCATGCATTTTATAAATGGATGATGGCAGCTAAGGCTGCTCTGGCTTCAAATTCCACTGAGCAGACCCAGAAGAGCAAAGTAACAATGTTATCTGAAAATGTCCATGCTTATAGTAAGTAGACAGGAAATGGTGTCTTTTGCAACCACTGAAACTTACAATGAAAAGTTTCTATATTAATCTGAAGGCATGCAAAGGGATGTGTGAGCAAAAAAAAAAAAAAAGTGTGAGCCTCCTTACCCCAAATCAGAGCCTGCCCAGTAAGGATTTACTCTTCAGCCCGCGTGTCCACACCCTACATTTACTGTAAGTAGTTGACACCTCCTTTCTGGATTCCCAGCTGCTGGGGAAGGACTTGTGTATTGACCTGGAGCTCAGTCCCCTGGCTAGATGGCCTCCTTCCTCTTCAGTGTCAGCCTCCTTGGTTGCCATGTCTTCCCTGTTGCCCCCTCTACAATCCTGAAGGACCCCGAGGCTCCGTTCTAGACCCCCTCTCTGTCCTCTCTCCCTGAGTGAGGGGGTCCCTGATGACTTTCTCTCTCCAGCCCCTGCATGCAGCTGCACGCTTTACGTCTCCTCTTGCCTGTTCACCAGACATCTCAGCGCCTACACTGTCAAAGCAGAAGTCTGGACCGTTTTCTCCAAATGTGTTCCTGCCTCACGGTCCCTGTCTCAGGAAGTGGAACCATCCTCTACTAGCTGCTTAGCCCCAAGCCCCTTGTCCTGGATTATTTCTTCCCCCAGCCTCCACTTCTGGCCCATCAACAGGTTGCCGGCCCCATCTCCAGAACACACCCAAGAACTCTTCAGCCATCTCCATCTCCTTGGCCACCCCCAATCCAAGCCACCATCATCTGTCACATGGATGACCACAGCAGTCCCCAGGGAGTCCCCTGTATCCACCCTGGTCCTCCCTGATCTGTTCTCCCCTCGACAGAGACAGGTGGTCTTTTCACAGGAGACTGGATCGTGTTGGTCTTGCTTTGAACCTGTCAATGGGTCCCAAAAGCCCTTAGGAAAAAATCCACCCTTTTTACTCTGACCTCAAAGCTGTACGTGCTGTGCTCCTGCCTTCCTCTTTGACCTTTTCCCATCCTGTTCTCTCTGCCTCAACTCTTTTGTTTTAACTTATTTATTTATTTATTTACTTATTCATTTATTTATTGGCTGTGTTGGGTCTTCATTGCTACACACGGGCTTTCTCTAGTTGCGTCGAGTGGGGGCTACTCTTTGTTGTGGTGCACAGGCTCGCCATTGCAGTGGCTTCTCTTGCTGCAGAGCGTGGGCTCTGGGCACGAGGGCTTCAGTAGTTGTGGCACACAGGCTCAATAGTTGTGGCTCATGGGCTCTAAAGCACAGCCTCAACAGCCGTGGCACACAGGCTTAGTTGCTCCGTGGCATATGGGATCTTCCTAGAGCAGGGATGGAACAAGTGTCCCCTGCATTGGCAGGCAGATTCTCAACCACTGTGCCACCTAGGAAGCCCTCAACTATTTTTTTTAATTGAAGTAGAGTTGATTTGCAATGTTATGTTAGTTTTTGGTGTATAGCTAAGTGATTCAGATATATATATATTATATATATAATTTTTCATATTCTTTTCCATTATAGGTTATTATAAGATATTGAATATAGTTCCCTGTGCTGTACAGTAGGTCCTTGTTGTTTATTTTATATATAGTAGTGTGCATATGTCAATCCCTAACGCCTCATTTATCCCTCTCTCCCCCCCCTTTCCCCTGTGGAAATCATAAGTTTGTTTTCTATGTCTGTGAGTCTATTTCTGTTTTGTAAATAAGTTCATATGTAACATTTTTTTTGATTCCACATATATGTGATATCATATGACACTGGTCTTTCTCTTTTGGACTTACTTCACTTAGTACGATAATATCTGGGTCCATCCATGTTGCTGCAGATGGTGTTATTCCATTCTTTTTCATGGCTGAGTAGTATTCCATTATATAGATATAGATATATATACCCCCACATCCTCTTTATTACTCATCTGTCAAATGGACATTTAAGTTACTTCCCTGTCTGCCTGAGCTCTTGCTAAGAATGTTCAGACCTCAGCTTGAAGCCCACCCAACCTAGGTAAAGTAACCCTTATGTAAAGTAACCTCTCTTCCACCCACCCAATCACCTACTCTCCTGTCACCCTATTAGTTTCCCAGTCTATTGTCCATCTCTCCTGCCAGCCTGAGAGCTTCAGGAGGACAGGGGCCTCGTCTACTCTGTGCAGAGTCTGTAATTCCTGGAACCGTGCCACGGACACAGCAGGTACTCCATAAACATGCATTTAATGTTCAAGAATAGAACATTCTCCAAGAGGATGGGCTTTGATGTGGGGGCCAGGGATGCTGCTAAGGAATGCATGTTCTCACCCCCCAAATTCGTGTGCTGAAGCCTGACCCCTGATGTGATGGTATTAGGAAGCGGGGGCTTTGGGAGATGATTAGGTGTGAGAGTGGAGCCCTTTCCATTAAGATGTCAATAACATGGCAAGGGCTTCCCTGATGGTGCAGTGGTTAAGAATCCACCTGCTAATGCAGGGGACACGGGTTCGATCCCTGCTCTGGGAAGATCCCACATGCCATGGAGCAACCAAGCCCGTGTGCCACAACTACTGAGCCTGTGCTCTAGAGCCCTCGAGCCACAACTACTGAAGCCCGCACGCCTAGAGACTGTGCTCCACAACAAGAGAAGCCACCGCAATGAGAAGCCCACGAACTGCAATGAAAAGTAGCCTCCGCTCACTGCAACTAGAGAAAGCCCTTGCACAGCAACGAAGACCCAACACAGCCAATAAATAAATAAATAAATTTATTAAAAAAAATAACATGACAAATTGGGTGTGGGCTATATGGAAATTGTACTATCTTTGCAAATTTTCTATAAGTCTAAAATTATTCTCAAATAAAAGATTTCTTTTGTTAAAAAGGCAGTTTTGTGTGTGCTACTATCTGACCCTCGGTGATATTGTAAAAATCATAATCACATAAGCTTTACTTCTTCTAAATTGAAATTGGTTTGTCAAAGTGTATAAATTGCATTTGATGGGCCGAAATGCTCAAATGGTTGAATGCAGTGGATGTGAAATGGGCAAATTATTCTATATCCATGAAAATGAATATTTAAAGTGATAAAATACTCTTTTCCTGATCACCTATCATATGTGTCTGCAACAAAAACAGAAAGTCTGCGGTACCCAGGGGTATGCTTCCTGCAATGTGGGGCTCCTGCCCTACTTAGGCCCTTTAATGTCATGTGACAGGGTCTGTGTTTGGTCCAGGTTTGCATTAATCAGTCTCCAAAGCTGCCTGACCCCCGGCCGCCTGGTCTCCCGAGCTGGCCCCTGAATGCGGAGTCTCCTGTGCGTCCCCGCTGTCCTCAGTTCTGCCGGCCCTCCTTGGTCGGGTAACCTTCAAAATCTATAGCTCTCACATCCCCCAGATTGCTTGATCATGTAAAATAGTGGATTCCCGCAGTTCCTTCTGGAAGTGGCTCCTCTTTTCTACTGAGATCCAGCAGGGCTGTGCTGAGGCTAAAAGGAAGGTGTGGAGGAGCCTCAGGCTGGGGGGATGCAGAACTTTGCTCTGTGGGGCAGGCACGGCTGCGGGGCCATTTCTGAGGGTCTGGCTTTCCAGCTCTGCCAAGTCCTCCTGATACCTCTGATGTCCTCTACACAATTGTCTGCATCCCACTTTTTCTCCAGCAAAGACCTGGAGAAATGGAATTAAACCACCATGTGGTTTAGCATTTGTAGAATCCAAGTCTGAACTTAACTCTCCAGAGGTCCTGGCCCTTTGGATGCTGTGGGAGGTTTTCCCAGACAATTCTTCACAGAAAGTCCTGGGAGTCTCTGAGGCAAGATGTTGACATTTGCATGTATCTTTCAACTGCTTTCGACTTTCCAATTTTGTTAGGACTCAGCCCTAAACTGGTGCTGGTGGAGGAGGGGGGTCTTGGTCTCAGCTTCTCAGAGTCCTGGAGCTCTTCCCCTCGGTGGGCATGTGGTCCCGAGGGGAGTCCGGTTGACACTTGCTTCTCTGTTTTGTCACTGTGGGCTCTGGGGCTTCCCTCTCCTGGAAGATGGAAGGTGGGGAAGGGGGTATCTCCTGCAGCATCCTCCCTGTGGGTTCTGTAATCAAGTCCCAATCCCCACATTTCCCTGAGCTTCTGCAGCCTGCATCCCCCTGCCTGTTACCAGCTGTGCTGTCAGGTGAGGTTCTTTGCTTCCAGGCAATAGATGCTGATACCGACTGGCCTGGGCTTCTCCAGGGCTTCTTAGAGGAACCCAGGATGGCCCGTGGAAATGTAAAAGACACTGAGTGATCCTGACTTGGGAGAGAGAACCCCAGAGGTGGGGTGTGTAGGCCTCAGTGACAGGAGCTCTGGGGCCCTGTTACTCCAGCACCGCCCTCGTGGAGAGAGAAGCTGATGGAGCCAATCTGGGTTGGGTGTCTTGACCTTGGATCAACTAGCCGTGGGCAAGGGTGTGGTGCCTGGGTCGCCCCCCCCCCACCCCCGTTTGCACTATTGTACTTACTCGAATGACATTTTGTTTTCTTGAAAATGTGACTATTTCCTGATTTGTCATTTGGTCACTTATCTTGAAGTTGGCCCCTGGAATTTATGGTTGGTGGGAAGATGACCACAAGGGTAGAGGGTCTCAAAACCCCTCACAAAGAGCTCTCTGGACAACCCAGATGTATCTGAACCTCAGGAATGGACATAAAAGAGCCCCTACAAGTGTCCCGCCGACTACATAATGATACTGACACTGCATTGTGCCCCATTTCCCCTCTTTTAAGAACATTTCAAAATTATAAAAACAACGTATATTTCCAGTATCACTAAGAGTATCTAAAGATAGAAATTAGTATCATTTAGAGCACCTTCAGAGAAATTGCCTTGAATGGGAACTTCCAATACTCTGAGGTCTGCAAGATGTATCTAGGAAATTTGCTGCTGTGGAAAATGAAGAAATCAGATTGGGGTGGAGGGTGGTGGAGAGCCTGTGATCTATCTTTTTTATTCATTGCTGTAATACTGTCCTTCAGGCGGCTGAGGGAGTTTCATATTTCCTTTAGACAACATTAGGCGCTGAAGCTCTCTTTGGACAAGTTTGAGCTACATGAATTTTGCCATCGTGCTAGCACTGATATGGTTCTGGGGCGACCACTCTGTTAGAACTATTAACGCCATTTCATATTAATTTTGGTTATAAAGCTTACAAAGGGGAGCGCTTCTGGGTATTCAGACCCACATGCTGTTTTCATAAATTGCCCAAGCCCATGGTAGCTGCCATCTTGTATCACTGTCCCTGGAAGGCTGGCCACTTCACCTCCCACCCATCTCCTGGTACCTATATTATCCCCTTCCCCTTTACTCTTTCTATCATTTCTCTCTCGGAACATCATCGACAGTGTTTAAATTGTTAATGGAAAGCATTCAAAACCACCAGCTTGACTCCTTGAGGGCGTCATGACTTGGAAGAGCAACCCGGAAAGTCTTGGAAGGGCGCTGTGGATCGGGCTCTGCCCTCGGGTTGGCGGCGGGCAGAGATTTTCAGGACCAGAGACAGCGCCCCCTGGTCCGCACCTGTTTCCCGGGGAGTTTCGGAGTTGACTGTAAGGGAATGGGAAGCTGTTCAAGGCTGGAGAGACCTGCTCGCACCGAGGGAAGCACTACAGGGTGCTTGTCAGCTGCTGACCTGAGGACTCAGAGAGCTGGGTTCAAATCCCACTCTCACTACCTCTGTGACCTTCAGGAAAAAATGACAACAGAAGTTCAAACCCCTAGATCATGTAAAAAGCCAACTGTCGACCCTAAGCCCTATTCTCATTTAAGTCTTATTGGTGTCTATTTTATACAGAGGGGCTCTCCTGGGGCACGTGGTGTTTGGTGTTCTTCTTGTTCGCTTTTATACAGTGATACACATTTTATTTCTATGAAATCTTGATGGCTACAGATATTACATATGCCTTCAAACAACTTTATTGAGGTAAAGTTGACATACAACCAACTGCACACATTTAAAGTGTACAATTTGGGACTTCCCTGGTGCGCAGTGCTTAAGAATCCACCTGCCAATGCAGGCGACCTGGGTTCCATCCCTGGGCCGGGAAGATCCCATATGCCTCAGAATAACTAAACCCGTGCCCCACAACGACTGAGCCCGCGTGCCTAGAGCCCGTGCTCCACAACAAGAGAAGCCCATGCACCGCAGTGAAGAGTAGCCCCCAATCGCCACAACTAGAGAAAGACCCAACATGGCCAATAAATAAATTAATTAATTAAAAAAATAAAGTGGACAATTTGGAACTTCCCTGGTGGGTGGTCCAGTGGTTAAGACTGTGAGCTCCCACTGCTGTAGAGGGCACAGGTTCGGTCCCTGGTCAGGGAACTAAGATCCCACATACCAGACAGTGCAGCCAAAACAAAACAAACAAACAAATAAAACACTCAAAACAACAACAATAAATGCCACGGCATTCTCACTCTGCCCAACAACCCTGCTCAGCCCTCGTTCCAACACCTAAATTTGTTCATTCATTCACTCAACCAGGATTCTTAGAGCATCGCCCATATGGCAGGCTCTAAGGGTGAACAAGACAGACCAGGGACCTCCTCTCATGGGGCTGTGGCGAGTAGATAATAAGCAAAGGAACAAAAACACTGCTGTGATCACCAGATGGTAATAAACACTATTAATAAAAAAACAGGGTGTGGTGTGAAGTTCCTTTCTTAACTGTGAGCCCCCTGTACCAGTCAGGGTTCTCTGGAGAAATGGACCAATAGGATGTATAATATATGTATGGATAAATACATATATTAAAAGGAATTGGCTCACATGATTATGGGGGCTGAGATGTCCAAACCCAGAAGAACTGAAGGTATAGCTCCAGTCTGAATCTGAGTTCTAGGGCAGGAGAAGTCCAATGTCACACCTCGAAATCAGTGAGGCAGAGAGAGATTTCTTTCCTACGTAGCCTTTTACTCTATTCAGACCTTCAGTGGATTGAATGAGACCCACCATATTGGGAAAGGCAATCTGCTTTACTCAGTTTACCACTTTAAATGTTGATCTCGGGAATTCCCTGGCAGTCCAGTGGTTAGGAATCACTGCTCTCACTGCTGGGGCCCAAGTTTAATACCTGGTTGTGGAACTAAGATCCCTCAAACCATGAGGTGTGACCAAAAAAAAAAAAAAAAACCACCCAAAAAACAAAAGCAAAAAACCATTGATCTCATCCAGAAACACCCTCACAGACACAAACAGATATAACACGTAACCAAATATATGGGCATCCCATGACCCAATCAAGCTGATGGATGAAATTAACCATCATAACCCTTCAAAACAGGCCGAGGGGGACCCTTCTCTTTGCACCCTTCAGGCTTGTGACAGTGCTTTGCACATGGTGGGAAGGGGAATTGCCTCGTGAAGAACAGAGAAGTGTCTCAGGTTTTGCCCTGCTTGCAAGCTCACAAGTTAGCCTGCCAGTTTTACAGAGGCTGTCAAGGACATGAGCTTCCTGGGTCAGAGACAGGGATGTTGTTACTCACCGCACAGCAGATGTCAATAAATATCTGTGAAATGAACAGACGGTTGCATGCACTCCAGTTCTAAGCTACATACCCAGGAAATGGCAGTCACCCAGATCTTTGGGGGGAGCAAGAGCTCCCCTCTCCCCAGATGTCAGTTAAAGTGGTAGCATTGAAGACAAGATCAATTTGGCAATACCTGGAGAAGTTGAAGATGTACATGCCCTGCGACCCAGAAATTCCATCTTCAAGACTTTATCACATTAGGACCCATGAAGAAAATGAATGTATGGGTACAGTCCACTGGCATTAGTGGAGGGGCTGCTGGACGAGGTGACTGGGCCCTGGCTGCCTCTGGCCCTTCCCGTGTGACCACCCAGTCCTAGAGGGACCCATGTACACAAGAAGACATGTTCAAGGATGTTTGTTGAGGTGCTATTTGTAATATTAAAAATTGGAATCAAAGCCAATTTTCCATCATCAGAGAAATGGATAAACAAACCATTGTTTAGTCCTACAATGGAATATTATACAGAAGATACAGATGGATGCGCTAGAACTGTGTGTATCAATGTCCATAAATCTCAGGAACCAGAGTTGAGTGGAAAAGAAAAGGTAGCTAAAGGGTATGTACAGTACACCATTTATGTGCTTACATATTTGTGTGTTTTTTTTGGTTTGTTTTTTGGCCACACCACGCAGCTTGCAGGATCTTAGTTCCCTGAACCTGAGCCCTGGCAGTGAGAGAACAGAGTCCTAACCACTGGACCACCAGGGAATTCCCTGTGTTCACATGTTTAAAATGCACATTGTGGGACTTCCCTGGTGGTCCAGTGGGTAAGGCTCTGCAATCCCAATGCAGGGGGGCCCCCTGGGTTCGATCCCTGGTCGGGGAACTAGATCCTACATGCATGCTGCAACTAAGTCTACATGCCACAACTGAAAACTCCAGCGTGCCGCAACTAAAGATCCCACATACCGCACCAAAGATCCTGTGTGCTGCAACTAAGACCCAGCACAGCCAAAATAAATAAATAAATAAATAAATGTTTAAAATGCACATTGTGTATGGATACCTAACATGTGCGGTTAAAATAAAAACAAAACAAGGAATTGATACACTACTTTTGGCATGGAGGTGGCTTTTGGGGAGGAAGGCCAAAGGGATGGGTTTAGAGTTATACTTTTATTAAAGATATTTTTGTTAAAGAGAGCTGAAGAAAATACAGCAAAATGTAACATCTATTAAATCTGGGGTGTTGTTTCCTTTGATGAAATAATTTATAGTTAAGTGAAAGAGTTAAGGTGGCCTCCAGAGAGGTAGCTTGAACACATCTGGAGAAGCTGGCCTCTGCTAACCTGAAGACTGCTGCATTCATTCCCCCAAACCTTGTCTCGCCCTGCAACTTCTCAGAGGGAGGCTGGTGTACATCCCAAGCTTACCACTAGATGGGGCCAGCACGCAGGATTAGAAACGGGGAAACAGGCTCACCCCAGCAACTTGAAACAAGGAAGAAATTTTGCAAGAGAGAAGGAGAGGCAGAGAATTTATTTGAGAACATGAGAGACAGAGGTAAAAAAACCAAACAACCAAAAATAGCAGCATCCAAGTAACAAATGAACTCCTATTTGAAGTAGCAATGCCACTCACTGATATTGAAAGTATCGATATTCTAGTTCTTAAAAGTACCCAACGTGCAGTTCTTAGGCCTTAAAACAGATGTCAACAAGGGGTTGAGTGATGGGGACTTCCCTGGTGGCACAGTGGTTAAGAAGCTGCCTGCCAATGCAGGGGACATGGGTTTGATCTCTGCTCTAGGAAGATCCCACGTGTCTCAGAGCAACTAAGCCTGTGCACCACAACCATTGAGCCCACATGTCAATTACTGAAGCCCACGCGCCTAGAGCCCATGCTCTGAAACAAGAGAAGCCATCGCAATGAGAAGCCCATACACCACAACGAAGAGTAGCCCCCACTCTCTGCAGCTAGAGAAAGCCCAGGTGCAGCAACGAAGACCCAATGCAGCCTATAAATAAATTAATTAATTAAACAAAACAAATCAAAAAAAAAAAAAGGGATTGAGTGAAACTCTGGTTCCCACCCCCGCGTCTGATTGATATCATTCCATTGAATGACCCAGAGGTGTGTTTATTTTCAAGTGCCTGGACTTTGAAGGTCCTGAGTTCACATCCCAACACCACTTCTGACCAGCTGTGTGACCTTGGGTGACTGCCTTAACCTCTCTGGGCCTCAGTTTTCTGATGTGCAAACTAGGGGAAATAATAACACCTGGTCTACAAGACTGTTGCAAGGGTTGAATGCGATTATACACATGAAGCCCCTGGCACAGAGTAAGCCTTTGGTAAACGGTAGAAACGTTAGACTCTAATGCCCAAATCACTCTAAAGTAAGCAATTCCAGGGAACAAGAGCAGGGTTTCAAACCGTAACATGGTGAACAGAATTTAATGCTCTCCTGAGGGGTAAAGATGTTCCCAGGTACCCAGCCATGGGAAAGGATAGTAGTGAGATTTTAAAAAAATATTTATTTATTTATTTGGTTGCTCCTGGTCTTAGTTGTGGCCAGTGGGCTCCTTAGTTGTGGCATGCAAACTCTTAGTTGTGGCATGTGAACTCTTAGTTGCAGCATGCATGTAGGATCTAGTCCCCTGACCAGGGATCGAACCCTTGTCCCCTGCATTAGAGGGCGGATTCTTTTTTTTTTTTTTTAATGTTTATTTTTTATTATTTATTTATTTATTTAGTGGCTGCATTGGGTCTCTGTTTCTGCTCATGGGTTTTCTCTGGTTGCAGCGAGCAGGGGCTACTCTTCATTGCAGTGTAAGGGCTCCTCATTGCGGTGGCTTCTCTCGTTGCAGAGTACAGGCTCTAGGCTAGTGGGCTTCAGTAGTTGCGGTACATGGGCTCAACAGTTGTGGCTCATGGGCTCTAGAGCACAGGCTCAATAGTTGTGGTGCATGGGCTTAGTTGCTCCATGGCATATGGGATCTTCCTGGACCAGGGATTGAACCCATGTCCCCTGCATTGGCAAGTGGATTCTTAACCACTAAGCCATCTAGGAAGTCCTAGAGGGCACATTCTTAACCACTGAGCCATCTAGGAAGTCCTAGAGGGCACATTCTTAACCACTGGACCAGCAGGGAAGTCCCAGCGGTAAGATATTTGATGACCATATAAAAGAAGCAGCTAGAGGGACTTCCCTGGAGGCCCAGTGGTTAAGCTCTGTACTGCCAGTGCACAGGGTACGGGTTCAGTCTCTGATGGGGGAACTAAGATCCCACATGCTGCGTGGCCCAGACAAAAAATTAAAATTTAAATTAAAAAAAAAAAGGGAGCAGCTGGAACCCCTGCCACTTCCCCAAGGAGAGGATGACACCATCCCTTCCTTCTTTCACTCATTAGACAAATATTTAGAGAGCAGCTTCCTTGAGCAGACCCTGGGATACAGGGTGAGCAAGAGAGACACTAGCCCTTCCTTCCCTGAGGATATACAGCCCAGTCAGGGCAGAGCAGATATTCGTTGAGGACTGGAGGGCAAAGGAGATGAGAGCAGGGATAAGATGACACAGTAAGAATGATGGGGCCCTGTGTGCCTGAAACCCCCAAACCGTTAGTCAGTATGTTCCAGCCCAGTGACACTCAAAAACAGCAGCATTGAGGCACATTTGCATATGGGATTGTTCACGCTTTTCATGTGCGCAATTGAGTGATTTTTAGTAAATGTACCAAATTATGTAACCATCACCCATAAATCAGTTGTAAAACATTTCATCATCCCAATATGATCACTCATGCACATTGACTGTTAGTTCCTGTCCTTGCCCCAGGAAACCACTAATCTTCTTTCTGGCTGTAGTTATGCCTTTTCTGGACATTTCATATAAACAGACCATATACTATGTGGTCTCCCGTGTCCGGCTTCTCTTCCTGAACATGTTTTTGAGGTTCATCCTTGTCTTGGCATGTATCTGCAGCTAGTTCCTTTTACTGCTGAATAGTATTCCATTCCAATGACATGTCACATTTTGTCTCTCCATTTGCCAGTTGATGGACATTTAGGTTGTTTTCCGTTTCTGTCTAGCCCGTCAAATTTCAACCTAGGGCCAGTGGGTGGACATCACAGCTTGGTGGCCATCACAGCTTCTGTCAGCTCCTTGACATGACATCTAAAATATGCGTGTGTGTATTTTAGGGGAATTTTGTCATTTTCAGAGTCTCAAAGTGAAACTGTGCACCTCAGATCGGGACTTGAACCCACAGTCTTTTAATTGAGATCACATACCTGATCTTAATGAAGCCAACGTTCTTTTTTTTTAAAATTTATGTATTTATTTATTTATTTTTGGCTGTGTTGGGTCTTTGTTGCTGCGTGTGGGCTTTCTCTAGTTGTGGAGAGTGGGGGCTACTCTTCGTTGCAGTGCATGGGCTTCTCAGTGTGGTGGCTTCTCTTGTTGCAGAGCACAGGCTCTAGGTGCACGCGCTTCAGTAGTTGTGCCTCGAGGGCTCTAGAGCACAGGCTCAGTAGTTATGGCACATGGGCTTAGTTGCTCTGCAGCATGTGGGATCTTCCCAGACCAGGGCTCGAACCCATGTCCCCTGCATTGGCAGGGGAATTCTTAACCACTGCGCCACCAGGGAAGTCCTGAAGCTCAGGTTCTTGATGCCTCCTCTCAGAAAGAATTCAGTGAGAGACAAAGTGATAGGTAAGAAGTGGATTATTAAGAGAGAAACACTTTCCACAGAGTGTGGCCCATCTCAGAAGACGAGAGGCCCCAAAATATGGCGTGCTTAGTTTTTATGGGCTGGGTAATTTCATAGGCTAATGAGTGCGAAGATTATTCCAGTTGTTTTGGGGAAGAGGCAGAGATTTCCAGGAATTGGGCCACTGCCCACTTTTTGATTTTTGATGGTTGGCCTTGGAACTGTCTTGGAGCTGGTGGGTGTGTCCCTTAGCTTATGCTAATGTGTTGCAATGAGTGTACAATGAGGCTCACGGTCCAATGGAAGTCAAATCTTCCTCCATCTTGGATCTAGTTAGTTTTAACCAGTTTTTGTCCTGTCCTATGGCTATCTCATTCCTTTAAAGGTTGTGCCCTGCACCCTTCCCTCCTGTTTCAAAAGGGCACTGTGACCACCGTCCTACATATTGAGAAGCATGACTCTAGACTAAACGAAGTTGGTTTGGTGAAGTCAGTCCAAATTTGGTGGCGTTATTTATTGTTCTGGCCAAAGGGCCTTTGCTTGGGGATGTGGCTGCAATGGCCAAACTGACATGATTTGGAACCAATGTCTAGGGTATACCAGCTCAGTAAGGATGGGGACAAGGGTTCTGAAGGTGTTCCGGTAGCACTTCTCCCTGGGAACAGCATCAAGAAGAATAGTGAGGCTCCCTGGCTAGCACACGACATCTCCCTGGCTAGCCCATGACATCTGTTTGACGCATAACAGCATACCTTAGTCAGGGATCCTTGGAGCATTACAGAGGAAGAGAGAGAAGAGGGAGAAAGTTCCCAGACCCACTCCTAATGCAACAAGAAAGCAAGACCCTCTTTCTTAGCAAATTGACAGCATTTCAGTTTGGGGGAAAAAAAAAGTTTTGAACCTACAGAAAAGTAGAATGTACTACGATGAAGGCCCACATATGCTCACCTGGGTCCTGCAAGTGTGAACGCTCTCCCATTTGACCTCCTCTTTCTCTCTTTTTTTTACTGACCCATCTGAAAGCACTTTGCAGACATCAGTAAACTCCAGCCCTAAACCCGTCATCATGTGTGTCATAAGGTTAAGGACAAAGCCTGTAAAACCACAATACCATCATCTTAATTTAATTTCAACACAATGTTATCCGTCATATGGTCCACATTCAAATTTCCCCAGTGATCTCAATAATGTCCTTCGGGGTTTTTTTTTTTTTTTTGGTTTGTTTGCTGTTGTTGTTTTTAATTCAGTTGGGAAGCCAGACTTTGAACTGAGCCAAAATGAATGAAAATTGTTAATCCATGTGAGAATTTCAACGGTCCAGGCTCCTGAGGGAAGTATATGCGCACAGCAATCTCTCAGTCCTTAGAACAGCCAGGCAGGGGCTTCTGCCCACATTTCCAGACACGAGGTGGTAGGTGATGTCACTGTCAGAGAGCTGAGCTGCCCCAGCCCTGGTTTGGCAGAAGGGAAAAGCGATATTTGGGACCCGGAATGCCTCGCTCACGTCCTCCCACTTGAGCCTGGAGGAGTCAGAATTTGAATCCACGTCTGACCGACTCTAAGCGCCTAGACGCTGAAGCACCTGCTCTGGGGCTGGCTTTGCTGACCCTGCGCCTTCCTCCCGTCCCACCTCGGGTCCTGTCCTGGCGCCCACCTTGCTCCAAATCGCGCCCCGAGTTCCTGCTGAGCCGCCTCGGCTGCAGAGGGAGGAGCCGGGGCTGGGAAACACACCGCAGCCGCCAGAGGCTCCGGGTGTGCGCGCATCACCACCTTTGCGCTGGGCGGCATGCGGCGGCGCCCAGGGCTCCGGGTGGGGGAGGTCGCCAGGGGAACGCAGGTGGGACACCAGAGCCGAGAGCAAAGGGCGCGCACACCGGCCCGATGGTGGCGCTGGAGCGAAGCCGGGGCGCACGGCCAGCGGGGCGCACAGCTCTGGGGCGCCCCTGCCTCCGGGGTGTCTGATTTCCCTGGTAGGCACCTCTCCCCCACCTCACATCTCACACAGGTTTCAAAAGGCCCTGAGCAACCGAGTGAAGGGTCTCACAGAGGCGGGTGGGGAGCCTTGGGCTGCCACCCGGCACTTTTTGGACTGGAGAGTTTTTAAAGATAAAATAAAAAGCATCCGTAATATGCGTGTGTATATTTAAATACATATTTTTAAATACATAATATATATTATATGTAATGGGTTATATATCTAAATATATGTTATTTAGATATGTGTATCTTTTTAAATTACAGAAACAGGACATGTGCTTGAAGAAAATTAGAAAATACAAACAATCAAATATAAACACAAACATCACATCCCGAACACCCTGATGTCAAGTAACGCCGCTCAAATACGAGAGCCTTCTGGATCTCTTCTCGGGCATGCGCACGCACGCTCACCTTAGGGTTTCGGTTTCCTGACTGACCTCCCTCAACCAGATCACCGGATGCCGGAGGTGCTGTGTTTTTATAGGAAAATGTTTATTGTTCTTAGCAGTGCCTGATTTAATGATTCCTAATGTGATTTCATTTGGGGAACAAAATATGCAGCTTTATGAGCTGCTTTCATCAGTCATTGATTTCCATTTCTCCATTTCAGAAACTTTTCATCTTCTCTAAAACACGATTTTATTAAGATTTTCGCGGTTAACCCCAAGTTGTCCTTTCCAGCTGGTTTGTGCCTGCTGGTATTCAACCCAGGGCCGTGCATCACAAGTGAGGGTATGTCCATGAGGTTCTCAGCGAGTGCACTCCTTTTTGTGACAGTGACCCTTTGGAGAGACTAGCCAGGTGTTCTATGCAAAGCCCCACCCTCTAGATTTGTCTCTTGCTGTCTCTTGGTGTCAGTCAACTTGTTCTCCCATTCCCTGTGTTTCCTCTAAACTGGAAGTAAAAGCAAGGATGGATGGTGTGAGATATGGCCCTGTGATGAAAATTCCCAACAACGCAGAAGTGTGTAAATTAAGGAGAGATGGTCTTCCCCTCCCCTTTCTGGTCCTTCGTCCCCAGAGATGAACACTGTTACTGGCTGGGTCTTCCTCCTTCCAGACCTTTTTCTCTGCTTATAGGAATGTACGGCTGTCCCTACGTATGGATGTTTGCTTTTCTTTTTTTCTTTTAATTTTAAAAAATTTTTTATTATTTTTATTTTTGGCTGCGTTGGGTCTTCCTTGCTGCACGCGGGCTTCCTCTAGTTGCAGCAAGCGGGGGCTACTCTTTGTCGCAGAGCATGGGCTTCAATACTTGCAGCATGCGGGCTTAGTAGTTGCTGAGCAGCATGTGGGATCCTCCTGGACTGGGGATCGAACCCGTTTCCCCTGCATTGGCAGGTGGATTCTTAACCACTGTGCCACCAGGGAAGTCCCCTGGATATTTGCTTTTGTTTGTACAAAAAAGGGATTGATACAATATCTGTTCTGGAACTTAAAAAAAAAAAGTTACCATGTATTTGAGCCATCTCTCAATGGCTTGATCCTGAACCTCTGTCACTATAACCTAAGATCACAGTAGCTTTTGCCAACCAAAAACCATACTTTTCGTTTGTATCTAAGCTGCTGTTAAGCCCCATGTGGAGAATTTGGAGGTCTTAAATGAGAAGTTGCCCCTCCCCCAGCAAGATACCATCTAATTTATTCAAAGGACTTTCAGCTCACCCCCTGTCCGCCCCCACGCCACTCCACAATCCCTTCCCCTACTGGGATCAGAGTAATCTTTTAAAAACCCAAATCCTTTGGCTGCTTAAAATCCTCATGTGGTTCCCATCACTCTTGGAATGAAGCTCAAACCTCCTGCCTGGCCCTGCAGCGCCACCCTGTACACCTCAGTGCAGGACCTTCACACTTTCTGTGTCCTTTTCTGGAATGCTTTTCCTGCCCTGGAGTGCTTTTCCTCTAAAGCTCTGGTCGCTTTGGCTCTCTAATATATCTTTCTCTGACTACAGAGGGAAAAAAAAATCCACTAAAAATAGGTGGTTTCAGGCCAGGGTTGTGGGCAAGTGTTTCCCCCCCTTCCGGGTTGAATAGACCCCTCTGAACAAGAGGGTCCCTCTTCCTGCATTGCCCCCCGCCCCGGACTGGATGCTCCAGGGAGGGGGTGGCAGCCATCTCCCTGTCTGGTTTGCCACTGTGTCCCTAGTACCCAGGACAGGGCCTGACACAGAGTTGGCACTCAGGGAAGGAATGAAAGAACGAATGAATGAATGTGGGAGGGAATGCAGTTGGATAACACCTTACTGACAATGTGAGTCAAAAGTCTTAAAGACATGCTTGGACACTTTGATCCAGAAACTCTACTTGTAGAAATTTACCGGAATGCACACAGACATTCACCTTGGCATTGTTTTTCCTGGGGAAAGTGTTGAGAATAACTTAAATGTCCAGCAATTGGTTAAAATACAAAACCCAATTCTCGATCTTTTCTCTCAAGTCAGCATTTCTTCCAGGCTTCCCATCTCAGTAAATGACATCCCCATCTACTCAGCCAGTCAAGGCAGAAAGCTGGGCATTGGGATTTTATTTTATTAATTAATCATTTTTTTTTTTAGCTGTGCCATGCAGCTTGAGGGATCTTATTTCCCCAATGAGGAATTGAACCTGGGCCCCAGCAGTGAAAGCTTGAGTCCTAACCCCTGGACTGCCAGGAGATTCCCTTTATTTATTTATTTTATTGAGGTACAATTTACCTAAGTAAAATATACAAATCTTAAGTGACAGCTCAAAAAAAAAATTTTTTTTAAACCTATGTAGACATCCCTAAGTTAAAAAGTTTTTTAACTACCACCCAGGTGGAGATACAGAAATTTCTTAGCACCAAGGGAGTTCCCTTGTGTCCCATCACAGTCAATACCCCTCCTTCGCCCAGAGGTAACCACTCTTCTGACTTCTGCTGACATTCTGTCTCTAACACCTAACAGCCAGCCTATCGCTGAGGCCTGCCAGTATCTGCGCCATATCGTTCTCAGACCCCGTGACCTCTCATGGGGCAACAGCTTGTCCCTCGTCCCCTCACTTGTCCCCTCTCCTCTGGCACCCCCTCTCTCCCAGCAGCCAGGGCCCTGACCAGTCACCACCCTGCCCAAGACTCCCCAAAGTCTGCTAGTACCCTCAGGTTGGTGCACCCTGCCTGCACCGTCTGCTGAGTCCTCACCACACCCTGGATGAGGGAACGGAGGCACGATGGGGATGCTGCTGGTCCATGGTTGCCAAGGCAGCAGCAGTGGAGCTGGACACATGTACAGGTTGACTCCCAAGCCCATGCTCTTAATTGTTCTACCCCCACTCTATGAATGAATGAATGATCTATTCATCTATTCGGGTTTTCTTTTTCAGAAATACAGCTACCCTTAGGAAAAATCATATGTCCCGCTGCTAACCAGTTGAATTTGAGATCACATTGTTGGCTGGGGAAGAGGAAAAGGAGGAGAAGGTCGGGGGGAGAAGGGAGGGAGAGGAGGAGGAAGGAGGGAGGGAGGAGGTCCCAGCAGTGCTGGGGAGAGGGTGTCTCTGGAGTGGAGGCTTTCCCCCACTGTGGTTACTTTCCTGAGGACTGGCCTTGACCCCAGCAGAGGAGAGGCTCTTTATTTACCCAATGTCTGAATCCTGACCGTCACTGGGCTTAGAGGCAGGGAAGGGGGCCTCCCCTACAAGATCTGTGGTCTGAGTGAAGAAAACGATTGCGTAAAAATGGAGAGCCTTACCACATTCCAGGTCCTGTCCCCGCCTGAGTCATGCTTGAGAAGGGGGAGGAGAAAGCCGGGGCCCAAAGCCCCTCGGATTGCAGGCTGGCCAAGGCCTGTATGGTGTGACGTCACTGAAGTCATGGCCTGTGAGCTCAGGCAGAGGTGCTTGCGACAGGGGAAGAGGCAGGAGGGAGGGCTGAGGATGGCTCAGAGGAACTCCAGGCCTGGGTTGGAGAGAGGTCACCAGGTCAAGAGGCTGCCTCCGGAGAGAGCCCCAAACCTCTCCCATTGTCAGGGCACCTCCCACGTGACCCGTGTCCTCGGCATCCGCCACAGTGCCTGGCACGCTTAAGTGCTCAGGGTTCAGGGGCTGAATGGATGAATCAATGAATGAATGAATGTGGGAGCAAGGCACCTCTGCTGAGAATGCCATTCTCCCGCTTTAATTCTGCGACCTTCAGGAATGACTGCTCTTGGTGGCACTCCCCTGGCGGTCCAGTGGTCAGGACTCCAAGCTTCCAATTCAGGGGACTGGGGTTCCATCCCTGGTCGGGCAATTAAGCCTAGCAGCGTGGCCAAAAAAATAAATTAAAAAAAAGAGAGAGAGAAAAGAAATGACCCTTCTTGGGAATTCCGTGGTGGTCCAGTGGTTAGGACTCCACTCTCTCACTGCCAAGGGCCCGGGGTTCAATCCCTGGTTGGGGAACTAAGATCTCACAAGCAGTATGGCACAGCCAAAAAAAAAAGAAAACAACAGACTGTTCTTGGGCCTCATGTGTCCCTGTTTCCCATGAGGGTTGGCCCTGGCATTCTGGTCATGGGCCTGCATTTTCATCTGCTCTGTGCAGAGCTGGGGGTTGACAGACAGCTGAGTGCAGATTCGGCCTCCAACCAGGAGGATGCTGCACTTTTTTTCCTTAGTACCGAAACTGTGCCACACCCTGGGCGGGAGGGGATCACTTGTGATGAAACAGGAGGGTCAGGGCCTCCCGAGGTGGTTAAAACTGAGCTGCCCGGGTCCCTAGCTGCAGCTTGTGTGGGGACAGTGGGAGTGAGGGCAACAGGGACATGTCTGGTCCTTTCCTGGCTCTAAGTTCAGAAAGCTTCCGGAACACCCCACCCCCCACCCCCCATAGCCCAGTGCTCTGGGCTGAGCAGTCAGTTATAGCACATGTACTTGACTGCAGTTCTGAGATGAACAGTCCAGATTGGACACTGGAGGTCATGGGGAAGGTCAGAGCATCTAGCTGGGTCCGTGGAAGATCAGCTTCCTCTGGGCATCAGCCCCTCCTCAGCCAAGTCCTTTCCTCCCCCTGGGCTCTCCAAAGAGTCTTTTTCACATACACCATATACATGATACATGTGGTATATGATATCACATACACCAGTGATATATATGTATGATTTGGCATGGAAATTGATCAAGTCATTTCCCTCCTCTGAACCCTCTGAACCTCAACTTCCTCACCTCTAAAATGGGGATAAGGAAGACAATAGACTAATATATATAAAGTACTGGGCTCAGTGTCTGGCAGCTGAAGTTAGCTCTTATTATTATTAATCTTATTATATAGTAATTTTTATTTTATCACTAAGTTTACTGCCCTGCTTGTGTTCCCAGCCCAAGCTGAAGCTCTGTCTCTCAGCTGGCCTGTCCAGGTGGGAGGAGCCTGTTCTCTTTGCCAGGTCTTACTCTTGTCTTGGAGCCAAACTATGTCTGTCCATCCCCGGGATCTCACCCCCTCCCCAGAGTGCTGGGCGGTCTCTTCTCTCAGCTGCTGCTGACAACATGCTCAACAGTGACACGCCCATGGCCCTAGGGGCCTTTGAGGCGTCCGGAGGCCAGAATCTTGCCCAGAGAATGGCCTGGCAGGAAACATGCAGTGAGAAGGGGGGTGCTAGCTGCAAGGGGATTGTCTGGATTAATTCTTTTTTTTTTTTAATAAATGTATTTATTTATTTTTATTGGCTGCATTGGGTCTTCGTAGCTGGGCTTTCTGTAGTTGCAATGAGTGAGGGCTACTCTTCATTGAGGTGCACGGGCTTCTCATTGTGGTGCCTTCTCTTGTTTCGGAGCATGGGCTCTAGGCACACGCGCTTTAGTAGTTGTGGCACGTGGGCTCAATCGTTGTGGCTCGCGGGCTCCAGAGCGCAGACTCAGTAGTTGTGGTGCACAGGCTTAGTTGCTCTGAAGTATGTGGGATCTTC
The DNA here is from genome assembly GCF_030028045.1 of Hippopotamus amphibius kiboko. Taxonomy (NCBI): domain Eukaryota; kingdom Metazoa; phylum Chordata; class Mammalia; order Artiodactyla; family Hippopotamidae; genus Hippopotamus; species Hippopotamus amphibius. The sequence continues at coordinate 6,754,014 of NC_080187.1, forward strand.
CCGGATCAGGGCTCACACCCATGTCCCCTGCATTGGCAGGGGGATTCCTAACCACTGTGTCACCAGGGAAGCCCCGGTCTGGGTTAATTCTGTGCTCTCCCGTGTTAGGAGGATCTGACTGTTGGGATGAGGTGAGAGCAGGGAGGCCTTCGTGGTGGAGGAATTAGGGTCGGTTGGGGGGCAGGGAAGCAGTGAGAGGCTTGCATAGAAAATATCGTCTTACGGTACCTGGAGGACAAGCAGGATCCGAAATGGCCTTCTGTGGGGCTTTGGCTTCTGGTGGAGCCGGGCGCCCAGTAGTGCAGGTGGCCAGCCAGCACTAAGTAGCTCCAGTTGGTGGTAGGTAGTTTCATTGCTAGGGTAGAGCCGCACTGAGGATTCTTGGACAGAGGGACTTATGGTGAGGATTCTGCCCGTGCTAGGGGGAACCTCTCAGGCGGGACACGGAAACACAGGTGAGGATCCCAGAGCTGGCCAGGACCCGAAACAGATTCATGGAGGGGCCTGTTTGTCAATGTTCTTTGATCTGTTCCTCCTCCTCGAAGCCCACTCCTCGGGTGCTGAGCTCAGACTCCTCTCAGTGGTGTGGGCTCCTGCACCCATGCCCACCTTTCCGTCTCTCCTGGTATCTTCTGTTCATACCTGGGGAGCACCTGTTTGGGCGGAGCTGTGGATTCCATTGGCTGTTGTCTAGCCTCCCCATTGGCTTCCTGTGGTCAGGTGTTCTTTGCCGTTCAAACAGCTGTGGCTGTGGTGGCCCTGTCCTAGGAATTGCCTGGGGCTGCTTCCCTGGGGGAAATGTCTCTACCTGTGTGTGTATGTGGAGGTAGGTGAGAAGGACCCCTTACAGGGACTCAGTGAAGCCCCGTATTCTCAGTTTGTCCAGTACACCTCTTGACTTCCAACCAGCCAATCAGGTTTCTGGGTGATCCAGCAAACCCCCACGGCGCCCCCACCCAATCTGTTTTCTTCCTCACCTGATACACGCACATCATTATGTATGGTTCTTGTCCTGTTGTAAGGTAATGAGTTCAATAAGAGTGTCAATTGGAGGGCAGGTGGCCCTTCACACACACATCCCCAGCCCCTGAGCTCTGCCTCTGGAATTCGACTGGCTCAGTTGAAGAAACCAATACCAATACCACCAGCAGCAGTGACAGTTTACATTTAACACCAGTCACAATTCTACGTGCCACCTGGATTATCTCAGTAATCCTCGGGGGAAGGTCTATTCTCACGCCCATTTTAGAGATAGAGAAAGTGAGGTTCAGAGAGGGAAAGCATGGTGCTCAGAGAGGAAGCAGTGGCGCCCGACAGTAACCAGCACTGGCCGAGGCCTGTGCTCCTTCCTGCTCCTCAGCTGCTGGGCCCTGATGGCAGGTTACTTGGCATCTCCAGGTCTCAGTTTTACTTCTTCCAAAAGTGGGATAAGAAGATTTAACATATGAAGTGGTCACAGAAAATCAGCGCTTTTCAAACTAAAATACATTATTATCACAGATGGGAAGTGGAATTTTGTTGTTCTTTTGGTAATAAATTGGGGTTTTCAGAGTTGAATTTTAAGTCCAACTTGCTTGAAATCAGCCCCAGATTTGGACGCGTACCTAACAGGCAGCTTCCACAGCTTGATTCACCGGTCTTGGGGTCTGAACTGAGAGGCTCAAGTTTCACTTGACTTGAGATTCTAATCACATCTGTGACCTTTGTACCACGTGTCTTAAAGAAATAAAAAACCAGAAAGACAAGTTCTAGAACACTTTCTGTAGAGCTGCACTGTTCATATGGCAGCCTCAAGCCAGACGTGGTCCTCGAGCTCCTGAAATGTGGAAAGCCCAAACTGAGACGTGCCATGAGTAGAATTCATACCTGATTTTGAAGACCTAACATGAAAAAAAGTTAAATATCTAATTAATACAAGGGTGAGTCAAAAATTATCTGCACTCCAGTTATATTAAAACTTCTGTTGGCCACACTGTCTTATCAGTGCTTTCCGTTCAAGTCTACTGCCTCCCCAGTCACTGCTGTGCAGGTCTGAACGTGTTACATCAATTCATTTGTAACTGCAGTGCGAGCAAAAATGATTCCCCACTTGTGATTTGCACAAAAGAAAAGCAGCGTACAGTGATTCGTTTTTTGTGGTCTGAGGGTGTGCACATCCACACACTTCTGCCCACACTGTCGACACTCTACAAAAACTTTGTTTTGAGGTGTTGAAGCATCCTCCCTGTAGTCCTGATCTTGCTCCATAGGACTTGCACCTGTTTGGTCACGAAGATTCACTTCTGATGAAGTGAAAGCAGAGGTGCATTCGTGGCTTGCAGCTCAGCCTAAAACATTTTTAATGAGGGAATACGAAAGCTTGTTGACAGGTGGACAAAGTGTATTGAAAAGCAAGGAGATTCTGTTGAGAAATGATGTATTTGTCTTTTCTTTTTTTTTCTCAAAAAAATATGGAACGCTTCACAAATTTGCGTGTCATCCTTGCACAGGGGCCTTGCTAATCTTCTCTGTATTGTTCCAATTTTAATATACGCGCTGCCGAAGCGAGCACTATTTGTCTTTTCTAAAAGTTACAAAAAATAAATTCTACAGCCAGAGTGTGGATAATTTTTGACTCACCCTTGTAATTTTAAAATATTGATTATATGTTAAAATGATGATATTTTGGATCTAATGGGTTAAATAAAATATATCATTATAGTAGGCTGAATAATGTCCCCCAAAGATGTCGGGTCTTAACCCCTGGAACCTGTAAATGTTACCGTAATGGAAAAGGGGTCTCTCTTTCCAATAGTGATTCAGTTATTTATCTTTTTTTTTTTTTTTTTTTTTTGGCTGCGTTGGGTCTTTGTTGCTGTGCACGGGCTTTCTCTAGTTGTGGCGAGTGGGGGCTACTCTTCGTTGTGGTGCATGGGCTTCTCAGTGCAGTGGTTTCTCTTGTTGTGGAGCATGGGCTCTAGAACGTGCAGGCTTCAGTAGCTGCAGCCCATGGGCTCAGTAGCGGCTCTTAGGCTTTGTTGCTCCATGGCATGTGGGATCTTCCAGGACCAGGGATTGAACCCATGTCCCCTGCAGGTGGTGTCTTAACCACTGTGTCACCAGGAAAGTCCCCTAAACATTATTTCTGAGTGTGTCTGTGAGACTGTTTCTGGCTGAGATTAGCATTTGAATCAATGGACTCAGTGAAGTAGGACACCCTCCCCAGCGTAGGCGGGCTTCATCCAATCATCAGGGCCTGAATAGAATGAAAGACAGAGGAAGGAGGAATTCACCCCTTTTCTCCGGCCTCACTGCCTCACTCATCTCGCCCAGCCCTCGGACTGAGATTTTCACCATTGACTTCCCTGGTTCTCAGGCCTTTGGGCTTGGGCTGAACTACACCACCAGCTTCCCTGGGTCTCCAGCTTGCAGATGAAAGGTGATGGGACTTCTCAGCCTCTATAATCACATGAGCTCATTTCTCAAATAAATCCCTCGAGATGGATAGAGAGATGATAGATGATAGATAGATAGATAGATAGATGATAGATAGATAGATAGATATAGATAGATAGATAGATAGACAATCTATATATAGATTATATATAGATAGATTATATCTATATAGTCATATAATCTCTTTTTCTTTTGGTTTTGATTTTGTTTCTCTGGAAAATCCTGATGAATACAGACCCTATTTCCAAATAAGGTCACATTCACAGATGCTGTGGGTTAGGACTTGGACACCTCTTTTGTGCGGACACCATTCAACACGCTACAGACCTGTCACCTCTGTCTGCAGCAAAGGCTGGACTGCAAAGGGGCTCCGAGCAGGAGCTCTGCAACTGCTTGGTTCTAGATTTGCATCTTCCACTTGTGTTCTCATTACTATGGTTTTTCTTTGTCCCCTGAACCTCAGGAATCCTCTATGATAATTGGAGGTCATGGTGTTATGAGTACCCCAAAAGACTGTTGTGAGACCTCTCATTGGCTCTTTTTTTTTTTTTTAATTTATTGGGTGCGTTGGGTCATTGGGTCTTCGTTGCCACGTGTGGGATTTCTCTAGTTGTGGCGAGCGGGGGCTACTCTTCATTGTGGCACGTGAGCTTCTCGTTGTGGTGGCTTCTCTTGTTGTGGAGCATGGGCTCTAGGTGCTCGGGCTCCTGTAGTTGTGGCATGTGGGCTCAATAGTTGTGGCTCGCAGGCTCTAGCGCGCAGGCTCAGCAGTTGTGGTGCACGGGCTTAGTTGCTCCGTGGCACGTGGGATCTTCCCGGACCAGGGATCAAACCCGTGTCCCCTGCGTTGGCAGGTGGATTCTTAACCGCTGCGCCACCAGGGAAGCCCCTCCTTAGCTTTTAGGGTAAGTTACTCAGACGCTCCATACCTCAATTTTCTCAGCTATAAAATGGGAATAACAGTACCTATCTCAACTAGTTGTTATACATTTTCTGTTATGAATTTTAAATAAGTTTAATATTTCTCGGGCACATGGTGAATGTTATGTAAGTGCTATTATTAAAAAGTATTCATGATGCCTGGCTCCGGGGAAGTACTAAACAATGCTAGCTGCTGTTATTCTTCATGTTACTATTTATTATAAGATGTTGGCATCCTGGAAAGGCCCTATCAAGGTCTGATGTTATCCTTTCTCTGGCTTTGATGAGGGCATGCATTCTTCCCGCAGCCCGTGCCGAGTCACCCTGAGCACAGAATCAGGGCCAGCTTTGTGCAGTCACACAGAGTCCCAGGCTCAGTTTAATGCTCTGCTGTCATCGTCTTGAAATTCTTAATAACTTCTGAGCAAGGGGGCTTTGCATTTTCATTTTGCACCGGGCCCCACAAACTGTGTAGCCAGAAACTGTGACCTGCTTGGAGTCACAGTGCTTCCTGTGTTTGTAGCAGTGAGGGGTGAATTTCCCGCTCTGGTCTGAGCTGTCTCAGTGGCTCATGGGGTGATGACCGCTCTATGAGGAACCCTTCCAAACTGGGTCATGGGGGCTGGAAAACACGGGCTCCAAGGATGAGCTGGTGGGGCGGCAGTTGTTTTGCCTGGAAGAGGAGATTTGAGGTGGACCCAGCATGTCCTCCAATTTTTGAAGGGCAGTGGGGAGAGGAAGGGAGTGCAAGTATTCTTTGCGGCCCCGAAGGGCAAATCCAGCATAAGGTAGGAATTATAAACAACGAGAATTGTGCAAGAAGGGAATGGCTGGCTTCAGTTCAAACCTCAGCTCTGCCTGGGGGCTAAGAGTATGGGCTCTGTCTTCAGGCCCTGCCCAGATCTGTGACCTTAGAGAAGGTCATTCATAGCCCTGAGCCAGTTTTTCCATCTGGGTAATGGGCCTAATACAGGATGAGATGCTGAAGATAAAACAAGGCAAGTTTATACGAGTGTAAAGGGAGCCTGGCGCCTAGGAGGTCTCTAAAGCAAAACAGTTGCTGTTGTTGTTATTGTGATTATTACTGGAAGGTAGTGAGTTCCCCAGACTGTCAGGGTTTGAGTTAAGATGGACCAACAGGGAGTTGCATGAGCCAACCCTTGCATCAGAGCTAAAGACGGAAGTTCCCACTTCATCCCCTTGATAGTTTCAGCATCTGGCATCATTGGATGATTCGTTTAAAAACCCAGTCATGGAACACTCTTCGTGACAAAGCCCACGAGGGAAACGTGGTGACGCTTTTTGTGGAGCGGAGGAAGTTTTGGGTCCTGGAGGCTGCTGAAGAAGTGGGAGGGGTTCCCGTTGTTCTTGCCTTTGAAAGCTTCAAGCAGCTGTCCCCTGAGCCATTGCAAGCTGAACGCGATCCCAGGAATGCAAAACTCCCTTCCAGGGCCCCCTAGGAAATGGGTTCCTGATGTGTCTGAGAGGGGGACATGGGATAACAGCATCAGGGGTGGTGTGCGTGTGAGAGGGAGGTTGCCTGTGCCGCTTGATGCACGGACAGCCCTGGCAGGTTCGGTCAGGGTCTTGGCCTCGCTGATCCCGGAGACTCTGCCTAGAGTCACACTCGGGGTGACTGCCACTTCCCTGGAAATGCCTTGGCAGTGATTTGTGCTGAGACAGACATTTCTCTTCTCCCTCCTCCCCTGTCTGCCTCTTCTGCTTCTCCTCCAAGCTGCATCCAGGATCTGACCGCAGCTCTGCTCATCAGTAACAGGATCTGAGACCCGGAGCCTGAGGAGCAGCAGATGGGCGCCATCAAAGGCCACGCTCGGTCAGAGCCTGCAACAGCCAGGAGGGTGTTTCTCTCCCCGGAGACCAGAGAAGAGGATGGGCTCCATAGTAGCCCCAGAATTCACCAGCATCTCAATCTCATGCACACGTTCAGGTGGTTCATCTTTCCACAAATATTTACCAAGCACAGCTTTGTGCAGACACCATGCTAGGTGCGTAAATACAGCCGTGAACAAGACGGCGCCCTTTTAATGTAAAACTAGCCACCTTAAAGTGTGCAATCCAAGGGCATCAAGTATATTCATATTATTGTGCAAGCATCACCACCCTCTCCAAAACTTTTTCATCTTCCCCAAAGGAAACCCTGTATGCATCAAGCCATCACTCCCATTGCCCCCTCCACCTACATCCTGGCAACCACCAATCTGCTTTCTGTCTCTGTGAATTTGCCTATTCTGGACATTTCATATACATAGAACCATACAATAGGTGGATTTTTGTGAATGGCTTCTTTCTCTTAGCTTGAAGTTTTTTCAGGTTCATCCACATCGTAGCCAGTACCACTACGTCATTCCTTTTTTTTTTTAAGTCTTATTTTTATTTTATTTTATTTTATTTTTGGCCATGCTGCACAGCACGTGGAATCTTAGTTCCCTGGCCAGGGATCGAACCCACACCCCCTGCGTTGGACGCACAGAATCCTAACCGCTGGACCACCAGGGAATTCCCCCCAGGCCCCACATCTCTAAAATGGGTCTAATAGTCATCTCTCCTCAGGAGGATTGACTACCATGGCGTCTGTGATTAGGCCAGTGTTGGGTGTGAGGGGGATGTCCCAGTGACCCTGGGGCCGTCATCCCATCGGACTGCTGTCCTTAGTGGGATGGCATCATCCCTGAAGGGAGTCTTGGCTGTCTCAGGAATGGGCTTCAGGGTCAGGCTGGGCTTGGGAGCCCAGGCAGACAGCCTGGCACGCAGCCCCACATTAGCCTGGTTCGCTGATGTGCAGCTTCCAGTCTCAACCATTTATCGTTGTCCATAAATGTCAGGTTGTGTGTTTCCACACCGCTGGATGAGTGTTTGGGCTGTCAACATGCAAACTAACCAAATTTAAAATCATGCCTTCTTTTCCAGTCCTAACTGAATGGTTATCGAAGGCAGGTGCCCTGGAGCAATGCCCCAGTTATCTTGTTCTGGTCCCAACCTGCCTGGCAGCCAGTCCCACTCAGAAACACAGAATCCTCTTCCCCAACTCTCTGCTTATCAGGCAGGAGAGGCAGCCAGGCTCCCCCAGCGGAATTCCAAGAAGTAGGCAGGTAGGAGTCAGAACCAAACTCTGAAACTTTTCACTTATCTTGGGCTAGACTCTCTTGATTACAAAAAAAGAAATCCAAATCAAATACACTTAATTCTGTTCAATTCAATTCAACAAATTACAGTTGTGTCTATATGTCAGGAACGGGACCAATGCTTGTGGTTCATCAGTAAGCATAACAGAGACCCCCTGCCCCAGAAAGCCAGGTGTTAGACAGTAAGGATACTAAATAAATTATATGATATGTCATTGAGTGATATGTGCTATGGAAAGAAAAGAGAAAGTGGAGGCAGGGAAGAAGCATCAGGAGAGCTGGGGTGAGAACAGGGTTCAGAACTAATTTTTTTAATAAATGCATTTATTTATTGGCTGCATTGGGTCTTCATTGCTGTGCAAGGGCTTTCTCATTGCAGAAGAGCAGGGGCTACTCTTTGTTGAGGTGCGTGGGCTTCTCATTGCAGTGGCTTCTTTTGTTTCAGAGCACGGGCTCTAGGCGTGCAGGTTTTAGTAGTTGTGGCACGTGGGCTCAATAGTTGTGGCTCATGGGCTCTAGAGCACAGGCTCAGTAGTTGTGGCACACAGGCTTAGTAGCTCCGCAGCATGCTGGATCTTCCTGGAGCAGGGATGGAACCCGTGTCCTCTGCATTGGCAGGTGGATTCTTAACCACTGCACCACCAGCGAAGCCCTGCAGAACTAATTTAAGGTAATCAGGGTGGGCTGCATTGGGAAGGTGAGATCTGAGTAAAGACTTGAAGATTGTCAACACAGTGGATGCCTGGGGAAGACAATTCCAGGCAGAGGGATCAGAGAAAGAACAGTGTCCTGCATGTTTGAGGACTAGCAAGGAGGGCAGTGTGACTGGGCTGAATTAATGAGGGGAGGAAGGAGTTAAAGAGGAGTTCAGTGAGAACCAAATGGGGACCAGACGGGGTAGGGCCATGGGCCACAGTCCAAACTTTTGCTTTTACTCTGAGTGAGATGGAAGCCATGGCAGAGTTTGGAGTAGAGGTGGGATGTGATTTGATTGTTTTGTGAAAGGTAAAAAGGAAACGCCTAGACTCCTAGGCCTGGGTGAGTCAGAGATTGGGGCCTCTTTGTTTCCTTCAGAATACAGCCTCCTCCATGCGGGGAGAGGGAATGACTGCACACAACTTCAGGCCAACACCAGGCCAGGGCCCCTTCCTGGAGCCTGGAGGGATTTCTTTATCAGCGTCAGAATAGAAACTCCCAGGGAAACTCTCTGATTGGTTCTGCTTGGACCAATCACAGTGCCCAGATGCCAGGAACATTGTGATTGGCTGGTCTGGGTCACAGTGGTTGCCCCATACTAAGAAGATGGAGTAGTCTGATTGGCTGCCCGCCAACCCCACTCCCCCACCCCCAGGATTACGGGCAATAGGGGTGCAAGAAAAGCAAAGGAAGGTTGTGATTTCCCAGAGGAAGGTAGAAAGGAGAGGAAGCTGGCAGACAAAAACAGCAGTCCTTCCTTGAGTTGCTCACCCTAATTGGAGCCCAGGGTTCCCATCTGGTGGGCTTCTGTGCAGGAGGGGCTGCAGAGGTATCAGAAAGCACTCACTCATCTATGTTTGCCCCTCCCATAGACCACATACCACATTTCACAAACATTGCTTCTCTGAGGAGGCTTGACGCCACAGTGATGACTACAGCACAGATCTTACTTGAAAGGTCACTTCGGCAATAATCTTTTTCATCCCTGCATTTCCCCATCCCTCGCTGGAGAAAACCCCAGCAATATTCACTGAGGTCAGGAACCAGTGGCCAGTTGGCCGGTTGAGGTGGGGCCCCTTCCTCCTCTCTCTAAGCCTCCTCTGAAGTCACAGATAATTCAACAGCGTGAAGAGCTGGGTCTCTGATCCTCAGGAAATGCCGAGGAGGGTGAGCTGGAAGAAGGCTCAGACACAGCAGCTGCTCTCTGTAGAGCTGGGAGAACTTCTGTGGGGGCTTTTTTGATACAATAAAGAAACGCATTTTGACTACACATTGGCGAATTTTTTTTTTAATGATTCCTTACATAAACATTTTATTTTAGAAAATTTTGAGATGTACAGAAAAGTGGCCAAGATAGTACAGTTCCCATACACCCCATACCCAGTTTCCCCTCTTATTAGTATCTTATATTAGTAAGGCAAATTTAAATTGCAGTTAATGAACCAATATTGATACATTCCTATTAATTACAGTCCATACTTTATTCAGATTCCCTTGTTTCTCACCTGATGTCTTCTGTTCCCGGATACCATCCAGGGTACCACATTGTGTTTTGTTGTCCTATCTCTTTAGGCTCCTCTTGAATATAACAGGTTCTCAGCTTTTTTTTTTTTTTTAAATGACCTTGACAGCAGGTTCAGTATGTTGTAGAATGTGCTGGTGTTTTTCTGATGATTTGACTACAGGTATGTGCTTTGGGGAGGAAGACCACAGAGGTAAAGCGCCTTTCTCATCATGTCGCATCAAACGTGTATGCTATCAGTTTGACTTATCACTGTCAAGGTTAATCTTGATCGCCTGGCTGAGGCTCTGTTTGTCAGATTTCTCCACTAGAAAGTCACTCCCCCCACCCCCCTTCCATAGGCTATTCTTTGGAAGGAATTCATTACACACAGTACACACACTCAAGGTGTGGGGAGAAACAAAAAAGAAATAGGGAGTTATGCTCTACTTCCTTGAGGATAGAGTACCTGCATAAATTATTTGGAATGCTTCTGCCTGAAAGATTTGTCTCTTCTCTCCCATTTTTGTATTTATTCAATCATTTATTTAAATCAGTATGAACTCAGGATTTTTATTGTATGCAGTGGATTATAATCCAATGCTATCTTTATTTTCTTGCTCAAGTTGTTCCAGCTTTGGCCACTGGGAGCTCCTGTGTCACCAGCTTTGTGATTTTTTTTCTTTTTATTTAGCACTTATTTTCCGGGACTCCGAGCTCCATCTTCACGTTGCCTGCCCCAGTTCTAGAGTCAGCCATTTTCCCAATAAGCTCCAGTTCCCGTTACTAGAGAGAATAGTATTGGCAACCAGGACCCGGGGACTTGGTGTGCTTGTGGCTGCCTGGGCCTCATTATTAACGTAGGTGAATTTTTATGTCTACATCCCCCGTGTAACTACCACCCGGGTCAAGACATAAAACATTTCCAAAGCCCAGGGGGCCTCTTCCTGAGGTGGACTCAGGGCCTTCTGTTGTCCTGATCTTTGTGCAGACACCGCTGTATTTTCCAGGGGCCTTGGGGCCAGGCCCACGGTGAGCACTGCCCAGTCCCCGCACCCCCCGCAAGGTGGGGGCTCCGATCCCATTTTATATGCAAAGAGTGTAACCGGAGCTCCGGGAAAAGTAACACCACCATCACCCTCACCACCAAAAACAACAAGGGCAGCAGCGCTGCCTGAGGAAGGCTTTAGGGAAATTCTTGGCGGAAGATCAGAGAAGGGTTTGTTGTTCTTATCAGGCCCTGGCTTAGCCGGTTCGTTTCAGCAGACGATGGGGAAAAGGTTCCTATCATGAAGTCACACACACGGTCCGAAGGGCCTCCCTACAAAGCCCCTCTTAATTTCGGCTGCAGGTAACGTAAGTGATCATCTGCGCTTTGCCCACACTGGTTTTCCTAGCCTCTGCTGGGGAGGTGTCTATGTTGCTGTTTCAGGAGACCAAGCAGAGCAGAGCAGAGCATGCCTGCGGTCCAAGGAGGCATGAACATGACGGCCCCCTCTTGGCTGTCTCCAGTCCTTGATTCTGGGGTTGGTGCAGAGACCCCAGCCCCATAACTGAGCTTTTGACAAGGAAGACAGCCCCCTCCAGTGGTTCCCCTGAGCTGGGGGCAAGGGAGGTGGGCATCCTCAGTTCTCAGACAAAAACATCAGCCAGGGGCAAGCTAGCACAGTTCCTCCCAATCTACCATCAGAGATAAGACATGTTTCAGGACATCCAATGCTTTCTATGTTCGTCCGTGATCGTGACCTACCATTTATCTCCTGGGGCTGGGACAACCCAGTCTGGCAGCCGCGTGCTCCAGAGACATGGGTGTCAGTTCACAAGCTCATCTTTTGTCCAGATAAAGGGAGGCTTGGCACATATAAATGGACAAGAAGCGACTGCCCCCCACCTCCCCTCCCCCACCCCCAAGCCACTGCCCCTAGAAGCAAGGCCCGGTGGGGAGGGTTGTTTCCAGGGGTCTCCCTCCTGGCAACTCTGCTATGTAGGCATCATCATCCCCATTTTGAGGAGGCGGAAACTGAGGCTCAGAGGCTCCTGTTGATAGAGGGCTGACTATGTGTCTGCTGCTTTATAATTAGACAGGACTCCTCCTCATTCCCCCCACAGAAAGTGTCTTTGCCCTCTGGCCAGGTCTTTCTTTGGTCTCTGCTGCTTTGGGGGCACACGCCTGGCTGTAAGCAGATAGGGTAGGGGGTCCCTGGAGGAAAAGAACCAGGTAGAGTTTTTTCACGTAAGAGAAGCCATTTGGGCCTAAGCCATTTTGTGATCTAAGCCTGGCCACAATGCTAGTCCTTGAACAGGTCTGAGTAATAATAAGCTTAGGGAACAAAAAACCAAACTGTTATCAGGCAGGAGGCATAACAATAACAAAGATAATTTATCAGTTGTGAAAATTCCCAGTTCTGTTTCAATGGTAAAAATTAGCCTGAAGCACTTTTCTGAGCTGTTTGGCAGAATTTAGACCGTGCCTCGGGCACCCAACCACCAGATCAGCTGAAACCTAGGGGATGGTGATGATAACATTTTCTGAGCCTCCTGACTTCAGTCAACTAAAGTTTGGACTCTGTTGACCTTTGCTGCAATTCTTTTTTTTTTAAATTAATTAATTAATTAATTTTATTGGCTGTGTTGGGTCTTTTTTTGCTGTGCGCGGGCTTTCTTTAGTTGCAGTGAGTGGGGGCTACTCTTCGTTGTGGTGCGCGGGCTCCTCCTTGTTGGCTTTTCTTGTTGCGGAGCACAGGCTCTAGCACATGGGCTCAATAGTTGTGGCTCACGGGCTCTAAAGCACAGGCTCAATAGTTGTGGCGCACGAGCTTAGTTGCTCCACAGCATGTGGGATCTTCCTGGAGCAGGGATCGAACCCGTGTCCCCTGCATCGGCAGGTGGATTCTTAACAGCTGCACCACCTAGGAAGCCCCCTTTGCCTCAATTCTATGCTGAGTTCTCCTCTGCTCAAGCCGATCTATGAATAGGCATATACCCTTAGCTTAAAACTTCCCCAGTGTCGCTGTTAACAGACACTGCTTTGTGAGAGATCCCTGGTGTTCTCCTTACTTGCTGCAAGTAATAAATCCTTCCTTCTCCCCATCTTTGGCTTGGTGTGTCTTTTGGCTCAACACTGACTAAGACGTGAACCCAGTTTTCGGGTTAGAAGACTAAAACACTTCTGTCCCTCTGGGCAGGTCCAAGTTTGGAGTGGGTGCCAGAGACTGATTTTTCTCTCTTCCCCACTTCCCCTGGGCATCCCTTAACAAAGCCAGTAGTGTTGACAAAACTAAAGGGACAAGATCCCTGCCTCTGCAGAGGGCCCACCCCAAACCTGAGGAAGGGGGCTAAGGGAAGGAGAGGACAGAGCAGGGTGAGGATTCTGAAGTGAGGGATTCAAAGGCGTCACACACTCTTGATGCTTTTATCGAAGAGCTGGAGATTTTGGGGCATTCCTGTAATGTACAATCAAACCATTTGCCTGGGAGTCTCCCAGAAAAGTAGTGATACTAAAAAAGACAGTAGAACACTGTGCTAGTTTCCTATGGTTGCTGTAACCAATTACCACAAATGTAAATTTATTTTTTAAACTCATTTATTGGCTGCATTGGGTCTTCATTGCTACTTGCGGGCTTTCTCTAGTTGTAGAGGTGAGAGGTGCGGGCTAGTCTTTGTTGTGGTGCTCGGGCTTCTCGTTGCAGTGGCTTCTCTTGTTGCAGAGCATGGGCTCTTAGGTGCGCAGGCTTCAGTAGTTGTGGCACGCAGGCTCAGTAGTTGTGGCTCACAGGCTTAGTTGCTCTGGGGCATGTGGGATCTTCCCAGACCAGGGATCGAACCCGCTGTGTCCCCTGCATTGGCAGGTGGATTCTTAACCGCTGCACCACCATGGAAGTTCCTACCACAAATTTAGTGGCATAAAATAACACAAATCTGGGGACTTCCCTGGTGGCACAGTGGTTAAGACTCCGCATTCCCAATGCAGGGGGCCCAGGTTCCATCCCTGGTTAGGGAACTAGATCTCACATACTTGCCTGCATGCTGCAACTAAGAGTTCGCACGCCATAATTAAGGAGCCTGCCTGCTGCAACTAAGACCCAGCACAACCAAAGAAATGAATAGACATTAAAAACAAAACAAAACAAAAAACACAGATCTGTTATCTCACAGTTCTGGAGGCCAGAAGTCCAAAATCCATTTTGGTGGGTTAAAGTCAAGCTATCCACAAGGCTGGTTCCTTCTGGAAGCTCTGGGGGAGAATTTGTCTCCTTGTCCAGGTCCTGGAGGCCACCTGCGTTCTCTGGCCCGTCTTCAGTTCAACTTCAAGGCTAGCAGTATAGCATCTTCTCTCCTCTCTCACCTCTGCTTCTGTCTTCACATCTTTCCCACCCTCATTCTACCGCGTCTCTCTTAGGAAGACCCTTCTGATTCAACTGCATTCATACAGAGTATCTAGGATAATCTCCGCAGTTTAAGACCTTTACGAAGTCCCTGCAAAGCCCCTTTGCCATGTTAGGTAACATATTCACAGACTCTGAGGACTGGGATATGGACATCTTTGGGGAGGAGAGGGCACTGTTCAGCAGTCACGTTAATGTAGGTCTGGCTGTGGTTCAAGTGTCCAGATTGAATGTGGAGACAGATAGTTCGGTTCTCACACCCACCACCTGCCCTGACCCTGGGGGAATTGGCCACAGATCAGTGACTCTACCACTCGTGGAGGTCCTGCCAGGCTCCTGGCTTTGTTGCAGCCCCAGAAGGCGGGTGCTGCCCTACACCCCCACTTTAGAGATTGCGGAAACAGCAGAAAGTGTTCAAGGATTTGCCAGGGAGGGGCGGAGCCAGGGGCCAGATCGGATCACCCCCACCCCACCCCACCCCCCACTCCCTGCTCTCCCCCCAGCATCTGGGGGCAGAAGTTGCTCGTGCTGCTGGGAGTGGGCGGGTGCCGAGTGCAGACAAGCCTCCCGCGCTCTCTCCCCGCCCCTCCCTGCTCTCGGAGACACAGCCACGCGCCGCAGCGCACGGCCGCTCGCTGTCTTCTCCGGAGCTGCTGCCTCTGCCGCCACGCCACCGCAGAGATGCCCTCCCCTAGCCTGGAGCTGATGAGCGGCCAGGTGCTCCCGGCCTTCCTGCTCTGTAGCACGCTGCTGGTCATCAAGATGTACGTGGTGGCCATCATCACGGGCCAAGTGAGGCTTCGGAAGAAGGTACGTGCTGCCCTCGGGAACGCCGGCCCCGCGTGCGCTCACTTCTCCCGCAGCCGGGAAGGCTGGGGACGACGCGACACTTGGCCAAGATGTTTTTGGGGTCAGAGTGTGAGTGAGCGGGCTCGGGGACCAGGTGCCTCTCCCAGCCCTCTGGCATGGCTCCTCTGTGGCCCTCGGTTTCAGCAGGGCCCGCACCTACTTTTCCGCGCCTACTTTTAAGGTGAATTCTGGGCACAGCAAGACTCCACGAGTGGCACTGAGCTCTGCCGGCGGCTCGGAGAGTAGCAGGTCCCGGAGGGTGGAGTGAGGCAGCCTCCATCTGACCTGGCGGCTTCCCGCACCGGAGATCTGATACTTGGGTGGGGTGGGAACCGGCGGAATAGGAGCCCAGAGAAACCTTTAAGTGGAAATTCCCAACTCGCCCGGCGAGGTCGCTCGCAAACCCACCGCAGCCTCCCTCCAGTGGCCAGGTCTCTGCCAGGCTCCGCTGGAGTTCTCCGGGAGGAACTTCCCCCACCGATCCGCCCGTCCGAGTCCCGGAGCCAAAACTGCATTAAAGACGCCAAGATCTGAGCCGGTGGGGTGGGGGGAGCGGGGAGGGGGCGGGAGGACCGGTTCCAGAGGCGCCTCTGGCGTGAGGGGCAGTCAGAGCCGGGGAAGTGCAGCTGTTAGACACAGAACAGCCCAGGGGTACGGCTGATTATCTCCCCAGGTATTTCAGAGAAGAATTGTTTCCCAGCGTGCCCTTTGGTCCAGTTCCAAGGCAAGGCGAGGCTGCTCCCACATCATGCTGGGGGTGGACACTGGGGACAGGGATATCGCTCAGCAGCGGGGGTGGGGGGGGACAGGACTGAAGGCAGGGCGGCTCCCTAGGTGAAGGAACTCCCGAAGCAGAGGCACATCATTCATCCTGACTTCTCCCTGCCCTGGCCCATCCCGGGATGCGGGATAGGGGCATCAAGGGAGGACAGCCTTGTTCACCCATTGAGCCCTTCCACGGAGCTGAGCGTTTAATCCCTGCCACGGCCCTCCGGGGTGGGGGTGAAGAGCATATTCAGTTTGTTATCCAGGTGAAGAATTTGGCCTCCGAGAGGAGACCTTGCTTGTGAAGGCCACACAGCCGGATTTGAACTCAGGTGCCCAGCTTCCCGAGCCCACACCCAGCCAGGGTGGGGGAGGGGGGAGGGGGTTCTCACCAGGACTGTGCAGGGCGCAGAACTTTCCTTTTAATGTAGATTAAGGAAGCAAGAGGCAAACCTGTTGGGGTGCCTTTCTGCCGGGTCAGTAGGGAGTGGCAGAAGGAAACCTCCCTCTGGGCTGTCCCCAGTTCTCCCTACCCTACGAATTTCCCTCACATTCCGTCCGCCAAGGAGGAGCTGGGGGAGCTGCACCGTGGAGAGGTGACGGATGCTGGCTCTGGCTCCTCCACCCATTAGCCTCAGGACCATGGGCAAGTCTGAGAGCTTGATTTCCTCATTTGTAAACTGAGGATAGCCACAGTAGTGCCGGGAGAATACAGCACCTGGCACGGAGCAAATGCCCCACCACTGTAAGTCCTCATTACTCATTAACAATCGGAATTAACATGACCGGCCGTAGATCTCTTGGTGGGGGTGCATTCTGAGGGCTGCCCCTGGCCCCAGCTAGAGGCAGTGCTTCCCCTTCTAATGCCAGGGCTTTTCCCGTCTGCACTGCTGCTGGCTCCTGGCCAGGTCGACTTATATTCACGCTGTCTTCTGGGGTGAGCAACCCCATGGACTGGACACCCAAGACAGCTGCCCACCGAATGCCGAGACCCAGTGAAAGGTGTCACAGGTCCACGGATTCTGCAGAGCCGTCAGGCTTGGTGATTCTGTGACTTAAAGGCCAGCAAAGAGGAATTCTGGGTGTCAGGGAATCCTGATCATGACAGATGCTGCATTCACCTCTGGGGGAAAGCCGGGGCAGACACGTCAGGCAGGACACACACACACAAACACAGCACTTGGGGACAGGCAGCACAAGGGCTTTGACTCAGAAGCAGCAGGATCTGCCATTGGATGAGCAGTTTGGAAAACGTGCAGCAAAAATTCAGGTTAGCTGTGGGGTTAGTGGGGCTGGCTGGCTGCCCGCCCACAGGGAACAGTGGAGCATGAGCGATGGGTGTGGGCTTCAATGACCTGAGTGTGCCCTCAAGTCTCTGCTTCATGCTGACAATTCACCAAGTGCCCTCCTGGCACCAGGCATTATGCTGGGACATCTTTACTTCTCTCCCTTGCTCTTCATGTGGTAGATGAGCTCCGTTTGATCCGGAGTTCACAGATGAGGAAGCTGAGACCCAGGGAAGTTCAGAAACTGGCAGTTAGTCCACATAGAGCTTGGTTTCTCACCGAGGACTGTCAAGGCCATCTCGCTGCTCTTAGTTCAAAGTCTAAATTCTTAGGATGGCTCCAGGCCCCCTGCTGACCCCTGCAACTTTATCTTCTAACTCTGTCCCTTGCTGTCTATGCTCCAGCCATGCTGGTTTTTCATTCTTCATACATGCCCTTCTTCTGACCCCAGGGCCTTTGCACGTGCTTTTCCTTATGCCTTGAATGCTGTTGTTATAATCTTCCCTTCTTCTGGTTAGTGTTGATGCATCCTTCAAACCTCAGCTTTACTGTCACTGCCTCAGAGAAGCCTTCTCTGATCCCCAGATTTGATCGGGTGTCCTGTGAACATTCTCAAAGAGAACGCTGTCTTCTCTTTCTCAACAGTCACCACCTGGTCTTCCCTGGTTCATTGGCAATTCTCTCATGACATTGTGAGCTGCACAAGAGCATGGATAGGAGGGCCTTTTTCTTAGTCTTTTCAGACTGCTATATAACAGCATGCCAAAGACTGGGTGGCCTATCAACCAACAAAAATGTATTTCTCACCGTTCTGGAGGCTGGCAAGTCCAAGGTCAAGGCACCTGCAGATTTGGTGTCTGGTGAGGGCCCTCTTCCTGGTTCATAGATGGCTGTCTTCTTGCTGTGTCCTCACATGGTGAAGGGGCAAGGGAGCTCTCTGGGGTCTCTTTTATTTTTTTTTTGTTTGTTTGTTTTGTTTTTTTGGCACACGGGCTTAGTTGCTCCGTGGCATGTGGGATCTTCCTGGAGCAGGGATCGAACCTGTGTCCCCTGCATTGGCAAGTGGATTCTTAACCACTGCGCCACCTAGGAAGCCCTGGGGTCTCTTTTATAAGAGTGCTAGTCTCTTTCAAGAGATCGCCACCCTTATGACCTAATCACCTACCAAAGGCCCTACCTCCTAATATCATTACACTGGGGGTTAGGCTTCAACACAGGAAATTTGCAGGGACACAAACATTCCATAGCAGCCTGTTCACGGTGAGTGCCCGGCACTCGGGCACACTAGGAGTTCACGGATGCTGGTGAAAGGACACGTGTGTGCCTGCATTGCCGCAGACCTAGTCGACTGGGCCGTCCATCTCATGAACAGTAATTCTCAGCTGATGTATTCCAGGCTTTTGCCAACCCCGAGGATGCTCAGAGACACGGAGGCCTCCAGTATTGCCGGAGCGACCCGGATGTGGAACGCTGTCTCAGGCAAGTACCGTCGGCCTGATCGCAGCCCGTCCTTTCAGGCCCTCTTCTGGACACGGGGGCTTGGAGGATGCCCAGGGGGCTGAGGTCTTCCTACCTTCCAGATCCTCTTAGACTGTTTTCATTTATTCCTTGATTTAATTTCTAGTTACTTGTGGAAGAGTAATAGGTGCTCGTGGCTCAGGATGACAAAGTTAGAAAAGGATATTGAGTGCAAATTCAGCCTCTCTCCCACCTCTGACCTGCAGGTCCTGCCCAGATCTGTTCACCAGGGGCAAATGCTGTTACCAGTGTCTTATGCATCTTCTCAAGACACTTTTCCTGCATTCACAACACATGAGCTATGCTTTTTCCTTTTAATCCCCAAAGGATCACTCTTTACCCCTGATTTATACTGTCTTTTTTTCACTTCACAGAAGTGGTTTCATATCAGCCCATAGAGGGGCCTTGTTCATCACGTTGGCGCTATATATAGTATTTATGCCATTTCTCTGTTGAATAGATGGTCCGTAGCTGATCCAACCACTTACCACCCTGTGATGGCATTTAGGCTGTTCTCAGTCTTTCTGTGTTATGAGCAGAGCACATCAAAACTTCTTTCATTTGCCTTTGTGTGTAAGTGTGAGCGAAACTGCAGGATGCAATCAAATGGTAGGAAATACGGTCAAACGGTACACAAATCTAGTCCCACAACTGGGGTGTGAGATGTGTCTCTGACGCTGCCAACTCTGTATCCACTTTTGGGTGGATCTCTGCCAACATGATGGGTGCAAATGTATGTCACATTTCAGTCTTCCTTTGCATTTCTTTTTTCTTTTTTCTGGCCACACTACGCGACTTATGGGACTTTAGTTCCTGGACCAGAGATGGAAGCCAGGCAGGCCCTCAGTAGTGGGAGCATGGAGTCCTAACCACTGGACCACCAGGGAATTCCCTACTTTGCATTTCTGAGTGAAGTTGAACATCTTTTCATATGCTTAGCATCCCCCAGTCTATCAAAAACAATTTTTCTTATTATAAAACTCAGAACTGTTCATTGCAGACCATTCGGGTAATATTGAAAATACATAGAGGAGAAAGGGGAAAACCACTCATAATTCTCATCCCTGTTAACATGTTCATCTGTCTCCTCTTTGTTGTCTGTCTAAATATTTTTCATAACATTAGGTGTGCATTGTACACCCAGTCGGGGGTTCTGATTTTTTTCAGTTAATTATTTCATGAGCGTTTTCATGTCAGTAAATACAGCTCAAAAAGTGATTCTTAGAAAAGGGCTGTGTAGGGAGTTCCCTGGCGGTCCAGTGGTGAGGACTCGGTGGCGCTTTTCACTGCAGTGGCTCAGGTTTAATCCCTGATTGGGGACCTGAGATCCCACAAGCCACATGCACTCTCCCCGCCCCCCACCCCAAAGAAAAGGAAAAAAAAAAAGGCTGTGTAAAATCCATCAGAGACAAAATGTTAATTTCACGTAGCCAGTCTCAGCGGTGGGTATTTTGGCAGTTTCCTCTCTGCAGTTCTACACCAACGGGCTGGTGAACAGGGAAGAGGCATACCCAGGGGATAGGGGTTGTCATAGGAGTAGGGTGGGTGTGGGGAGGATGGGTAGCTGGACAGGAGTGAGACGAAGACAAGCCCTCACATAGTTCTTATCACATTCCCATGAGTCACAGGCAGAAATGGGTGGGACAAAGTAGTAAGAATAATAGAGATTCTTTTATTTTTCTTGGCCATTGAAAGTAACATATGTACGTGTGGTTTTTAAAAATTACAAAATGTGTAATGTAGAAAGTGAGATTCATTGATTGCTATTTCACCCTTTTAATGTGACTACAGTACATAGTCCTTCATATGAGGTCCGTCCATCCATCCATCCATCCATCCATCCATCCATCCATCCATTCATTCAACATTTAATGAGCATTGACTGTGTGCTAGATACTGTGCTTAGCACTCATTGTACTTTGGTGAACCAAAGCCTCACTCATACACGAATCCATACTGGTGACCTTCATGCCACCAGGTCGGCGTGACTCTCCTGGGCAGTGGAGAAGGACGTGATGAGTAACGGGGACAGCCGGCTGCCAGGACGGTGGATATCCCAAGCCAACTCAGAGCAGCCACCCAGAGGAGTGTTTGGCTTCTCCCAAGGGGTGAGAGTTCTGTGTAGCAAAACTTGTGTTACCTGTGGAACAGGAGTGGTTACATAGGTTGACGAACACTTTTATTTTTACTGGCTATAAACATGCCAGGGAGAGACCACACATCTCTGTGGTGCCGAGATATCTCCTCCTGCCCAAACACAATTTTCATTTCCAAATAAAATGACTCATCATCTACAGTGCTGATACTCAAATAGCTGGAATTCAATTCAGCACTTTTTTTTTTTTTTTTTTTGGCTGTACCGCATGGCTTGTGGGATCTTAGTTCCCCGATCAGGGATCGAACCTGGGCCCCCCAGGCAGTTGAAAACGCCCCAGTCCTAACCCCTGGGCCAGGGAATTCACCAGTTCAGCACTTTTTGAGCACCTCCTAGCTAATGTTTTATATCCATTCTGTGAGTGTTTTATTGGGGACCTTCTATGTACTGGTATTTACTGGGACTTACTATGCCAAACCTGGGGGTTCCTGGGCCCCCGGCGCTTCTCCTCCTGACTGTACATAACATCATGGAACCTTGAGGATGCAGAGAAACACACATCCTGACATCCACTACCGGAGAACTGGCTGGAACCTGACAGAAGAAGCCCTGGAAGAAAAAGCGAGTTAAATATTAGACTAGAGTTTTTAGTGCAACCAGGGCTGCCTTCTGCACAAACAGGAAAGCACTTCAGTCTCGGTTCTTGGAGCACAGATCTGCCCTGCAGATTAGCACAGGCTAGAGCCCAAATGTGAGCCCAGCTCTGGGAGAAGTTGGGAACCAGGTTTCAAGGAAAATGATGAAATCCAGGCACATCCTTTTAGTGATACCTATCGAAGTCTCCCGGCAACGTGTTTTAGCCAAATTCTGAGTTTATGTGGATACAACTGCAGTGGGGGCGGGGAGAGGGGCAGAGGTCTCCGAGTGGTCCCGAGGAAGGAAGACAAACACTTGACCCAAGCTTTGGGATATTTCTGGTTATTTGGAGTGTGTAGACTTAATCTGAGTGAACTGGTTTGTCAGGAGATTGGGTCACAAAATCTCAGCCATAGAAGTCCCTTAAGACCCCGTCCAACACATTTTTTTGTGGATGATGAACAGAGGTGCAGAGACAGAGTACAAGGGTCTAACAAGCTCCCAGCAGAACTGCAGGCTGCTAAGCCCTGCACACTCCCTTCCCCGCCCCTCCGCCATAAAATGTTTATTAATTTGGCCTGGGCATCTCACGGTGTCGGGAGTCTGGCAAAACCAAGAGCTGAAGTGAGCTTTAACAGTCGTGTCCAGGACAGGGCTGGTGGTGACAGTGACAATGGCAAAGAGGATGGCAGCTCTATTAGGGCAAACCTACTCAGTGCCAGGCAGCGTTCTGAGCACTTTACAGGAACTAACACACTCTGCCTCCCAATAGCCTTCTGAGGGCAGCACTAGTCTCTATAGAGGAAGAAGCAGGTCTGCCGAGGCCACATCACTCATGACACCTAAGCCGCCACTGAGTCCAGGCCATCTGATAGGGGCTTTGCTCTCCTTGCAAGAATCAATTTAACTCTATTCTGTACCTGCCTTTAAAACTAAGCGGGCTTTACCTCGTATCACAGCTGACTTCAAGGAAATCACCAGTGCTGATGGAGAGCAGGGTCGGGGAAGAGGAGAGAGCTGGGGGGGATGCCAGCAGCTGTCCCTGCCCCGGAGGCCTGAGGGGACCTATAGGGCTCTCTCCCCACCCCTGTCACCTGATGCAGTAAAATGCAGCTGGTGTTGCAATGTCTGTTGAGTGGGAGGGGTTAGGCCTGATGCTGCAGGAGGCCATGCAAGTCCAGTCTAGCGGGAATTTTCTTCGAGTGGCTTTTACCTTAAAAAAGTGGTTATTATTGGAATGACATGTTTTGCCCAAGCACCTCTCTGGTACGTGACTCCCTCCATGTCTCTTGATTCAGATCCTGGGGCCGGGGTGGTGGGGGGGGGGTGGTTCTTGGTATCGTCCCTAATTTCCCCAGTCTCCATTTCCTTGGACCACTTGTGGCTTTGTGGGGGCCCCACTGTGGTTTGGGATGTACCAGAGGGAGGAGGGAGGGGGACTGGGCACCCCAGGGGCTGAGGGCTGGAGCCATGGGGCTTTCTCAGCTCCCAGCCACCCCTCCTCCCTCAAAGGTGACCTCTGAATCCTCTAGTCCCAACTACTAGAACCAGGAAGTAGGGCTGCCCCTCCCATCCTTACTCCTCCTCTCTGTCCTGTGTCCCCCAAATTCTTTCCCTCACCTGTGCTTTGGGGTTTGGGCAACGATCCTCTGAACAGCCTTCTAAAAAGTGACTCACTCTTAAAATGTAAACACACTTGGAGAAGTGTCTCAATCAATGGGTTTCATACGCTGGTTATGCTTTTCCTGAAACTTTCCGGGAAATATACAACATGACAAAAAACTTCCAGTTGGCACCATCTCATGAGTCACCTGTGGGAGGCAGACCACATTCTAGGACACACTGACTTAATGTAAAATAGGGTTTCCAAGGTGTCTGTCTCATAGCCTGTGGGGTCATGTTGGTGTACACAGACTCATCTCCATAGCATGGGGTGATTTTAGAGTAACAGCTGCTGCCTATTCCCTAGTAAGGTAAAGGACTCGCTCGATTGAGGGACTGAAGTGGTCCCAGTCCTCAGTTTTCCCCCTCTTCATCCCTGCAGCCAAGATCTAGCCAAGGCCTACTTCTCTCACACAGGCATCCAGCACTATGTCCCCCAGCTGGTGAGACCTGCCTGCTGTAGGCTTGCTTTCTCTGGGGCTGGGTACCAAGGTCAACTCTGGGAGTAAAGGAGAAGGAAGACTCATGTTGGCTCCAGGATATGGAGACAGGCACCAACTGCTGTGTCCTCAGTTGGACCTAAGAAAGATCCAGGCCCTGCTGGGTTTACGGGAGCTTTTATACACTCAGATTGAATTCCAGACCCCATACCCTACATCGTGAGGCCCCTCTCCCCATCTCACTCCCTCTTATGTACCACCCTCCAGCCATGTGGATCACTTTTCTGAGCCTTAAACACACTGTGTTCATTCCCACCTCAGGGCCTTTGCATCTGCCCATCCTTCTCCCTGGAGAGTTCTTCCCCTGCACAGATGGGCCCTCATCATTCAGGCTTCAGCACAACATCTCTTTCTCTGACTACACCCACCCTAGTCACGCTGCTGAGACCCCTGCAACCCTGGGTTGCTCAGTGCTCCTTCCCTCTGCCCTGCCCAACTCCTAGCATCCACCTACCATGGCCCTTGCTTGAAGCTCTCCTTGCAAGTGGGAGGGAAGAGGAGTACTCTGCGGCAGGCCCCCACACGGGCTTCTGGGCTGGGCCTGGCCCATTGGCGCAGTGTTGGAGAAACACACTCCAGCTGGAAGGCTTGGAGAAGGGGCTCCAGTTCCAGCAGCGTCCCCACGCCTCACAAATGTGGCCTGTCCTTGGGGGAGGTCATGGCCCGGGCACTGAGTTCCTGTTTATTTGCGCCTCCAACATGCCATCTCTGGCTTCGGTCACTCGCTCAGTCTCTAATTTATGGGCCTCGACCTCCCCACCCTCCACAGAGGAAGCCACCCATTAGCAGGAGTCATGGAAAATGTGAACTGACTCTTAGCAGAAGTGGATGAGTTTTTCTTTGTTGGTCATTTTGTTATGGCGGGGTTGTACACCGCCACCCCCACCTCCATCACCACACATACTCACACACTTGATTATTTTAAACAAGGAGAGAAGCAGGACAGCGCGGATGTAACAGGACTTCGCTGCTGTCCGGGGATTGGCTGGCTTCAGTGGGTGCAAGTTGTTCTTGTTAGTATAAACCCTGAGAGGCGGAAGGGTCTGCTTAGATTTAGGGGCGCCAGGTGTGGATTTCAGATGCATGCTCTTAGCCCATCCCGCTGGGGACGGCCCAGGAACCTGCATTCGGAAGGCGGACAGCCTCAGGAAAGCCCTGCCTTGGTGGGAAAGAGCACAGACAGGGGAGTTCCCTGGTGGTCTAGTGGTTAGGATTTGGCGCTTTCACTACTGTGGCCTGGGTTCAGTTCCTGGTCAGGGAACTGAGATCCCACAAGCCGCGCAGTGTGGCCAAAACTAAAAAAAAAGGCGCAAAAAAATAAAATAACGGTCCAGGGGCTGGAGGCAGACATAAGCTCCACCCCACGTCTCACTCAACCCCGCTGAGCCCCACTTTTCCTGCCTGGTGTCCAAGGCCAGAGGGGAAGATAGGGGAGACCATGGCAGGGGCTGAGTCCTGGCGAGCCCTGGGGCTTGGCGACAAAATCCAACAGCTGCCCTTCGTGGCTCCTGGTCTGTGAACAGGGCTTCCCTTTCTGAGCTGCTCGCGGGCACCGGCTTGGAGCACTGTCCCCGCTGCCTCTGGGGTATCTCCTTGTCTTGGCCATGATGGATGTGAGTCTGGCTCCCCTGAGATGATCCCCAGGGGTGCAGGGCTTTCGGGGCAGAGGGCCCCAGCTGCCAGGGCACTCTCAAAGCTGACTCCTGGCTGATCGCACCCCCTTGCCTTCCCAGAGCCCACCGGAACGACATGGAGACCATCTACCCCTTCCTGTTCCTGGGCTTTGTGTACTGCTTCCTGGGGCCCAGCCCTTTCGTCGCCCGGATGCACTTCCTGGTCGTGTTCCTGGGCCGCATGGTGCACACTGTGGCCTACCTGGGGAAGCTGCGGGCACCCACCCGCTCCGTGGCCTACACCCTGGCCCAGCTCCCCTGCGCCTCCATGGCCGTGCAGATTGTCTGGGAGGCAGCCCGCCACCTGTGACGAGCCACTGACACCTCCTCGGCCGCCAGACCCCTGGCCATGAGCCACCGGGGCTGCACCTGGGGGACCGGGTGCCCCTTTGAGATCGTGATAGGCCCCACCCCGAGGCCTGGTTTCCTGGCAACCGGCTGGATTCCTGCGTGAAGTGGCCGATTGGAACTGTTCACAGACGGGTTGTCCCGATTGATAGAAAATCCTTCCACTGAAATAACAGAGCACGAAAAACATCCCTCCCTCTTCCTCCCCAAGGCTGGGAAGGGTGAGCAGAGACTCAGTTCAGGTTTCTGAACCTAATGACCCTCTGAATCCAGGGCTGTAATAAACAAGGACTTCTCACCTCCACCCCCAGAGATTCTGATTCAGCTGGTCTAGAGGCGAGCCTGGGCGTCTGCATTTTTAGAGAGTTCCTTGTGAGTCCCAGCGATGGCTTGGCCTGGGCGCCACTGCCAGTTCCCTCTACGGGAGGGCCCAGGACGGGCAGGGTGTGAGCTTCTCTTACGGTGGGAGTTGAGGGAGGTGGGGGCGGGGTTGTGTTCCTTCGTGCCCTGTGGACCCTGCCCGGTGCCCCGGCCACATTCCTCTGCTGGACCCTCCTCTCTTTGGCACAGGTGCAGACGGGAGGGGCCCACCGTAAGGTCGCCTTCTCTTCCCAAGGCTGCCTTTGCCCTGAAGGGCTGTCATTCAAGGACAATGGGCTTTGAAGGACCAACGACGAAAAGAAATTTTCTGGCTTCTTCGGTATTTGTGAGGCTTGAAAACCACAAATATGCGCCCCTTCGGGGACTCATGTGTCTCTCCTGGACTCCCGCTCTCAGAGTGTGGGGCTTTAGTCATTACTGGAGTGTCTCCCCAGCTCGGCCCCTTGGCCGCTGCTTCCTGGCATTCTCCACTGCCCAGGCTGGCCGAGCATCTGGCTCGCCGGACACGTTTGTGGGTCTGGGGCCAAACTGACAGGACACAGTCTCTGGCAAACACACGAACACACCCAGACGAGGGCGTTACATCACGCAGAAAACAAGCAGGCTGCTGGGAGACACCCTCCTACCTCCTGCCGTGGACAAGTTAAGATGGTCAGTCAGCCCCATTTTTACAGATGAGGAAACTGAGGCTCAGGGGAGACTCCTTGCAGTGCAGGATCAGCTCTGAACCCCACCTATCCGGCTCCCCACACCGGCTCTAACCATTGTACGCTCCTGCTTGACTTTCCCCAAACCCCCTACCAGCACTTCCCCTCTCCTCCAGGATCTGGGAACGCCCCCCTCACACCTAGGCACGGCCCCCTCCTACCGCCCTGCAGCCCTTGAACTTCTGCTCCCGTGGACTGATGGGCCTGCCTAGCGGGGGCCTCACTGGGGATCCAGGGGACGCCAGGCCTCCCTAGAAATCCGAGTTAGCCGCCCCGCCCAGCCGCGCCGGGAGCTGGGATGGGCAACACTGCCCCCTGGTGGTGAGATGGGCCTCCGTTCTGGGGCTGCAGCGGCGCATCTGGAAACAGGAAGCGCACGCTCCTGCAGTTCAGGGCCTGCTGTTTGCTGAGCATCAGCTGGGCGTGGTGTTTACAATTACTTTTCCACTTGATCTTTAAGTCGTTCTGCTTTTTGATGCGGAAAGTAAGGCTCAGAAAGGAGCTTTGACTTGGCCAACGTCCCTTAGCTGGGAGGTGGTAAAACGGAGGAGCAGACCCAGTGTGTGTGCTTGTATTTTAATATTTTCCCTTCTGGAGAAAGAGGAGCTGAGAGGGCAGAGTGCCCAGCTCAGACCCAGGTGAGAAGGGAATCCGATACCCACGGGGACCACGTGACCCTGGGACCGATGAAGGGGGCAGCCCCTTGGAGCTGCAGAGACAGCAGCCCCTTGTGCACTGGCCCATCTTTCACTCCCCTCCCACCCCCCGGAACCCCTGAGACGCTGAGCCGCAACAGTGGGGGCCAGAGCAGGACATCAGACAGTGACGACTCCCAGGACTCAGCCCCCTTGTGGGAGGATGGGCGGTGGGAGCACCGGGAGGGCCTCCAACTCCTGCTGGGGAGGGGCTTCCTGGAAGAGGTGACAGCTCACCTGTGATGGGGGGGTAAGTCAGACTAGTTTTGGAGAGGTGTCCAAGCTGAAGAAATTGAGCTGCGAAGAAAGCAGCGCTCAGCCCCCCGGGGGTCCTGTGCCTGGGAGGTGGAAGGGAGGTGTGTGGGGGAGGGTCGGGCAAGGTGGGGGTGGAGGGAAGATGGGGGGTTCCAGGTGTGGAGGGAGGAGGAGGGGGGCTGCAGATGTGGAGGGAACGAGGCTAAAGGGGTGAGCAGCAGTGGGGCTCCCTCGAGGCTTTGGGGCCTTGTTGGCTGGGTTCAAAGCCTGGGTGGGGACAAGCGGGCGTGGGATTGGTGAGCTGGGTCTGTGACCTAAGAGCATCTCCGAGAAGGCCGTGTGGAGGGCAGCGAGGTGAGGTCGACAGCCGGGCAGCGGCTCTCGCTCCCCACGTGACACAGGCGGTGCCCGGCTGCCCCTCCAGGGGCTGGAGGGCCCAGGGGAGAGTCAGGTGCCTCCCGACGGGAGGGAGGGGCCAGCCCGGGGTGCTGTCCAGAGGCAGCTGGCAGGAGCTGGGCGATTTTTCCAGGGTAAGGAGGAGGCCCCAGGGCGGACCCAACTCTCCCAGGTGGGCAGGGCTGGGAGTGGCTTCCTGGAGCAGCGGCCCCTGTGGCTGAACACCCAGGCCCAGGAGAGCCAGGCGCCTTCCTCCGGCAGCAGAGTGAGCACAGCAGGTGAGGTGATGCAGGTGGGGGCTCCCCCAGGCACGTCTGCTGACCTGGCCAGAAGCCTGTGCGCTCTGCCCCACCCCCACCCTGCCCCAGCCATCCTGGGCACCAGCGCACGTTGACCTCAGGCACCAGCGAGCTCCTCTGACCTCACCCTTCATCCGCAGTACACAGTGCAGGACGTGCTCCTCTCACACCCCACCCAGATGTGGGCCCCCTCTCGGGCTGCCTCATCCTGACCCTGGGCTGGGGATGGTGCAAAGGGTGGGCAGTGCTGAGCCGCAGCCTGGGGGCTCCAGAACTGCAGCCGTGGGGGCAGGCAAGGACTTTGGGGCCCAGCCCAGGCTTGGGAAGGTGGAGCTGCCTCTGATTGGAGCCTGGTGTTTGGGGGCCTCTTCTCCTGGGCTCTGAGTGAACAGCAAAGGCCAGAGCCCAGCTGGGGTGTCAGGCAGACCCCCAGGGCCAGGGCCCTGGGCTGTGAGTTAGGGGCCTTCTCCTCGAAATGTTGCCAGTTTGGTTTAATGCTATAGAACTTTTCACCCCCGGCCCAGTATACATACTTCTAAGGAGGAAGCCCAAGACAGGTGACGGCCTGGGTGCCCCATCCACCTGGACTCCCCAGTCTCCTATGAGGGACCCTCTGAGGAACACCCAGGGCTCCCTGGTTTAATGGATTTCTTGGCTTCAGGCTAGCAAGAGCCTCCCTGGTATGTGACACACGTGGAGGAACAGGCAAAGATGAGAGGACAAAGGGGCCTGGTTAGGGACAGAACCTGGGGACCCCCTGGGAAGGCAGACACCAGTTCCCACAGAATTAAGTGCTCCTGGGGCTTCTGTGTGTGTCCCCAGGAGGCCACTGGCCTCAGAAATGGACTTCCAGGCTGGCTGGGGCAGAAAGACGGACCCTTTCTTATTCCACGTGGGCTGGGTCTTGGGCAGTCACAGGAGAGGGGTGTCTTGGGCAGTGGGAATCCAGCCAGGCTTCCCAGGAGAGGCATCCTTTGCGTTGGAACCTGAAAGGCGGATGAGATTTTAAACGGTTAATTACAGGTACTTCTGAGTAATGGTCAATATCAAAGGTTTAGAAACTACGGAAAATCTCAAAGAAGAAAATGAAAACTTGCTGTATCCTCACCACACAGTTGTTGTCCTGGTCACTCTCCGGGTCATTGCAACAGCCTCCCAACCGGATCCCTGCGTCCACCCTCGGCCCCCAGTGTGCACGCCTCACCCAGGATCGGAGGCTTCTGTGTGCCAAGTCCTCCGGTGGCTTCTCCCTACCCAGAGGAGGCTGCAAGGCCCCGCACACCTTCCTTACCTTCCTCATTGTCTGTCTCTCCCTCTAGAATGTGGGCTCCTGGGGGGATGGGGATTTAGGCCTGTGTTGTTCCCTGCCGTGCCTGTGTCCCCAGGTCTTGGAAGAGCACCTGGTTTCTAGGGCGTTTCTATTAAGTGAATGAATGATGTGTAAAATGAATGTGTGTGTGTGTGTGTGTGTACACGTAGTGTAGAGATAGGGATTCTGAACTGTTTCTATCCAGGATGGAATTTCACAACAACAAGTATGGATGGAGGGTTTTTGGCATTGGGGAGATGTCGTCGGTGTGTCCCAGATGTGGGTAGCATCTGTGCTCAGGTGTCATTGCTTGAGATTTTCCCTAATAATACATCTGCACTTCCTCCCAGGGCTTTCGATGGTCAATATCATGAATTTTAACAGCTCCCTGGCATTCCATCATCCCGGATACCCTCATCATTTATTTAATCTGCCCTTATTGTTGGATAATTAATTTTCTGGGCTGCATCAGTAATGCTTTCATGGGCACCTTCGTACATAAATCTCTGTGCAGATCTGTTGTTTTCAGGTACGTCACGAGAAGTAAAATTACTGGGCCAAAAGGCATGCCTGTTTTTAAGACTTGTGGTGTATATATATTGTTCTCTAAAAAGATGGTTCCAATTTGGATAGGGTTTTAAAAAGAGTTTTGTCAATTTTTAGAACCCAAGTAGGGAAATTTACAAGTGTGTATATAAAGAATAGAGACCACCCACGATCCCATGTCCTTGAGAACACAACTGTTCATGTTATGGTTTATGACGTTCCAGATTTTTAAACTATGCATATTAAACATACATACAAATTATAGGCAATATACATAATATGTGTATATCTATGCATATTAAATATATAGTATTATATTCTATATATTACCTCTTCTCCCTGGAGATCCTGCCGGATGGCCACCCGTGAGACAGTGGTTGCTTCTCTTGGTATCTGTGCCCGTCAAGAAGATGTTGAATAGCTTCACTTTTTAAAGTTTGAATTATGGAAATAATAGGGTTTTTCCTTCCATTTTCCAAAAATAAAATTACAACATTGAATTATTCTTTTTCAAACTACTCACGTCTCCCCAGACATGCTGATGAATCTGCTGTCTAAAATTTAACTTGCTTTAAAAAAAGAAGTTGACACTACACTGTGGGGAATACATATACACTGGCCTAGTGGGGCTGGGTGGGCAGGACCTTGCCGCAGGGGGGCAGTGGGAGGAGGGGGCCCCATGTGGGAGAGGGGGCTGAGTTGTCAGGATTGTCTGAAGAATCTGGGGTAGGGGACAAGGGGGTCTTAAGACTGGACAGGGAGAGCAGGGTTGGATGCTGGGACCTCAAACACCAGGCCTGTGTGATGGGACTTTGTTGGAGGGCCCTGGGAAGCCCCAGGAGGCTTTAGGCAGGAGAGGGTTGTGAGCGAGGCTGTCTTTTAGGGCAATGAATCTGTCAGCTTATGCAGAATGGCCCAGAAGGTGACATGATGGCAGATAATTTGAGCGGAATCTTCAAGTCTCCTCTATCGTGGGTCTGGGGGTTCTTTGGCTGTGCCATGGGCAGAGGAAGGCCAAACTCAAGTGGACTTCCAAGCTCCACCTCCATCTGTATTAGTTTTATACTCTGGGTAACAAGTTGCCACAAACATAGCAGCTGGAAACAACACCCAGGGAATTCCCTGGCAATCCGGTGGTTAGGACTCTTGCTTCCACTGCAGGGGGTACAGGTTCCGTTCTCGGTTGCCTGGTCAGGGAACTAAGATCCTGCAAACTGCATGGTGCAGCCAAAAAAAAAAAAGAGGAAGAAGAAGAAGGAGAAGGAGAGGGAGAGGGAGAAGGAGGAAGGAAGGAAGGAAGGAAGGAAGGGAAAGAAAGAAAGAGAGAGAAAGAAAGAAGAAAGAGAAAGAAAGAAAAAGAAAGAAAGAAAGAAAGAAAGAAAGAAAAAGAAAGAGAAAGAAAGAAAGAAAGAAGAAAGAAAGAAAGAAAGAAAGAAAGAAAGAAAAAGAAAGAGAAAGAAAGAAAGGGAAGAAAGCAAGAAAGAAAGAAAGGAAGGAAGGAAGAAGGAAGGAAGGAAGGAAGGAAGGAAGGAAGGAAGGAAGAAAACAACCCTCATTTATGACCTTACAGTTTCTATGAGCACAGCTTAACTGGGTCCTCTGCTCAGGGTCTCACAGGCTGCAGTCAAGGAGTCCTCAGCTGATGTCTCATCTGGAGCTCAGTGTCCTCTTCTGAGCTCATGCAGGTTGCAGGCAGGATTGGGTTCCTTGCAGCTGTAAGACTGAGGCTGTTGGCTGCTGGGGGCAACCTCCTCCACAGCAGGTCACAGCACAGCTGCTTGTTTCTCAAGGCTGGTGGGAACACATCTCTCTCCTCTGAATCTCTTATTTCAGGGAAGACCTGGACTCTCTTTTAAAGGGATCACCTGATTAGATCAGACCCACCCAGGATAATCTCCCTTTTTATTAGTCAAAGTTGACTGATAAGTGACTGTAATCACATCTGCTAAATTCCCTCATCTTCAAGTCAGAGGTTCTGCCTCTACCCAAGGAGAGGGAATTATGAAAGGGGTGTCTCCCTGGGGTGGGAATCATGGGGCCATTTTAGAATTATGCCATCCGCACCACGTTTTCAAGTGCATCTTCCAATTTCAAGGTGCCCACTCCTGACCCCTCATATCCCAAGCTCAATCCATTCCCACTTCTTCTAAGATGTGAACTAAGAGTTAAGAAGCTCTCAAATTCACTCTTTTTATATTTTATTTTATTTTATTATTTTATTTTATCAGCCACCACCTCAAGGCTTGTGGGATCTTAGTTCCCCGATCAGGAACTGAACCCGGGCCCTGGCAGTGAAAGCATTGAGCCCTAACCACTGGACCACAGGGAAGTCCCTCAAACATACTCTAGAGACACTCTTTAGAGAAGGGAATTCTTTTTTTTTTTTTTTTGGCTGCACCATGCAGCATGCAGAATCTTAGTTCTGGACCAGGGAGCAAACCCATGTGCCCTGCAGTGGAAGTGCGGAGTCTTAACCACTGAACCACCAGGGAAGTCCCTAGAGAAGGGAATTCTTGATGACCACAAAGCTTTAAGACCTGAAGGACTATCAGTGGGATAACAGCAATGGAGGAGCGTGCTTTGGTTGGGGGCCACTTACTTACCAATAGGCATGGAAAAGACCAGTCTAGCTCTGACTGAGGCACCAAGAGTGTTTTTTTGTTTGTTTGCTTTGTTTTGTTTGTTTGTTGTTTTTGTTTTTGTTTTCTCTGGCTTCAAAGAGCTGCTTTTGTGGTTGAGATGATCACATTGGCCTGCTTGGTTTGTTTCCCTATGAGGTTAATAGTCTCATTACGGAAAACGTGGAGAAAAGTGGATTGTGAGCCATTATAAAATTTAAAGTATTTACATTTCGGTTTGGGTCTTCCAAGATTTTTTACATTGCATGTATGAAAATGTCTGATAAACATCTTGGCACACATTCCCCCCACCCCCCACCCCCACCCCCCATTTTGGATTAGTTTTTGAAGTGGGGCTTAGAGATGGAATTACTGGGTGAAAGCCTGCGAACATTTTCATGGTTGTTGGTGCATTTTGCAAAAGACTTGTGCTGATGTTTATGCTGTGACCCCTGCTGGCGACTTGGGATTCGCTTGTTTCTTTGTCTTTGGGTTGGGAGCCGCTGCCAACGCTGGTGACATGTGTGGGGGAGGGCCCTTGCTCTCCCAGCTCTGTGCCTGGTGGGGACCCCACAGCGCCCTCCAGGGGCAGGTGGCAGAGGTGCAGGAGCCGGAGACGCCGTGTGTCTCTGATCCCCAGCTGGTGCCCAAGGAGTGTGGCCTTGAAAGGGACAAGGGCAAGAGCCAGGTTCTCCGTGCAGGGAATGTGCAATTTCACCCAAGGACAGGGAGTATCTTGACTGCTTCAAACTCCACCCCTCGCTCTGGGTTTTTCCACCACAAACACCAAAGCGCTCACTGATGGAGGGTAGCTCTGTGCCAGCAACCCTGTGAGGTGGCTTCTGTCATCACCCCATTTTACAGAGGAGGAAACTGAGACCCGAAGTGCCTTGCCCAAGGTAAAGCTCTGGTCTGTATTTCTTAGATTGTGGGTTTTACAAGAGCCAGACTGCCTTTCCTGCAATTTCTCCCTCTTGCTCTCAACCCAAGTTCCTTAATTTCAAACAAAAACAGAAGCAGATACATGCAAATGCCCTGCCCCAAGCTTGCTTGGCCAAATGGGCAAAGGGAATCAGAGGGAAGAGGACTCCAAGTTCTCCCAGCCCGGGATGGGGCCTCGGGTACCTTATCCTCATGGAAAATTATATCCCGGGACGGATGCCCAGGAAGTTGCCCACAGAGCCCTGCAATTAGGGCTACAATAGTGACAGCAATGTTGGAATATATTTTCTTTCACAAGGAGGGCCACAGTACCCCCTCCCTCAGCTCCCCAGAGCAGCATGTGTAAACGATTAAGCCGGTCTGTTTTTTCTAGAGCGCTCGGGAGGAAGTAATATTGCCATCCCTGTGGCCCGATAGCAGGGCCAGTGGCTCTGTGGGAACCGGGCCCATGGCTTTTTCTGAAGTTGGTGTTCTTGGGACCCGCCTTCCAGGCCCTAGTGGGAGCCCCCCACCCGGTGGGACCCCATCTCTGCTGCAGGCAGCCCCAACCTGGCCATGCTTCATGGCCGCTCCCTCTGGTCTTAAAATAGAAAGACCAGATGTGCCTCCGTTTGAGCTCCGGAGCGCTGCCCAGGGCCTGGGAGGATTCATCCACTTGCTCAGAACCCAGTCCAGTGTTTCTGGGAGGAAAGAGGCCGCTCTTCCTGGCTGCCCATAGGGCACAGCTCTGGAACAGCTGGTGCA
Organism: Hippopotamus amphibius kiboko; assembly: GCF_030028045.1. NCBI lineage: Eukaryota > Metazoa > Chordata > Mammalia > Artiodactyla > Hippopotamidae > Hippopotamus > Hippopotamus amphibius. The sequence continues at coordinate 6,788,319 of NC_080187.1, forward strand.
AACCCCCGGGGGTGGGCATTAGCTCCTTGTGAGGGAGGACCCTGCTCAGACCAGGACAGCCCCAGTGCTCGTCTGGGCGGAAGGGCAGGCCAGCATCTTCCTGACACCTCTGCCAGATGGGTCCTGTTTCCAGGGTCTCTTCCTCCCAGGCACATCCATGTGCCTAAGCCAAATCCTGGCCCCCTGCGCCCCCGCTTCTTCCGCAGCCTAACATCTAGTCATCAACCTCTGTCCCTGCTGTGTCTGGGACACCTCCCAGATCGCCCACTCTGTCTCCATCTGGTCCAGGCTACTGCCCCTCCTGCCTGGACATCCAGCCCAGCCTCCGCAGGTTTCTCTCTGCTCCAAGAGAGTCCAAAGGGCGGATCCCTCCACCAAGCAAATCCCCTCCATGACTCCTCCCTGCCAGGGTGACATCCAAACTTTATCCTTTCATTAAAAAAAAATTTTTTTTGGCCGTGCCGCACAACGTGCAGGATCTTAGTTCCCCAACCAGGGGTGGAACCCATGCCCCCTGCAGTGGAAGCTCAGAGTCCTAACCATTGGACTGCCAGGGAAGTCCTGACATCCACACTTCAGATCTGGCCACACAAGCCCCATGTGAGCTGGTCCCTGCTTCTCTCCATCTTCATCCTGCAGGAGATCCAGGCCCAGAACTGTCCCCACTGGCCCAAAGAGACAGCTTCTGCCCTACCCCAGGGTCTTCACACATGCTGTTCCCTTAGCCAGAAATACTGTTCTCCCTCCCCTCTTTGTGTGGTGCACGCTTCATCCTTCCAGGACACCTCCTCCAAGAAGCCCGCCCGGATGCCTCAGACTAGGTTTGGGGCTCCTTGGACTTGGTGTGGCCTCTATAGCCAGGGACCCCGTGTCAATTCTCTGTTTCTCCTCAGCGCCCGCACACATCAAGTACTTCATAATATTTGTTCAGTGAATGAATGGCAAATAGAGGCCCAGAAATCACTTACCCAAGGCAGATGCCAAACTGAGCAAGAAAACACAGCTCTGGCTGTACCCCCTGCCCCCCAACCCCCACCACACTCCCCTTTGCTCTGGCCCCTTTAGTCAGGCCGGCAGAGCCAGCTCCAGACATCAGCAGAATGCCCCCTCCCCACCCCTTCAGCTGGAGCCTGTGCCTCCCTCCCCCTCATCGTTCCCCCCTAGCCCCGCTCTCCTGCTGACCAGAGTCCCAACCACCCAGCCACAGAGAAGTCACACAGCGATGGGTCCCAGGGCCTGTTGGCACATCTGAAGGGGACAAAGCTCATCCCACAAGAACTGTGTTTTCGTGGTAGAATTTCTGATGGAGGATGGGGAAGAATCTCTGGGGGTGAACAGGGGGGAGATGGGGAGGGTCCTCCTCACGCAAGGGATAGTTACACCTTCTAAAAGAAAAATGGGGACCGTCCCTTGTGTTAGGATTGTCACGCGGCTTTGACTGTTCAAGGTTGTCTAGAAGATGCAGCCTGTGGGTGGGGGGATGCTGGCCCTTTGCGGGTGCTTTGATGCGGTGTGGGCAGGGCAGACTAGAGAAACGGGGTCCATCCGTGGGTTCCAGAGGTGTGACGGCTGTGTAACTGTGAGGGCCGCCCCTCAGGAGGGGCTGGGCATCTTTGTGCCCTCTGAGGGTCGGGAAGTGTTGTCTTATTGCCTGAGGGCTGGTTGCAGAAGTGATTGCTTTTTTTTTTTTTTTTTTTTTCGCCACAAGGCTTGCAGGATCTTAGTTCCCTGACCAAGGATTGAATCTGGGCCCCAGCAGGGAAAGCACCGAGACCTAACCACTGGACCACCGGGGAATTCCCAGAAATGATCTCTTAACTTCCCTGGAGGGTGTGCCCATCAGGAGGGGTGGCATGAGGCCAGGTGGAGAGAGCTACCTTCAGACCACGCCCCTCACTCCACAGTTTTGTGCAGACTCCTCGTAAGTGATGTCACTGCTTGGTGGCACATATGTCCTCTGTCACCCCCAATGACCATCTATGAAATGGTAGGTTGGAGGACTTGGAAGAAGGTCTCTGGTGGCCTTGGCTGTTAGGGCCTCTGTCCTGTGAGCCCACCTGGGACCTCCACTCTGCACCCCCTTTCTGGGCCATCTGCCCAGGCCCCCCCACAGTCAAATGCCCAGCAGCAAGGGATTTACTTCCAGCATCTGCCTCACATACCCTCAGCTCGTGCCATAGGGCAGAGGAGACACTCCCTGCCCAGAGAGGGTTGGGGTCCTGCCCAGAGTCACACAGCAGGGTTTCAACCAAACACCTGGGTGTTGGGGGTTCCAGGTCTCTGTCCTCCTACCCCGTTCTGCACCTCTGGGGCTCTGCAGGGAGGGTGCTGGAAGACTTCCTTCAGATGGAGGCACACAGATGAGGGCAGCTGGCCCCAAAAGGCCATCCCGTCATTGGTTTGCTGCCCCCCGTCTGCCCTCCTGCAACCTTTTGGGGCTTAAATTTTTTTTTTATTTCTTAAAGACAACAGCTTTTTGGCTTTAATACACTAAGTAAGTGAGGTCCTTGGTGAGCTGCTGCTCCAAGCTTCCAGCCCAACCCCTCCAAGGGTCAAGGGCCGAAGTCTCCAATGGCCGCAGATGAGGGGCTGAGCCAGGCTCCGGGCATCTCAGCAGCCTCTTGGGCCCAGGAGCCTGGGCTGAAGAGAGGGGCCAGGAGAGCCCACCCAGCCTGTCCTGGAGACAGGGGACAGGAGAAGGTCACTTTCCTGTGCGTCTGCCCTCTTTTCTGTTGTCGTTAGACCAGGGAGGCCGTGGGGTCCTGGCGGGGCTGGCTGTCAGTTCACCGTGGGCACCTGGCTGTGATGCAGGCTGAACTCCTTGGCCTTGAGACGGAGGCTGGCGATGCTGTTGGCCATGTTGACCCCCGGGGTGGCAGGGCCGGAGCCTCCAGGGCTGTACGGCGGCACTGTGCTGGGGGAGACATGAGGCACAAGGGCATGTTGGTACAGCTGGCATGCTGCTGGGAGCTGACCACTTCTGGCTGTCAGGCCTGGACCACAGCCTCTGGTCCTCCTGCCTCCCCTCCTCAGCTCCCTCTCCTGCGAAGTCTTCCCCTGGGGCTGGAGGTGACCCGGGGCTGCAAGATTTGGGGAGGAGGCAGATGTGCCCATGGTCGGCACTGGGACATGGAGCTGCCCCCGTAGGTTTGTGGTCATTCCTCGCTGGACTAGGAGCTTCCAGAGAGCAAGGCCTGTGTCCTGTTCGCCTCCGGTGCCTGCCCTGGGCCTGGCGTACAGCAGGATGGGGGTGGGATGAACACACACCTGAATGGAAGGATGCCTCTTGGCCGTTCTCCTGCCCCAGGTAAGGAGAGGGCAGGGAGGGAGTTGGGAGAGCTGTGGGGTTAGCATGGGTATCACTAGGACTCGGATCCCACGAGCCGATCCACTGGATCTTGCCTCTCATGTCTGGATCTTGACCACGGCTACAGCGGAGCTGCTCGCACAGGCTAAGGGGCGGATGGCACATGCTGGAGGGTTGGGGTGCGGAAATCCAACACCCCAGCACCTCTTCCCTCTCCCTTCCTGCCCTGCCACCTTTTCCCAGCTTTGACCAGGACAGAACTGCCCCAGACCTTAGCTCTGGGTACCAGCCAGGGCCCCAGGACAGCAGCGGGGGGACACAGAACCGTCCCTCAGCCCTCCCGGCCTCTCTCCGGGATGGTTGACACAGGGTGCGCAGGCGCTCGTGCCAGCTGAGAAATCTGCAGGTTTTCAGCTTCCTCAGGATGACGTGTGTTCTCCACTCCCTCCAGACAGGCCTCATCTCCTCAGCCCTCCACACACTCACACGCATGCACACGCACGCACACACACACACTCACAGGAACACGCACACTCACACGTATGCATGCGCACACACACACACTCACACGCACGCATGCACACACACACATGCATGCGCGCACACACACATTCACACGCACGCATGCACTCACACGCATGCACGCACACACACTCACAGGCACACGCACACACACACTCATGGTCACAAATGTTCATATTCTTACAACCCCCCCATGTGCACACTCACATGTTTGCTCACACACCCCTTAGTGCACCCCAGGTCCACGGAGCACCTGGGTACCTTTCACAACTCTCTTCAGATCCTCAAAGGGGTCTGGGCCCTAAAACACCCCGTGGGGTCCCCTGGTTGCTGTGCCCTCCCCACTGGAAGGGGTTCTGGCCCTCACCTGTAGGGGGACGAGGCTGTCCAGGAGAGGTAATCCGGGCTCAGGGCGGTGGGCCGCGGAGCCACGGGCTGCTCGATGGCGGCCTCCTGGCTGTAGGACTTGAGCAGCGAGGCTGAGCGGTTGGCCAGCATGGCCCGCTCGTTCCGGCGGAACTTGGCCCGGCGGTTCTGAAACCAGACCTTGGGGGTGGGAAGGAGGGCTGAGCGGGCTGCCAAGGGGACCCAAGTCCTTTTGGACCCAGTGTGTGCCTCCTCTGCCACCCACCCTGCACTGGCAGCTTCACCTCTCTGAGCCTCAATTTTCTCATCTGTGAAATGGGGGTGATAAATGGTGCCTGCCCCGGGGAAGCATGTGTTGGAGAATGTTTAAGTGGATGAATGAAGGAATGAATAGATGAGCGTTTAGCTGTTGTGAGGCTGTAATGAGAGAGGCACATGTTGGGCACTCAGCTCAGGGCTGGCAGGGAGCAAGCACTGAACGCTTTTAAAACTACAGTACTTTTATTTATCAAAACCCCGCGTGCCAGGCACTACTCTAAGCTACAAAGATATCAACTCCTTTAATTCTCATAAGAACCCTATAAAATAGACCTGTGTGATCCTAATTTTACAGGGAGGCACCTAAGGCACAGAGAGGTTAAGTAACTGGCTCAAGGTCACACAGCTGGTTAGTGGCAGGGCTTGGATTTGAACCTCAGCCCTCCTGGCCTCAGATGGCCCCAGTCTTAAGCACCTCACCTGGGCAGCTCCTTAACCCCGAGTGAGTGGTGGCTGCGCGCTCCGCCGGGGGCCCACGGATGGGCTGCGCTCACCTGGACGCGCGCCTCGCTGAGGTTGACGCGCCGGGCGAGCTCCTCCCGCACGAAAGCGTCGGGGTAGTGCGTGCGCTCGAACACGCGCTCCAGCGCCTGCAGCTGGCTGCTGTTGAACGTGGTGCGGTTCCGCCGCTGCTTCTTCTTCCGCTTGGCGGCGCTGCCGCGCCCGGGGCTGGGACACTCACCTGCGGAGGGGCCCGAGGGTCAGCGGGGCGGCGGACGGCGCGCGGTGGGTGCCCGCAGCGCCCCCAGCCCGGCCGGGCCGCCCCTTCGCCCAGAAGCGCCGAGAGGGTCACGACTCATGCACCAGCTCAGCAATGTGCGCGGAGCGCTTTACCCGTGTCTGCAGATGGATGGAGACAGAGCAGGAGCACCTCACTTTAATTCACTCCTCCATCCATCCATCCATCCATCCATCCGTTCTGCAATACATTTACTGAGCACCTACTCGGTGGCAGGTGCAAGGGGCCTTGGGGATGTAATGGTGAACGAAGCAGCCAGGCCCCTACCCAGTGGAGTCAGGGGAGAGGCACTCACAGCCAGGAGGGATGGCTGACCTGGACAGGGTGGGCCGAGACACCTCCATGTCCTCAGCACCTTGCTAAGGCTCTGGGGCATGGTAAACCCTGCATGGGTATTTGTTGTTCAATTATATTAATATGTAAAAAAAAAGAGCAGTGAGAGTCACAGTTCCCAGGGGCCACTGCAGGCACCCACAGATCACTGGGTGCTCACAGGAATCCTATAGACAGGTGCTCTTAGCCTTGTCACACCCCATTTACAGAGGGAGAAGGGAGGGGGGGATGTTCTGCCATTATTTCCACATTTCAGTTTTACCCAGGGGCTGAACTGCTGACTCTTCATCCTGCAGGTTGCGCACTCCTCCAGGGAGCCCTCCCTGACTACCTGAGTCCACATGGAATCCCCTCTCCTCCACTGCACTCACTTGACACTTAGAACCAACCCTATCCGGGTCAGTACTTCCTTGTGTACTTGATTTTCTTATTTTAAAAATGTGTATTTTGTGGATAAACAACAAGGTCCTATTGCATAGCACAGAGAACTATATTCAATATCTTGTAATAAATCATATGGAAAACAATATGAAAAAGAATATACATATGTATAACAATCACTTTGCTGTGCACCAGAAATTAACATAACATTGTAAATCAACTATACTTTAAAAAAAAGAATATTTAATCAAACATTAAAAAATCTGGAAATTTCATGTAAAGAAAAAAAAAGTATATTTTAATAACCAAATAATGTCACTGCTTGTTGCAGTAACAGATTCAAACAACACGGAAAGGCACAAAGTAAAACAAACTACTCCCTTCTCCTGACGCTGCTCCCCAAGCTTTACAAAATTACAAACGTGCATTTTAAAAAATTTACAAGCATGAGATCACGCTGAACACGCTGGTGCTGCAACTTGCCTTTTCGTATTTTACTCCAGAGACCGCTCCATTCGGCCCAACAAACCCAGCCCTCTTTATTTGCATTGATTTCCATATTATATTTTCCCTCTTGTTCCCTCCCTCACCTGTGGGACATTTTTTAAAATTAATTAATTAATTCCTTCGTTGCTGCGCATGGACTTTCTCTAGTTGTGGAGAGCAGGTGCTACTCTGTTGTGGTGCGTGGCTTCTCTTATTGCAGAGCACAGGCTCTAGGCACATGGGCTTTGGTAGTTGTGGCACACAGGCTCAGCAGTTGTGGCTCGTGGGCTCTAGAGCGCAGGCTCAGTAGTTGTGGCGCATGGGCCTAGTTGTGCCACGGCATGTGGGAATCTTCCCAGCCCAGGGATCGAACCCGTGTCCCATGCATTGGCAGGCAGATTCTTAACCGCTGCTCCACCAAGGAAGTCCCCATGTTGGACTATTTTTAAATTAGTCTTTGCTTTATCCTTCCAGCATTGCTTTCCTTTTTTTTTTTAAATATTTTATTTATTTATTTATTTTGGCTGTGCCAGGTCTTAGTTGTGGCACGTGGGATCTTTGCTGCAGCATGCATGCGGGATCTGGTTCCCCAACCAGGGGTCGCACCCAGTACCCCTGCATTGGGAGCATGGAATCTTACCCACTGGATTACCAGGGAAGTCCCCAGCATTGCTTTTTGCAAATATTTTTTTCAAGTCTAATATTTTCTCCCCCTCTTCTATTGAAAGATAGCAGACCATATACTGTTGTGCACCTCCCTTTTTTCCCACTGAGCAATACATCCCAGGGATTCCTCCATCCAGTGCAGAGAAGTCCCGCACGTACCTTCTCACAGCTCTGTACCACTCGGTTGTGCAAATGTACTGTGGTTTATTCAACTAAAATCAGAGCCCTGGACTTCCCTGGTGGTACAGTGGTTAAGAATCCACCTGCCAATGTGGGGGACACGGGTTCCATCCCTCGTCTGGGAAGACTGCATATGCAGCGGAGCAACTAAGCCCCTGCGCCACAACTACTGAGCCTGCACTCTACAGCCCTCGAGCCACAACTACTGAGCCCAAGTGCCACAACTACTGAAACCTGCACACCTAGAGCCCGTGCTCCACAACAAGAGAAGTCACAGAAGTGAGAAGCCCATGCACTGCAACGAAGAGTGGCCCCCACTTGCCACAACTAGAGAAAGCCCATGTGCAGCAACAAAGACCCAACGCAGCCAAAAATAAAACAATAAATAATAAATAAATCTTAAAACAAAACAAAACAAAACCGGAGCCCTATGGATGGGCACGTGCTGTGTTTCCAATCTTTTGCAATTAAAGAATGCTACAATGAATAACCTTGTGCAAACATGATATCCTATTTTTGCCAGTGATTATTTAGGGCAGATTCCGAGAAGTGGCATTGCTGGACCAATGAGTAAAATGCTAGATGTGGCCAAATCCCCCAGAAGGCTTCCCAGCAGCGGTGGATGGGAAGGCCAGTTTTGCCCACAGCTGGGCCAACAGAGTGCATTGTCAACCTTTTGGATTTGGGGCCACACCTTGTATTTTTGCTTCCCCAGTTACACATTCCCCTTATAAACCTTACGTTCTTCGCACGATGCTGAGACGTTGTTCAGCTGAGCATCTAGAATATTTCACGCCGTCACAGATACCACTCAATCCTGGCTTTTGAATGTGCTCCCAGGTTAGCGCAGTTTACCGACTCTTGAGCAACTAGCTGATTTGATAGGAGGCTAAATTGTTCCATGCATCTGGTAAGTGATTGCATAGGGGGTGGGGTGGGGGAGTGTCAGGCAGGGTGCCTGGAAAAAGATGACCTTACTGGGTTTGGACCAGCGTTCTCAACTGAGGGCAACTTAGCCTCCAGGGGACATCTGGCAATGTCCAGAGATGGTTTTGATGGTCGGGACTGGGAAAGGGGGTGCTCCTAGGATGCAGACGGAGGCTGGGGCTGCTGCTGGGCACAGGACAGGCCCCGCATCAGGGAATTCTCTGGTTCACCCATGTCCACAGTGCTGAGGGAGAGAGGCCCTGGTTTGGAGGGAGGACCAGGAGTTGAGGTCCAGTACTTTTCCCCTTTGGGAAGTACTGTAAACACGGGACACATGTGGGGGTGGGGTAGGCAGTGGCAGGCAACACGGAGCAGCCTCGGGCGAGCTGGCCTCATCTCCTGGACCTGCTTCAGTCTTCACTCCTCACCCCTTTCCTCTAAGAAAAGGCGAAGATGGATGAGAATGTCTGGTGCCTGTGAATGTCTCTCCACCCCCGCTCCCCACCCCCTTGAGCGGGAAGAAACCTTACACTGAAATAACAAGGGCCGAGTGCTGAAAACTGGTGTGATCAAGAGCCCAAGAGCGGATGGAAGCTTCTGGAACATGAGCCATCACCAGCCGATTTCCGCCCCCCCCTTCAGGCAACGCTGCTTGGGCACAAACCCAACGCAGGAGGCATTTCAGCCAAAAAAGGAGACTTTTTTGGGAAATTTCTGAGCAATTCAAAACGGAGGGTGTTAAAATGAAAACCATTTTGCAGCCTTGGCCCCCGCCAAGTGGGCGCCGGAAGAAACAACATCCACTCTTTGGCCAAACTGCATGGTGCCTTGGAGCCAAACCCCTCACACGGGGGCATTTACACCCCTCAACAACCCCAGACTCTCACCACCCCGACACCAGCTGGTCCGCACTGGTCTGGAGTCACATCTCCCCAGGATTCCCATCAAGGCAGCTATGATGGGATGAGCTCAACAAGAGTTGGTTTGGCCCGCACAAATAAAGAAATAAACAAATAAATAAAATAAAAAGTTGGTTTGGGCAGGAGGGGTGCCAGGTGCTCCACACGCTTCCACCCACTGAATCCCGGCGTCTGTCCTACGAGGCGTTACCCCATTTCACACACTGGGAAACTGAGGCTCTGAAAGCTTTGCCCAAGATCCCGCAGCTGGGACTGGACTCCGCGTCTGTGGGAAGGCTTGGGAGGCTCAGGTTGTGAGCCTGTCTCCAACAGGGTCGCCGCCCACGGTTCCCAGGGAAGGTGATGCGGGGTCTGTCACACTCTCCAGAGCTGGGAGAGCATTCACGTCATCTCACTGGTGTGGAAATGCCCCCAGGTCTCCATCCTATGGCCCCTGGGAGGAAGACCTCACCTCTGGGAGCCATGAGGGAAGCGGCTTGCCCAAGGTCACACAACGTTCCTGGAGGTGCTGCGTTTAACTCAATGCCTCGAGCACAATCATCGCTTGATAAAGGTTCACTGCCTTAGCATTCTTCCTTGTGTGGGACCCGCTTCCTGCCTGAAGACAAAGGTCTTTCTCCCTCAGCCCAGCCCACGGCAGAAAGATGGTTCCAGTCCCGGCT